>NW_027206401.1:41434330-42634330 GCF_024711535.1 Dipodomys merriami
GGCTGGCAAAATTTGGCATACAATTTGAAACAGTATAAAGTTATATTTGCACAGCTGCTTCTGTTAGCAAACTCTAGACGTCATCGTTCTTTGAAATTCATTGATGAATGTGGAATATCCATTTGGAGTACAAAAAATAAGCTTCTAATTTCTATTTTCTGCTTTAATCTTGAGATCAACAAGTCCAATCAGGGGAATATTATGATGTAGGTCAGGACTATACAACAAAAGGAAAGCCTTTTAGCTGCAAAAATTAATATGTACCTGTGGGTGATGTACACTTTAGGGATTTTAGACTTTAGGGATTTTGATCATTCGTGATGATAATTCTCTGGATTGTGTGCTTTGGGATTATAATTAGCATCAATGGAAGACAGAGGAGAACGTAGCTGGTGGCTTAGGATTCAGGATAATTTTTTAACCTCTTCACTCAAAGTTTCTCTTACATAAGAATTAACAAAGTAATAAAAGAAGAGCTATTAAAAATAGTCTTGAAGTTTCCTTAGTAAATTTAGCAAAATTTGTTCCACAACACCCAGATCTCATTTTATGGACCAACTGTTCAATTCATATGTACTCAGAATGTTCAAAACCCACATAGTTCTACCTGTTTAGAGATAAGACTTCCAGCAGAAAATTGACAGATCTGCTATGCAGCTTTTTGTAACACCTCAAAGTTCTGTTCTGGGGTTCTGAAAATATTTTTTTCAGAGTAAGACAGTGACGAACAGCTCAAACACTTCTATTTTCCAAAGCTATTCTTGCTTCCTCTTTTTTTTCTCAGGTGCCCAACTTGTGTGGCAGGTGACTTCATTTCCTGTGTGCTTACAGGCATCTCCAGCAAGCTTTATCATGACACACACTCCATCAATCTCCTGAGGAGTTGGTTCTCTCAGTGTGAGCTTGGCTTTTTAAGCCATGACTTCCTTCTGCCCAGAAGGCAGTTTGTGTATAGGTCAAGTAGGGATGGCTTTGGGATGCTGACTGCACAGAGGGCTTAAAACAGGATTTTCTGACTGGTTCACAAGGCATGAAGATGAAAGGCAGGCCAATTTAGGTAAGTCCCTATTCTAAGCCCCAGAACACAAGGAGTGTGGAATTAATCATTCTAAAGCACTACACAGCCTTTTTACATTGCCTAAATCTTACATGAAATGAGAAGAGCAAAAATATTCTTCAGGGGACCTGGCAAACCTGATGAATCACCCCCCCTTTGTTTACTAGATTATTTACTCTTTATTGGATTTATAGGAGGCTTCACTCCAAAGAGTACATAGTCCCAGAAGTGGGCAGAAGAAGGGATCCCACACAGTGTCAATCTCACAGCCAAAGAGGGATGACTAAGTGTATTTGTCCCTTAACTAAGCATCGTCCTTTCTGGATGGAGAGGTTTAGTTTTACTTTCAGCTGTGAGTAATTTCCCATTGTGATTGGCTGACTTATAGTCAATTTAGTATAATTAATGCCAAATTACATTGTAATTCACATAGAATTACAAATTAAAAGCTATATTAAGAGCAAATGAATTAATCAAAATTAATGATATTATGCTCACTTTTCCCCCCCAGTGTTAATAAGATAGGTCTTCCTAAAACGTTTAAACTTTAGCGTACCATCCATCACTCCTTTAATTACCCAATTTCCTTGTATGGCCAGAGGTGGTAATGTGTGGCCATTTCTCATCAACAAAAACACACACAGAGAAGATACATCCATTCAGCCTCCAATGTGGAAGGCCCCTTTTATCTTCTGTCCTTGAACATAACTGACTTATAGCACTTTCATAAACAAGAGGGAATCATGTTAGGGATCTTTGATTTCTATCTTTAGACCCCTTCAAGGTCTCTTTTGTCCTAAAAGGATTTATCTTCCAGGTTGTGCTTTATCTACCAGAAGACTGGAATCTGCTTGTAGTCCCATTCAACTCAATGGAGATGGTCAGACTAGGAGCAGAACATCGCCCAACTCATGTCAATAGGCACGAAAGGAGCCTTAAAATGATCTTTATCAATGGATACTGTCTCTGATCATTGTCTTACAATAGGTTTTTTTCCAGATTTTTTTTCCTGTGCTGTGCATGCTAGGGAAACAGCCAACATTGAGCTGTATCTCCAGCCTGAATTCAGAGATTCTTTATTTTTACTTTGTAGTGAACAGCAACAACAAAACCATAAAGGCAGAGGTAAAAGAAACCACACTTAAGAATGTCAATATTCAACAATAAACACTAAGACTTCTCTAGGCTTCTGCTTTGAATGTAAATATCCATGAACCGCTGAGTTACTCCAGAGTTCAGATTTCCTCCTTTAGAGTGCTTAGGCCAGAAAATCTCTAGTCTGCCACAGCTAGCTCACATGAACATGTGGCTACTCAACTGTGGCCTGATATTGTAGGAACTGGGTCCATGAGTTCATTTGTGTTAAAAAGGGGTAACGTTTATCAAAGTCAATAAAACCCCACATCTTTGCCAACAGCTGTGTCAATTTCTGCTGCATAAATTTCCAGATTTTCAATATATTGAGTATCAAATAAAGAGGCAATGATGAATCATTTCTGTTTCTTCCATCCCTAGATAGAGACAAGAGCCTCCAGACTTTCTCCCACACAGTCTGGATCACTGTAGCAGAAATAATGGCACTCAGCTTCTCTTTTACACTGATTTAAATCTTCTGATAGGATTTTTAAAGTGATTCTCCCTTATCAGCCTTCCTTTCCTGCTCTGTACTTCACCACCTTTTACTCTGATGGAATGAGAGGTGGTTTCTTCCTCTGCTATCCCTTCTCTTTTCTTCATCAATCTATCGAGAGCCCGATCTTCTGAGCTGTGATCAAAAAAGACTCTCAGCAACACTCCCCTGTGCTGCTTCTATTAGAGACATTTTGGGAGCCTCCCACAAGGTTGTACAACAGGTGAAGATGAAAACCAGTCATTTATTAGGACATGTCTACTGCTGGCTCACTCATTATAGAGTAATCTATAAAAATCTGACTTACAAGATGCATGAGATACTTGGAAGTCCTGGCCTTTTTGTTGTTACTGTTCTGGGGTGTGTGTGTGTGTGTGAGTGTGTGTGTGTGTGTGTGTGTGTGTGTGTGAGAGAGAGAGAGAGAGAGAGAGAGAGAGAGAGACAGAGAGAGAGAGAGAGAGAGAGAGAGAGAGAGAGAGAGAGAGAGAGAGAGAGAGAGAGAGAGAGAGAGAGAGACTGTGCTCAAATTAAGGACTGGGCATATTTCAAGAGAATATAGTGAGAATATAGTGGATCAGTCACTGAACCTTTTCAAGCTTTTGGTTTCTTATTTTTCCCCCTAGTTAAAATTTGGATAAAATTTTCTTGATCAAACTTAATAAGGTGGATGAGAGACCCAGATGAAATTATGTGCAAAATGCATGAAAATATGAAGCTCTCTACACTTACAAAGAATTATTATTGTTGTTATTATTGATGGACTTCTGTGCCTAGCCTCAGGGTTTCTACCTCATATACAGCTTATGGTTGGGTTTTATTTTTAAATCCCTGATAACCCAGGTAGCAGCAATATTACTGCAGGCCACCAATGCATAAGTAATATTCTCCAGTCATCTCCCCCCAGCCACACACACACACACACACACACACACACACACACACACACACTTCTCACAGCAGCAACAAAAATATCAGTCTGGAAACAACATGAATCACAATGAAAATTAGAAGCAGAGAACATAAATATGTCATATCTCATAAATCACCTTGTTGTTCTGTTGTGCTCATTTTTTTATTTAAAAAAAAGAAAAGGCAAAAAAAAAACTATGAACCCATGGGAACGGCGGCACATGAATACAAGTTGGGTCTCTGTCATTTCTGATAATCACTGCCTCCCTCACAGCTACTTGACAACCCACAGCTCTAGTGCTGAGGATTAGTTGAGCAAAGTCCCTCTGAAATGAATGTGTCATGTGTCTCACAAAGGCAAGCCGCCCAGACAAACAACAGCAAAGCCACTAGTCAAGCTACTAGGGGATGATTCCTCACAGAGGAATTAGCTGCATGGAGATCAGGAAGGATGACTAAATATATACTCTGGCAGCTTCAAGCCTAGAAATAGCAGCGTTTCTCAATGTCCAGCTGGGGGCCCTTAGAAGATAAAGCATCCTCCAGGCCACACTATTTGGGATGCAAAGAAGCTTCTGTTTACTCTCTTCACTAACATCTAATAAGAAGGAAATAGAGACGTCCTCATCATGTTTGTAAGGCTGCAGTGTAGCTGAGCGAGCTGTAAGATGTTTTGGAGAAATTGAGAAGTGGTACAAATTCGATTAGCTGAAAGAACGGTAAGTAAAGAAAGGAAAATAGAATGAGACATCACATAGATGCCCTGAAAATGCCTATTTGGCAAAATGATATACTCACAATGCCACAATACACGTATAAAATAGGATTGAGGAAGAGCAGGAATGTGATGGGAGCTTACAATTGTGTTTGAGGAGAGAGTTCTCAGGACTCAGTATGTTATTCCATTTCTCTGGGTGTAAAATGTGAATGCTATATTCAATGATTTTTTTTTAGTAAGTGGCAAGCCCACAGTCTGACTTCTTCGACTTGGACTAGTACCACATGAAATAGCAGAGGTTGCAAAGCTGTTTGGAGGATATATACATAAGAGCAAGAGTTAGCAATAACCAAGCACTGTAGAAAGAAAAGGAAAAGGAATTCTGGGTAGTATGAAAATGTCCACTCTATAACATCTCACTTCCCATTGTACCCATTCATTTCAACATACCCTGTCCATCCCCACTGGGAATGAACCACTCATGGTAGGAAAGGAGTAAGAAGCGAAGTCCACCTAGACTCTGCAGTGCCCATGAAAGCAGGGCCCATTGGTCCCTTCCCTTACCCAACTGGCCTGTATCCATCCCATCAACAAGCAATAAATGAAAAAAATGAATAATCTATGGCCAGACAGAGCTGGTACTCAGTAACTGTTTGGAATGAACGAAACAGTAAGATAGCATATGCCATGGAACATGACAAAATTACGATGACAACAGAGACAATGAGGCAGGTAAAGGGTTATTATCCTTCAGTCTGCAGGATGAAAAGGGGATCAGAATGATCAGGCATTTCTTCATATGTATGCATGCATGCATGCATGCATGGATGTATTTGCTGTGTTTGGGATTATACCCAGGTCCCAATCATGCTAGGCAAGTGTTTTACCACTGAGCTATATCCTTAGTCCAAATACATCCTCATTTTTTAAAAATTCATAGGATTAATTTGGTGTATCTTTCTGTCCATCACACTTGAATGAATTTAGAAGACTACATTAGAACCCAAGAATTAACAGACATGAGTTGGTTTCTAGCTGTTTTAAATCTCAGTTTCCCTATTCATGTCACTGAAAAACAGCAACAACAACAAAAAAAAACTCAATAACAAATGGTGGCAGCATTCTTGAAACGATGATATGGAATTTAAATTAGAAGCATGTGACAGCATTGTTTCCCATATCACAGTTGGAAATGTTCGCTTCTCCCTGGCCAGAGGTACATTTGGGTCAATTTATCATCTAAGAGATAAAAGATGAAAGCTGAGTACATCCCCATGTCCTCTACTTTCTAACTATAAAGGGATGGGAAAATTTTCATTTGGGTTCACCTTCTGGGATTCCTTTTAAAGAAAATGATTAGATCAAGCAGTAATGTGGGTGATTTTGTGGTATAGATAAAAGCTGAGGTGGAGTTTGTCAACAAAATCCACTGCATTTGAAGCTGTTGACCATCCTAAACGATATGTGACTTACATCTCTCGAGATACAGATGGAATATATTAATAAGAGTATAATTCATGGAAGCAAATTTCTGGCAGAAATATAAGGAAAAGCGCAGACTTAAAAAGGCAAACTTGTTTTGTCTTCTCTGTTTCCTAGAATACACTGAGTGTTATGTAGGCTGTCTTATTATCCACTCAATGCATTTTAATAGGAAAACTCTGCCTTATTGTCTAGATTTATTATTTATGGAGTGCAAGGGAACAATATGACATTGCACACTGCAAAGGCATCAGGCACAGCCTCTGGGAGTGGGTAATCAAAGACAAAGTTAAACAAGATTAACCTGCCCACACACTCCCCACACCATTGACATGGGCCATAACTACATTCAAAGGTTCCCTCTGCTAAGGTCTGTCCTTGCATCAATCAGGTGACTACTGAGTTATTATCTACTTAAGTTCAGGCAGATTTTGCTTCAAAATACAAGTAGCAGGTACCCTCAGACCCAAAGCTAGTGAGAGAATATTCCAAGGCTCAGAAAAATTGAAAAAGTACTGTCCCTATGAATACAAGTCTACCTCACTCAAAGTAGGAAACAGTTAGTAACCAATAATGAAGGAAAACAAACTACATATGAGATAAGGGTGAAATTAATCTCAATAACTTAATCAATATTTTTGTGAAGCTTCCTAGAGATTTAACTTCCAACCTAATAGATGCTTAAGCATCATTCCCCTTTATCTTCATAATTATTTAAAAATATCCTTTGTGCTCATACTACTTTGGGGGATGAAGTAAAGAGTCATATATTTGTATTAATGTCTTAAAATAATAGAGGTTCCTCCCATTACTGGTAAGGCTTGGGAGATGATACCTGTTAAGACACCTGTCTACTACCTTCCATATCAGAATGGTTTAGGGCACTTAACAGGCGCCAAGTAAGTATTGATAGATGAAGAGCTACAACTTCTGTTTTTTTCTAGGAATTTGTATCTCCATTTTCTATCAATGGCCTTTCTATTAAAAGTAGTCATTTCCCCTTCAGACTCGTGAAAGACAATATGACACTGAAGAATCCAAAAATGTACTTTCCTTAGGAAAAGAAACAGATTATCAGTGGTGCTGACTAAAATAAAACTAGGCTGATGTGTGAAGGTGATATGGAATCATTTCAGTTTTTTGTTTTCTTTTTAGTGAAGAGTTGCTGTGTTTTCCTTATTTATCTATTTATTTAAAGCTATTTAATTAACGGATAAGGATTGTCTACATTGAAGTTGTGCAACAAGGTGAAATAATATACAAATGCACACCATATACTAATGACCATGGTCAAAGTAATTAGCATATCTACTACCACCCATGTAATTTAAATCCTCAGAACCTACTGATCTTGTAACTGAAGATTTTGTACCCCTGGTCAGTTTTTCCTCAATTCTACCCAACCCTCTCATGCCCCTTATCTATTGAATCTAATAGGGATCAGTTCAAAGAGATAAATAAAACCTGGAAGCTGATGTGAGGAACCTTCTGTCTCATACTTCCACCTCATCTCTAACTGAATTGTCTCCTTTTTCTTTAAACCCAATAACCGACTTGCTGTGTTTCATCTGACTCTTGAGAAATCAGTAGTCTCAAAACATAAAACCAAATGCTGTATTGAACTGAATCTCACAAAATAAAAGAAAAACAAAGTAGTTTTTGAAAGGACTCCTATGTCCTTATATATCTAAGTTATGAAGAGGTACACGTTTCTATTTTACCTGTGAATACAGAACAAAGTAGTCATACTAGACTAAGGAAAGAGGGCAGGGGGTGGACAAATATCCTGGGGAGAGACTATGAAGCCTTCTGTGAGAGAAGATACTTAAAGTGTAAAAAGGTCAAATAAAAAAGAAAATCAGATATAAGGCATAATGTTGAGGGATTTCACAGATTTAGAGATGCACAGAACAGGGATTGTATCTTGTAGTACATTTTATCAAGGAAAGGGACCGGGAAAGGGAAAAGAAGGCAGGAAAAAAGGTAAAAAAAAAAAAAAAAAAGAAGAAGAAGAAGAAAGAAAGAAAGAATAGAGTTTGTTCAGTAAGGATAATTCAAAGGTTCTTATGACAGATCTTCAGAGCCAGACTGTGTGAAGTCTGGAGAATAATGAAAATTAGACCTTTCACCGAAAAAGGAATTGCCTCGGATTACATGATCAGTGTATATGGAGCAGCCACCTGGGTAAACGTGTGTGTGTTTACTGTGCTCTCACCTGAGCTAGTGGTTGCACATATTAATCAAATAGCACTGCCCCTGCATCCACTTTTCTATTACCTGTCCTACTTTGTGCCAATTTCCTTTCTCTTCCCCTACAGCCCTTGTTTCACTGTTCTTCTTTAAGACATGGGATGGGGATTTGTCAAAGTCAATGAGCACTTTATTACAGTGAGAACGTTTCGTAATGAACAATTCAGCAATTTAATGAGATTCTGTAGATGTGTCTCCAGCCTGTCCATCAAGTTTCACTTCTATAAAGCACCCTGACACTAATCCTCTGGCATACCCAATCTTCACCCTGGGCTGAATATTAGATTCTTCCATGGTATATTGCATTACTAGTATAACCTCAGCAAAAAAAAAATGATGAACTTAACTATACTTGAGGCACCGTAGCTGGTCTGATTTGATTTTTCTCTAGTGAGTATGAGGGAATTACTTATTTACTAAGATAAAGCAAAAGCAGTTTCTTATCGTCTGGTGAATGCCTAAATTGATAATATTTATGTGAGTCTTTTAATTCTTTCTTGAGGACCATTTCTAAGAAAAAATACCTTTATTGCCTGTAGCTGAAATCAAGTTTCTAAAATTCTACAGTACAATATTAGTAACCTTCAGAGAGACAATTATGATAAATTGTAAGTGAACAGGATGGAATTTTCATACACTCAGACATCTGCACCTCAACTCGTTGATATCTGCCAATGCCTTCATTCATGGTCACACAGGAAGAGAGACCCACAAGGCTGTGTGGCCTCAAACCTCAATTTAGTTTGAAAAAAGTAAAGGCAACATTTATGTGACTCTTTCCCTTCAGATGTGAAGAAAATATGGCCATTTCCCAGCTGGAATTGACCAAAAGGAATTCTGATGACTTACACTGTCAGAAAAAGCTACTGATCATAGAAATCCCCTCCAAAATCACATCTTCATCAACACTTTCAACTTCTGCCTGCATAAACATTCCCAGAAATACCTAAGAAGCAACAAAAACTAATGACTTTTTAAAAATCAAGACAGTATGGAACAGTGGAGAGTTGGGGGCAGGTATAATCAGATTTGGGTTTGAAGGTTAGATTTTTTTTTAAAATTCTGAGCCAGCCACTGAAGCTTCTTTCTATTAACCTGGAAGATTTGGGGTAGGGACAGGAAGTCTGCAGGTCTTTATGATAATAAGATATTAAAGTGTCTAAGACCCTAGACCTGGCTGACCCTTAGCACACTGTATCTCTTCAACAATAAAGAGGAAAGTGGCCAATTAATGAATACAAAGAAGAAATGAAGGTGTAAAGAAAATCATCTATAATTGACAGCTATAGATGACTCAGTGCTGACCAGCACTGAAATGCTCTCTGAATGTAATTAGTAAGATATCAGCTGCCATCCAATAGAATACTGAAACTTTCCTTTGTATTGGATATATAGCCATTCTGCAGATGATCATGAAATCCTGATCACTGGCTCTCTACTGTTTGTTGGCATGAGAAAGTCAGCTTTAGAGAGAAGGGGAAGGGAAGATGGTCTCTATTTCCCAAAGGTACCAGGTAGTTTCATTCAAGGCTAGTCAGAAGGCTAGGCAGAAGATGATGTAAATTGAGTAATCAACTTCAAAACACTAAACATCCTCCTGCCCCCTAGACAAAGCAGTCACAGAATGTAAAAAGAATGCTCTGTCAGGCGAAAAGGCAAGGCTTAAGAAAATAGCAATGAATGCAGAATGAACAGAGGAGGGAGATTTTTCTCATTGCAGTGCAAGAGTTTCACTTAATTTGAGGTCCAAGCTGCTATCTACTGAAATTTTTTTTAAAAAAATCTTATTTTATTTTATTTTTATTTATAGAAATCCCCAGAATTTAGCAGGCCCTGGTAGGTCATACATCTAATCCTAGCTGTTTGGGAAGTAGACATCAGGGGAATTGTGCTTTGAGGCCGATGGGGCTAAATGACTGCAAGAACCACATCTCAACAAATAGCTGGGTGTGGTGGCATACATCTATCATCTTAGCTAGTGGGAGGAGTAAACTGGAGGATTGTGATCCAGGCCCACCAAGGCTTCAATGTGAGTCAGTATCCCCCAAATAAAGCAAGGAAGTGCTGTGATGTGGTTCAAATGGTATAATGTTTGTCTAGAGAAACCAGGGCCCTAAATTCAAGCTCTAGTACTATTTAAACAAGGAGCGAGAAAGCCAAAGTGAATTCTGATTATCACCAGTCTTGAATATGCACAATTTCATTTTATAATCCATTCTTCTCATATTCAGTTGAAGAAACAAGTTGTTTTTCTCAGGAAGGAAAATAAAAACATCCCTGAACTTTTTTCTGATGTAGCCAGGTTAGGGTTTCAGGAAGCCACAGTATATGAGGATCTGCTGTAGATTTACACCTTCGATCTTGAGAATTAGGCTGCATAGCTAGGTCAGGTCTGAGAGCCTGGAGGCAGGCTTGCTATTCTTCAACCACTTGCTTTATCAAGGGAACAGGATTTCTAAAACTTCAACCCCACTGAGACCAAACTCAACAAAATACTGGTAGTTACTCTCCAGCCCTTCAATGCCCAGTCTCCTGGACACCAGCTGAGGAGGCGGCAGAGCCCCCTTACCTGCCAGATCTGCTCTTCACTCAGGGAAGTGAGTCGGTCGCTCTTCAGCACCTCCTGGAGCAAGCAGTAGGGAAGCATGAGGACATCCTCTGGGCGGCTCTTCAGGAGTTCAGAGAGGTGTTTCACTAAGAAATCGATCACTGCCTTCTCCAGCAAAGTGAGGTTAAAGAGGTCAGCAAGTCTGTACAGATCCAAGTAATTAAAGCTATTTAGTTCCTGGGTGCCAAAAACAAAAAATAAAAAAAATGAAAAAAAAAAAGATCTTTAGAAATCAATTCAAGAAAGAGCAGGCAAGAAATTCAGGGTTGCTTCACTGATTTTTCATTTTAGGGAAAAGAGAAGTGGGATTGGTAATATTCAAAAACAAAAAAAGAACTCAATTAGGAGGAGGCTCTTGGTGGAGGTGTGTTCTGAATGTCATTTTCCCTTTCCTCTTCAAACCTGGATCCTTAAAGACAACTGTAAAGAACTTACTCCCAGGGAGAAGGCATGGAATCAAAAGACACTGCTCTTACCTACTTAAAGCTAAGCAATATTTACTGAGTTTTTGTATTATGTCCTAAACTGTGTTAAATGCTTAACTAGTATTTTCTCATATTTCAGCTCTTTTGAATAGGTATAAAGTCTTCATTTAGCAAATGATGAATTAAAGGCTCTCAGAGTGTTCTGGTTGTTCCCAGTGTAGTGTACCTTCCATAGTCCTTCTTTGCCCTGCTGCGTGTCTTAAGAAGTTGATCTCTAGGGACAGCATTTCCTGGATTCTTTTAGCATCTTGGCTTCCAATTGGGGTTGATCAACTGGACATGGAGTGAGGGAAGACTGATGCCTAACATAAACATTCTCCACCACTGGGCTCTCATTTGGGTCTACCTCTGCTACTGGTAGCTCCCACCTGTCTAGATCTTTCTCTCAGTCTATCTCTCCTCCTGAGCTTTAGGTTTAGTAATTACACATATACACAAACATGTCTGTAGCCCAATTCGTGGAACCCTCCCCTGGAGGTTTTTGCAGAACAAACACAAAATTGTTCAATCACATTTGGTTTTTGTTTTCATTTTGTTTTTCCGCTGCCAGTCCTGAGGCTCTAATTCAGGGCTGCAGCATTGTCCTTAAGCTTTTTCTGCTCAAGAACAGTACTCTACCACTTGAGCCATAGCTCTACTTCTGGCTTTTTGGGTAGTTAAATGGAGATAAGAGTCTCATGGAATTTCCTGCCCGGGCTGACTTCAAACCACAATCCTGAATAGTTAGGGTTATAGGTGTGAGCCACCAGTGCCCAGTAGGACGTAATACTTGATTTTGGAACTCATTTCAGACTTGTGGTCCCCAGAACTTGAAAGTAATAAATTCTTGTGATATTAAGCCAAAAATTGCATTAAGTTAACTTAAAAATAAAATATGAAGGGAGTAGAATGAAGGCAGTAATGAATTGTATATGCCACAGAACTGAGAAAAATAAGGGAACGGGTGGGTCAAAGGGGAGGAGGTGAAGCTATTGAGGACAAGACATGGATCAAGATGCATTGTGGACATAAATTTCTTTTTTAAATGGCAAAAATTCAATACGTAACCTAAAATTTAAGGGAAGGGGCGGGGTGGGAGGATGGGTGGCAATGTTGAAAGGGATGACACTGGTCAAATGAACTATATTCATAAACTGCTTTGTTGAATGGCAATGCCTTTGTACAACTACTTAACGAAAATAAAGATATTCAAAAAATAAAACATTTCAAAGAATAAAAAGGAACTTACTGAATGGTTTTATGAGTGACATTCTACTTTGCCACTCCTTTTAAGTTCTTCTAATCTTAATGGACATGCTTCCTTGATGACTTCATTTCTATGGTTTTATTACATGTTTTATTAGCATCAATTAGTTGGACAAGGGGATTTTACACAACATGTACAATTGATTACACTCCCTTCTTCATTATTCCTTATTCCTCTTTCCTGTCTTCCCAAACCAATTTCAACAAATCTTTATTGTTCCATTTTCACAGCTTGAAATAAAAGTATTTTGATCATATTCGCCTTTCTTCCCTTTCCCCATTTGTCCTCTTACTTCTCACTAGTTCCCTCATTCCAGACAGGACCTATTTTACTTTTGTTTTCTTTTGCCAGTCCCAGGGCTTGAACTCAGGGCCTGGGCTCTGTCCCCGAGCCTCTCTGCTGAAGGCTAGCATTCTACCACTTGAGCCACAGCACCACTCCTGGCTTTTTCTAGGTATGTGGTACTGAGGACATGCAAGGCAAGCACTGTACCACTAAGCCACATTCCAGCCCCTACTTTACATTCTTGTTCTTCACTTTTTTGTAGTGTATGCTAATTCTTCAATGGGTTTCACCATGGTGTTTCACACATGCATGTACAATATATGTATATGTGTGTGTGTTTTATAACTTTTAAGAAACATTTTATCAGCGAAGACAATTGGCATGTCTACTCTTGCCATATTCCACAGTCTTTATTATTTATTTTACTAAAGGTAATATGTATATAAGGGGAATGAAATAGGGATTCACAATTAAATACACAAACTATGTATAGACTGCCTTTGTTCTTTCCCCCAAACTTTAAACTATGTTTTTTAAGTAAAAATAACCTTGACTTCATGAAAATAAAAAATACATTTTTACATGTACAGTCATAGAAATGAGGAAATCTCACATAAAAGACTCTTGACCTGAATACTTTTAGATGAAGTTTACCTACGGCAGATGAGGTGTAATTGTTCTTTGTTTGGTTAGCCCCAAACATTCAGAACTAGTGGCATCTGCCTCCACTTTTCAAAGAGTTTCTATAGGAAAGCTTTCATTTTGCCAGATTTGACTCTCTCTCCAGCCAGGCTTCTGATGATATCTGGGAAAGTGAAGGCTCTCGGTAAAACTTTGTCACTTTAGGGGCTGGGAAGGTGGCTCAGTGGTAAAGCACTTGCCTTGCATGCCTAAAGCCCTGGGTTTGATTCCTCAGCACCAAATAAGCAAAAAGAAAAAAGCCGGAAGTGACACTGTGGCTCAATTGGTAGAGCACTAGCCTTGAGCTGAAGAGCTGAGGGACAGCGCCCAGGCCCAGAGTTCAGGCCCCACGACCGGACCCCCCTAAAAAACAAAAAAAACAAAAAAACTTTCTCATGTTAGTCCTGTAAGAATCAAAGTGCCAGACACATATGACTTCTGAAACATGCCTATTTTAAGTGGAGTGAAAATGGGCTATGTCCTAGTTTTCCCTCATTTTTACCTTATAATAATTAATTTGTGAACAATATTTTTCTAACTACATATGCCACTCAGGATGTCATAAAAAGCTATTTTACTCAACATATCAACCTATTTCCCCTCTTTCTAGTTACATAATAACTCTAAAATTATTTTTATTATAAAGTAGCTTCCATAGATCTTTGAAAACTTTAATGAATATATTATAATGTGGGGTGCTCAGTACCATGAGCACTAGGCACAGTGGTTATTAGACATTTGAAATTTTTCATTCTAAACTGAAATGTGCTATAAGTGTGAGAAACACAACAACTGCAAAGAGTAACAAACATCAAATGGAAAATTTAATTTTGATTATTTGTTTAAATGATTGTACTGGTTTAAATATAATTAATTTCATGTGTTTCTTTTTATTTTGTTAATTCACATAATAGGAAAGTTTAAATTACACATGTGACTCTCACTATATTGCTGTTGGGTAGCAAATGCTATGCTAACTAATAAAATAAGCAATTAAGAAATTGTAAAAATCACTCTCAAAGGAATCAGCAGCAGCAGCATGGCTACCTAATCATAGCTCCATATTTTAGAACCTCCCTCCTGTTCTTTTATGATGACATTTAAATTATACTTTTTATTTTTATTTATTTATTTATTTTTGGGTCTGGTCGTGGGGCCTGAACTCTGGGCTTGGGCGCTGTCCCTCAGCTCTTCAGCTCAAGGCTAGTGCTCTACCACTTGAGCCACAGCGCCACTTCCGGCTTTTTTCTTTTTGCTTATGTGGTGCTGAGGAATCGAACCCAGGGCCTCTTGCATGCAAGGCAAGCACTCTACCACTGAGCCACCTTCCCAGCCCTAAATTATACTTTTTAATAGAAGTCAAGTTGGAAGATTTTAGAAATCAGTATAAGATTGTTAATAGTTCTATTCGTCAATCCAATTGAAAAGTAAAAACTGTTCATCTTTAAAATAAAGTTTTTCCACAGATGATCACTAAATCCTAGTACAACTAAAATATCAAAGGGTCTACTCAAAGCTATTCAGTCAAAATAGTCTGACTTCTCCTTCAGCAAATTTTATTAAAGAATGCAGAAGTTGACAGCAGCACTAACTTTTCAAGAAAAGCTTAAGCATTCTTTTATCTTAATGTTTTTATTATCTTTAAGCAGTTGTACAAAAGAGTTGCCATTCAACAACCCACTTTATGAAAACAGTGCATCTTGATCAATGTCATCCCTTTCAACGTTCTCAGCCTCCTTCCTAATGCTCCCCTTCCCTCACTTTTCTTAAGTTTTAGGTTATGTATTGAATTTTTTTGCTATTCAACAAAGCTGTTATGTACACCTGTGTTATACCTTCAATACCTTCACCCTTCTTCAACCCCACCCTTTTCCCTTATTTAAATTCTTACTTGTTAGAGATTGGTAAATTCTAGCCTGGAAGGACACAGTGAGTCATTTTTGCATACAGATCTTCCACTGTGAGCTTTGAGGCTATCTCTCTGGGTTGACAAATACATCTATAGAGCATCTTTATCTGCTCCAGGGCCTTGGATATCATCTGGGGCCCATTAAACTCCTCTGAAGTCATTCTAAAGCCTGATGTGGTGTCAGTGCCTTTCAAGTATTACAGGCCAAGCCCAAGGGGTGGCCTGGGTTCTGAGGCGGGGAGCAGCACCATGGCATACAGAGAAAGCTGAGTGTGGGCTGCCAAGCTCTACAAAAATAACAACGATGGGCATGGAGCTAAGGGCAACTTTCTTCCCACCTCTCTCCTGATAAAAGCATCTTAGGCATCTTCAGACTTTTATATAGAGACACTGGGTCTCTTCCAGTTAGATGCCTATAACTTAAGAGCAATCCACTTCAAAACTACAGAGAACCAAAGATCATTTTGATGGGGAATTTAAACAATTATTCTTCTTGTCTGCTTTTTTTCTTGTTCTTCTTTTCTTATTCTTTTTTCTTTTGCAGCACTGGGATTTGAAATCAGATCCTTGTGCTTACTAGGGTAGTTGCACTTACCACTGAGAAACACTTCCATCCTCTGAATTTCTTTTGAAGTTTATTCTTTAACACCTTCTTCCACAGTCCTGAGGTATTTTTATTTTCTAAGGATATAATTTTATAACCCTCAAGACCAATCTAAAATGCATTTCTAGTATATAGTGGAGAATGAAAAGGCTAACTGAAAAGCAAAAGGAAAGGGAACTGACATGTTTGTGTATGAGAGAAACATAAATTCTAAGGTAAAGATGTGTCAAGTCCTACCTCTCATTTATCCATTTTTTCTCCTAAAAGTAGTGTGCATTTCTGGGCACTGATGGTTGTGGGGCTTGAACTCTGGGCCTAGGCATTGTCCCTCAGCTCTTCTGCTCAAGGCTAGCACTCTACCACTTGAGCCATGGGGTCCCTTCCAGATTTTTCTGCTTATGTGGTACTGAGGAATCGAACCCAGGGCCACACGCATACAAGGCAAACACTCTACCACTGAGCTACCTTCCAAGCCCATCAAATGTTATTTTCTTTAAGTAGTTATACAAAGGGTTGCCATTTAACAAAGCAGTTTATGAGCACTACATATCTTGATCAATTAACCACCAAAAAAACTGAAGTAGAACTGTGGTTCAAGTTGTAGAGTGCTACCTTTGAGCAAAACTATTCCAGAATAGGGTCCATACCCTGAGTTCAAGCCACAAAAGAGGTGCCCAAGTCACCAGTGCTTTCTAGATATGTCAGAAGTTTCCATTCATGTCACGATCCACAGTTGACATCTCAGCAGTTAAACTATGAAGCGAAGAGGTAAGGAAGAGGAGTCATTCCCTGTGGTTCTGCTGTCACAGAATGCACCCTTCCTGGGCCAGACAGGCTGTGTGGTCATTAAGCAAATTTTTTTGGCTCATTTGGTCAACACTGTGTATAAGAAAAATAAGCACCAATAATGCTGCCTTTTTTTTTTTTTTTTGGTCATGGGGCCTGAACTCTGGGCCTGGGCACGGTCCCTCAGCTCTTCAGCGCAAGGCTAGCGTTCTACCATTTGAACCACAGAGTCATTTCTGGCTTTTTCTACTTATGTGGTACTAAGGAATCAAACCCAAGGCCTTGTGTATACAAGGCAAGCACTCTACCACTGAGCCACCTTCCCAGCCCACTAATAATGCTGCTTTTAAGGCTTCTATTAATGTGATGTAGAGAAGTGGGAAACAATGGTAAAATTGCATCAAATACCCACCTATAATACTGAGACTGAGCTCTGAGGAATATGGTTTGAAGATAGCCAGGGCAGGAAAGTCCAAGTGGAGCCATGGTTCCACAGTATGGGGGGGAAAAAAATCACTGCTGTTTTAGAAGGCATGCCATTGTGTTTCTGGCTATACCAAGTAATAAAAGTTAGCTTCATAAAATTCAGGACAAAGGAAGTATAGACAAGAAAACGAGAAGCATTTATACTTTTACCATGCAGAGAAAATCGCTGTTAATGTTTTTGTATATATTTCTAGACTTTGTAAAAAGAAATCCTTTCTATGTCAGAGAAAGGGAATAATGGCATTCAAGGCAGAACAAACCCATAGCAGCTTCTGATGGGGAGGGAAGAACCAGGCCCCTGGAGTCAAGTTCAAATCTAACTCTGACATTTGCTGTTTATAGGAAACTTGGGTGCAATACTGAACTTCCATTACTCCCCATTTACAAAGTGGAACATTCAACCCACTCTATCGGGTTGCCATGGAGATAATATAGGAAGAAGCACTTACCATAGCGGCTTGGCACATGGAAGTAAATAGCAGATGGAGGGGTGGTTAAGAAAGAACAATAAAGTATATTTGAGCATTGTGATTTGGTATCCATAAGCCATGATTCATCACTGATGCAAGGAGGTCAAAGCGAAGAATATGTCGTCTTAGATAGCCACGTCACAATGCAAGGTGCACCATTGCATCAGTGAAAAAGATGGCCAAAGTCAGGAAACCACAGAATTGAATTGTAAACTAATTACTTGACAGTGCTTTCCTATCTATATTACCAACCTGTCTTTTTCTGCAGCTCTGAATTTTCTCAATTGACTAGGAGAATGTCTTCTGTGGTATATTCTACAGCCATATTAAACTCAACATATCCAAATTAAACCTATTTTACGAAAGTCTGTTTTTTTTCATTCTTTCTTTCTTCTTCCTTCCTTTCCCCTTCCTTCCTTCCTTCCTTCCTTCCTTCCTTCCTTCCTTCCTTCCTTCCTTCCTTCCTCCCTTCCTTCCTTCTCCTTCCTTCCTTCTTCTTTTTTTTCTATGATGGTCCTGGAGCTTGAATTTGGGGCTTGGATGCTATCCCTAAGTTTTTTGTTGTTGTTTTTTTGCTCAAGGCTCGAGCTCTACCACTTGAACCACAGCTCTACTTCTGGATTTTTTGGTGGTTAATTGGAGAAAAGAATATCATAGACTTTCCTGCTCTGTTTAGCTTCAAACCATAATCCTCAAATCTCAGCCTCCTAAGTAGCTAAGATTATAGGTGTGACTTCCTGAAGCCAGGCTGGTATTTTCATTTTATCTGTGTTTTCTCTCTTGTAGAATGGACACCTCTAGTTACCTATACCTATATCAGTAGCCAGTCTTCATATATGTGTGTGTGTGTGTGTGTGTGTGTGTGTGTGTGTGTGTGTGTGTGTGTGTGTGTGTGTGTATGTGTGTGTGTATATCACTCAGTCCTATCTGTTCTTTCTCTTACCATTTATTTTCTATGACTCAACTCCTATATTTTCTGAAAGAATTTCAGAAGTTACTTTGCTTACATCCAGTATCCAATTTCCAACTCTCTCCTTTTAACATAAACTGAATCATATCATACATCTATTTAAAATGTGTAATAGGTTCACTTTTGTATAGAGAAAAACAGCAAAGCACATATACTGACATGCTGAAATGAAAGCCTTCTATACAGCTATTTAAAGATAATTAAAAAATAAATAGATAAAAGAAGTGGGTTGTGTGCCAGTGGCTCACCCCTATAATCCTAAATACTCAGGAGGCTGAGATCTGCTGATTGTGGTTTGAAGCCAGCCTGTGCAAGAAATTCTGGGAGACCCTTATTTCCACTTAACCACCCAAAACCAGAAATGAAGCTGTAGTTCAAGTGGTAGAACACTAGTGGTGAGCAATAAAAGCTCAGGGACTGTGCCCAGGTCCCCAGTTCAAGCCTCAAGACTGGCACACACAAAAAAGTGAAATCTAAAAAAGTAATCAGAAAGAAAACTTGATTTCATTAATTTATAGAATAATAAAATATACATGTAAATATTATATTCATAATTTAGTACAGAAAATAATAATGCTGTACTGTAACAGGTTTTGTTTGTTGGGGGCTTAAAAATAAATGGTTATAACTCTTTGCCATCCCAAATATAGTCATCTGAAACCATCTTTGATCATTTTGACTTAAGGAAGCATTTTGAAGTTGATAGAAACATTCTGTAATTTCCAAGAAATAAAATAACCTATAGCAAGTTCAGAGCAAAAAGTCAAAACTCAAGACAGAGCATATTCTGACATGACCTGGATCTGTCTGACAGATCTCATCCTGCAGAACAGCAACCCTGTTCATCCTAGCTTGACGCCAGCTGTGACAACCAACCACCTGAGCATCATATACTAGGACCACAGTGTGCTGGGCAATGTAGAACAAGCCAAAATAGGTAAACTTCAGGCTATGTAGATTATAAAGCCTACTGGAAGAGGGAACCATGGATTTAAAAACACTTACAAAAATGAAAACTTACAACGGAGGTGAATATTGCAAAGGATAGAATATGAACCTCTGAGGGCCTACACACAGAAGTTGATCTGGAGTAAAAAGTTACTAAAGCTTAACTGAGAAGCCATCGGGAGCTCAGTAGCCACAAGAAAAGTAGAGGTTATACTGGTAAAAGATAGGGCTGGGGATGAGTATTCACTCTGGTATCCTGGGTCTCACTGACTGGGAAGATATGATGTATTCTGGAAAATAGGCTTTCATATACAAGCTAACCAATCAAGAACCTATTCTCTGAAATGCTATCTCAGTCTGAATCCTACATTACAGGAAGCAATATGCACTTTTCCCTAATCATCCTAAGGCCAAATACCAGACCACTAGAGACTGATCAGATTCCTACAGCCCAGGTAAACTACCCAAACTAGCTATTTATAAGCCTGCTTATCTGCCCTCATCTCTTCCTTGTGCAGAAATCCTGAGCTTATTCCTGCTTTCTAACCAACCTTTGGGCTTGCTGTGTGGCATGTCCCTTCAGTTTTGGAAACTGTGAGTAATAAACTATCTTTCCAATAAAAACTGTCTCCTGGTCTGTTGGCCTCACCATAACTGAGTAATATAATGTATTTGAAGTCTATCTTGCCACCAAGTGAGATTGTAGTGAGAATGTTTGAAACACGTACTGAATCTCTTTGGGTGAGAAATCTTTTTCCATTGCTTTGTCTGAGCATCCTAACTAGTCCATACCTTCCATCTCCACATAACCCCTATGATGGTATTATCTGCTTTCAGCCCTCATCATCATCTGTAGTAATCTTCTCCTATACTGGCATATTTGTTTATAATGTATTTTTCTCTTTCTTCTGGCTCTCAGTAAGTTCTATCGGAAGACAGACCTGTCTGCTCTGTTTACTGGCATATTACCAATGTTTAGTACAGAGGATAAGGGTACAAAAATCAGCCTTCTAAATGAATGAATTCATTTCACTTTTTCAATTTTCCTGACTCAGTAAAATTGACCATGTCTTTCTTTGTGCTTCTACCCTGACCTGTGCAGGTAGATTTTGCTGTACACTGGTTGATGATAGGTCTCCCTCCTTCTAAAAAATTCTAAGCACTTTTTATAGTAGATTTTGTGTCATTCTTTGTGCATTCCTGGTTTCCAGCAGGGAATAGATGCCTAGCACATATATTTAATGAAAAGGTGTCCATAGCTCTTTCTCTTTACTTTTTTTTTTTTTTTTTGGTCGGTTGTGGGGCCTGAACTCTGGGCCTGGGCACTGTCCCTAAGCTCATCAGCTCAAGACTAGCACTCCATCACTTGAGCCACAGCGCCACTTCTGGCTTTGTCTGCTTATGTGGTGCTGAGGAATCAAATTCAGGGCTTCATGTATGCAAGGCAAGCTCTGTTTACTTATAATTAAGCAAAAACAGAATATTCTATGTGTTTCTAACATATCCGTCTAAACTTTAACCTTTTATAAATAGGGCCATTTTCATACTTTATTGGCCCCCCATATCTTTCTGGAATTCTTACACTATACACAAAGGCAAACCCAGTGGTAATTTTGTTTTCCAAATAGGAAAATTGGTAATAATGCTTGGACTTGAAAGTGTTAATAGACAAGCACAATATAATCATTCTTCTGTTAGAAAAATATTTCAATTTAGTCAAAATTGCTTTTTAAGTTCAAGAGACAATCATTTCCTCTACCAATTGGCTACTCAGATCAAATTATCTTAACATCTTTTCAAATGATATTTGTCCTTATTATGAGATCCTTACATTGTGTGCCCTAAAAATCCAACTATGCAAGTAGAGGCAGTGATTTTGAATGGAAATTACAGCTCAGTAACAAGAAATTACCTGTAGTGAAAGAAAACCTTTCTCTTCTTTCTGAACTGCTTCATTTCTGTCACACTGCTTCACAACTGAAATTTAGTTTCTATTCAGAATTATGGTGCATACGCTGCTGTTCTTTGGGGGAATATTTTAAAATAATATGTATTTTCCTTGCTTTAGGGCTATTTAACTTCACCTTTTTCTCTCCTATTTATTTCTTATAGTGTGAAAGATAAATTAAATAGCAGACGAGCCATAAAATTTGCTCCTGGAACCGTAATAGCTATAGAATAAATACTCAGTTTTCCAAGTTGAACAACTCTTAAACCCTACCTATTTCCCAAGCATAGCCTTTTGTATGGCTAGTTCCTTAATTAGAACTTTTACTGTGCTTTTAGTAAATAGTCATTTCTTAGAGTGCTTCTTACAGTACTAACCTGTTTGTCAATTATCACATTTCATATTTGTATCTCCTCATTTCCTTGCTTCAAAAAGTACTACCTACATATACAATATGGCCTTTATGAAAACAGTAATAGAATCAGAAAGTATTAAGTTAGAAAAAAGGAATAGAAGGATTTAGACCTGGCAACTCTTACATAATGTTTGACTGCTATCTGTTTTATGTTTAGCAGCCATGGTAGTATCCTCTTTCCAGTTTCTCTTAATCACAAACTTTACTACTCAATAAATCACTCATCTTTATTCTTTGAAGTAATTTTTCACTAATATTAACAAAACAGTTATTTCTCATATTAACAAGTGAATATGGTACTGGGAAAAACCATGAAGGCAAATACTACCATATTTTGGGTGATGTTTAAATGTTATGAAATTTTCAAGACTATGTATTAATTTTTGCTTCCTTTCCAAGTATGTTTTTATCTTTTTCTTTTTCATTTAGTTTTTAAAATTATCTTTAGGTAGTGTATGAAGGAGTTTAAGAAAACTTTTCTTAAGAAAAGTTTATGAATACAATGTATCTTGATCAATGTCAACATTCTTATCCATATCTCTCTTACCTGAGACAAAGACTTGAGAGGAAGTGAGGCTGAGCAGTATGGGTTGACCTTTGACCCTTCTGCTCTTAGCAAACTAGGGAAGGCAACAAGAGAAAGATATATCTTGGCCTTTTTGATCTCTGTGGATCTCATATGTAATAGAATGACGGGCTACCAGTTATGAGGGGCCTCAATGTTTTAATCTGGCACTAATTATAAATAACCAAAGTTTATAATTTAGAGCACTAAGAACCTGTCCCTGACATGTCACTTAGACTCACTTGTATTCTTCTGTGTTTTTTTGGGATGGGAGAAAAAAAATGTGTGGCCTTATTGCTAAGGGTGGACAGACAGTCCAGCTGTCATACACAGCAGTCAAGATGTGTGTCTTGCCTGGCAACAGGAAGACAGGGGATAATCAGGTGATTGTGTCTGTTGTAGTCTGTCCCCAGTATCTGCCCCCAAGCACTTTTGCTTCAAATCTAGAGGACCTTGTAAAACCGACAAGAGCCAGAAATCTGACGGAAATATTTTGACTCACAAAAGTGAAAACACAGCCTTCATAGAAGCTGTTCCTTTTATTGCCTCATCTAGTTCTAAGGAAAAAAAAAAACTATTTACAAAAGAAAAAGAAGCATCCACAATAGGTGCTATCCCTGTGGAAACTATGACTTGGGTTAGAAATGATATTAAACTCTCAAGCTTCAAGGAAGAGTAATATTATCGATTCCTTGAATTTTTCATCTCTGAGATGACCAAAGTGAATGGTATTCCAGATTTTTCTAGGAAATAATGCTCAAGAGATATAACTATTTTAATGAAGTTCCTTGTCACCAATTAAATTATGACCTTTGATTTCTGATTACCAATGGCCTTCACTTATGTCTCCTTCAGAATGCCACCCAAGTTAACACATATCAGTGCTTTCCTATAAAGGCATCAGGAGAGTGGTGGCTTCTATATGCATCACGTTGTAACCCATGTGAAACTTGAAGTTGTTACATGTCACATCGATATGACACATTTTGAGGACTCCTCTAAAGGAAAGGACATGTTTGCTATGAGTTTAAGTAATTCTCTGTTTAAAACCACCCCGAAAACAATTCTAAAACTTTGATGAACCCAACTGGTATAGAAACCAGTTATTGTTAGATTTTTAGTGATGTTAACTCAAAGTGAAATAAAAATATTGTATCATATGCTTATTGAAATCAAGTACCAAGAAAGGTATAACAACTAATGAGGGGCACGTAGTCACTAAACAAATGCTAATGCCTCCTATTCCTCGCCTCTTACCGCATACCAATTAGCTTGTCTCTCATGCTACTACTGATTAGCTTATTTTCTATGTATTAAAAATGTTATTAATAAATTGCTGATGCTCCTTGACTTATGATAAGGTTATTTCCTGATATGTCATCATCAGTTGGAAGTGTCGTAAGTTTCATCTAAAAGTACCACATGAAACAAAGGAGCAGGCAACAATGCTTGATAAGAAATGTACTCATTACCTTGCTCATGTAATTGTAACCCCTCTGTATGGTATTTTCACAATAAAAATAAAAATATCACATGACTCTGTCCAGTATCTTTATAAGAAAATTTTAAAAAGAGACAAACTGGAAAAAAATATCAGATGATAGAAATATCCCAGGTGCACTCATAAACTTGACCTGCCAAATATCAGTGGGTACTCTGTGGAGTACTAGTTGCTGACTCTGATCAGATGGACTGAGCCAGAGCTACAGCTTGCAGCCACTGTCTGGCCTCATTAGAGAATATCATATTGCACTTTGCTATTCGAGGAAAACAGAGCATGCAAAGTAAGATTTTTACTGAATGTGCATCACCTTTCCTTCACTGGAAAGTGGAGAATAGTAAAATCACCATAAGCCAGAAAGCACTTGTCATTAAAAGCAGGTTTTACATTTTAGGGTTTGGAAATCCTGCAAAATATCAACCATTATGTGCTTCTTATAGACTATAATTGATAAATATTGGTTTTTATCATGAATGAAAGCTGTAGCAAGTTGTGAGCACATTTATGACTTCACACGGGAAAAGGTAGCTTCATTTACAGATATGATTTAGTCATTGAGAAAAATGAAGAACTATTCCATAATTCACTGAAAGAGAGGCTCTCAAATATTTGATGTAAGATTAAATTCTTTCCTGAAACTATATATAAGGTTATATATTTTAAAAATCATTGGGAAATATGGTACAATGTCCAGATACATGACGACTCTCCAGTGTGAATCTTGGGACTTTTGACTTTCTCTCTTTTTTTTTCTCTTTCCAAAACATTGAAAATGAATTCTAGTTCTGAGCCAAGTGCCAGTGGTTCATGTCTGTAACCCTAGCTACTCAGGAGGCTAAGATCTGAGGATCGCAGTTTGAAACTAGCCCAGCAGGAAAGGCCTTGTGGCTCTTATCTCCAATAAACTAATCAGATAAAGCTGGAAGTCATGTTGTGGCTCAAGTGGTGGAGCCCTAGGACTGGCACTGTATTTGATTCCCGTGTCCTGCTTCTTGTATATACATTTTTCTCATTTGGGGAATGGAAGGGAAATAACAAAATGCTGAAATAAGAATACAGGATGACCCATTGTAACAATGAGATGTACAAGACACTATGTTGAAAATGAACTTTACAACTTTGCAGCGGGGAGAGGGAGGAATTGGGGAGGAAAGGGAGGGTAGGGGAAAAACAAAGGAGGGGGTAACAATGCTCCATAGGAAATGGACTCATTTCCTTGCTCATGTAACTGTAACCCCTCTGAACAGTATCTTTACAATAAAAAATAAAATTCTAGTTCTATTGGTATTTAGGGATGATCAAAAAATCTAATGCTCAGACTTTTTGCCAAAAGTATGTCATACATTTTTAAGTGGGAATAAATGGTCTCATAATTTTGCATTAGAACATACAGGAAGACTTTGAAAGTTCTTTCCCAAATGACTGCTATTTTTGGAGCATTTAAAGACTGTTTCATTCAACAGATTTAAAAAAAATACTTGTAAGGAAAGAAGAAATTCAACAATATAAACATTCTCTCCTCTTGGGTACTACCCAGATTCAATTCTATTTCCTTAGAAAGGCAAACCACGTAAAGATGGTTCTGGCTTTTTACCTTCATTCCTACTTGCTGCCTGAAGTATTTGTTTAGGCCTTTTGTACTAAGCTGTACAAAATGGTGGAGACAACTTCTTTATATCTTTAGATCTTCCTTTCGGCCTTTACAAAGTACCTAGGTGGTGAGATATGATTGATGGACAGGGAGAAAACAAGGAAAGATAGCATATGTCTAAAAACCCGGCTTTTATTCTTCTTATTTTTTAGTTCACAGTAAAATATAGATTCTCCTGTGTTTTCAAAGCCTTGAAATATTTAACATATTTAAAATGTAATTTATTAAATATTATATGAACTTATTAAACATTTTAATATTTCAGTATTCAGATCAAGGAACATGCCTGCAATGTTAGCGACACTGGAGACCAATATGGAAGCCTACAAAGAGAATAAAAGCTATTAGCTTTTAAGAGCTGCACAAACCACATGCTATTTTAGTGCTACCGTTCAGTGCTACCAGTACATTGACATCTTGTTCTTTATGGCTGAGAAAGATAATAAGGGTAACTGATGGTGCACATTTATTTGGGCTTATAATTTATATATTTCCTCTGTCATTCACTGGGTCATAAATGATAGGGACAAGGCACTGGTGGCATCTTTAACTTTGAATTGTAGGAAAAGGACATGATTGGGTGTTGACCGATAGAGTTGGTAAGAAGGGAGCTGTTCCCAGTCTAATTTTCATACCTGAAAATTGGGAAAAGTGAAACCGCATTCCAGCTCTGCAATAAGGATTCAAAACAAAATGAATGTAAAGCGCCTTCCCTATCCTAGAGGCCAAACACAGGATGGCTGTCATGATAGCTGTTTCCTTTCGAAGTGCTGTCAACAGGGCTTAAACCGTAGCTTTGCCAATTCCATCCATTTTACTCACTGACTGGGTCAAAGGAGGGAAAGTCTGCATGTCTAACATGGATTTTCTTTTGCTGCAGGTATCAGCAAAAAAAACAAACAAACCATAGTTGTCATGTAAAATCATTCATTTCTTTTGTACTTAAAAAAATTTCACTAAAGGTAAGCAAAGAGAATACATTGAGACTGTATACTGGACCACAAGCAAGTATGCAGTACTGCACCATCCCTGGTTCCCAAGCTCTATATTACTCAGAGCATAAAAGGCACACAGAGAAATCTAAGGATGGGGGAGCTACATTTCTTTATGACCTTATTTGAAAGATAAACTCCTTGGGGAAATACAATTTATTCAGATTATCAAGACCCTGCTGTGCAAATCTACAGTCTGGGAGCACACTATGGAGATCAAAAAATATTTACTTTATTCTGTTGGGTATAAAAGCTTTTAATGAATGCATAATTAAGACAAAAAAAAGCATATACAGCTTTAGAAATTCCACTGCTGAGCCAAGCCATTAATATCCAAGGCACCATCCCCAGTTGTGATTCCACCTGTTTCCTATTTGGATTACAACCGAGTTATAAATCAAGGTATTATGTGACTACCCAGTCTGGTGCTGCAAGAAAGGATTGAACTCCAGGAGTCGGAAAAGCCACATAAAGGGTGCTGGTGTGGATGTGTGGCAAGGGGCTGGCCCTTTGGAGCAGGCTGAATCAAAGCAACACATAAATAAAACCTAAATCTGTTAATAGCCTTACAAATAAAATCCTGTAGGGAAATAAATTATTATGTTTATCAGGTATGTAAAAGGATTGTGAATTTTCTCGATACTCTTTTGGAGTTGATGATGTGAAGTTGAATTGTTACTGGAAGAAAAAAAATGAGCAATTCATTGACAAAGCAGGCCAGATTATTTGTGATAGAATAAAATAATGCATTCTCATATTTTTATATGTACAAATATATATGGAGAGGGGCATTTCATATACAAACATGTAAATATGTTGGGACAACTTTAAGTAACTTTATATTCATGTTCCAATATAAATATGCATGTGATACAATTTGATTAAATAAAAACAAAATATTAGCAGCAATACAACAAATACGAGGAAAAGAATTCCCAGCATGCTCTAATTCTTGTAGTTTTGGAAGGCCTATTTAAATATATTTGTGCTGTATAATAGAAGAATCCTACAATTAGGTTACTGGTACATTTTCATAATCAATTGTATGCATAATATCCAAGGCTCATGAATAATTTTATATTGTTCTTTGGGAAAGTCTGTAGTAAGCTGGAAATCTAGAAGGAAGGAGGAGGCATAGACCATAGTCATATCAACCACTAATAATTCTGGTCCCAGCCATCAGGTGCTGCAAATGCAGTTTTAAAGTTTATCGGAGCTGACACAGCACATCAGCACAAGTAAAGCACTCCATTATATTGGCTCTGGTTTCTGGAACAACTACTGCTGTAGAGTCTGTGTTAGACAGGACACTTTGCATGTATTACTTACCCGTTGATGTCCAACAACCCCAAAGGGTAGATTGCATGAAGGATACTCTATCTATATTTCACACAAGAGCAAAGTGATTAAGTAACTTGCCCCAGGTCACACAACTTTGGAACACAAGGGGAGACAGAAAATGAATTCAATACAGTATGATATGGTCCATCTCCCAGAAGGCGGCCCACAGGTAAGGAAGAAGAGGGAAATCTAGCATCAGCAGGGAGGACTGGTCGGTCGACTATGGAAGAGTGGAGAACATATGAGCCAAGTACTCAGAGGTTAACTGGGAATTCAGAAGGTGACAAAGCATGGAGAAAATAATCCAAAGAGAAAGAATTTGCAGACAGTGATTTAGCTAAAGGGAGAAGCACAGTTCACAATGGCAGTGGCAAAGCACATGAGTGGTAAATTGTCACCAAAAAAGTTAAGATCAAGAGATGGGAAGTCTTACAATAAAGACAGACATTGTGTGTCAAGTTAAAAGGAATGAACTTTATCCTGAAGACTCTAGTGAGCCACTGAATAATGAATGATTTTATACAAGAATATGACATGATAAGGTTAATTTTTATAAAAGAAAGTCAATCATGTAGTTTTTTTCATGGATTAAAAAATAGTTTTCAAACTCAATCAAACAGTATTTTGGAGGAGGAACTAGAGTAGGTCAGGAGTGAAGGCAAGTTCATCAGTTTGAAGGAGGTTTGTTTAGGCCAGGAAATAACTTAATAAGAATTTGAATTAAGACAGTGGAAAGGAAGGAGTAAAATTGGGAGAGATTTATAAAGTTAAATAGGCAGAGATAAAAGTTCTTGGTGATGGTTTATGTGGGCCACTGAAGATAGAAGATTCTAGGCTGACTCCAGGTCTCTCTGCCTGGGCAGGAAGGTCAAGTGCTTGGGCAGTATCCAGGGGAAAACATTGACTAGGAGATAATCAGAAACTCTGATAATAAATGATAAGATACTTTCTGGTAATATATCATATATACTTGTCCTTGGGTATCATAAGAATAGAGTACATCAGGGAGACAAGGAAGAGAAGAGGCAGGGCTGGAAAACTAGCCCAGCTAGGAGATTTATCTTTGATTTTAGGGACAAATATATTAGTGGGTCAGAAAAACAGATCATCCGATATTACTCAGCACAACACTATAGGCAAGTAGCATAGCTGTATGGCTGCTCGGAAGTCTAGGGAAAATTAGCCAACTCTTTATATTGATAAGAAAGAAGGAGAAGAAGAAGGAGAAGAAAGAAAGAACAAGAAAGAATAGGCAGCATGGGCAAGAAGTATTTAAAAGGCCAAAGCAATAAAATGGAGTGAGATTCACGAAGTCCTGTAAGGATTTCTGGTCTGGAAGACTAAAAGGATGAGAGGTAAACATATACCATGGAGAAGAAAGTTTCACACAAGGGAATGCCTGCATCTAAACCTTTACACACTATGACTTCTGGCTTCATCCTTTAATGCAAAGGGGAGAGAAGCCGTGATGTGAGATTGGATGAAGATTAACTTGAAAGCATATGAGACAAAGCTGGCTGGTCACACAGGGATGGAGATTTTAAGAAGGGACTGGGGAAAATAATCTTCCACAAACAAAACAGATTGGCAGCAAGCAGAAGAGATGAGCACCTGCACAGAGTCCCTGAGCCCTGAAGGACACTCAAGGGGCTGAGACAAGGTTAGCTTGTGAAATGAACTACAAGGAAGTGGGAGAAGAACTAACAGAGATTTCAGAAGAGAGGTTCAGGAAAGAATAGAGCTATAGTACTAAAATTATGGAAAGGAGCTACATTTGTTAGGCATGGTGCACCACGTGTTCAATACCAGTCAGTCAATATTAGAATGATTGTAGTTTGGGGCCAAATCCAAGGCAGACAGTGAAGATCGCATTTCAAAAATTAAGCTAGGTGTAGTGGCTCCTGCCTCTAATTCTAGCTATTAGGTATGAGAATTGAGGTCCAAAGCCAACCCACGCAAAAATGTGAGATTCTACTTAAAAAATAACTAAAGAGAAGTGGAAAAAAAAAAAGGTTGGGTATGGCTCCAATGGTTGTAGAACTTGCCTAGCAAGTGTGAAGCCTCATAGTTCAAATCCCAATAGTGCAAAAGAAAAAAAAGATTGAAAAATTCAATATTAAAATATTAAGCCAGGTGCCAGTGGCTCATGCCTGAAATACTAGCTACTCACGAGGTTGAGATCTGAGGATTATGATTCGAAGACAGTCTGAGCAGAAAAGTCCATGAGCCTCTTGTCTCGATTTAATTTCCAAAAGTCAGAAATGGAACTGTGGCATGAGTGGTAGAACACTAGCGTTGAGCAAAAAAGCTCACGAACAGAACTAGTGTGTGAGTGCGCGCGCTCACACACTACACACAAATTGAATTCCACTTAACAACTTAACAGGAAGGAGGCTTTAATGACCTTTGTTGGGAAAACTTTATTTCTCTTTCTCTCCTTTTTGTTCTAGGTCTGGGAATTGAACTCAGAGTCTGTGCACTATTCTTGAGCTTTGTGGTCAAGACTAGTGTTGTACCATTGAGCCACAACTCCATTTTCAGATTTTGGTGGTTAATTGGAAATAAGGATCTCCTGGATTTTCCTGCCACAACTGACTTCAAACTATCATTCTCAGATCTCAGCCTCCTGAGTAGCTAGAATTACAGGCATTAGCCACAGGCACCCAGCTGTTAAAGCCTTTGAGAAGAAATTAAGGCAGAAGGCTGTGTTCCCTGGGCTGAAAAAGAAATGGAAGGGAAGGAAGGCATGCAGGCACTCTGCCTTGGTGGAGTGCTGTAGGGAAGGAGAGGATTGTGGTATTGAGAAAAGAACAAAAATCTTTCCTACCTCATTGCTCCTATTTATAAACTGAAAGGCGTGTGGCAGTGGAGACACAGAGGCCTCATCAAAGTCTGGAAGGAGCTAACAGGTGCTGAAAGGTGAAAGGTGCTGAAAGGTGAGATGAAAGTTGGCTTACCCTCAGAGAAGAGGACAGATCTTTGACTTTGAGTAGAAATACTTGTAGTCAGAGGTGGGTGAGACAAAGAACATGGCAAAAAAAAAAGTACAGATTTTCTTTGAACTTCCCCTAATTTACAAGCATTAATAATGGTGATTAATAATAACTGTGACAGATATTTGTTTGCCTTCCTTGAGTCTGAATTGTAACATTCATAAAATACTGGAAGCATTTTATTTTTGATAAGAAAGATGCATGTTTATAAACACTAACCTCACGATCTTAGCTTGAAAGAGCGATGACCGATATTGAAAAAAAAAATCCTTCAAGAGTTCTTTCCTATCTTTTAAACCTCACCAAGAAGATACAACCAATTTTAGGTTATCCACATAACAAATTAAAATGCAAAAATGACTTCTTGAGCCAGATCACATTCTTCTGGTCTATCACTTACTAGCACCCTTAGTGTAGGCCTGGGGAATAAAAGCCAACATAATAGCACAGGAAAAAATTAATTGCTACCCTAACGTGGGTGATAAACATCTTATTTATGGTACATTTCCAAGCCAAATATGAATGATATTTGGCAACTATATTCTAGATTACCCATGCCAGATAGCAAATACTCTTGATTAGAAAAAATAATTAGCAGTTGGCAATGATTTCACAGGTCTGATATATTTCCACCCTTTCTGATCATTTTTACTGATTTAAAAAAATCTAAAGGATTACACCATTTTATATTTACCAAATGTTGTGCTTTGATTTTCTCTGAATATAAAAAAGCCCATGCTAATGAGCATGCAGTTAGTGATGTTTGATTATGAAAATACTAAACATATATGTTGGTATAATCATTTGTCTTCTCTAATGTAGGAAAAAATGGCTCAGTATTAGAGAAAAATGAACATGAGTTATAACTCCTCTAACTTGAGGATAAATTATTCTATTCAGAACACCCACTATATATTATGTATTTTGGCAATGCTGTTAATTTAATCACTGAAATTATAATACTACAATGTTTAGAAGAGATCATCTCCTATAAGTCACTGAAGTATTTCTTAGCTTAAAATGATGATCTACTATAAAACTGTAAAATAAATACGCACTTCAGTGTCAAATTGAACTCAAGTAGAAAATATTGCTAACTTAAAAAAAGCATTCAAGGTAAAACGAATGGAAAGCCTCTTCTATGTTTTTTTTCTTATAATATAAAATTTCAACATTTAAGAAGCAGATGAAAGTTATTGAATAAAGGAAGCTTTTATTCCCACAGCACATACGGAGCTCGTGCGTTATGAAAGAAGGGGTGACTGGATATAAAAACCGTTGTAAGGGGAAGTCCCCTGCTGCAGAGGGCTGCGGTAGATGCTCAGCGAGGTGTTTTCTAACCTCGCTGTAGGGTGTGCATGGTGGCACAGGAGTGAGCCTCAGATATTACAGCTGCAGCGAAGGCGTGTCAAAGATTGGCGCTTCTCCAAGCTGAAAGTAGAGAAATGTTTTTTTCTAGTTAAAAAAAAAAAGTAAGCCAGCAAAACTGCTCTTTACGAAAAACAATTGAGAATTCTCCCTACCATGCTAATGAAAAAAGAACATTCTTTAAACTTTTGTGTCTTCACCGAAAAGGAAAAAAAAATAGATCAATTCCATGGAATGTAGAACTAAATGAAGACTACAGTTGAAAGCCATGATCTGTCCTAGAGGAGGAGCTATTCATCAGAAGATGCTTCTACCCTGAGCTGACTAAGAAACCTCCACGATGTTACTTCTGAATGAGGAAGAATGCATTCTTGGGCTTCATATTAATAGAGGGTCCACATACGCAACCTGTAAACAGAATACCACCTGCAATCTGGAGAAATGATCTTTCATGCTTGTAAAAGCAGAAAGCTCCACAAATGGACTCAATGTTCCTCTCTGTTTTCCATAAAGTGACTAAATACTCTACCTCTAGTCCTCGCATCCTTCTTCTCTCCCACCCTGCAGCAAGTCTCCTCTTGCAGGTCACGTCTGTCACATAAAAGTGCTAAACTAATGCCGCTTAATGACAAATTAATGTCCATGAATAAAAAATACACCTCTAATAGCATAGAGTAATTTGCCATTACAATATCATCATTGGACATGCCCCTGGTTTAATACGATGTATTTAATTCATAACCTAATGAGTGATATATAAAAAGAGGGAGATGAAGCCTGCAATTACATTTATGTGAGTCTGTCACCTTATTTGTAAAACCTTAGAGTCATTTACATTCAAATTAGAACAAATGAGTGATTTCACAAAAGTGCCCTGATAAATGACCACAGAAACCCAAGACAAAACTGTATTTCCTGTGAACACATTAACAGTTTCCTATTATTTGTTAAAAATTACAATGCATATTGCCCAGTGTGGTGTGAATAATGACTTTTTTACTGATTAGGTCAGAAGACTAATATGTAGCAAAATAAATAATTTTTCTTTTCATTTTTTTCCCCTTTAAATTAACTACTGTATTCTGGTGGATTCACACTGCCACCTGCTGCCTAAGAAAAGGCACTAAAAGTCTATTCCTTTCCAAGAGACTTTTTACACAGTAACGAATTCAGTGGTTTTATTGGAAAAGCCAATGGGAGTTTCTTTTCTGTAATGCATTTAAATTTCAGGACATCATAAAGGCCGTGAAACACAGTGAAGAGAAGAAACAACAATGAAGCAGAAGATACCATTTAGAAGAAGAGGTACAAATATATAGGGTTTTCTTTTTTCTTTTTTTGGGGGTGGATGTAACTACAAAAAGCCATCTTCAGAAAAACATGATATGTCACTTTTGGGGGGGAAATGACAAAATTAAATAGTTAATACTCCTGATGTGTGGCACACACACAAACCTCCATAGAGACAAGGTAAAGGATTTTTGTAGGTGACAAAATGTGCTTGAACGGTCAATACAGTAGTTAGGAGTGAGGAGAAATTTCCACACTAGTTCAACATCCTGGTTTGAATTTAAATTCCTCATCTGTAACAAGCAAATAACATGCACCTGCCTTCCAGTGGTTACTTAGCAGAGTGGAAATGTGAGTCCTTGCAAAACAGTGAGCAGTGATAGGTGCTTGACAAATGTTGGTTTCCTTCCCTGGAAAAGATAATGATGCTCAAGGGACTGAGATTTGGCATAGATAGAAGCTAGAAACAAGAGAATCTATTGGGAGAGTATTATCACCTAATTAGAGCCTTTAAGCAAGAGTGGTGAGCCAATAACTTTAGTGATGAGGGGAAAAGAAAGGATCAGCTTCAATATTTATCAGGTAGGCTCTATCTAACCTGGATATCTACAATCACACCCAAAATTTCCAGACAAATGGATCCCTGGTCCCATCAGGAGAGAAGAAGGCAGGTGTTCATATAGAAGGTTTAAATTGCCTGGGCGATAAATTTAGATGGAGTGATTCAAGAGTTAATCAGAAATGTTCTTGGAAGGTGTGAGAATGGTGGTGCCTATCTGTAATCCGATCTACTCAAGAGACAGAGGGAGGAGGCCAGTCAAAAGCACAAGACTCTCTGAAAAACTAAAAAGAAGAAGGAATGAAGGTGTGGCTCCAGTGGTAAAGTAATTGCCTAACCAGTGTAGTCTTAGGTTCAATCCCCAGTACCACAAAGCAAAGCAAACAAAGCATAATGAAACAGAAGCTGGCTGGAAAGGCTGAGTATTTCAGTACTTGTGAGCTTAAGATAAGGGAGAATCACAAGTTTGAGGCCAGACTGGGCTACATAGTTAGATTCTGTTTCAAACTCCCTCCACCAAAAAATAAAAAAATAAAAAAGAAATTAGTTGGGAAAATTAGAATTTGGAAAACTAAACTGTATTCGAAGACTTAGGAAGGCCCCAATAAACCAGCAGATATGTTGTAATCCTTCCATCTAAGAGCCCATCATTGTAGAATGTGATGTCCTTGGGTTTTCTCTGAAATATTTAAAATAGTGAAAGGGACGTACACAAATAAGCATACACTGAAAAGCAGTCCTTCATTCATTTTGCAGGCTCTGTTTTAGGGAGGGGTTATCGTCAGTGAACTGGTGCAACCTGTAGAGAAACATTTTATAAGAACACAGTGGACAAGGAAGATTTTTTGAAAAAAAAAAACAATTCATATCTTCTTTGGGACTGGGTGTAGACTGTGGATGATGTTACAAAAGCAGTTGAAGGCCTCTTATGACACTAGCATAGCATAGAGTATCACAATAGAGTCCTATAGAATTATCTCACAGTGGATAAGACAGGATGTGAGCTTGCAAAGTTTTGTTTTGTTTTGTTTTCGGTCAATCCCTTGCCTGGACTTGATGGACTATTGTTGCACCCCACCCTCCCTTGAACTGGTGTCATATTCATTGGTAGTTCTCTTGTTTCCACAAACATGATATGAGAACCTGTATGAAGCCCTCACGGTTAATCCAATAGTTGTCCTCATCAACACAGAGAAACACTATGCCTGTGGCTTTGGGCTTAAAGTCTCTGTCCATGCCATCTTTCTAGAGAGAAAGTGAGAGGAGTCAGCTCACCGAGTAACAGCAAGGTCTTCCTTTCCTTTCCTGAAAGTGAAAATGGGTGTCACAGCAGCAGTGTTTAGGAGTGTTCAGAGATGCTTCAGGCCAATTACTGCAGCTGGAAGAGCTTGGGAACTTCAACCAACAGATTCTCCTTAGAATCTGTTTGTAATGAGTCCCTTAGGAAACAGGGGGTCTTAGAGGAGAGATGATCGTTCACACTTCCAGCAGTGAAACTGAAGGAATAATGGAAATTTACGAACAACAAAATAATACCAGATACTTTACGGAGGAGAATGGCTTGGAGAACTTCTAGTTGAATGAAGCATTAATGAAGGATGCAGAACACAAAGCATCCATTAGTGAGGCATAACTTTCAGGTGCCTTGTTACTACTAGGGATTTTTTATACTCAATACTTTTTATATATACTCAATACAATAGTCGCACGTGAAACTAAAACACAGTTGTACAATATTGCCCCAGTTAGTAACTCTGTATATTAATAAGACTGTCAAAATATAAAAGAAGACTGACTTAATCTGGTTGATTTTATCCTGAGAGAATGTGTGTGTGTGTGTGTGTGTGTGTGTGTGTGTGTGTGTATGTGTGTGTAACTTGTGCTAGTACTGCAGCTTGAACTCAGTGCCTTTCACTGGCTCAGTTTGCTCATGGCTAGCACTCTACCACTTGAGCTACATCTCCAGCTCAGCTTTTTACTGGTTAATTGGAGATGGAGTCTCACTGACTATTCTGACCAAGTGAGCTATGAACTGAGTAGCTAGGATTACATATGTGAGCCACTGACACCTGGCTGAGAGAATACATAATATATAAATATATAAATATAGTTAAATGAATATATTATAAAATATGTGTGCAAATACTTATATATTAAGCATATATGAATATAATATACATTTAAAATATGTATTTAATATGTAATATATGTTTAAAAGAATGAAGTATTTAAGTTTCTACACACAAATGACTGGTTCTTATATAGCCAAAGTTTCCTTTTACAAATTTAATATTCTTCAAGATAAAGCACAGATTAAAAAAGGAAACGTTACATGACAGAATGAAATGGAAACATGTTTGTGGAAAAGGCAGTGTAAATTTCAATTACTGTTCAAGAAACCTGAGTAATGATTGTCCACAGATGCACCTGTATGCCAACTGTACTTTATCTCTGTGAAATAATAAAAGGCAACAGTTAAATTCCAAAGTTTATAAGTCACTTAGATCTCAACAACTTCATCTGATCCAGTGGGGAAAAACACACATGTACTTCATCGGGAGTTACCATTTATAGAAAATTATAGATACAAATGTGTAACACCATTTAAATATACATCATGATAATTGACATTCTAACCAAACTTTTGTCAACATACATCATTGATTATTATCTACCATGGGGGAAAATGACCCAGATGATGATTCTCGAAACTCAAGCTACAGTATTTGATGTTGAAAATGTCAAATAAAAGTAATTTCAATTTCACAAGTCAAACATACACTTTTGAAATCTTGTAACCTTTCTAGATGATTCCTATTTGCTGCTGGCAAAAAGGAATTAAAAACAGCTTTCCTATACCATCCCAAAAGATTGAGGGTAAAAGGAAGGAATCTAAGATAAAATAGTTAAACATTTACTGTTCGATTAAATGTAGTGAGATAATGATAAAAGTTTCATATACTGTATTTCAGTGGCTCCTCAGGTGAGCGTTGCTGATTTTCTCACACTGTTCCTCTGGCATGTACTGGTTCCTATTTCCCAGGGGTACAGGAAAGAGGAAATTAGATGCTATAAGAGAAGCAGGTGAAACTGGACCCTCTATTTCTCACCCTGTACAAAAACTAACTGCAAATAGATAAAAAGATCTCAACATAAGACTTGTAAATCTGAAACTACTATAGGAAATTATAGAAGAAACTTTGGAAGATACAGACATAGGTAATTATTTTCTGAATAAGACTACAATTGTCTAGGAAATAAGAGCAAGAATTGATACATAGGATTGCACCAATGTAGAAAGGTTTCACACAGGAAGAAAAATAATTTTCAGAATCAAGAGACAAACTAAAGAGAGAAATCCTTGCCAGTTATTCAATGAATAAAGAATTAATATAAGAATATATGAAGAGCTCCTAAAAGTCAAACAAGGAAAAGATAAATAACCCAATTAAGTGTAGACAATTGGATTGAAAAGACAATGCTCAGAAGAAGAAATACAAATGGCTAATAAGTTCTTGAGGAATGTGTAATACTCATGACCACTAAAAAAAATTAAAATCAAAATTACACTAAGATTCCATCTTACCCTGGTTGGAATGGTCATCATAAGAAAACAACTAACAACAAATGCTGGTGAGGATGTAGGGGAAAAAGGAACCTTATACATCACTGATAGGTAAACTATTGGTTATAAACTATTGCAACTCAGAAACCAGTATAGTATAGAGATTCCAGAAAAACTTAAGAATAGATCCACTGTATGAACCAACCATACTGTGCCTGGGTATATAATCACAAGGAGCCTAAATCAATGTACAAGAGAGATACCAGCCCACCAATGCTTATTGCTTCCATTGTTCACAATGGCCAAATGGTGGAATCAGTCAAGGTAGACAACAAATGCATAAAGGCAATATGATATGTACAAATATACACACCATGGAATATTACTCATCCATAAAGAAAAATGAAATGACATCATTGCAGGAAAATAGACGGAACCAGATCTCATCATGTTGAATACAATGAGCCAAGCTCAGAAAGCCGAACATCACATTTGTTCATTTCTGGAGGATAGACCCAAAATAAATATGATAGTAATGGTAATGGAACATGAATGCAAAGAGAATGGAGGAAAGGAAAAGGAAGGAATATTAAGGGGTGAACAGGACTGAAAGAACATTTTATATATATATATATATATATATATATATATATATATATAAACAAACTATATATAATATATAATATACAACACACTATATATATATATATATATATATATATATATATATATATATATATATGAATGAAACCCCACCAAATACTGTTTGAAAATGAGGAAGAGAGAGAGAGGGAGGTATGAAAATATAACAGAAACTGTGGACACTTTGAAATTATGTTGTATACATGTATGGCCATGACAAAGCCCTCCAATGTAATTAATGTATGTTAATTTAAAAATAAAATTTTAATAGAGAAAGAGCTTTGTAAACTACTTAAGGGCTAGCATAAGTCAACAATAAAAGCCTTATTTAGAATGAGGCAAAAGGATTACGAAGGAAAATAAAGTAATTAGGCAGGAAAACAAACAATATTTCTGCTCACTAGTATTATGTCACATACACAAAGTAATACAATTAAGTTGTGTGGATTTATTATTCTTTTAATTAAGTTTCATTGCTGTTATAATGCTGAAATAAAGGCGAGTAAACGTGAGACCAGTGGGAAAATGGGAGGATCCTAAAATAGAAAATGGTTCTTAACTCCCTGTAACATAAAGCCATGAGGCTGCCTTAAACATCCTATACCTTGGCAACCCAAGGAGTTTTTTCTTTGTTGCTGTTATTTTTAATGTACTATGTGATTTTTTTATTGTTTCTTTTTTTTTTTTTTTTTTTGTTGGCCGTGGGGCTTGAACTCGGCCTGGGCGCTGTCCCTCAGCTCTTCAGCTCAAAGCAAGCGCTCTACCACTTGAGCTACAGCGCCACTTCCGGTTTTCTGGTGGTTTATTGGAGATAGGAGTCTCAAGGTCTCTCCTGCCCGGTCTGGCTTTGAACCGCGATCCTCAGATCTCAGCCTCCTGAGTAGCTAGGATTACAGGCGTGAGCCACCAGCGCCCAGCTTTTTTATTATTTCTTTTGTATGATCTTTCCCCATATAATCCCTGTTTTCCAATGCCCTGCATCTTGTATATACACTTTTCTAATTGGGGAAGGGGAAGAGAAATAACAAAATGCTGAAACAAGGATACAGGTTGGCCCATAACAGTGAGACATACAAAACACTATGTTGAAAACGAACTTTACAATTTCCAGAGGTGGGGGGAGGAGTTGGGGAGGTGGGGAGGACAGGGATGGCAGGGGGAAAAAAAAGGAGGGGGTAACAATATTCAATAGGAAATGGACTCATTACCCAACTCATGTAACTGTAACCCCTCTGTACAGAATCTTTATGATAATTTTTTTTAAAAAATCCTATACTTTCTGTTTGGATGAAAACAATTTTCATCCAAGAGCTAAAATGGTTTTAGAATCAGAAAGGCTTACTGCTATCAATCACGTTGCTTCAAGCAGGTTGGGTATGTTCTGTATCTCTGATTTTTCATGGTTTAGAATTATGTAAAGGCCAAGCACTGGTGTCTCATGCCTATAACCCTAGTTACTCAGGAGGCTATGATCTGAGAATCAAGTTCAGATCCAACCAGGGCAGCGAAAACCTTGAGATAATTTATCTTCAATTAGTCAGCAAAAAGTCAGAACTAGAGATATGTTTCAAATGGTACAGTGTCAGACATGAGTGGGGAAAAAAAGCTGAGTAAGAACTCAAGGCCTTGAATTCAAGTCCCAGAATGAGCACAAAAAAATGACAAAAAAACCTAAAACATTGTACAAAGTTATGAGAATTGAATGTAAAATACCTGAGTAATTCACCTAGTAAACGTGTGGGACTTTTCTTTTCCTTCTTCTCCTGGGCCTTTCCTGTCCAGCCATCAAAACAGGGCAACTATGCTCAGCTCTCCATCCCTTCTTTAGCATTTGTTGCCTTGGGAGGTTCACACACTAATGGATTATATACAACTGTGATGTATTATCTACTTTCACTGAAATCTTTAGTGGCTAATCTACTTTTCTTGCATTTGTGGGCCTTTCCACAGGCCAGGACCTCTTTTCAGTGTCATCTCCCCAGGACCCTACAAGAATGGTGAGAATGTTGAGTTAATCCATTGCCTGAGGGTAGGCAGAGAGGATGGGGGAAAATGCTCTTGATGCAAGAATTGTAGCCATCTTCTTAGAATCCTCTCAGCTTGTGTCTGGGAGAAATTCTACCCCTATAACACACACCCTCGCATGTGCATGTATGCACGCCCTGCTCCTATACACACACACACACACACACACACACACACACACACACACACACACACACACACACACACACACACACACACACACACACACACACCATTTTATTTATCATGGAGCTCCAGTTGATGGGGAACAGCTTAGGACTACAGGGAGTGGAAGGGACTAGGAAAGGAGTGTTAGCAGCATGCGAGCTCACGTACCTGAATGAGATAGTGGGAACATAAATTGAGAAGCTCCAACAGCTGTAGGTGACTGCCAGCTGCTAACACATCCTGGATCACTCCTGGCTCCAATAAAATCTGTTTTACAATAAAAGAGAAAAGCATCAGCTACATTTTTTAAAAAAGCGACTATAGTACAGCTCAGTGTGCGAACATACCATGCTCTGTTTAAATTGCAGCTGCAAGGATTCATCTGAAGTAATACTGCTCGTGAGGGTGGAAGTCAGTTCTTTCTATTCTAATTGGTAAGCTGTGGCTCTTCCTCTCACAGCTCCATTCTCCCTTAGTACCTGGGCCAAGACTTATTTTCTGCAGGTCAAACTCTGCGCCTAGCCACTTACTTTCTGTATGAGGATATGAACACCTCTAAAGGACAATAAAACTCTTTAAAAATTTAGCTTGGGACATAACCTTTTTTTTCTTAAAAAAAAAAAACCCTGGCAACACTGCATTTAGAACTCAGAACCTCACAGTTGCTAAGCAAACAGTCAGCCACTTCAGGTACAACCTCAGGCCAGAGTGTCATAACCCTATACACAACACAACAGAATGGGATTTTACTTTTAGTTTTTCAAAATGTGATTCAGACTCTGGCCCTAGAGCAGATCGTATAAACAGCAGCGTTACCATGTATTTCAGGGAAAGGAGGCATATGTTTCTCCCTGCCATATGAGATAGAACAAGGTTGAAGAAAGACATCTAAACAAGCTGACAAAATTCACTTGTATGCACAATGCAAGACATTTAGCACCATCCCAGTCCCTCCACCTCCATTTTCCCAGCCCAAATGTTACCAAAGGCTGGTCTCAGAGGCATCAGAATCAGCATCACCTTCAAACTAGAGAAAATTGGAAACCCTTGGATACCTCCAAAACATTCAAAGAAACTTTCAAAGTGAAGTAGCTGGCATTTTAACCAGGTACCACGGTGCTGCTGACACACAGGAAGCATGAGCAACGCTGATTCTCATTAATTCACCTGCTCCTCCTCTGACAAAAGGGGTTGGAGGCTTGAACACGAGATCACCCACTGATTGTCCACAGGGTCCCACTACCCTGCCTGCCGCCCTCCATACATCTGACTCAACATAGTTAGCTTTCCCCAACACTCTACTTGGGCACTGCATTCCAGCCCCTTCTGCCTCCAACGGTTCCATCTCATTCCAGCATCGTGAGGCAATAGCTCCCATTGATGGATAAATATGCCATTACAGTTCTTAGCCTGAGGAGGAAAATCCCCTCTCTTGTTTCAACAGCTTACTTAGGCTCCTCCACATTTCTCTCCCTTTACAAAATTCCTCAGGAAAGTTGTCTGTACACACACACACACACACACACACACACACACACACACACACTGCTCTCTCCCCCTTTCCCCTTCCCTATGTGTATATGTATGTATGTGGTACTAGGAATCAACCCAGAGCCTCAAACGTGGTAGGCAAACCATCTATCCCTGAGTCACATTCCTAGCCCAGCTCTGCTTTCTCTAGCACAGATTCTTTTCCATTTTCTTCCTAGTACTTCACTGACAACGCTTTATCCAAGTTGCCAAGAAAACAACTAATCTTCAAGTCTCTCCAGGAGCAGTTGGCAAAAGGGATGGTATTCTTTCTTAGAATGATGTCTTCTTGTCTCCTACCGCTGAGAAAATATTCTTTCTTGGCTTTCTTGTACTTTTCTAGCCATTCTCCTTAATCTCTATGCTTCCTAGATGACAAGAGTTCAGGCCTCAAATCTCTCTTCTGTCTCTGCTGACTCCATGGATGGGCTCAAGCAACACAGGGCTTTAAGTCATTCTGTACACAGAAGTCATTCAGATCTCTTCTCTTGTCCCAAACTCACTCCTTGAGCTCCAGACTTTCTCGTACTCAACTGCCTCCTCAGCAAGGCTGCCTGGCTGTCCAGAGCGAAGCTCAAGTGGGACACGCTCAAACTGATCCCTTGATTCAAACCACCAACTGTCAAACCCACTCTTTTTTTTTTTTTTTACCACTTTTCTTTTTTTTTATTTTTTATTTTTTTATTTGTGAACATACTGTACAGAGGGGTTACAATTACATGGGCAAGATAATGAGTACATTTCTTATCAAGCATTGTAGCCTCCTCCTTTGTTTACCCTTCATGTCCCTTCCCAGCCTCCCCCCTCCCCCCCATCCCAATCCTTCTCCTTCCCCCCCCATTCCCCCCCCCCCGCACCGACGTTGTAAAGCTCGTCAAACCCACTCTTATTCCAAGCAGACAGTAGCTACGGGTCAAGGCTAAAATCAGTTAATAAAATAATAATAATAATATAGTAAGTAGTTGTACCGAGGGGTTCCATATTCATATTCTTGTCAGCTTCTTGGTAAATGTCATCCCTTCCATCTTTCTCTTCCAATTACCCCTCCCCTCTGTCTATATGCTCAAGTTACATAGTTCATTTTTTTACATAGTGTTCATTGAAGATAATGACTGCACGGAGTCATGCTTGGCTCCTCTTGCTTGCCTCACACGTCACATCCAAGCCATCGGGCATTCTGGTGGCTCTCTCTTTCAAATAGCTGCAGAATCTATGCACTGTCCACTACTTCCACACAGCCTCTCTAGACCAAGGAATACCACGTTCTCAGACTCTTTACCCTGGCTTTCTAACGAGTGGCACTGCTTTCCCCTTTGCCTTCTCTCCCGGTACCCTTAAAAAATATTAGCAAGCCAATCCATCCTCAGCCGGGGTAACGCTTCCTCAGGCCACAGGCATGGCTCCTTCGCTCACACCCTTCAGACTTTTTCTCAGATATTTCCGTGCCTTAGAGGTTCTCCCTGCACTTCCTATGTAAAACAGTGTCCCATTCCCCATTCCCCATTATTCTCCATCTCCTAAAGTTGCTTTATTCATAATTTGGAACCTGTACCTCTTGCCATATTGCACAAGTATTTATTTTTGGTTACTCTACTAGAACAAAAGCTCAGACAGAGCAGGACCCTGATCTGTTTTTTTCACATTGCATGTGGTTTTTGGTTTTAGTATCTTTAAGTATTTTTACAACAGGGTTTCAATTCAACATATCCATTTGTAAGTACCATGAATATTTTATATCCCCTGGACTCAGTACCTACCCAGACATATAGGTATCATTCAGTATCATTGTGTTTACTTGAGTAAATGTTTTGATAATTAACTAATCTCTACACATATGCTTAATTCAGAGTTAACTCTATCAGTTAATCTAATACTAGGAGAAAGAAAAAAAAGAACTCTAAATTATATTTCCAGACCACTGAAATGAAAACATGAAAAAGTTAAGCACAGCTGGCAAAAATACTGACAGCAATCTTATTCTGAAAATCTCTCACAGCTTTTTTTCTATCTAGTCAGAAGGAGAAACTTGAATTTCCCCAACTCCTGGAGGAGAAGGTTTTGATTGACATTCTGAAAATGAGTGTAGCTCCCATCAGAGGAGCAAGGATGTCGTATCGACGTATGGAAGAGGCATGGCCTAAGGCAGGGAATGGGGAATAGATGGATTAGAAAGGTTAGTCTTAGCCTTTAAATCCTGTCAGTTGTGCTCATTCCACACAACTGGCAGGCTCAGTAAGGCCAAACACAAAGGCAGGTATCACAGAGAAACAAGATGACTATTCCATAGTCTGTGTAACATGTCCTACAGGCTCACCGCGAGGAACCTTCACACAAGAGCCCATAGTGGGATTTTTTTTGTCTTTGTTTCTTATTTTTGTTCTTTAGTTTCTTTCTCCCGCGTTAGAACATGTTTTTTTCCCCCTAAAAACCACTTTGACACGGAAAATTCCTATATGCTTTTAAAGATTTGGAGAAGAGATTCTACCGGGATAGCTGCTTTTCACTTATGAAACCAGAACCAGCACTTGCAGACCTCAAAGTAGTCTTCTAAATTCATGTCTGTTTTCCCTTGGAGATGGATTGTTCCAATGTTTTCCCAGACACTTTGTGCTTGGGCGGGTAAAAAAGAGAGGTCCAATGTCCCTGTGATATAAAGTATGTTGAATTATCTATCGCCTGGCCAATCAAACTCTGTAGAAGAAAGGGAACACCAACACACATATGTATATGGGACAACCAGGACAGTTAAACTGAACTGCTGCCTAGCTCATGTTAGTTACATTTAGGTCTTTCAGAAACTTACATCCATCAGCTTATATTCCGGCATTCCAGCCTGGATAGACTGGAGGTGCAATCACTCAAGGACCATTTATTGGAGGGGCGGGATGTCTGCTGAGAGCACCACGTCTGAATTAAGTCTAATGACCCAGCCTATCACTCCTGAATCTGGAGAATCTTAGCTTAGATGAAGGCATAAACAGTGGATAAAACAGAGAAACCAAGAAAATGAAAGATGCATGAGACCAAGTAGCATAGAACACCGTGACAATGATGAAAACTCTCGAGGAAGTCCACAGAGGGTGGGCATTCCTCTTCCTTCGATGATTTATCTGATAGGGTGGAGGCAGAGTTGGGTCCTCTACAGATTTGCAATCAGGATCTTGCTTAAGTGATGAATGGATGCCTTTTGTCCACAGAATTGCTTATACAGACCATTTGGCCACACACACACACAACTTCAGATGTCATAAAATAGTGAGTAAATTTGAAAGAGGGGAGCTGGGCAGTGCTACCTGCAGGAAGTGACACCCCTATTACGTTTGGTCAAGCCCAACAATCTTTCTTGCAGCCGTGGCAGGCAAGATCTTGAGAACCAAGGGCTTCTCTGCTGACACCAATCCAAATGCTGAGACTGCACTCACTTTGACCAATCGGAGGTAAGAGCTGACCCTAGGCAGCCTGACAAAAGACTAGGAAGAAAACCCACATGTGCAGGAGAAGGTGGTGAATTCCTGTTAGGGGTTGATTCTTCAAACATGACATGGCCCAATTTCCTCCTGGTAAGAGGCCCACTTGAATATTCTGTCCTCCATTTATGCAGGGCGGGTGGTAGATAGCTGAACCACCTTTAATCAATGCCTCTAAGCCGGAAGAAGGCTGAGACTTTTGGTCTCACCAACTCTTTATCCACGATCTGAGGCCAGAAACTTGTGAGAAAGGAGAACATGAGAGCTGGGGTGAGATTCTGCACCTAGCAAAATATAAGCCTCCAGGATCAGTGTCCAGACCTCACCTGACCAGGGTCTGGGATGGAACCATGATGAAAGGGACAGCACACAGACACCATAGCATCCTTGCCCTTCTGTCTTCAGCCCATACTCCCATATTACACGCCCATTCTCTCAACTGTCTTATTTTTCTTGTTCCTCCTATCTTTGCCTCACAGCTGGCAGTGATTATGTTTAATAGCTGTGGCGAGTTTCAGTGCAATCATCTTTTTTTTTTTCTGTCTAACATTGTAAGTTGGTATCTTCAGAAAATTTTGCATCAGAAAAATTTGTATTCAGTTCTTGCTTGCTGCTTTTTCTTGCTTTAGAAGATTACCATTTCTCTTTCTTCTGGATTTGCGATGTGATTATTTGAGTCAATTAAAGTCATGACATTGAGACAATTTAGGTCTTTAATAGACACACATATCCATGTCCATATATGAACATAATCACTTTTTTAAGCATAGGCACTCATGCAACTGAAAATCAGATGTGGTCTAATATTACACATAAAGATAAATGAATACATTTTCTCTTTACAATTTGCTTTTGGGGGTGATTCTTTTCATATAATATAGCACATTATTACAATTTTGAATTAATCATCAAATGAATTAAATGAAGAGGAATAACTTAACTAAACCAAAATATTCAAAACACGTACGTCCTTTTGCATGGAGCACTTCTGAATGAGTAACATGAAACATAATATCTAAAAATTGACATCTATCTAGTTTTTTTTCCCCCCAAAACTATTATACTGAGGACTATTTATCCACCAGGTGGCGCCCGTGTGGAAAGCAAAAGTATTTTCTAAATTATTTGTAACTGACCCTCAAGTTTGTGTCTGTGGGGAAAAAAAAATCAACTATAATTTGAGTAAGAATGCTAAGTTCTATGAGTTTTATTTTCTAGATGTTTCTAGCACTCTGGGACCTTTTCATTAAGTTTTTCTGTTGATGACTCCATCTAAGCAACCCTGGTTAGCATGTAGTTCCCCATAAAAATCAGGAAGTTCAAAATTATTGTCTTTGAACTCAGAAGCCTTGATGACGTGTTCCCAGCCTGCTTGTAAAAGTTTATGTTGCTGAGTAGTACGTGTTCCTTTTCATAGTCTCCTTAACCAGGTCTGGGGTCTGGTCTCTGTTTCCATCCTTCCCTCCTCAGAACTGTCCCTATCCTCTAGCATATTAAGCTTGTCCCAGGTCTGGGACAGTTTTCACTGTTTCTTCTGTTGGAATTCTTTTCCTCAGAGGGCTTAGCTGGCAATACTCTATGAAGATGATACCAGTCTTTTCTTTCATGATAACACTCTTAATTCTCTGCATGGTTCTCACTACTATCTAGCTTATTGGTTTGATAATTCTGTTTATTTTCCCTCCACCAAATTGTAACCCCATGAATGCAAAGTCTTTGCCCATCAAAAGAATTCTTCAAATACTCAACGAATACTTGTCTAAAGAATATGTGAAAGACAGTATTTGAGGAGAGAGGAGGAGGAGGAGGAGGAGGAGGAGGAGGAGGAGGAGGAGGAGGAGGAGGAGGAGGAGGAAGAGAGAGAAGTTTTGAAAGCTAAAAGGAAAAAAGACTGATAACACAGGTTCACATAACACCTTATGCACATAAAATTAGCTAAATGTTTCCATGGGATTTGGAAAATAAAAAGGTCATCATCAACAACGAAAGTTTATTTCCAATTATGTCAAATTAAAAGGAGACTGACCAATTTTATCCATACTCAGTACTTTTGTCTCTGCCTCTATGATGCCTTCCTTACTTCTTCAATCCCCATATGAAAAGCCTATACTTTCCTAAAGACCCAACTTGAAGTCCATTTCCTATTCAAAATGTACTAATAACTTCCCCACCCCAACTCCAGGTGGAATTAATAACCTGAGACTACCGTGTTTTGCCACAGCTGCATTGCTTAGTTACAGCCTGTGGCTGTTGCTCACACTGACTTCAAATCCTGGATTCTATACTGACTGGTAGGATGAGTTCTATTCTATATACCTCAGTTTTCCTATTTGTAAAGATAATAATATCTACCTCAAAAGATTATATTAAGGACTACCAGAAAATGCATGCATATCATACTATTTGAAGACCTAGAAAAGGGTGATGGTAGTATTAAATTATTGAGCTACATGCTCAAATAGAGAAAGAAAAAAAGAGCTAAGTGGAATTATTAAGCTGTGGTATGACTGACACACAGGAAGTGCTAAGTATACACGGATAGCAATGTTTTATTTTATTTTATTTTTTGTTGGCTGTGGGCCTGAACTCTGGGCCTGGGCGCTGTCCCTCAACTCTTCAGCTCAAGGCTAGCGCTCTACCACTTGAGCCACAGCATGACTTCCACCTTTTTTCTTCTTCTGTGGTACTGAGGAATGGAACCCAGGGCCTCATGCCTGCAAGGCAAGCGCTCTACCACTGAGCCACCTTCCCAGCTCCTGTCTGGTTTTATTGAAAGAAATAATTCTTCATAGGAAAAATAAAACATGGTTAATTTCTTATCATGAGAGCAAATTCCCTTTTCTTTTGCCCCCTTCTTCATTAATATGATTCTGGCATTCCAACACTCTAAGATTAATAGTTCTGTCAGCTAGTCATTTCCAACATAGTTTCCTTCATTACGTTTAAATTAATAAAATACATTATTTAACAAGATGTTAAGATAAATTATATGTACTTATACCACCTTTAAAAATGTGGTTAATTATTTTGAAAAAAACTGAACACATTTCTGATAGCTTCTAAGAGAAAGAAGCAGTCCAAGAAATTAAAATATAATGAAACATGAAGGTCATTACAAGTTAAAAGTAAAGCTAAATTAATTATTAAAACTTACTTCTATAACCAGTGCTCTTTCAAGTGTAATGGAGATGGGGGGAGGGTTCATCCCACAGAGCTTAAGTAATGAAGCCAGATCTACCATCTTAAAATACTAGCACGACCAAAAGGAAAACACATTACCTTCAAAAGACTGACATCCAAAGATCGGAATTCTCTGAGAAAATGAACAGAGTGGATTCCAATGTTCATTTAGAAATAACTGTCATTGCTAGGTATTTGAGCAGGGAGAGAAGAAAAAAGCCAAGTGGAATTAGTAAGCTACGGTGAAATTGATGCTAGATGAAGCTGTTGCCCTGGGTGCTGCAAGACGACTGGGTTTGGATGTCTAATTTCATTAAAGATCGCTGGGAGATCAGTACTCACACAAAATGTTCATTGGGGGAATTCCTTGCCCTTGTTTTTGTAAGGAATGCGGGTAAAAGTACAGCTCGAGCGCTTGACATGGAGATAGTGTATAAGTCAATGATATCTTTGATTGTTTAGCATCTTTTTATAAAGAAATAACACACATCTTCAAAGGGTTTGTGTAAGGATGAGATCACCTTCATGCTTTGAATACTTTGAACAATGCTTGGTATGTTTGATAAAATAAAAATCCAGTACAACTGTTACTTATATTATTTCCATGATGAAGTAAATCTGTTCTTACTTCTCGTAATTTACACACTGACTACTATATGTCTAATCTGGGCATTGTATTTATGTTACCTGTCCTTCCTAGGCCTTTTCAAGTAGATATTACTCCAGTATGACAGATGAGGGAAATGAAGGCAAAGACAATTACCGCCCCCCCCAAACAAAAAATCTCCTTTGCTTAATATTCCAGGGACCATAGTTGGCACTGGATATGATCATCATCCAGGAAAATAAGCTTTCTTGTTGCCATGGTACTTAGAGTCTAGACACTGTCCAACAGAGTAAATTTCAGGGCCTCAATGGACAAGAATGCAACACATGAAGAAGCTGGTTTGGAGGGAAAATCAAGAGTTCCATTTTGAGGCTATGTTAACTCCATGCCTATTAGCTAACCATTTGGAGACATCAAATAGACAGAAATGCATGAGGCTCAGTTGCAAATTGTAACTTTCTGACCAAATCTGCCTATCATTTTTTTACAGTCCAGGGGCTTGAACTCAGGGCCTGGGCACTGTCTCTGAGCTCCTTTTGCTCAAAGCTTGCACTCTACAACTTGAACCACAGTACTACTTGTAGCCTTTTCTGAGTAGTTTATCGGAGATAACAGTATAGGTCCCATGGTTTCCCTTATTTTTCAGTAACTAGTACATGAGTAGGACAAGTAGAAAAGGTCAAAAGCTATGTACATGTGACTATATAAGATGATGCTAAGCAAAATGAACCCCATGATAGGAACACAAATATTTTTTTCTTCTTTCTTGCTATTGTTCCTGATGTATTTATAATGTACCATGTGAGTTTGTATGTGAGTTTGTATGTTCCTCCCCCATGGTATAATCCCTGTTTTCACTGTATTTGATGTCAGTGCTGTGCATCTTGTATATACACTTCTCTAATTTGAGGAGGAGAAGGAAAAAAAAAACAAAATGCTTAAATAGGGATATAGGTTGACCCATTGTAACAATGAGATGTACAAGACACTATGTTGAAACAAACTTTACAACTTTGGTAGGGTTTGGGGGGAGGTTTGGTTGTGGAGGTGGGAGGGAAGGGGTGGTAGGGGAAAAACAAAGGAGGAGGCAACAATGCTTGATAGGAAATGTACTCATTACCTTGCTCATGCAACTGTAACCCTTCTGTACAGTATTTTTACAATAAAAAACATACATGTGCTTTCATTTCTCGGGCTGGCTTCGAACCATGATCCTCAGACCTCAGCTTCCTGAGTATGCAGGATTACAGGCATAAGTCACCAGAGCTTGGCCTGTTATGTATTTTTGCATAGCCTGTGATATAAGCATTGTTTAAATGCTTGTGTGTTCTTAGATTTTAATTTTTTTTTTTTTTTTGTCGGTCGTGGGGCTTGAATTCTGGGCCTGGGCACTCTCCCTCAGCTCTTCAGCTCAAGGCAAGCGCTCTACCACTTGAGCTACAGCGCCACTTCCGGTTTTCTGGTGGTTTATTGGAGATAGGAGTCTCACGGTCTCTCCTGCCCGGGCTGGCTTTGAACCGCGATCCTCAGATCTCAGCCTCCTGAGTAGCTAGGATTACAGGCGTGAGCCACCAGCGCCGGGCCTAGATTTTAATTTTTAAGGAGATTTTATGTTTTAAAGTAGTTTGTGGTTCACAGAGATATTCAACAGGAAGTGCAGAGAGTTTGCCTATACTTTTGGTCACCATATATGTATAGCACCCCTTATCAACACCCCCACAAAATGACACACTAGTTATAAATGATAACCCTGCATTTTTCCCAGAGCCTGTGGTTACTCTAAGGCTCAGTTTTCATGTTTTACATGGGTGAGTTTTAACGTAATTCCATCTACTCATTATTATAATGCAATGCAGAAGAGTTTCATAGACCAAAATATTCTCTGTGCTTGGAAAATTCATCCCTTTCTCCCCCTAATTCCCCATGTCCACAGTTTTACCTTTTCTAGAGGGTCACGTAGTTCGAATGAATGAAGCCTTTTCATATAGGCTTCACTTACCACAATGTGACTACATTCCCTTCAAAGTTTGATAGCCCATTTCTCTCTTTCTCTCTCTTTAGTACTGAATAATATTCCACTGGCTGATGTACCACAGTTTAGTTAGATATTTACCTCTCTACACACTTGTCCTCTTACCTATGGAAAGAAGTACAGTTAGAATGCGAGCTTTTTCAAATGTCCCACTGTGAAGATGAAGAAATGGTAGCTAGAGGAATAGAAGAACAAGAAAGGGGTTGTGACTTCTGGGCAACAGAGCATGTTTATCCCCTGTGGGAATGACACAGTAGAGCTAGAAGAACATGACGAGACAGAGGCAGAAGCAAGGATTACAAACACCCGTGTCTAAGCACATAAAGGGGAGTGAGAGGCAGGGCTTAAGCAGGGCTAACCTCTCACCCAGCAGGGATCCTTCTTCATGGTCAAGGGTGGGAATGCACAGAGTAAGTTCTGTGAAATTTGAACTTCACAGAAATAAGGAAGATTGTTACTTTAATGATGGGAACATTTGTTTCTGTTTTCTCAATGAATGATGAATTTTTCTTATAGTATGTGCATTGTAGGTGTGTGTGGGGGGTAGTGTTTACGAATAGAGGAGGAGGGTTGAAAACTTCATTAGGAAGAGGAACAGAGTAAGCTTACTATAGAAACAAATCAACAGTGGCTGGCAGGGATATGCAGCCCTCTGAGATTTATAATCATGAAATTAAAACTGAATTCCTTCAGCAATTCCTTCAGAGTTGATTCTTTTTGTTGTTGTTGGTGGTGGTTCGCGGGGCTTGACCTCAAAGCCTGGGCACTGTCCCTGAGCTTTTTCACTCAAAGCTAGTGCTCTACCACTTTGAGCCACAGCACCACTTCCAGTTTTGGAGTGGTTAACTGGAAATGAGAATGTCACAGACTTTCTTCCCAGGCCGGCTTCCAATCATGATCCTCAGAGCTTAGCTTCCTGAGTGGCTAGGATTATAGGCATGAGACACTGTCGTCCAGCAAGAGTTGATTCTTATAGTGTGAGTCAGCGAGTGATTTTCTGAAGGTTTCAAAGGCTGGAGTCAAGCTTGGTTATAGCTTTCCTTAAATTTTTAAAAAAATTATCTTTAAGTAGTTATACAAATGAGTTACTCAACAAATCAGTTTATGAATACAATGCATCTTAATAAATGTCACTCTTTCATGATTCTTCTCCATCTTTCCTCACGCTTCCCTTCCCTTCAATTGTCTTAATTTTGCAGCTTATGCATTAAATTTTATGGCTGTCTTCTCCCACATTCCTCTCTTCAATTGTCTATTCCTCTTCCTTTGTCCATACTCTGTACTTGTGATCATTTTGTTGAACTCTGAGTTAGTCTTTCTGAGGAATTGCACAGTTTGAACTCTAGAGAGGCCACATTCTTTGGGTTATATCAAAATACTTCTGTCCTGATAGATGCAAAATCATATAGGGATGAATGGTTATGATCTATTTTTCAGGAGCTAAATATACTCTACTACCATAGAAAATAGGCTGGTTTTTCTCTTTCTGCAAAAGAGAGTGCAGATTAGCCTATTATTTTTCAAGTAGGACTCTACAAAGTATACAGCCAATTATTCACTTTTCTTTCATGAACTACTATAATTTTTGGAGCACAGAATGTCTTCAGACATTTGACTGTACTTCTTATGCAAACTTTCATATCAGTTAGTCTATGTCTTTAAAATATAACAATGTATTGATATGGGATTTATGACTAGAGTTGGAAAAACCACTCTGAAAAAGTGTATAATCTGTAATTTTTACATCAATATACCCTTAACACCTAGTAAGTCCTGTCCCATACTAGGTACACATTAAGTATTTGTTAAATTAATGAATCTCATTTTGAGAAAACTATTTTAATGAATAGTTTTTATGAAGTATACAAATGAAACTAAATATTCACAACAAATTAATTCTTCATTTGGAAATACTCAGCATTATTCTACCAAACTGAATATCTAGTTGCAATATAAGTCTCCTAAAAAGTCCACATGGTGGATTATATACCTTATTTTTTTTTTGGGGGGGGGTCCAGTCGTGGGGCCTCAACTCAGCCTGGGCGCTGTCCCTCATCTCTTCCAAGGCTAGCGCTCTACCACTTGAGCCACAGCGCCACTTCCGGCTTTTTTCTTTTTGCTTATGCGGTGCTAAGGAATCGAACCCAGAGCCTCATGCATGCAAGGCAAGTGCTCTACCACTGAGCCGCCTTCCCAGCCCATGATTATATACCTTGGTATTAGTCACAAAGATAATATATATTTGCTATTATGTTTTCTCAAAAACTTCTCATGTAGAATTTCAAAACACAATCAAGTAGCAAGTTTATCACCTATTACTTTATACAAATACTAAATACTTCCACCAGAGGGCTCAAGAATTCCATTTCAAGGAAAATAAGTTTAAAAGGCTCATTGCTTAACAGTAACTACTGTAACAGTCTTTCAGGAGACAATTCCCATAAAAATATGTTTTTCTCTCTAATCAAGCAATCATAGGGCTCTTAATTTACTTAAATGTTATCAAAAGGAAAGGAAACTTATAAACTACAACAAAGCAGTATTATTTATTTATTTATTTATTTATTTATTTTTTTTTTTTTTTTTTTTTAGTTCTGGGTTTTGTTTTTTTTTTTTTTTTAAATTGTATTTTATTTTATTTGAGAACATACTGTACAAAGGGGCTACAATTACATGGGCAGGATAATGGATACATTTCTTACCAAGCATTGCAGCCTCCTCCTTTGTTTACCCTTCACTTCCCTTCCCCGCCTCCCCCCTCCCCCCACCCAATTTTACCCCCCTCCCCCCACCCAATTATACTCCCCTCCCCCCCCCCACACCGGCATTGTAAAGCTGGTTTTGACATGACATTTTGTACTTCTCATTGTTGCAATAGGTCCACCTGAATCCTTAAACGACTTGTTTGTCCCCATCTACTCCACATGTTATACTGACATCAAATATAGTGAAAACGGGGGTTACACTGTGGGGGAGGGACATACAAAGCAACAAAGAAATAATCTTATAAATGCATTAGAAATACATGCATGAAAGAAACGAAAACATTAAAATACATATTTAAGGGTTCATTTTCCTAGCATCACATTATCTGACCTTTTCGGCTTGACTCATACCTATACTAGATATTGCAAATAAGGGAAACCATGGGACCTATGCTTCTTTGGGCCTGGCTTACTTCACTTAATATAATTTTTTCCAAACCTTTCCATTTCCTAACAAATGGGGAAATGTCATTCTTTCTGATGGAGGCATAGAATTCCATTGTGTATATATACCACATTTTCTTGATCCATTCATCTACTGAGGGGCATCTGTGTTGGTTCCATATCTTAGCTATGGTAAATAATGCTGCAATAAACATAGTTGTGCTGGTAGCTTTAGTGTGGTCTTGTTTGTAAACATTTGGGTAAATGCCCAAAAGTGGGATTGCTGGATCATAGGGGAGATCTATGTAAAGCAGTATTATTTATATACTCTCTATTTATGGATAAATGTACTAAGATCTGACCTAATTCTAGGAAAGAAATTGAAGCAAATTATTGTCCCTAATTTTTTTCCTTTTTATCAAGACTGGGTCTAACTGTGGAAACCAGGCTAGCCTTAACTGGCAATCCTCCTGCTTTGGCCTCTAGGTCCAAGGCCTGCAGGTGTGTACCACTATGTTTGACCAAAACTTTATAAAATTACATAGATATATGGTTAGAGATCAGAAAAAAAACCAGAAATGCTATATATAATGTGTAATTGAGAACATAGAGTATATGAGTAGGTAAAAATTTGGGTAAATTGTTTTTTACTTCATGGTTTTTAGATGGTATTTTATTCACTTTCAAAGATAACGAAGAATATTTTTTTCCAGAATTTGTAGATTAATTTATTTTCAGTGCTGAAGTAGGGATAGACACAATTTAAGAGGCAAGTGGAATGATTTATTTAGGGAACACCTCTGGAATTTCACAGTGGCACGCATGGGGAGGGGTTGTGCTTCTTTATTCATGTCTATAACTAACACCAAGGTCCTATGGGGCAATAAAAACACTGAGAGCTCCCAAATATTTTATTAACAATATTTACTCATACTTTGCCTCCTTTTGAGAAAGATCTGAAGCATCTATATAAGGTGGGTTTGTGGTTTTGTATTTTTTAAGACAAATTCCTACAATGTAGCCTAGGCTGGCATTTCCTACCATATGCTGAGATTACAGGCATGAATCACCATGCCTGATCTATATACGCATTTAAATATGCCGGGTTCTGGTGGCTCACATCTCTAATCCTAGCTACTCAGGAGGCTGAGATCTGAGGATCACAGTTCAAATCCAGCCCAGGTAGAAAAAGTCTATGACACTCTTATTTCCAATAAACTACTCAGAAAACTGGAAGTGGTACTGTGGCTCAAGTGGTAGAGCACTAGCCTTGAGCTGAAGAGCTGAGGGATAGAGCCCAGGCTCAAGCCCCCTGACCAACCAAAAAAAAAAAAAAAGAAGAAGAAAATAAGTAAATAAACAAATATTAGGAATGTTGATGACTCAGTAGTAAGAAACAAGAAATTAAAAATGAGTTCAAGAGGATATATAAATATATGTGTTTAATATATTATATATTACATATATAAACATAATTATATATAATCACAATCCACATAATTATCATCAATGGGCCATAAAACTATAAAAGAAATTTAACAACACAAAATCAAATGGTAAAAATAATAAAGACAGGGGCTGGAAAGGTGGCTCAGTGGTAGAGTGCTTGCCTTGCATGCTTGAGGCCCTGGGTTCGATTCCTCAGCACCACATTAAGAAAAAAGAAAAAAGCCGGAAGTGGCGCTGTCGCTCAAGTGGTAGAGCGCTAGCCTTGAGCTGAAGAGCTGAGGGACAGTGCCCAGGCCCAGAGTTCAGGCCCCATGACCGGACCCCCCAAAAAATAATAATAATAAAGACAATTGCAGTTTTTCTAGAGAATGAGATCTAAAAGAAATTTCTTTCAGATATTGAAAGAGCTATTGAATAATTTACTTGGTGAAACTTTCAATAATATCAAAACATATTTTAAACAGCCATGCACAAAAAGTAAAGACTAACAAAGGTTATTAATTATTCTAGGTATAAATTTGGGATATCTGTACAGTGCTTCTCAATGGGGGCAATTTGAAAACGATGGTTTTAATCATCCCAGAAGTGTGAGCTATCATGGTTTTTATTGTGTAAGTCCAAAGATGCCAAGAACAATGCAATGTATAGGCCCGGTCACTAACCAGGAAGAGAAAAAAAAGAATTGTTTATAAAGATCAAAGCCCAAGCCAGGTGCTGGTGGCTCTTGCTTGTAACTCTAGCTATTCAGGAGGCTGAGATCAGAAGGTTATGGTTCAAAGCCAGGCAGGAAAGTCCACGTAACTCTTATCCTCAATAAACTATAAAAATAAACTATAAAAAAAGGAAAAAAGAGAAAAGAAAAGCCAAAATTGAAGGTGACTATGGTTCAAGTAGTAGAGTGACAAAAGAAGCTCAGGGACAGTTTTCCTGGGTCTGAGTTCAAGCCCCAGAATTAGAATTAGAATTCCCTATGACCCAGCAATCCCACTTTTGGGCATTTACCCAAACGATCACAAACAAGACCATACTAAAGCTACCAGCACAACTATGTTTGTTGCTGCATTATTTACCATTGCTAAGATATGGAACCAACCCAGATGCCCCTCAGTAGATGCATGGATCAAGAAAATGTGGTATATATATATATATATATATATATATATATATATATATATATATTATATATATATATACACACACACACACACACACACAATGGAATTCTATGTCTCTATCAGAAGGAATGACATTGCCCCATTTGTTAGGAAATGCAAAGACTTGGAAAAAATTATATTAAGTGAATCAAGCCAGGTCCAAAGAAACATAGGTCCCATGGTTTCCCTTATTTGCAATAACTAGTATCTGTCTGAGACAAGCAGAAACAGTCAGATAAATTGAAGTTAGGTAAAATGAACCCCAAGATAAGGACACAAGTGGTTTTTCTTTCATGCTATTGTTTCTAACATATTTATAAGATGATTTCTTTGTTGCTTTGTGTGTCCTTCCCCCAAGGTATAACCCTGTTTTTATTGTATTTGATGTTGGTATAATTTGTGGAGGGGAAGGGAAAAAACATGGTTTAAATAGGGATACAGGTGGACCCATTGCAATGATGAGATGTACAAGACATTATGTCGAAAAATGAACTTTACAACTTTGGTGGGGGTGGGGAGGGAGAGATGGTAGGGCAGTTGGTAAGTGGAAACAAAGGAGGAGGCAACAATGCTTCATAATAAATGTACTCATTACCTTGCTCATGTAATTGTGACCCCTCTGTACAGTATTTTCACAATAAAAAACTTAATAAAAAATCAAAACATAACTCTGTCTTACACGTAAGCACATTCCTTGTTGTTCTAAATAAAATACACTGACCTTTCTAACAATGTTACCACCACTGAACCAAGAGACTATTAATCTGTTTTGTGTGGAATTTTATTAACAGATGTTTACTACTTTGGAAAATCATGCTACCAAAAGTATGCACTTGTAGCCTGTGGGCTGCCAGTAGGACATTCAGGGAACAGTCAGGAACTATATGCAGCTACCCCAGTCATAATGGATTCTACCTATGGGTGTAGACAGAAGCAGACATGTTTTTTGGGAGAATTGTGCCCCAGCATTCCAAAACTAATATACATGCCCAAATGACTCTAAACACCAGTGGAATGTGATGACATATAAGAAGAACAAGCAAGGAAAGAAATTTATATTTAAAAATAACATATATGTTAGTGCTAGAATGCTGGGGCACAATTCTCCCAAAAGACATGAAAGATTTTCATTCCAGGATGGCAAATGGCCTTTTTCATATAACAGCCTGACGGATGAGGTTGAGAACCAAATAAAGAAACTACACACCTCCTGGGAAATCCTGTATACGGATAATTTTTTTTTCCTAAATGAACTTTTTGAGAGAGCTATATAGCAAAGCAATGTGGATGGGATATAATCATTCCTTTTTCTCCTTAAGTAAAGGAAAACATTTCTGAGCTGTAATAATCCATCACTAAACTGACATCTTCTCATGAAAATCAAGGAGCTAAACAAGTCTGTCCACTAAACAAACAGCTACGCTCCTTCTCCTCAGAGATAATTCCAGGAAACTCTTAAAGGGAGGGGAAACACTTCTTGAGGGGAAGACTTTGAGTGTTGCTAACACTCATTAATTCCAATGATCAGGAAAACGCACAGTTATAATAATTTCTGTTTTGAAATACTTCAAAATGGAGTGACTAGTCAACCACTGTGGCAAAAGGAAAAAAATTGCAGATACACCCCATGAAGTACAAGCACAAAACCCACCCTGAGTTGAATAGGTGGGCTGACCTATGATTTCAAGTTGCTGGATAACAGCTATTTCTCCTTTGAACCATGTCAGTCAGAGAAGGGTCTATTGTTTATTGCTCCACTTGTAACAATAAAACCTTTATGAAGGCCAAAAAAGGAATATTTTCTCTATTCTATTGGCAGTGGGTGGAAGGAGAGTGGAGGGAGGGAGGGCAGTAAGTCCAACTCATTTCAGTGGAGTTTATATAATGGACAAAAGGCTATGAACGCAGTAGGGCCACACTAGTGCTTGTCATCACAGACACTTGGGAACCTCATGGTTCCATCACTGCGCATGCACCACAAATGTGAGCTCTAGCACTTGTCCCACAAGGGTTCCTTAATGCAGAATTGGTGCCAAGAAATACTACAAATGCTACCAAAAAAAAGACATATTCAGATTTATTTTATTTCCATGACGTGGCTGATTTAATAATGTCCCAAAGGAAATATTTGTTCCGGCAATATGACAATTACACAAATAGTAATTTTTGAGGTTTAACTGCTGTCAGCTCTCAGGTTCTAGAAAGTCTCCAGGGCTGGGAAGGTGGCTCAGTGGTAGAGCACTTGCCTTGCACACATGAGGCTCTGGGTTCAATTCCTCAGCACCACATAGGCAGAAAAAAAAGCCGAAGTGGCGCTGTGGCTCAAGTGGTAGAGCCTTAGCCTTGAGCTGAAGAGCTGAAGGACAGCACCCAGGCCCAGAGTTCAGGCCCCATGACACACACACACACACACACACACACACACACACACACACACACACACACACACACACACACACACACACACACACACACACACACACACACACACACACACACACACACACCTCCAAACTTAGAATGACCCCAGGCCGAAGTGGCGCTGTGGCTCAAGTGGTAGAGCCTTAGCCTTGAGCTGAAGAGCTGAAGGACAGCACCCAGGCCCAGAGTTCAGGCCCCATGACACACACACACACACACACACACACACACACACACACACACACACACACACACACACACACACACACACACACACACACCTCCAAACTTAGAATGACCCCAGGCCATATGGAGAATCTTCTTCTCAGCTCCAATCCTAAACTATAATCAAAGCTGGAGCCATTCAGTGACTCTATTGAGCCATTTTGGTGCCTGCTTGTGAGCCATTCTGCTCTCTGGAAAGCCTAATTGTGTGTGTATCATTAGCTCCAGTGTCCCAAATTGTAAATTACTAGAGAAAAATGGGAAACACTAAAAAAGATCAACGTAACAGTTTATTAGTGGATAGAAAAGCTGATCTCTGAAAAGTGGCTATAATTCCATTTTTCACTTAGAAATTAATGTACTAAACAAACTGATTTACAATTTTTAAGTATATACTATATTTTGATTACATTCTGACCAGATAGCACACACTATGTTTAGTGTGTGTGTGTGTGTGTGTGTGTGTGTGTGTGTGTGTGTGTGTATGTGTGTGTATGTGTGTGTATGCTAGTACTGGGGCTTAAATTCAGGGCTTGAGCACTGTCCCTTGGCTTTCTTGCTAAGGCTAGTGGCTCTACTACTTGAGCCACACCTTCACTTCTGGCTTTTTGGTGGGTAATTAGACATAAAGAACCTCACAGACTTTCTTGCCTGGGCTGATCCTCAGATCTTAGCCTTCTGTGTACCTAGGATTGCAAGCGTGAGCTACTGGTACCCAACTTGTCCTTAGCATTTTTGAACCCTAAGTCATATAAAGGGTTTATTTTTGTTGCTGGATATCTAGAGAAACCATAACAATTCTATTTGGTATTTAGCATCAAAAGGCCATAGGCAAAGTTCTTTTCTAGAAAGTGGGTTAACATGTCCTATGAAATCAGGACTGCAAACGTGTAATAATGACGTCACCTAAACTCAAGAGGTGGGCTAATCTGGTTTGCACTGATAAAAGAAAAAATATCTCAAAAAAAAAAAAAACCGAAACAGAACCAAAGATTGAAAAAAAAAGAGAAACCACTAATGAAATTCAAATTTTCCATTTTTTTCATACTTGTATAATTGTGCATGTGAGCAATCCATTTATGAAAAATATACACTTCTGGACTCTGGCACAGTTCTGACAAAGACTATAGGGAGGAGAAAATGTTCATTTTCTGCAAAATCTTAAACATTTCTCCTTAGAATGTGCATTTCAGGCTGTGCCCTCCTGAGCCTGGGGAAGAGTGAAAATGGCTCCAGGGCCTTGAACTCACCAGGTCCTTTATATATTGCCAGGAAAAGAAAGGAGTCTGAAATAAAAATACTAAAACTACTGAATAGACGTACTGCTTCCAAGAGAATCATTTAATAAAAATTCCTTCCAGGTTCATTTCATGTTCTACCATGTAGTCCAAACAGGTTACGTGCACAGTAAATCTGCTGGGGACTTTTTAACATTGAAAAGTGACACATTTAACCCTGGAGGAATGGTCGGGGGAGGAGGGCAAGAAGCAGTTACAATTAAGATTCCTGTCATGCTGCTGTCTGTTTTGATGCACAGGTCTCCAGAGAAACACACTCTGTCATAAAGAATGAAGGAAGTTTCAATCAAAATATATTACAGTATATATCTTGTCAGGATATACATGCATACACATAACATATATGAATTTATATTACATTGTATATACATATATGTATATCATATGCACTTAGGAGGAACTCAAATAAAAATCAGAAAGAAAAACTTTAGAATATAAGAGCATGGAAATTAAGGAAGAATTTCCTATCACATCCTACCTATGTGAAGAATTTTACAGGATCACAATTCTAGCTAAATATTTTTTTCACTTCAAAGACTACCCAATATGTCTAGATTTATAGAAGGCTTTAAAATATGAATAGCAGGGTTACAGAATATTTCCTTTTGAAGAGCGTCCTTATGGAATCCCTAGGTCAGAGACCCAGGTAGGATGGGGTCCCCTAAAGAGATGGTTTTCTTATTATGTCCATAGATAGGAGTTATTGGCTAAAGAGAGAAAAGGAAGGGAACACACCTGCCAGAAGCACATATTTTTCCTTCAGATGATGCTGACCTAACTGTCTCCAGGTTGACAAAGTTAGCAGGTTCTAGAAATGGGGAATTATTAAGAAGACTACAAATACCATCATTTAGCACATAGTTTCCCTTTTTGTAGAATGTCTCATCAGGCTACAAAGAGACAGGACAGAAAAACAGTTCTCTGTAAATTAAGAGGAAGCTCACTAGTTTTCACCTCTTGCTCCTAGTGAGTACCAGACATATAATCTGTCTTCCTTGTATCATCATAACCACAGTGTGTGCTAAAAATGCTCAATCAGTTATTATGGTTCCCAGTCCTATTTGCTTCTCTCTTGCTATCTATTCATCTCTTCAGATTCCTGGAGGCTTTTATTTGCAAAGCCTTTGGGACTCAAAGTCCATCAAACATGTGAGCAGGGGCTCTTTCTCCTATAAAATGGTCTCAGATGTTAATTGGTCTTTGCCTGGCTGGGTTTTTTTGTTTTTGTTTTTTGTGGGTCGTGGAGCTTGAACTCTGGGCTTAGGCATTGTCCCTCAGTGCTTCAGCTCAAAGAAAGCACTCTATTGCTTGGGCCACAGTGCTGCTTCCGATTTTCCAGTGGTTTATTGGAGATAAGAGTCTCGTGGCCTTTCCTGCCTAGGCTGGCTTTGAACCGTGGTGCTCAGATCTCAGCCTCCTGAGTAGCTACAATTACAGACATGAGCTACCAGCACCCAGCTTGCCTGGATTTTTTTTGGGGGGGTCCGGTCATGGGGCCTGAACTCTGGGCCTGGGCGCTGTCCCTCAGCTCTTCTGCTCAAGGCTAGTGCTCTACCACTTGAGCCACAGCGCCACTTCCGGCTTTTTTTTTCTTTTTGTTTATGTGGTACTGAGGAATCGAACCCAGGCCTCTGGCATGCAAGGCATGCGCTCTACCACTGAGCCACCTTCCCAGCCCCTGGATTTTTTTTAAAATAATAAATGCTTGCTCTGGGATGGTCTCTTACCTACTATAGAGTGAGATTCCCTCATCATGGAATAACATCTCTATGAAAACTTCCTCCTTTACTTGTCCTTGTGTCTATTTTCTGCTCAGATTAAGAATAGAAAGTCATCAGCCTGGTCTGAATGAATGAACTCCTAGCCAGGATTGAAATATGAGGTGAGTAAGGAAGGCCATGATAAAGATGAGTTGATTTTCCCCCCAGGTGGAGAGCTTGGGTATTCTTATGTTCACTTTTTTTCTCCTTCAGGCAGATTTGTCACATGATAGTTTTATACTACATAGATTTCATCAGAACAAGGTCTTTAAGTGGCTTGGCATCTCTGCTCTCCACATCTGGTCCCTTGGTAATCACAACAATTGTATGTGACCATCTAAATCCACCCATAGCAGCTGTGATGCATCCTGAGCTTTGCTCAATCAGTGTTACAAGCAAGATAGTTTGTGCAAGGGCAGTGTGTGTGTGTGTGTGTGTGTGTGTGTGTGTGTGTGTGTGTGTGTGTGTGTGCATGTGCACACAATCTGTGCTTGCTACATGATAGGAAAAGTGCATACATTTCCACAGAATGTATTAGCATGGTGGAGGTAAATTTTGACTGGGCTTTATAATTTCCTGGATGAATTCTGTGTGACAATTTGCAGAAGGCTGTACTTCAGAGGTGTGTGTAGGAGGAGCACGCACACGTTGTTGCACTTAGTATGATTCATTCATCACTCCCACTCTCTACTTCCAACCTATCTTCAAGACAGCACCATTTTTCAGACACCTAAAATACTTACATTGTATACTATGCTTACTACAACGGATTAAACATATAATCAACTGTCAGTGGAAATATCTATCTGTAGATAAACACAATGTTCACTTTACATTTTCCCATATTTATATGTATGGCAATGCCACCAATTATATATTAGTACATGTCCAAGAGCATCAATAGCAAGAAATCAAAGAATTGTGCTTTTATATATGCTTCTAGATTTCAAATTCTTTGCTTAGAGTTGATTTCAACTCTCTAGCAAAATAAAGCAACTGTATACTGTTTATGCCTCCCTAGTAAACCACTCCATCTCAAAGGTAAATATATTTATTAAAAGCTCACTTGGATGTTTAAGAAACCAAACCTGTTATGTGGAGCATGCCAATAATTGTGGCTACTTAGGAGGTAGAGATCAGAGGACTGTAGTTAAAGGCAAAGACCCCTTGTCATAGTTGGCCTGTGCTTGTGGTCACAGCTTTGTGGAGCTGGGGGCTCACACCTGTAATCCTAGCTACTCAGGAGGCTGAGATCTGAGGACTGAGGTTCAAAACTAGCCTGGGCAGGAAAGGCTGTGAGACTCTTATCTCTAATAAACCACTAGAAAACCAGAAGTGGCCCTGTGCTCTAGCAGTAGAGCGCTTGCCTTGAGCTGAAGAGCACAGGGACAGCGCCCAAGCCCAGAGTTTAAGCCCCACAACCAACAAAAAACAAAACAAAACAAAACAAACAAAAAAACAACGAAGTTTACCATTTCATTCCCATTGCAAAGCAGTGGAGCATGAGCTATGAGCTGTCAATCTTACTTTAGAGATAGCCAAAGGAAATCATGACCGTAATTCAGTGTTAAGTGAAAATATATATATACAAGAAACAATTTAGAACTGATATATTGAGCTGGAGGCATAGCTCAAGTGATAGAGTGCCAACCTAGCAAGCACAGGACCCTAAGTTCAACCTCTAAAACATCCAAGAAACAGAACTAATATATTTCTTAGTATCTAGAAACAAAAAACCCCCATAAATTTCTTATCAACTGCATATTTGTCAACTGTGCATGATAATGGCATGGAATTTGACTTGGTTCTCTCTGAACATGTGATCTGACACCCCTCCTCTCCTTCTATGCATGGTATCCTTCCTTTCTATTGTTTTCATTCTCATGGTTAAGAGTTGTCTCAGTGACTGTTTGACACATCTCAAACCACACTATCTCCAGAGAACAGACTGGGCAATCTAACCTCCTTTGGTACCCATCTAAAGAAAATTCAGAGGAAAGATAAACTCTCATTCTTCCAGGCTCTAATTCACCTCTCTGTGAAAGTTTGTACTGCTGGTCCTGAGTGACCATGCCTTATTTTCCTCTCTGTGTTGTGTGTTCTGCTTCCGTTATCATTCCTATTCCTTTGAAGACATGTGACTATATATTTATATATGTTGACCTTGTTCCTCATCTGTCAATAGAAGGCGTTCTTATTTCAGCTACCAAACACAAGTCAGTAAGAACGGAATTAAAGGATGAAAATTGATAAATGATGAGAAGCATCTATCCTGCTCCTGGACTGATTTATGTAAATAGTTCTTTAATGTTAAATGATGTCTAGAGATCCTGTAAATCCTGTAACAGTTTCAGTGATGTACAAACTAGATTCTGATCACATTTTTGCATTCCAATTTAACTGCTTTGGGCCTTGACTCTAAGCAAAGAGGACAAAGTGTTAAGATTTGGACATAGTTTTGTGAGGATTTAATTTTGTGTTGAACTTTTAATTCTTTGTGGTGCCAGACACCAAACTCAGGATTTATGTATGTGTCATACACACTTTCACTGAGATACACAATGAGGCCTATTTCCATCTTGACTTAGAGACTGAATTTCTTGATTTATAACAGTGAAAATCAAACTTATCCCTCTTAAGGTAGTTAAAAATTATACCTGCAAGCATGCAGCCAAAAAATTAAATCTCCCAACAACAAATTCCCAAAGAAATAACTGCCCAATAAATAAGTGGGCTAAAGACTTAAAGAGAAACTTCTCTAAAGAGGAAAGAAGGATGGCCAATAGACACATGAAGAAATACTCAACCTCCCTAGCCACAAAAGAAATGCAAATCAAAACACCATTGAGATACCACCTCACCCCAGTTAGAATGGCTATAATCAAGAACTCTAAAAACAACAGATGCTGGAGGGGATGTGGACAGAAGGGAACCTTACTGTATTGTTGGTGGGAGTGTAAACTTGTCCAACCACTTTGGAAAGCAGTATGGAGGTTCCTCAAAAGACTCCACATAGAGCTCTCCTATGACCCAGCAATCCTACTTTTGGGCATATTCCCAAATGATCACAAACAAGACCATACTAAAGCTACCAGCATACCTATGTTTAATGCAGCATTATTTACCATAGCTAAGCTATGGAAGCAACCCAGATGCCCCTCAGTAGATGAATGGATAAAGAAAATATGGTCTTATATACACAATGGAATTCTATGCCTCTATCAGAAAGAATGACATTGCCCCATTTGTTAGGAAATGGAAAGACTTAGAAAAAATTATATTAAGTGAAGTAAGCCAGGCCCAAAGAAACATAGGTCCCATGGTTTCCCTTATTTTCAATAACTACTATATGTCTGAGACAAGCAGAAACAGTCAGATAAATTGAAGTTAGGTGAAATGAACCCCAAGATAAGGACTCAAATGTTTTTTCTTTCTTGTGTTGTTTCTAACACATTTACAAGATAATTTTTTTGTTGCTTTATATGTCCCTCCCCCATGGTATAACCCCTGTTTTCACTGTATTTGAGGTTGGTATAATTTGTGGAGGGGAAGGGAAAAAACAAATGGTTTAAATAGGGATACAGGTGGACCCATTGCAACAATGAGATGTACAAGACATTATGTTGAAAAATGAACTTTATAACTGTGGCGGGGGAAGGGGGAGGGAAGGAGGGGGGCAGATGGGAAGGGATGGGAAGGGGAAACAAAGGAGGAGGCAACAATGCTTGTTAAGAAATGTACTCATTAATGAACCTACAGACCTATAGCCATCTAATCTTCGAAAAGGGAGCTAAAACAATAGAATGGAAGAAAGACAGCCTCTTCAGTAAATGGTGCTGGCAAAATTGGTTAACTACTTGTAGAAAACTAAAGCTAGATCCTTATATATCACCCTGCACCAGAATAAACTCCAAATGGATCAAAGACCTCGAAGTCAAAGCAGACACTCTGAAAACATTACAGGATGGAATAGGAGAAACCCTAGGTCTCCTTGGCTCAGGCCGAAATTTTCTGAATAGAGACCCGGAAACACAACAAATCAAAGAAAGGTTGGACAAATGGGATTGCATGAAGTTGCAGAGCTTCTGCATGGCAAAGAACATAGCTAGCAAAATCAATAGAAAGCCCACGGATTGGGAGAAGATCTTCACTAGCCATACAACAGACAAGGGTCTCATATCTAAAATATACTTGGAACTCAAAAAATTAAACCCCCCAAAAACAAGTCCTCAAAGAAACAACTGCCCAATAAATAAGTGGGCTAAAGACTTAAAGAGAAACTTCTCTGAAGAAGAAAGAAGGATGGCCAATAGACACATGAAGAAATGCTCAACATCCCTAGCCATAAAAGAAATGCAAATCAAAACATCATTGAGATACCACCTCACTCCAGTTAGAATGGCAAAAATCAAGAACTCTAACAACAACAGATGCTGGAGGGGATGTGGACAGAAGGGAACCTTACTTCATTGTTGGTGGGAATGTAAACTTGTTCAACCACTTTGGAAAGTAGTATGGAGGTTCCTCAAAAGACTCCACATAGAGCTCCCCTATGACCCAGCAATCCCACTTTTGGGCATTTACCCAAATGTTTACAAACAAGACTACACTAAAGCTACCAGCACAACAATGTTTATTGCAGCATTATTTACCATAGCTAAGATATGGAACCAACCCAGATGCCCCTCACTAGATGAATGGATCAAGAAAATGTGGTATATATACACAATGGAATTCTATGCCTCCATCAGAAAGAATGACATTGCCCCATTTGTTAGGAAATGGAAAGACTTGGAAAAAATTATATTAAGTGAAGTAAGCCAGGCCCAAAGAAACATAGGTCCCATCATTTCCCTTATTTGCAATAACTAGTATATGTATGATTCAAGCGGAAAAGGTCAGATAATGTGATGTTAGGAAAATGAATCCTTAGATATGTATTTTAATGTTTTTTTCTTTCATGCATTTGTTTCTAACGCATTTATGAGATGATTTCTTTGTTGCTTTGTATGTCCCTCCCCCACAGTATAACCCCTGCTTTCACTACATTTGATGTCAGTATAACTTGTGGAGGAGATGGCAAAAAACAAGTCGTTTAAGGATACAGGTGGACCTGTTGCAACAATGAGAAGTACAAGTTGTCATGTCGAAAATGAGCTTTACAATGTTGGTATGGTGGGGGAAGGGGGGAGGATTGGGTGGGGGGGTGAGGGGGGAGGCTGGGAAGGGATGTGAAGGATAAACAAAGGAGGAGGCTGCAATGCTTGATAAGAAATGTACTCATTATTCTGCCCATGTAATTGTAACCCCTCTGTACAGTATGTTCACAATAAATAAATAAATAAAATAAAAATTAAAAAAAATGTATGTAGAGAACAACAACAACAAAAAAGAAATGTACTCATTACCTTGCCCATGTAATTGTAACCCCTCTGTATGGTATTTTCACACACACAAAAAAATTACAATGGATCGTGTTAAAATGACATAGATGTAAAGCTCTTTTAGAATATCAAAATGAGTAACAAGAAACTGGTATGGTGGCTCATGCCTATAATCCTACCAACATAGGAGGCTAAGATGGGAGGATTTTAGTTTGAGACCAGTCTAGGCCAGTCTCAACAGAAGAAGGGAGGCATGGCACATGCCTGTCATACCAGCTAAAGCAGAAAGAATAAATAGGAAGATTGTGGTCCTGTCCAGACTTACATGCAAAAAAATATGGAATCCTTTGTCAAAGATAACAAGAGCAAAAATCCTTTGAGGTAGAACCCTTCAGGAGGTAGAACCTTCCTAGCAAGCATAAATCCCTAAGTTCAAACTCCAGCACTGCAAAAACAACGAAACAAAACAACAACAAAAAAACACAAGAAGAAATCTACTAGAATCTCCTATTTCTGGGATAATGTCCTCTAGTTGGGTGCAGATAAAGTGAAAAGACTCTCAGGTTCCATTTGGTGTCATACCTGTCCCGTGTATGCAAACTCCAGAGCCTGCTTTAAGCCAAGGCTGGTCACACCATGTAAGTTTACCTCGTCAGCTCCGCTCTCCACCATGCAGAGACTGAACATGGCCTGGGGTGAGAAAGAAAAAAGAGAGACTGGATTAGGAAATGGCAAAGGAAAAGGGCAAGACAACAACCCAGATAGACCAGGAAAGAAAAAGTTTACTCCCAAGGATTGACTAGTTTCTGACATGTGTCGATAGAGCCTCCTTCACACAAACCACTGCAAAGTCACTTGGAGATGTAAGCAGTCCCAGCCAGACGCTCACTGGACCATATTTCTCTCATACAGAGTCTCCTTCAAAGCTATTGTGCTCGGGGAACCCATTCCCTCTCCATCTTGGGTCTCTCTGTTATCAAGTAATATGCAGCCATCCTATCCATTCTGGGCAATTGGTCACACTTTCACCTCCTGACTTCTTTACTTCTATTTCTTTGTTCTTTTTAGGCAGTACTAGGGTTAGAACTCAGGCTTTGTGTGCTTGGTAGCCAGACTGCTTTTTGCTTTAGTTGTTTTTCAGGAAGGCTCTTATTTCCCCATCCTGATCCTCTGGCTGGCTTGAGATGACAATTTTCCTACTTATGTCTCCTGTGTAGCTGGAATGACAGAGTGAATAATCACCCTTAGCTGTTTTTGTTCAGATAACAACAAAACTTTGAACTTTGATCTTTCCCTCTGCAGTAGCTGGTATTACAGGTATTAGCCGCCATACCCAGCCAAGTTTTTTGCAATTATGATTGAACAATCCCACTTCTAGTAAACATAGTATACCTTTTTCCCTTATTTTGCTTTCTATAGTTTTATTTAAACAGTCAATGACAATTTGATTGGAAATTCTCCCCAAATAAACAATCTGTAACTTTTAAATTGTGTGCCGATGGTGAAATCTTCCACACTTCCACTCTGACTCGCCTATGACACGAATAATCTTTTCATCCAGTGTATCTATGCTGTGGATGCTACACATGCATTATTTAGTCAGAAGTAGTTCTGGTTACCATATAGACTCATGGCAGCACAGTCCTGGGTGCAGCTTAACACCACATCTCAATGACCACAGTGAGGGTAACTCAACCCATTGAATCGTGTAGTGTGCCACACTCTCACAGAAGCTGACTAGACTAAGAAATGTGGAGATAGACAATATTCACCTTTTCCATTATAGATTATTGTTATGCATGTTCTGTTTCACTAGTAGTTATTGATGTCTAGGTCCTACATCTAATTAACAAATTATGCTATAATAAAAGTATACACGAGAAAAGCAATCTGTGGCTTTAAGCATCTTTTAGAGGTCTTAAAAACACTCCCCACAGATAAGGGGGGACTAACTTACACAGGAATGAAATGAAATATGAAGTGAAATGGGGAATCCTAAAAGGATCTACACAAAAGCAATCCCTTCATCTTCATAACAATTGAAATATGAATACCACATAATTATACATCAGATGCATCAGATGGATAAACTGAGCATGAAGACTTGCATTCTACAAGCAGAAAAGGTTAAAGCTGTATACATATGACCATATAAGATGATAAGTAAGATGAACCCCAAGATAGGGAAACAAGTGGTTTTTTTTCTTTCTTGCTATTGTTTTTACTATGTGAATTTTTTTGTTTCTTTCGTATGTTCTTCTCCCACGGTATAACCCCTGTTTTCACTATTTGATTTTGGTGCTCTGCATCTTGTATATGCATTTTTATAATTTGGGGAGGGGAAAGGAAATAAAATGCTGAAATAAGGATATAGGTTGGCCCATTATAACAAGATTTATAAGACACTATGTGGAAAACAAACGTTACAACTTCGGGGGGTGGAGGAGGAGTTGGGCAGGCAGGGAGGGAAGGGATGGTAGGGGAAAAACAGAGGAGGAGGTAACAATGCTCAATAAGAAATGTACTCATTACCTTACTCATGTAACTGTAACCCCTCTGTACAGTATTTTTACAATAAAACACACACACATATATAAAGGGTCTGGGAAGGTGGATCTGTGGTAGAGTGCTTGCCTTGCACGCATGAGGCCTGGGTTTGATTCCTCAGCACCACATAAACAGAAAAAGCCACAAGTGGCATTGTGGCTCAAGTGGTAGAGCACTATCCTTGAACTAAAGAGCTGAGGGACAGTTCCCAGGCCCAGAGTTCAGGGCCCACGACTGACAAAAAAAAAAAGTCTTGCCTTCTGACACATTCTTCTGAATTGATAGCGTGACCGCCCCCCATCCTGAAACCATCACCACCACTCACTTCTACAAACCCATATTTAAAGTTATAAATTCAATGACTATCCTATTTTGAAATGAATCCCGGTCAGTGTATTCAGGTTCATCAATTTGCAAAACATCTTTTTTTAAATAATTTTTTTATTGTGAAAATACTATACAGAGTGGTTACAGTTACATGAACACGGTAATAACTACATTTCTTATCAAGCATTGTTGCCTCCTCTTTGTTTTCCCCCCACGCTCCCTTCCCTCCCACCTCCATAACTACCCCACCCCAATTGTAAAGTTCGTTTTTCAAGATAGTATCTTGTATAGCTCATTGTTAAAATGGATCAACCTGCATCCCTATTTAAAAGTTTCATTGGATACCACCAACTTAAGAACCAGCCATTTGGGGCAACTAAACACCAGCTGCCTATATACCTGGGATGATGAAATAATATCTGGGGTCCCCTAGCGCCCACAGAGAGGAACAAGGCCACCTTTGGTAGCAAAAGAACTGATGAGACCAGTGGTGCCTGATGTTAGCATTGGATTTTCTGAAAAGGTAAATTATATACGCCAGGAAGGCAACCATCATGTCTTCTCTACTTATGAGGGTATGTTAAGACCCTAGCATTGCATATATGTAATGAACAAAGATGAGGGAAGCAGCAAACACGCTCTTCAAAACTACCTGCAAGTGATACCCTATCTTATCATGTCATATTCTAAAATAATTAGCTCTCTCGGAAAAAGGAAAGTGTTTTAGATACTAGAATATAAAAATTGTGGTTAAAAAGAAAGAACATCTCTCACAATCAGAACATTTCAGAAACCTGTGTGAGTTTAAAGCTATATGTGAGTTTAAAGCTATACATTTAGGGGGGAAAGGAACATACAGCCATGCTCTCTATCAAGCCACAACATTCTGCCATAGCCTTGGAGATGGTTCTGCTTGGAAATAGCAAAGTGTGACAGAGATTGTTGCTTGGCTCCTACTGATTTGTCTCTGGAAGAGCCTTGGCCAGACTGAGATTTACAGTTATCCTAACCTACTCTTGGCAGATAATGTGCTGCCACAACCACAAATCCTTTGAATCGAAAATCCAGTTTGTGAGAGTACAGTCCACTTTAAGAGATGACCACAGGGGGAGATGTGGATTTATGACATGGTATTCTTTCATTATTTTATAAAAGTGACATAAATGGAGTTCTAGAATCACAGAACATGAATTACGTTTCCATGGACCATTTTAATTGTCATGCAGTCACAAGATGAAATACAACCACATTGGAGTTGGTATATCAGGCCAGAAAACTGAAAGTGGGAAATTCTAATCCATCTTGATGGGAAGGAAAAGAGTAGATAATAGACACTTTTGAGTACTCAAAATTGCTGAAATATGATTCTTTTCCCTAGTAAATGATGTAATTTGGGTGTAAACTGTATAATGGCAAGATACAGTGTGAATGCCCATCTTTTCAGGAGTCCAAATAATCTTAAAGGTAAAATAACTGAATTATTTTGGGGGGGACATTCAATCCTTAACTTTTATCTTAGAAAGTTACTTAGAGCCAGATCCTGGTGGCCTACACCTGTAATCCTAGTTACTCAGGAAGCTTAAGGATCAAGGTTTGAAGTCAGCCAGAGAAGGAAAGTTGACTGAGACTCTTATCTCCAAATAATCACCAATAAACCAGAAGTGGGGCGGTTGCTCAAGTAGTAGAATGTCAGCTTTGAGGGAAAATGCTAAGGAACAGCACCTAAACCCTGAGTTCAAGACCCAATACTGGCATGTGCGTACCCATGCTCTCTCTCTCTCTCTCTCTCTCTCTCTCTCTCTCTCTCTCTCTCTCTCTCTCTCTCTCTCCTCACTCTGTCTCTCTCTGTCTCTGTCTCTGTCTCTGTCTCTGTCTCTGTCTCTCTCTCTCTCTCTCTCTCTCTCTCTCTCTCACACACACACACACACACACACGTACATACACAGAGGTGTTTAAAGAAGTCATTGAAAAGAACAACTTGAAGGACCGCGTTTCAATCTGGCTCGCTGTATTTTCTACATGCCCAGTCATATCATGTGTGTGTGTGTGTGTGTGTGTGTGTGTGTGTGTGTGTGTGTATTATTGTAAAAATACTGTACTGTACAGAGTGGTTACAGTTACACGAGTAAGGTAATGAGTACATTTCCTATTGAGCATTGTTACCTCCTCCTTTGTTTTCTCCCTACCATCCTTTCCCTCCCCAACTCCCCAACTCCTCCCTCCCCCCCACTCCCCACCTCCCGAAGTTGTAAAGTTTATTTTCAATGTAGTGTCTTGTACATCTCATTGTTACAATGGGTCAATTTGTATCCTTAGTATTGTATTTCCCTTCCCCTCCCCAAATTAGAAAAATGTATATACAAGATGCAGGGCACCAACATCAAATACAGTGAAAACTGGGGTTATACCATGGGAGAAGAACATACAAAAGAAACAAAAAAATTACATAGTACATTATAAATATGTTAAAAAAAACAGTAGCAAGAAAGAAAAAAAACACATGTCCCTATCTTGGGGTTCATTTTGTTTAACATCATCTTATATGGTCATATGTACATAGTTTTTTTTACCTTTTCTGCTTGTTCTAGGCATATACTAGTTATTGCAAATAAGAAAAACCAAGGGACCTATGTTTCTTTGGGCATGGCTTTACTTAATATGTTTTCCAAGTCTTTCTGTTTCCTAACTAATGGGGTGATGTCATTCTTTCTGATGGAGGCATAGAATTCCATTATATATATATATATATATATATATATATATATATATATATATATATATATATATATACATATATATATCATACTTGCTTGATCCATTCATCTACTGAGGGGCATCTGGGTTGGTTCCATATCTTAGCTATGGTAAATAACGTTTACATGCCCAATCTTCTATAATCAGTGATGTTTACAATGGCTACAAATTGTTACAGAAATTTGAATGAACTTCTGAATCAACAACGATTGCATTTTGTTCTGTTTAATGGTAATGGTGGCTGTATTTCATTGTATTTTTGTTATAGCTCACATTTATAATGGGTAATAAATCTCAGATAATGAGACTGCTCAGCCAACTGCAATAGGCCCTTTCCTATCTATCAATGAGAAAAGGGTCCTCACCTCAGTTGACATGGACTCTTTGCCTCTTTTATCTCACAAATATAAAAGTAACCCAAACCATCTAGAGAGCTTAATGGCCTCAATAAGTAACGATGCTTGGTGAATGGTTTTTTTATTCTGCTATATATTTATACTGTTTTCCCCCCTCCAACATTATAGTCTTACTCTCAGGTAATAAAACACCTCAAGACAAACTAAAATAATAAAATTGTATTACTACAAATATAATCAGAGAACAAAAAATTAACATCACTGATTATTAATTCTCTCACATTATCTACTTAAAGAAAAATTCACCTTCTATTTTAAAATTATGCTGCATACTGGTTTTCTGAACATCTCCAAACACAAAGTTTATTAATTCAAGGGACAGGGTTTTACAGCTTTGCTCTTGGCTCAGTGGCACTTTTACTGTGTGGTGATAATGAGCCTTCAAAACAAGCACCCTTATAGTTTCTCCTCTGTCTCTTTCTAGTTCCCCAGGATGAAGCCACATGTTATCTATCTGGGTCTTCTGAGGGAGAAAGGAACAAAACAGTAAAAGGATACAAGTCAAATTGATTTTTCCTAGCTAAAGTGAGGGTAAATGAGGAGGCCAAATCTGCTGCCCACAACAGAGTCAGGGGACCCTCCCTCAAAAGGTGTTTTTGTCTGACTGGAAATGTAGTTCAGCTTAGTTGCAGGGAGTTTGTCTAGCAGGAACAAAGGTCTGAGTTGGATCCCCAGTACACACTTGCACACACACACAGGCCTGCACACACGTGCATCTGTTCAGGAGTTGTCACCTATACTGGAGGATGAAACAGTCTTTGTGTTCCTGTCACCTTCTGCTCTGTGGTCCCTGAGTTCAGCATGGGCACCCAACACACTCCTGTTCATTATTTTATCTGTTATAAAGTGTCTTCTTTCCAGATATCTAGGGATGGTCCTCTTACTCCTCTGATTGAATATATTTGATAGACTGTTTGTGAATGAAAATAATCTTTCCTGTGTAGATATTTTAGTTTCATGTGGCTGCCAATGTTATAATCCTGCTTTTTAATGACTTCCAAGTACATCCTGACTGAGATGAAGCCTTGATTTACGGCATTTGGGAAGCTGTGCTAAGACAGAACTTAGGGTTTGAATGGAGTGACTAAGCGGATGTGATCAGGAGTCTGCTTGAAGCAGGCAGGGTAGGTACAAGGAAAGAACATTTCAGAAAAGGTTGGAAAACGGGGAGAAAAGAATAAAAGTAGAGCAACAGAGGAAGCTGAGTAGGGATAATGTACAAATGAAAATATGACAGGAGAACCTGTAAACATGGCTTGTGGAGCTTCCCTGGGCATATTGAAGAATCCGGAAACTAATTACTCTCCTAGACCTGGAATTTGGGGATTTTAACTAGTAGAAGTCACCAGGCCTTTGCTCCTCCAGAGGCCTTTCCTGGATCAGCAACACGGCATCATTAAAGACCTTGCTAGGAATGCAGAATTGGTGGATCCCACACCACAGCGACCTAGATGAGAAGCTGTGTGTTAGGGAGGAGTCCCAAGCAGACCACGTGCATATAAATGTTTGAGAGGCATGGCTGTAGCCAATCCCCAAATCTCTCCCTCTACCCCACACGACTTTACCTCCTCTTGCCTCCCTCTCCTGATAGGCTTCTCCTCTCTACGCTAGAAGAAGGTTAATATCTTTGGTACCTTTTCTTAACAGACTTATGTATCTGAAACTCAAAGTCTCTAACGAGAAAAAAAAGCATCTCCAAGTTGAGTCACAAAACAGTGCTTAAAGTCAGTTCTAGAAATCCTGTAGTCTAGTGAAACTAAGAAACTACAAAAAAGCAAACAATGAAACGCAACAAAGCAAACATCTAATGTGAGTTGACAAATCATTCAAATTTGTCATGTAAATGTTCAATAATTCCTCTCATTTTTAATGTCCTCTTCTAATATCTTTTCCTTGAACATTCTAACATAAAAGGATGTGTCTAGGACTTTGCACATAGATGCCCAGTTTACCTGTGGAAACCCTCTTCAATCTCCCACTTTTTTCATCACTTTGGTTTGACAGTTTTGAGTCAGGCAGCACACACTGGAGTCAATTTCTCATCACTGGGCACATAACCACAGATGCGGGCAGTAGCCCTTGATAACAGACTTCCATTTAACTAAATTAGTTGCTAAGCAACCATTTCATTAAAACCTCCTGAATCTAAGGCAGAACAGGCCAGCGCAACCAATATGTTGAAGTGTTTGGGTCTTCTCAAATGTTCAAGTTCACTTTTTCTGCACTCATACTACATGCTTTGTCCAAGGCCAAGGCAAAAATCTCTACATCCTACAAAATGAGAGAGAAAAAAGACTTGAAGAATAATATAGAAGCCTGTAATCTTAGCCACTTAGCAGGCTGAGACCTGGAGAATGACAGTTCAAAGTCACCTGGGGCAGAGAAGACCGCAAGATTCCATTTCCAATTAGCTAGCAAACTTCAATACTGGAGTTGTGGTTCCAGGGATAGTGCATTAGGCATGAGCAAGAAAATTGGAGAGTTTGGTCCTGAGTTCAAGCCCCAGTACGGACTTACACTCACTCACACACACACACACACACACACACACACACATACACACACACACACACACACACACACACGATGCACAAAAAATGTAAGAGAATTAAACTACCTTTAGAAAAGTAGTTAGGTGAAATTTTTTATGTTATAAAAATGTATCTGGATTATTTATCTATAAATCCATCACACCTGTACATATGATACATATACCATTCTTCTAGATCTTCTTTTTCATTTGGGGAAGATGAACTTTGCTCAATAATCATTTCTTCTCCTAGGGCCTACTTGTAACTGTGTTTTGACAGCAGTGAAAACAGAAACTACTATTTACCCAGCCTTTAGCATGTGCCATGCTAGGCCCTCAGAGTCCCACTCAAATTAAAGTTTTATCTTCACAACTCTGTGAAGTAGGCAGCATGACTATCATACTTAAACATGAAGAAACAGAACCAATGAAGTTTAATAACTGGCCAAGTTGATAAAACAGGTAAGTGAGAGAGTCAGGCTTGAACCCACATATTGCCATTCCTCCAGGCCTCAGAGCCTACCTTTGTTTCTCCTTTTCAGGAGCGGCTGGATAAACTGGGAAACTAAAAGCCCTCCAATTGAAAGAAAACCAAATATAAATATCAGACTATCTTTACAAGTACAGATACCTCCTCTACATCTTCCAACCACAGTTGGCCTGAAAAGTGTGAGTACTCATTGCTCACTATGGCATTGCATTGTTACTGCCTATTTCCAGATTTTTCCTTGAACTAGACTAATTTCTACAGGTTGTAACAGGATCTGAGGGCATCTAATAGATGTATTGTGATCACAAGTTGATAGGAATGATTTGATATGAAAATCTTTCCTTGCATTAGAGTCAAATCTCTCTGAATAAGAATAATATTGGTAATTTAGTATCTTAGAAATTCAGGCATGCAAACCAGGAATCCAATCAACATCAGATGGGCTAATTAAAAGCAATTGATTCAACAGGCAGCTGAATCAACACACAGTGTGGACAGTTCATTCTGAGTCGATTTTGTACAAAGATGATAAACAGAATGTATCTACAGATTCCAATAATTATTCATCAAACTCACAATCAACTGTCTTGTCCCTCTTTTATAAAACATCTGCTTTCATTCAATACCAAATTTTAAAGGCTTCAATTTTCATCAGCTATATTATTCTTTGAATTTCTTCTTTCAGATGAAGTTGAGGTTAACTTAACTATATATGAGATCAATATATATTATGTGTGATAGATAAGTGATATTTCTATTTTAACTAAAACTTAGCATGAAAATCATAATTTCAACAGCACTAAGAGAATATGAAACAAAAAATTAAAATAATATTTCCATACATATTGGAAGCATAGTATATATGAAAAAGTATTTGCTATTATGATTACTTTATATTTTTCTAGTTTCATAGTACTTATATTCAGTAGAAATAAATCAGTTCAAGTGAAAGAATAAAATGAAAACCATAGTTCATCATCTCCATTCAATTTAATGAATGCAGTGAACCATAAGCACAATAATAAAAATAATAGTCATCTGACTCAGAAATGTTAATGGTTTCTCTGAGTCAAATAATGGAAAGACAGGAATGGGATTCTGTCTCTCAGGTTTCTATTTATAAAGAAAGAAATGTCTGACCATGATCACTATTGAATAGTAACTCACCTTGGATTACAAAATGAATTATGTTTTTAGTGAATGTGCTCAGTTTTAAAAGGAAATTGTGAAGCTATTGTATCAAAATCCTCACACACCTTTTGTTGCTCATCAGGTCCCATCCTAGAGCACATTAGAATCAGCTTTCTATTTATTCCACCATGTGCAGTTTGGAAAACAACAGATGTATAGCTGTTTATTGTCAGCCAAGCAATTAATGCTTATCGAAGGTCCACCAAGTGTGAACCTCTGTAACAGTCTGTCTATAAAATGTCAGATTGACTGCTTAATTTGGCGTTGCTGAATGTCAAGGCCATCATTAACGGTGCTATTTTTTTTTCTAGCTAAATTGAAAAGCTATGTCTTGAGGCCTCTTCCTGGCAGATATCAACTGATTAATCATCAAATATAAATTGTGCAATGCCAGATTCCACTCAGTAACAACAGTCTGTTAATTTTGGCGAGAAATTTGGGTAGTTTTTGTTTTAGTCAACTTCTGTAGCTTCTGAGAACCATACTTTTTGTGGATTCTTCTAAAAAACATTTATTAGCATATATTTATTGTACAAAGGGATTTCACTGTGATATGTCAGTATAGGTATACAATCTTCCCCAAGCTCACCTCCCTTATTCCTCCCTGATAGTTCCTTCCCCCTTCTTTTACAGGATATACCCCAAATTCTTCTCCACTAAAAATCTAAGCAGTTCTAAGTTGGGAACTGAATACAGTCATCACTCTGAATTTTAACTTAGTCCCAGCATCAGCTAAACTGTATCTCTATATGCAGGAACGAGACAAAGATGGCACCTAGTATCTGTGTACCCTTCTGTTTCTCACTCTAATAACAGATATTATGCAGAGAAATCTGTATAAAAATGCTTTAATGAAGGTCACTTTTACTTGTAAAAGATGAAACAGAGGCAACCCTGGTGTGTTTTATACTTGAGTGAACCTATAGTCTCGAGGATCTTGTCACTACTGAATAAATATGGCCAAAATATTCCATAGGGTAAAATCTTGCTGATCAGGTCTATATGTTCAAAAGTTTTCTGAAAATCCAATGGTGGCTTTTTGTTGTTGCTGTTGTTGTTGTCATTGTTATTGTTGTAGGAGTCCGGGGGCCTGAACTCAAAGCCCCGGTGCCATCCTTGAACTCGTTTGTTCAAGGCTAGCACTCTACTACTTAAGTCATAGCTTTACCATCAGCTTTTTGGTAGTTAAATAGAGATAAGGGTCTCACAAACTTTCTTGCCTGGGTTGGCTTTGAACCACAATCTTCAGATCTTAGCTTCCTTAGGATTACAGATGTGGACCACCAGTACTTGGCTTCCAAATTTTGGCTATTTTGTCTTTAGTATTTTATTTTTTAAATTATAACAGTAGTACCTCAAAACTGAATCTCTACATGAGTCCTAGACTTTGTCATTGTGACAGAAAGCCAACTAAGAAGGCAAAACTATACCTGTTTTATGTTATAGTGCTGAGGAAGGAAGAGTAAAATAACAACAACAACAATAAAAGACTTTACACACCAAATACATTCTATTTTCTGATATTTTGTTTTGAGATAAAGGGATACACTTAGTTTTCACATAATAGGCCTTTCTGTGGCTTAATTGCTCTTCATATCTGAGAATTAAGATTGGTTCTCGTTTCCTTACATTTTCAAGTAGCATCTATCAGTCCAAGACTACATAGATGATAGGAAAACTACATATGAAAATTTGCAGATACTGCTGAGAAAAGTACACATCAGTTAATGATTATTACTATGCTTGCAGTAGTTTCCTTGCTGCTATGATAAAGATAATTTTAGTGGCTTAAAACAACACAAATATATTGTCTTACAGTTCTGGAGGTCAGAGTAGTAAATAGGTTTCACTGGCTCAGACTCAAGATGTCAGAAGATTGTCTTCCTTTTAGCAACTCTAAGAGAAATATTTTTTTTTGCATCTTGAAGGTCATTTGCTCATTTGTCTTCCTTCAAAGCCAGCAATCACATCACTCCAACAACTACTTCTCCTTCTCTGACTGTCTAACTCCCTCCTTCCATCTTTAAGGCCCCAGCGATTACTCTGGGTCAGCTCTATAAATCCCGGATAATCTTTCTGTGCCAAAGTCTTTAACTTAATCTCAGGCTACAGAGATTAGGACGTGAACAGTTTGGGGGAACTGACACTGTTCGTAATGCTTACTAATTAATGGCAACCTGAGGCAGAATGCTTTCTGGGTTCTGCACAGTTTCATGTAATGAAATATGTAGGGAGGGTGTGGAGAACCATCAAGAATTATTGAAGGAAAAAAACAAAGTAAACATTACTCATTCACATTGCAATGAAGCTATCACACAAAGAAAAATAATAAATGGTAACTTTCCTTTTGTATTTAGGATTTGTAGGTTGAATAACAATGATTATTTCCTTAGCAAGAAATAGTCTCATTTTTTTCTGGCCTGTCTGAACAATCAATATCTTCCCCATTAACAGATTTCAAATAAGTTTAACCTTTACATCACTAGGGAATTGGCTTACACTGACTCTTATGGGAAGTTTGAGATAAAAGGTAGCTCTGAACATTATCTATATTGCATACTTTAATAAATTGGAGTTTTAGATAAATTTATATAATTTCAATGACTGTAGCAGGAAAAGTCAATGTTTTTACAACTTAAGAGTTTTCACTGTTCCTTTAAAATGATGACTGTCTTTTTTTGGGAGGGGGGGAGGAATCCGGTCGTGGGGCCTGAACTCTGGGCCTGGGCGCTGTCCCTCAGCTCTTCAGCTCAAGGCTAGCGCTCTACCACTTGAGCCACAGTGCCACTTCTGGCTTTCTTTCTGCTTATGTGGTGCTGAGGAATCGAACCCAGGGCCTCATGCATGCAAGGCAAGTGCTCTACCAGTGAGCCACCTTCCCAGCCCATGACTGTCTTATTCATTACATAAAAACAGACACAAACTAATTTTTATTAGAGTTTTGATATTTGCTTGTACCACACATAGACAGTGTGCTGGGTAATTAATAAGTCCTCACTACTAGGAAACTTGTATCATTCAATCACTAGGACATATTTAACTGTATTAGGTGATTTATCACTCTTGAAACTGATTTTGCCTAAAATATGTAGATACAATTCCTATTATCTTCAGCAATCATGTCTTGCAGTATCCAAAGCAAAATATGTCTCCCATTCTTAAAAAAAATACCCCAGCATTTTACCTCAAATACTGACCTAATGAAATTTCATCTGGACTTGACTAGACAAGAGATAAATGGCTTAGTTATGAAATCATGCCATATATGGAAAATATATCATGGTACTCTGCTCCTTCTTCCAAATTCTACCTATGAGCCGGGCGCTGGTGGCTGCCGGGCGCTGGTGGCTGCCGGGCGCTGGTGGCTCATGCCTGTAATCCTAGCTACTCAGGAGGCTGAGATCTGAGGATCGCGGTTCAAAGCCAGCCCGAGCAGGAAAGTTCGTGAGACTCTTATCTCCAATAAACCACTAGAAAACCGGAAGTGGTGCTGTGGCTCAAGCTGCAGAGCACTTGCCTTGAGCAGAAGAGCACAAGGACAGCACCCATGCCCAGAGTTCAAGGACCATGACCGACAAAAACAAAAAACAAAAAACAAATTCTACCTATGAAAATGTCACTCCACTGGGAATAAACAACTATCAATAGAGTTGAGAATACCAGATATTATATTTATGGTCCAGAAAATATTTCTACACATCCATCAACATTTTTGTTTCCTTGCTGGACAATTTCCAGTAAGTTATGCTGACTTTGTTTCTACAAGGTTGCAGGTATGATTTGGAAAAGGCTTAGTAAAACTAATGACTATCTTGCTATGGGGAAATAAAAAGTTAATAAGGAATACAGAGGAGTGTGCATTATTCTTCTAAGTTCATTCACTAGATGTGAAATGATTGCTACTTGTTTTCTCACATACCATGGTTTGAATTCATATGGATATTTGTTTTTAACATTAGAATGAAAAGATAATACAGAGCAGCACATAAGAAGATGTTCTTTAGAAAAGTACTTTTGTACTTTTTGTTGTTCACCCATGACATGCACAATAAAAAAACCTAATGGAAAATGGAGGATAAATTGTATGTCTAATATAACAGGATATGTCTAATCAGAAATAACTAAGAGGACCATTATTTCTGGATTTGCCTGTCAAAGGGTTTCTACATGAGACTTACATTGGAATTGGTAGACTGAATAAATTTCTTTACTCAGATACAGTAAATTTCTTTATTCAGTCTAATATGGGTGTACACCATTTAATAGGATGCAAGTCTGAATAGAATAAAAAGTGGAGTAGGGGCTAGGAAGGTGGCTCAGTGGTAGAGCGCTTGCCTTGCATGCCTGAGGCCCTGGGTTCGATTCCTCAGCACCACATAAGCAAAAAGAAAAAAGCCAGAAGTGGCTCTGTGGCTCAAGTGGTAGAGTGCTAGCCTTGAGCTGAAGAGCTGAGGGACAGCGCCCAGGCCCAGAGTTCAGGCCCCACAACTGGACCCCCCCCCCACACACACACACAAAGTGCAGTAATGACAACTTCTTTCTGTCTTAAGCTTGGATATTGGTTTTGTGCATTTAGACTCAAATGTAGGTTGAAACATGCCACTGGCTTTATGAGTTCCCAGACCTTCAAACTTGCTCTAGAATTTGCCACCGGTTTTCCTAGGTATCCAACTTGTCCCTGTAGATCCAACATTTTTCAACCTCTATAATCACCTAAGCCAATTCTTGACAGTTTGTCTGTCTGTCTATCTATCTATCTATCCATCTATCTAATCACCTATTGTTACTGTTTCTTTGGAGAATGCAGTGCCATGTTTATTTTTCTGTATTGCAACAGCATCAGTACAATAGCTTGCATATGCACTTTCCCATACTGCCATCTAGGTGAATGGCCATGCTAAGGGACAAACCAGTCAGATCATTTTTAGCGTGCCCTCTAACCACTCCCATTATTCTCAGAATCATTCCCCTTTGAACTGAGACCTGACTGACCACCAACTCACTATCTTAAAACTGTCAGCTCCTCAAAAGAATATATTTCATTTTCATTAACTTCATTAAATGGTTAAAAATATCCATCACAGGAAAGTCATTTCCCATGAAAGCACTAAAACAATTATTAGAAAGTTGTAAGCTAACAGCAATATTTTTTTCTTTCATTAAAAGCCTTAATTGATACACTTCATATTTCAGACCAGTTTTAGCAGAAAGTAGAGAGGTAATTCAGCACAGCTCTAGGCCCTCCCTGAGCATGGCTTCCTCTACCATCAACATGCACTAACACAAGGACAAAAATAGATAAACCAAACTTTATAAATCATTGTCAAATAAAGCCCACAGTTTATATGAGAGTTCTCTTTTGGTAATGTACATTTTATGGGTTTTGACAAATGTGTGATGAATGTTATCCGACATTGCACTACAATATGGAATAGTTTCACTGTCCTAACCACTTTTCCACTATTCTCTACTTACCCCTCTCTTCTCCAAGCTCCTGGAAATCACTGGTCTTTTCTTCTAATCTCCATAGTCTTTAATTTGCCAGAGTGTTATTTAGTTGGAATCATTCAGTATTTGGTCTTTTCAGTTGGCTTCTTTCACTTGATGCTATGCATTCTTTTCATGTCTTTTCATGGCTTGATAGCTCATTTCTTTTCATTACTGAGTAATATTCCATGGTATGGATATACCATAGTTTACCTATTCAGAGCACGAAGGACTTTATGGTAATTCCATATTTGGCAAGTCATGTGAAACATCTTACAGCTTGTGGACTGGGAAGGTGGCTCAGTGGTAGAGCGCTTGCCTTGCATGCCTGAGGCCCTGGGTTCAATTCCTCAGCACCACATAAGCAAAAAGAAAAAAGCCAGAAGTGGCGCTGTGGCTCAAGTGGTAGAGCGCTAGCCTTGGGCTGAAGAGCTGTGGGACAGCGCCCAGGCCCAGAGTTTAGGCCCCAGGACCAGACCAAAAAACAAAAAACGAAAACAAAAAAAATATTACAGCTTGTGTTCAAATGATGAGAATGAAAAAGTAAAACAAAAAAGCAATGTTGAATATTTCCAAAAATAATATTGACAGAAATTATTAGAAAAAAATCTTGAGAGCTCTGTTTGATGTTTAAAACATGGCAGAAAAATATTTTCAATAGAAATTGTAGTTGTACCATATATGATTGTACAATGAAGTTATAAAATGCCTAAAATATAATCATGTGCTTATCCTCATCTGTATTATGTAGTCTGTTAGTGAACTGCTTCTTAAAGTCCAATGTAAGGTGAGAAACTGTACATGATATGATTAATTTATACACAGGAAGGGTTTATATATACAAAGAGCTTAATTTGGCTTATAGATTTAGGAGTTCTAGTGTGTAATCAGTTGGCCCTGTTGCTTTGGACAGGTAACACATCAGGAACAGGGAACAAAATAGAGGATAAAGACAGCCCTTAACAATCTCTTTTAAGGTCACCGCCGCAGTGACCTGAAGTCTTCACACAAGGCCTCACATCTTAAAGTTCCCACTACTCCAAACAGCACCAACCTAACGATAAAGTTTTATGGTACTTTGGAGGACAGTTGTCATTTAAACTGTAGCAGAACTCTGTATCAGAACACAGCTGAAGTCATTACATTTTGATTTGAGAAAGATTTCCCATAAAAACTTATCTACTAAAGTAACATGGTGTGTGATGATATAGCTGAATCGCATTCTGTGGGTTGTTAGCATAGACTGGTAACAAGCATTTCACAGACTAGCACTGGTCCATGGACCACAGTTTCATTCACAATCATCAATAGTTGTATGTGATCAGCCCTTAAAGTTCAGCTTCCTTTTACAGCAACCTGTGGAGGTCCCCTGTTTAAGTGTCTTTGATCTTCCACAACATAGGTCAGTCTCTTGAAACTCTTTCTCCGAGTTTGATTAAACCATAGACTCTGCTTCTAGTCATCCATTGTTGATTCTTCTTTCTTTATCCCTTCAACTATCATCCTTGTTTCATTTCTGTTATCTAAGTAAAATTATCATTTAAGTTCTGGTCCAGACATCTTTAAAAATTCTGCTCTTTTCCCTCCTCATGCTCCATGAGACAGCCACAATTGCTTTGTGAAAAACTGCAGTGTTCATGCTTCCGTACCCCTTGCAACATCCACACCTGATGTTTTCTATGTGGTAAATACTCAATTGCTGCAGATATTGGATGAAGGTTACTTTACTATTATATTTGTTTAGGTTTTTCTGAAAAGGAGATTTGGTATTGCTCTTAGCTAAAATTTAACTTTGAAAACTGTCCTACTTAGGTGTACAATACTCTAACATGAGTAAATCCAAATTATTGCACTGAATCCAATGATTGCTCTGAAGGAAGGTGTGGCTTGTATGACTGAGGACTAAAAGTGACTAAAAGTCCTTTAATATTCCAACAGCATTTGGTCGTTCATGATACATTTAGTTTTCATTATTTATTTTATTTTTAAGTTAGTGGAGGTTGAGGAGAAGGCTGGGGATACAGAAGAAGGCTTCAGGGTCAATGTTATGATAATTTTCCTGAATATAATACACACTACGTGTCTGTACACATGACTTCTGAGACTCAGAAATGTTAAGGAAGAGTCTACAAAATGCCTGACTAGGAGACAGCATGATGATTCTATTTCTATCCTTATGTGATCAACACTATTACTGTCAAGTCTTTACAGGATACTTTCTTAAAAAGTATGACAGCCTAACTGTTTCCAACAGATAAGATACATAGATTGGATGCTCTTGGAAAGAAGTTCTGAGAAGGGATTGGTGAGTGCCCACTAGTGTAACACAAGGAAGTGCTCCACAGATCAACAGGAATGATGAAGACAGAGCATCTATCCTGTGCCAGACACTGCAGTGGGCTCTAAGGATGCAAAGACCAGAAGACTAACCAGGGCCTTAGTTTCACCCCTCTAGGGAAGATGAAAGAAGCATCTTTAAACTCACAGCCTTCATCTATTGCTTCGTCAATGGTGCTGCTTCCTTTAAAAGGCTTGTGGCTGTTCTTTAACTAGAACATTGTCAGTCTAAACATCCTTCAGTTCCACTATCCCTGACAGCAAAGCCAGAGGCCTGAAGTCTCTCTTTGGTTTCAAATCCATGCACATATGATAAGATTTTGAGGGTTCGGGTCTCTTCCTTGTCTGTCTGTCTCTTTTTCTTTTTTAGCAGTCCTGGGACTTGAACTAGGGGCCTTATATTTGCTAGGCAAGCTTGAGCCACCATCCCGCCCCCTTAAGCCTCAGTCTTAAGTCTTTCCCTCACCGTCTGTCACAAGTCCTGTTGGTTCTGCCTCCTCCCTGCTCTCCTCAGGCAAATTCTCTTCCCCTTAGACATCCACTCCCTATACAGCCCAGGCCACTATCAGTCTTTACTCAAACATGTAGGCTTCTCCTGTGATGTTACTTAAATTTGAATCTCTGTTTCAATTCTTTTAAAATACAGATGATATTAACTTCCACGTTATAGATTTCTTTAGAGGACAAAATGAAATGATTCACGTAAAACATTTAAAATAAAGATCTGGAGTACAGAAAATGCTCAATTGTAGTCTCTACTGTTGTTATCATTGAGAATACCGAAGGCAGATAAGGGATTCAAAACAAGGCTTGAGCTCAAAACATCACTGTAGACGCCAAGTCCCTAATACCACACATTATATTACAACTGTTTCACTTGCTTGTGTCTACTGACAAACTGAATTCATTCTAGAGAATGTTTAGAGAATGGTAGGAATGTAACAAATGTCTTCTGAACTGAAATAATTATTTCTAATATATTATACCCTCATTTAATAGTGTCTTGTGTCATTTAATCAAATAATGATTAGGGAAAATGATTACAAAAACATATGGAACATAGACTATTTGAAAAATATTATGGGCTTTGTGTCCATTTTCAGATCTAAAAGTTATATAGGCAGTGAGAAAGATACACAAATATTTAACTTTCTAAAATGTCATATTTGAATCACTTTACTAACACATATATGAAGTTCCGTTAGATAGTCCAGACATCTGTTTCCTTGGCCAGAAAGTGTAGGCGTTTGTGGAGATTTTAAGCAAGCATTAAACAACAGCTTCTAGAATCTCATAGGCAGCCTACATGGGGGAAGGAACATGGGTGTTCCTGCACACTCTCTCTCTCTCTCTCTCTCTCTCTCTCTCTCTCTCTCTCTCTCTCTCTCTCTCTCTCTCTCTCTCTCTCTCTCTCTCTCTCTCTCTCTCTCTCTCTTTCTCTCTGTATATAGATAGATAGATAGATAGATAGATAGAGATAGAGATAGATAGATACATATACACACATGTATAATCTCAAGGTCAACAGATCCCCACTACCACCTCCTGATTTAATATTTCTCAACTCAATGTGTTGAGAAGTCTGTAATGGACTTCACTAGTCCTTGGCTAGACAGTGTACCTTTCTTAAAATGTCACTGGTAAAGAGACTGTAGTACATAGCACACAATTTTTGATTCCTTGAGTAAGACAAAGTGAATGTTTTAAGATTTCAGGAAAGGAAGGTCTTGTTTATGAATTTAAGGAAGAGATGAATGGGGCTCAGGTTTTGTGAGAGACATTGTTCTTGTTGTTAGCTATCATTAGATTTAGATATATAAGATATAATAGATGTGGATATACATAAGATATGGTAGACAGAGCAATGGAAGGTCACAGGTAGAAAACTGAGAAGTGCAATGCCTTGAAGTAGACTAGATGTATTTAGAAAACAGTGTTGCTGTAAAATTGAATGAGCAGATGGAGGAACAAAGATGTGATTATCAGTGATGAGCTGGGGTAAGGCTACTTCAAGAGTCTGGTCCCTAGACAGTGCAGCCCTGTGGAGCACCTGAGTAGGGGACTGTCAATTAATCACACAGTCCTGCGTAAGAAAGGAACAGCTTAGAAAAGGAGAAACATGAAACGATGTTATGTTCTAACCAAGAAGGAAAGGAGTTCAAACACATTGGATGGTGAAAAAAATACACTGGGACATGATAAATTATACAGGTCTCTAGGCATTTGCACAGAGTGAGACCAAAGGAGGATATTTTTAGAAGATCACAAAGTCACAATAGCTGTGCGCATATGATCATATACAATAATATCTATCAAAATGAACTGTAGGAAATGGAAACAAGGGTTTTTTCCTTTGTTGCTGTTTTCTGTTTTATTTTCCTTTTGTCTTGTTTGTTTATTCATTTGGGGGAGGGTAAGGAGGCTCAGAAATGGTGAGACAGAGGAGAAAAAAATGCAGCAGTGACACTCAGTAGACACCATGTTGAACTAAACAACTTGTGGGTGGGGACAGGAGGGAAACACTGGGAGAGAGTGAAGGAAGGGGTGACATTGTTCAAAAACTCTTTATTTGACTTATATAATTGTAACCCCTCTTTACAATAACAAAAATTCATAAAATGAAAAAAAATAGAGAAAGGTGAAGCAAATGTTATTCTGACTGACCAAAAGATGAGTACCTGCAACTCACTGGGCCCAAAGAGGAGCTGACCTTTCTTCTCATCAATACCCAGACAGAGCCTGTCCAAGCATCACAAGTTAGTCCGTGGATTGAAATCACTATGGATGTCAGCTGTGGGTTGGATACTGAGGTGGGGTCCTTTGTTCATTTTATCTTATTTCACTCTCTATCTGCCCATCCTGAGAGCGATGATTGATGGGCAGCAGTTTACAGATGAAACACTGTAAACACACGGAAGTCAGAAGACCTGCCCACGTTCCACACTGTAATGGGTGAGGATGAACAACCTAGCAAACACTGATGGAAGTAGAACCTACGGGCAGCCAACAGTGAACACACAGTCCCTGCTCTGAAACTCAGACCTCACTCCCAAGTTGGTCCATTTCTTCTTTCCACCACAGCTTTCCGCTCTCATGAAAGAACTCTCAGTTCTGACTCAGTTATGGCATTTGCCAATGCTATACAGTGCTCACATTGCTAAAGGAAGTCACTTCTTGACTCAGTCTTGTGTTTTTATATTTTCTTCTAAAATGGCAATGATCGCAGGAATGGTTCATTCATTATTCATAGTTTAAGCAAGGAAAAGCTGGTGTTAACTCGCAGACCAACATAAAGGAATAGAACATCAAAGCTTAAGCTTTTCACTCCCGCAGCTTCACCTCTGCTGTATCAGAACAAGAAACTTCAGTCTGAAAATAATCTGCCAGATATCAGAGTACAGAGTACAGAAACACCTCTCTTATATCAAAGTAATTACCTTCAAAGGATCACACTAGAAGGAAAATAAATCAGGAAATGATTTGCCTGGTTTTAGTATTCAAGATACTAGGAATTAAAATATACATGTAGAATTCTATGATAATCAAACATTTCCTCATTCACTTAATAGCTATTATTGAATACTTGCAAAGCATCAGGCAATAATATAATAATGATATAATAGAAACATAGAAATTACTGAGACAGGGCCATTTCAAATGGCTCAATGGTAGAGCATAAGATGCAAGAAAAAACAACACATTTCTAACTAAGGGGAAGGTGCCTGCTAGAAAAACATTCTCCATATGCTTCTTGCATTTCTGCCTATATTGTGAATGAAATAATGGTTAACCTTTGTCCTATATTTTTTTGTCAAGGATATTTGTATAGCAAACATCCTCAAAAAACAAAATAGTATCTGAGTTTTGGGGGGAAAAAAAGGTCAGATTTGCTTTCAATTTTGGGTGATAGAGTATTTTATTTTTTACAGAGTAAAGGGTAGAAACACTTACTGACTGTCCAATACAATAATTCTTGCCTCCAGGGCAAGGGGCAGATGTTTACTACCCATTATAAAATATTATAGTTCCCTAAGCTCTATGATCCTCTCCTGGGATGCAATCCACCCTGCAGTAACACCTTTCTTCCTGTCTTCTTGTGGGGACTTGGGCTCAGGATAATGGTTCAAATATGTTACTTTTTCATAAGCAATTAACTGTTCTGACTTAGTAGTCCCATGTGTTCTACCAACATCTATAAAGCTAAGGTAGATTTGGAAAAATTCATATTAAGTGAAGTAAGCCAGATCCAAAGAAACATAGATCCCATGGTATGCCTCATTTGTAATCATTAGTATATGACTAGGCTAGTCGTAGCAGATAAGCAGAATGGCTCAATAGGTATGTATATATGACCATATAAGATGATGTTAAGTGAAATGAGCTCCAAAATATGGAAACGAGGTTAAAGTATTGAACTAAAGTATCAGACGCTTGATAGTTCTCTTTTATAGTGAAGGTGATAGGAAAGTTCATGAGGAAAGGAATAAGCTTCCTTTTTAAAAGTGAGTTTTCTATTATCTTAAAAACACTTTGTTTTTTATTTGTTTTATAGTACTGGCCCTCAGCTGGCTTGAACTCAGAGAGAAGGCACTGTCCCTGAGTTTTTGTGCGCAAGGCTAGCACACTTGAGCCACAGCTCCATGTCTGGCTTTTTGGAGTTAAGAGTCTCATGGACTTTGCTTGGCTGGTTGTAATCTTCAGATGTCAGTCTTACAAGTGGCTAGAACTACAGGAGCCACCAAGTGCCCAGCATACCAAAGGGTTTTAACTCAATCTCAGTTTATGAATATAATGCATCTTGAGTAATAAACTTCCAATAGAATGAAAAGAGGTCATCACTAGGGTGAGAATAACCTCAGATTCTTCATAGTTTCTGTCAGCTCCCATAATTTGCTCCCATAACGACGAATTCTTCCCCTTCCTGCATTATTCTGGTGATTGAATTCAGGGCCTCACATTAACCAGACAGGTACATTATTGCTTGAGTCACACCCCAACCCAATACCACATTTTCTTTTTTTTTTTAAGTAAGTTTTTTATTGTGAAAATACTGTACAGAGGGGTTACAGTTACATGAGCGTGGTAATGAGTACTTTTCTTATCAAGCATTGTTGCTTATCAAACATTGTTGTTGTTTTTTCCCTACCATCCTTCCTTCCCTCCCACCTCCACAACTACACCCCCCACCCCTCCACCCCCAATCCCCTACCTAAATTGTAAAGTTCGTTGTTCAACATTGTCTTGTACCTCTCATCGTTAACAATGGGTCAACCTGTAGCCCTATTTAAACATTTTGTTTTTTCCCTTCCCCTCCCCAAATTATACCAACATCAAATACAGTTATACCATGGGGGAGGAATATACAAAAAAAGAAAAACAGAAAAAAACAACATGGTCCCTTATAAATACGTTAGAAACAATAGCAAGAAAGGAAAAAAAACCACTTGCGTCCCTAGCTTGGGGTTCATTTCGCTTAGCATCAGCTCATCTGGTCATATGTAATAGCTGGTCCCAGACATACACTAGCTATGGCAGGTAAGGGAGACCCAGGACCACATTTGAGTGCCCACTTGGCTCACGCACAAAGCGCATTTGGGTCTCCGTCGTGGGTCCCTGTCAGGTGTGGAAAGGACCGCCACTGGCCTCTGTGCACGTCCACGGCACAGGGGGAGAGGGAACACGGCCATCCCAAGAACCAACGCCGCCCTGCTTGCTTACCCGGAAGTAGTCGCTGCACGCGGCCAGCACGGCCTTGTGCGCTTACCCGGAAGTAATCGCTGCACGCGGCCAGCACGGCCTTGTGCGCGTGGAACTTCTGCTCCTCGGCGATCAGGGTGACGTCGCACAGGATGCCATCGCTCCTCTGCTGGTTCAGCGCCGCCAGGACGCTGTCGTTGTGCGATTCCGAGTGGCAGAGCCGCTGGCCTGTCAGCATCTCCTGAATACTGCAAGGGAGTGCAATCAAGTCAGCTGTGTTCTGGGCACAAGCCCTCTCCTGGATGCTCTCTGCTCTCTCTCCCCTCCAACATGGACCCCAGAACCTTAGATGCTAATGCACCCCTGAGTTGGCCTGCACTTCCCCACAGTTTTTCCTCTTCTCATCTCTGGACTCTCTCCTTTTCCCCCACGAGGTATCTTTCTCTGTTAGGGTCTCCTGATCTGAGTCTGTGTGTTTGTATTTGGATGTGTGTGTGTGTGTGTGTGTGTGTGTGAGAGAGAGAGAGAGAGAGAGAGAGAGAGAGAGAGAGAGAGAGAGAGAGAGAGATGGAGACAGAGAACATTTCCCACTTCAAGATTCCCTTTCTGATTCTGATTTTTTGTCTACCTTAATACATCAATATTATGTTCCCAGCACATAATATCTCCAATTAACACATGAAAATTAAGCATATACTGACTAGGGAAAAATAGCTGTAGGTGATCACTGCATATAAAAGGCAACTAAACAACCAGCTTATTATTAAACATAAGAAACCAGGCATCACAAGTTGAAATTAAAATACAACAGTCTTACCAGTCTTCATATCTATTTTATGATGATTGTAATGAATTTATGAAGAACTCTACATTTTGATTTTTCTACGACTTCCAACCTTTACATTAAATATATTCCTTTACATTTACATTAAATATATTCCTTCCTGTCGTACCTCATCCTAAAACAAATATCTTTATGTTCTTTCAAAATTCCTAGGAGAAACAAGAATGTCCTCAAATCGTTATAAAAATAATTCTATAAACACAAAATGCAAACTGAACTTAGACAGCTATTGACAATTTCAGCTTGGATCAACAATATTTCTGGGTTGCACTGGTTGAGCTCTCTCCTAAAGAGCAGAGAGCCTTCCAGCCCTGTGTGTGGACAGCAGAATGTCCAAGAGCTGAGTAAAGATATAATGAAAATAATTGCACATTGCTTTTCCTACACTCCATCACTCAACTGCTGCTTGGGGAAGCCAGATCAACCTCAGCCTTGCTAACACGGTTGGCTTTGCCTAGCCTGTGTGCTAGTTATAGTAAAGTACAAATCACCTTAAAATTAACCAAGTGCTTCCCATGAAGTGCTAGAGGGTAGTCAGTAAGACACTTTTGACTGGGAAGCATCAGAAATTCCAGCAGTACAGAAAGGAAGGAGCTTGACAGGGTGATGATATAGGAAGTCCTATGGGAAATAGGAGGATTATTTTCAGTTACAATGGGGCAGTGAGTTCTGAAATGGTTACTGACACTGACATATTCATCAATGGCTTAGCTATTGCTTAGCTGTAGATAGAACTTGTAAAATCAGTCATTGAAGGCAATTTCAGAAGCACACATAGTTTTTCTTTATAATTTTTCCATAGAGCCAAGAATACGATTCATTAGCATTACTCAAAGAAAAGAGGAAACAGTGTATAACAGAAATGTATTAGTTCAGGGCAGCTTTAGTACAGTCTGAAAAGTCTTTCCTAAAAGAATATCATTTTTATGCATTTAACAAACACAGTGCTTGTTATAGTCAAGGAACTATTCTTTATAATTTATAATGATTAATTTATTTAGTTTGCATAACAGTCTTAGGAGACAGGTTCTATTGTTATCTGTATTTTACAGTCAAGAAAATAAAAAAAATCTAAGATCAAGCATTTGAAATCATAACACCATGAGGGAGAAGGATGAAAGGGTGACATTGATTAAGATGCATTGTGCTCATAAACTGACATTTTGAGTTAAAACTCCTTTGCACAACTATTAAGATAACAAAATTAATTTAAAAATGAAAGTATAACCAAGAACATAAGAATATGATGCCTCTTCCACTTAAAAAGATATTCTGTCAAGAAGCTCTCCAAAATGGATGCTTAAGTAAAGACAAATCACAAAACTCTGTCTTAATGTTGTAACTGTATAGTTTTTATCATTCTTAAACAGTTAATGAATATAATAATATAAAATAAAAATAATAACTTTGAAATCATATTTCAGAAACATTTATCTTGGTACTAGAATAAAAGTTTGGGGATAGAGAATTGATTTTTATTACTGTAGAATATTATTATTATTATTACTACTACCAGTCCTGGACTTGAATTCAGGTCCTGGACACTAAGTTTCTTTTGCTCAAGGCTAGCGCTCTACTACTTGAGCCACAGCACAGCCACTTCTGGCTTTTTCTATTTATGTGGTACTAAGGAATTGAACCCAGGGCTGCATGCATGCAAGGTAAGCACTCTACCACTAGGCCACATTCCCAGCCTCTCTACATTATTATTGTAAATGTTATGACTTCTTTTTCTCCTCTCATGTAGCAACTTAAATGCTACATAAATGTATTTTAAAATGTTCATTTGTGGTGGAACATGAACATATTAAAATAATTGCCTTGAAATATTTCCTTACTGATTTTCCAAATGCAGTGCCAAAATTCATGTCCTTATCATTGAGACGGAGTCACTATTGGCATTTCAGATATCTGTTGAGAATGAGTAAATATTGGTAGGGAAAGAGCAACTATAAACTGAAATTTGGCAAGGAACAAAGGCTAAGATCAGAAATAATAATGATGCTCCAATTTCACAGGATCATTCAGCTTGGCTGGAAATATTCAAGCTCAAGGAACTAACAAGCTAAATATTTAAGACAACACTTGGCACAAGATCTCAAATATTTTGGAGCCAATATGTTAGTAATTCTTAAAAGCAGAAACAAATACGCCAACATTTGGCAAGAAATAAAGGTCTATTAATCAACAAGTTATTACTGAATTCTCAAAGTAACTCCACACTGAATTCTCAGACTTAAATCTGTCAAAGGCCTTAAATTTCTAGAAACTAAGGTTCAATGGCCACAGAACACAGCTAGAAGGCCAAAAGTTCATTTATAAACCAGAGAGAGGAATGAATAAAAGACTACAATTATTATGCTTAAGTAAAAGTATAAAGAGGACACACAGTTACAGTCAGTTCCTTTAGCATCTATAACATATTCAGACTAGCAAAGTACATCTCAAAAACTAGAGGAATATCCTTTACCAATTAGGAAACAAAGGAAAAACTGTCATGAAGCTTCCTAAATAACTTCTAAATTACTAAAAATACATAAAAGAGGCGGCTATATTTCTTGAAGGGGTACAAATTTGAGTACAATATAAAATTGGGAAAAATCTATGGCAGAAATGTTGCCTCTTCACATTTACAAGTAGCAATGATACTGTTGCTCACCGCAATCTAGCTTGAGATCTGAGGATTATGTTTGAAGCCAGCCTGGCAGGAAAGTCTGCGAAACTTTTATCTACAATTAACCACCAAAAAGATATAAGAAGAGCTGTAGCTGACATGGTACAAGCAAAAGATGAAGGACCATGTCCAAGCCCTGAGTTCAAGCCCCGGAAGTGCCCACCCTTATCCAGTGCAATTCCAATATGTGCTGCTCTCATGGCCTCAAGAAATGCATTGTGGGTGCGGGGGAGGGATTATAGTCATGGAGATGGGAGGACATGGATGGTAGGGGATAAACAAAGGAGGAGGCAACAATGCTTGATAAGAAATGTACTCATTACCTTGCTCATGTAATTGTAACCCCTCTGTACGGTATTTTCTCAATCAAAAAACTCATTAAAAAAGAAAGAAATGCATTGTCCCTTACAGGAACCCCTGGCCACTGGAGACTCCCAATATGGCTTGTCCAAATTGAGATGTGGAGCCTGGTGCTGGTAGCTCACGCCTGTAATCCTAGCTACTCAGGAGACTGAGATCTGAGGATCACAGTTTGAAACCAGCCTTGGCAGGAAAGTCCTTGAAACTCACTATTTCCAATTAAGTACCAAAATGCTGGAAGTAGCAGTGTGGCTCAAGTGTTAGAGCACCAGCCTTGAGTGAAAAAAGCTAAGGGATTGCACCCAGGCCCTGAATTCAAGCCTCAGTACTAGCACATGTGCACATACATGCACACACACAAATGTAGATGTGCTTAGTTGTATATTAGAATACTGAATGATCTCTCTTAATTGTAGATGTTAAAGAATTTGATCTCAAAGAAGTTCAGAGTACATTTGTAGTCTCCAGAGGTTGGGAAAATAGGAAGGGATGTGGGATAGGGAAAAGTTGAGAAATGAGGCTAATTTACAGCTAGAAATGAGCAGGAAGCTCTGGTGGACTGTTGCACAGTAGGGTGCCCTAGATAACAATACTGCACTGTACACAGAGAAATGACAAACATTTGAGGAGATAAAGATGTTTAAGCTGATCTAAACATCATACAACATATACATAGATCAAAACATTATGTATAGCCAGGTATTATGTAAATTTTCTCTATATTTTTAAATTTATGTTATTGTTATTATAGAGGTGATGTACAGAGGGGTTACATTTAAGTTTCTATGTTTTTATTTAACCAGTTAAGAACTAAACTTTAACTGAGGGGAATATGCATACTGGATGTCAAAGGTGATATGGAAAAGAACACAAACTATTAATATTTTTAAGTGATTGTGTGTTTAAATTATGATACCTTGGGCACACTGGGCTATCTGTAATATAGTGCTAAAATTAATTTGGTTGTTTCTTTTTATGATTTGTTTAATGCTGTGCTATATTAGAACATATTTAATATATTATTACATTATATATATATATATATATATATATATATATATATATATAACACATATGCTTGCTACTATTTCTTTACACCTGAACCCAATAAGGGCTTCAGGTGACCCCAATCAGACTGCCCATGAGGACTGTGGTTTGAGTCATTTCACAGGGCTGAGCCCAGCCCCTGGTGCCACAGTGGGAAGTCTCAGACTCCCTGAGCAGTAGATTGCTTTTTAGAAATGCCAAGGAGAAACCACTTGATCAGCCATAAGTCAGCATCCAGTAATGGAGAGATTAATAAATGAGTTCTCAGGGAACAGGCCTATTCATGACTTCAAGCCTGTCACACTCATTCTGGAACCAATCACGAAAACTAATAAATTAAATGCAGAGCACGATGTTCATACATTGTACACCCTGCTCAGAGAGAATCACTACTTTATTGAGAATTGCTACTTTCATTTTGGAGAGTTGACATTTTTGATAATGGAAATTCTGCACGATTTCATTTTCATAGAATAAAGTTTGACTGGGTTCATTCAATTTGAAAGATATGAATTCCAAGAGAGCTACCTGCCTTTAAATATCTGCACTTCAAATTAAAAAAAAAATCAAATGATGCTTGAACTCTGGACTTGGGTTCTGTTCCTGAACTTCTTTTGCTCAAGGCTAGAATTCTTCCACAGCGTTCCACATGTTTCTGAGTATTGGAGATAAGAGTCTCACAGAACTTCCTGCGTGGGCTGCCTTCAAATCATGATCCTCAGATCTCAGCCTCCTGAGTAGCTAGTATTACAGAGATGAGCCACCGGCGCCCAACTCAAGTAACTTTTGGTACCACTCAAGTGAATTTCTATATCAGTGTTTACCTACTATTCAAGTTCCCAATTAACTCAATATTTTAAAAAATGAGGGAAATTTTCAAATAATGCTATCATATTCTTACATCATATTCTTACATATTCTTACATCATATTCTTACACGTCAAAAACAGTCAAATGACACAAACACCTTCAGTTCTTTCTCATAAAAACCAGAATCTTTCCTTTAGTCTCATTTCTTATAACCATTTCTTAAGTGGTTATAAAATTATGTTTGATAATGTCAATTTGATATGCTGATAAATTATCACATGAATGTTCTAATCACTTCAAAAAGTCAGAATATTTTATACAAATATTTTAATGTTAAAAGAATTCTATTTAAGTAAACAGACTGTTAAAAGACCCTATAATGGAACTTAATTTTACTTTTATAAAATTTTGTGATGGCTAATTTTGTTTGTCAATTTGATTAGGTTGAGAATTGCTTAGGAGATAAAACAAAATATATACCTTTGGATATGTCCGTGAGATAGATCTCATATCTCACTCCCAGAGAAATTAGATTATGGGGGTGCTGCTAATAAATTAATCCCTCTGGTCTAATGGAGTCATCCTTATATGGCTTCAAAGTGTTATGAAATTGGGCAAAGTGATTCCAGCCTGGTGGAGATTAGGGAATTGTAATTCAAAGCCAGCTCAAGCCAAAATCAAAAATTTGTGTGACTTCATGCTCATTAATAGTTGAGTGTGATGGTGTGTACTGACATCCCAGCATTGTCGGGAGGCAGTGTAAGCCAATGTGAGCATGTAGTGATCTTACAATATCTTAAAAAATAACTAACACAAAAATGGACTGGTGAATGGTTCAAGTGGTAGAGTACTTGCATGGCAAATAGGTTTAAACTCCAGTAACACAAAAAATTCCATATATGTATATTATGACATTATAACCTTGTTGGGAAGTAATGAAAAGTGGGAGTTGGGGCCTAGTTGGGGAAAGTCTATCAGTGTGGGGTCTGCTTGCCCTAGTCCCTTTCTATAATGGTTTCCTCTGCTTCCTGTCCACAAAGAGGTAAAGAACCTCCTCTGCCACAAACATCTGCTGTCATGATGTTCTACCCAGGCACCTGGGCCCAGCTACTCTGGATGGAACATTCAGAAGTCATGAGCCAAAATAAATCCTCCTTCTCTGTCGGGCATTTTGGGAATTTTCTCAGTGACAAGTATAATAACTAACACGTTATACTTTATAAATTCTTTTAAAAAATGAAGTCTAGGGCTGGGAAGGTAGTTCAGTGGTAGAGCGCTTGCCTTCCATGCATGAGGCCCTGGGTTCATTCCTCAGCACCACATAAGCAAAAAGAAAAAAGCTGGAAGTGGTGCTGTGGCTCAAGTGGTAGAGCGCTAGCCTTGAGCTGAAGAGCTGAGGGACAGCACCCAGGCCAGAGTTCAGGCCCACGACAGGACCCCCCCCCCAAAAAAAAAATGAAGTCTAACAGTGAATTGCAATGTCCACACTGACAAACTAAGAAGCTACAATATGTTTGGAAAAGGACTAAAAAATAAAGATTACACACAAAGGAACTTGACTGTAAATACATTGATTTTCATCCTCCCCTCATTCATTCACTGGACAAATAGGTATTCAACTAGATACTGGGGATAAAATGATAAGCAAGCCAAGACATGGTGGCAGCAAAATTCACTATAGCAGGGAAGTTACACATGAAGTAATCTAGCCTTCTTGAAGAAAAAATACTTGAGACGCAGGCTGAAGAATCGAACAAGTGGCCCTGGCAAAATAAATAAACAAGGGCTGAGGGGAAATTTCCCATTTAGGAGAGTAGAAAATACTATGATTCTATGGTAAGAGAAAGCATGGCCCTTTCATTTTACAGAAAAGATAACGGCTGAAAGACCCCTAAGCATAAAGGCCTGTCCAAGTAGGAGAGGCCTGTTCAGTATGTTCTGGAGCCCATCATGCAAATTGTCTCCGTAAGGATATCCTAAGAACCATGAGAAGTCATTGAAAACGTCACTCAGGTGGCAGTACCAAAAGCAGTTCTGGAACAGACTAGAATAGTTCTGGACTCTGGCTGTAGTTCAGGTGAATTATGGACTTGAGCCTCAGAATAGAGTACGGGAATCAAGTTTCAGAGCAGGGATTGAAAGCTATTTAGAGGAGAAACCTACAAGCTTTGGTGATTAGATCTGGAGGATCAGATGTGTGGTAAATAGAAAGTAGACCTCCACAAAGACACATATTTCTGATTTGTGCCACATGATATTCCCAGGATAGATGAATAGTGAAGATCTGAACTGTAGAAGAGGAAAATGTTAAATTCAGTTTGGAACATGTTAATTTTGGGTTGTCTCAAAGATTCCCAAATGCAGGTGGAAATATGTAGTTAGATTCATGAATTTGGAGCTCAGGAAGTTTTGGCTAGAGATATAAATGAATGAATCATCTGTACTGAAAGGGTAGCAGAAACAGCTGTGCCTCAAGAGCATATTTAAATGACAGCCAACGAAAGTTGTTCAGAAGAGGAAACTTAAAGCACAGAAGCAAGACCGGGCTTCACTGTGGGAAAGGACTGTGCCAAATAGGAATAGATGCACCAGACATTCATGCTTAAACTCTATATTTCTGGCTTTGTAAACACAAAAATTTTATGAACCATTCTCCACTGGACATTATGGCAGGTAAATAATTGATAGGAAGATATGATACGATAGGCAGATAGTTGGGTTTGTCTAGATTGGGATTTTTCTGAGACAAATTAAGAATAATATTTAAACAATATTAAGAATAGGGATATAAGGAATTTAGTAAGGGCAATGTGAGAAAGTGTTGATAGATTGGTAGAAACTAGTATGTCCAGTAGTCGACAGATTGCAATGAGGTCAGAGAACAATTCTGCACTGAGGCAGACAACACTGCAAGCTAGAAGGAGAGGAGGCTACGATAAGGGTTACAAATGAGGCAAATATTAGTGACAACAAGGTCCAATGTGTGATCATGGGTGGCTAACATGACACAAAGGGTTTTGGAAACAAGCTAATTGAGCATTCCAGGGCTGTGGTAGTGGACAGCTCTTCCAAGCTGACTCAGAAGGGCCTAGAAGATTTTAAAGGACTTGTGAAGAGGAGGACTGCAAAGCCAGGGGCTAAAGTGCTTGCTCTGTGCAGGAAGAGAAATGACCTTGATCCTAGCTAGGAGAAGAAGAGAAAGAGATAAAGTGTGCCACTTTTAAAAGAGCATATATTTGCTTTCTGTTGTGGCTTTCTCAAACAACAAATCTGGGGAATAAAGAATGATCTAGAAAACGCTGGGTCTCAGGACCAAATGAATGAACTCAATGGGATGTGAAGAAGTCACAATGGTACCATCTGAAGGGTCTGCAAGAGAAGTGGTCCTCAGGCCACAGGAGAGTTCAAGAAAGTCAGGATGTGTGCAGAGCTTTGTGGATGAGAGAGGGGGCACAGTGGTACATCTGTCCATGTTGTAGTCCCACACTGCAGGGTAAAGAGTTGAGATGTGGGGTAGGGAAGGCTTTGCCTTGAAGCAGGGAAGGGAAAACCATTCTAGAGATAATTGTACCATAGAGGACAGATGATAGTAGTATGAGAGTTATGAATAAAAACCAAGATGGCACACTGAAAACAAAAAGTCATTTTAAAGGTCGTACACAGTGATCCTGGAAGCCAGAGATAAATGACTTGGCTGAGGTGGTGCCAGACAGATGATAGCATGGCCACCCATGCACTGTTCGGCTGGACACCAGATCTACAGTAGGGTTTCTCTGCCTCAATATTACTGACCTTCTGTGCTCGATTGGTCTGGGCTGTGGGGACCTATCTTATATTTTCAAGATGTTTTGCAGATTCCTGGCCTCTACCCACTAAATGTCAATTGTATCCTTGCTCCTGGTAACAAAAAAATACATCCTCCATTGAGAAATACTGCTTGAGTGCCAAAGTTCAATGAGGAGTACAGAAGCTAGACATTTGCTGTAGTAATATGATTTGTGGACATATTTTTAGAATTGATCAAGTCTAATGGTTTCAGAGACATGGAAGAAAGCTGGTCTTAACCTTAATAGTCATTCCCAAATCGTGTGTGTGTGTGTGTGTGTGTGTGTGTGTGTGTGTGTGTGTGTGTGTGTGTGTGTGTGTGTGTGTGTGTGTGTGTGTGTGTGTGTGTGTGTGTGTGTGTGTGTGTGCCGATCCTGGGGCTTGAGCCCAGAGGTCTGGGTGTTATCCTTGAAGTGGTAATGGCTAGCACTTTACCACTTGAGCCACAGTTCCACTTCTGGCTCTCATGAACTTTCCTTTCTAGGCTGGCTTCAAACCACCATCCTCTGATCTTAACTTCCCGAGTAGCTAGGATTATAGGTGTAAGTCCCTGGCACCCAATATATCCAGTTCTTAAGATGTGTATTCTCAGCTGGACACTGGTGGTTTGCACCAAAAATCCTAGTTACTCAATAGGCTGAGACCTGGAGGATTGTGTTTCAAAGCCAGCCAGGGCAGAAAAAGTCTGTGTGACTCCATCTCCAGTAAAATGCTGGAGTTATGGTTCAAGTGGCAGAGTACCAGCAATGAACAAGAAAGTTTAATTCAAGCCCCTGAGTTCAAGCTCTAATACTGTTACAAAACTGTTTAAAAAAAAAAAAAGAACAGCTAAAAGAAATGTATTCTTCAGCTTTATCACATCTCTTCTTCTGTCTGGAGAGCTTTTGCTTATTTCCTCAGATGATAATTAAGACATATCTCCAATGAGAATATTCAAATCAATTCCATAATTTTTTTTTACTAACCATCCCTTAGTTTTTAGAATGTGCCAAAAGAGCATTTCCTCAATCATCTCATCCTTCAGATGTGGGAGTATAGAGCATTTGTTCATAAAGGCAGTTTCTTACTGTAGTTACCCAGTACTTCTTCAGAGAAATTTTTATAGGTACACTTACTTGGGATTGGTATGGTTATTTTTTTAATGTCTTTTTTCCTATGAAATATTAAGTTTGATAGAAGAACCTATTTTATTCATTGCTAGATCCTCTGCATCAAGTAGAATACTTAGCTCAAGGAGCATCTACTCAATGATTTAAAGAAATCATACCATACTTGTCTGAGAAACCAGAAAATACTATCATCAAGCTTTTGAAAATAAGTATTACATTCTCCAGGGTGATTATTTAACAGGGACAATGTTTGTGTACATGGATAATTTTCTAACTTTTCTTCTTCTACAGTACTGGGGGTTGAACTCAGGGCTTTACACTTGCTAAGCAGGTGCTTATTGCTGAGCCATGGGTGCACACCTTTTTCTACTGGTTATTTTTGAGATAATGTCTTACTTCCTCCCCAAGTGCATGCCTGGGCCACTGGCCACCTATTTTGGGCTTCCTATGATAGTTAAGAGAACAGATGCATGGCACTCTACCCAGCTCTTGCTTGGGAAAGGGTCTCAAGAACATTTCTGCCAGAGATGGCTTTGAACTTGGATGGCCCCGATCTCAGTTTTCTAAGTAGCTAGGATTTTAGACCAGAGCCACCAATGGCTGGATGTTATTTTTTGAAGTCAAATACCTTTATATTAGGATATTTTTTGCTCAAGGGGATTAACATTCTAGATAAGAGATCAAAAGGTCATACCATTCAAAGACCTGTGAAACATTTTTAGGTTAGAACAGGTAGGTTATAGTCAACACTAAAATCACAAATGTTCCCACTGGCTTGTTCATTTCTTCAAATATATGTTCAGCCCTTGGTCTGTACTTGGTTCTAAAATATGTTGTTTGATTCTTTTAGGGTTTGCTACACTAAGCAAGGACGTTGTCTTACAAGACCTACCTGAGGCAATGTTCAGATGGCATTCTCCAGCCTGAGTTCCTCAGAGTCTCACACTTAGAGGTTTTCAGAGAAGTCAGAAATCATTCCAGCTTGACTGAAAGACAAGAATGAAGAGAATATTGAGCTAAATGCAAAGAAAGTCATGATGTAGAAGCTTTAGAATCCTGAGGAAAAAGGTGGCAAAGTTTTACAATGAATATATGACATCCTGAAACCATGTTCTTTTAACATGCAATGATCCTCTATGTTCTTAAAATTTTAGGTTTTTCACATTAAAGACAAAGAAGCAAAATATATTTGAGAATCAATGATAGCTAAGTAAAGACTGGAGTTAAAAATATCAAATAGCTTAAGATATGAGCTGGTGGCTCACATCTGTAATTCTAGTTACTTAGGAGGCTGAGATCTGAGGATCATGGTTCGAAGTCAGCTTGGGAAGGAAAGTCTATAAGACTATTGTCTCCAAATAACCATCAGATAACTGGAAGTGGAGCTGTGGCTCAAATAATAGAGAGCTAGCCTTTAGCACAAAAGCTCAGGGACAGCTTCCAAGCAAGCGTTCAGTTCAAGTCCCATAACCATCACCATCACCACCACCACCAACAACAAACTAGCCCTTTAGAAAAATTAAAATTTGATAAGATAAGCTATAATGATCATAAATACTAGTTATTTGTCTTTCATAGAGATTTTACTGTCCTTCCAAACATGTTAGTGAAATCAAGTTAAGATCAAGTATCTCTTGGCTGAGCATATATAGAAAGATACTTTTCTGTTCAAGCAGGAAGTTTCTGAAAACTAGATGAAAATAAAAACAGCACACACAGAGAATGAAAATTAGTAGGAAATGAAAATGCATGCTACATGAGATTCAGGATTAGCATAACTGAAATATAGAACAGGATGTACTTATCAGGCTTGAAATTTTTCCTTGGCTATGTAGTTCTTACTCATTTAGCCCCCATTCCCCACCTTTGCCTTTGTTTTTAATTTGGTGTAACATTAAGGGGAAAAAGAATTATCTGAATAGTCTGGGACCTGGTCCATGGCTGTACTTAAAACTCATATGAGGGGGCCTTACATCCATTTTCTAATGCATGCAACTGACTAAATTAATTACAATCTGGAAAAGTTGAATAGATTTCCTTCTGTCTCAATTTTATTTTTGAAAGGCAATAACAGGGTAAAACCATTTATGAAAAGAATATGTGAAACTGTGCCTATTTCTACTCATTTGAATAACAAAGAATGCTATAATTTTTCAATCTGACTAAAATACACTATTTAAATTTTTTACACAAACCTTCCATTGGTATGGTTGAATTATATGTCATGTAATACATAATAACCTAGTATTTCATTATTATCAATTATTATGTTGTTTCAAATACTTTTCTTACTATTGTATCTTCCAATTCTTCTGTTGCTTTTTAAATAATGTGAATAGATATATGTGCATTTATTTCTAATGTAAATCTAGAAGTGAGCACTATGATTGAACAGTGATCCATCATGATTGAACAACCAGAATAATTCTAGACATGCTGTTTAATTAACTGAGAGACTTGCTTAGCAACCTGTTGTTGCTACAGTTTCCTTTCAGAATCTGGGTTATAAACTCCAGCCAGTGATAGCATTAAACAAGCATAACAGACATGAACAGTTAAAGTTTAAAGTTATAAGGACCATCTTTTATAACAGAGAAGTGAAAATGTTCTTTTGAAGGCTTCAGTTTTTAAAAAAACCCTAAGCCAGGCAAACTAAAATTTTACTAGATTCATTATTAAAGAACACAAAGCAAAACACCAAACAATTAAAGAACACATCAAATTCTATTTTTTCAGATATTTTAAACATAATAGTTATTATATTAAAACTTAGAAAATTAAAACAGACATTTATTGTTTTGAGACCTAACACTAAATTACTTTTCCTCCCAAATTACCTAATTATAATCTCCTATAAAATACAGAATTTAGTGAACTCTATTTTCTTTATTCATTATTTTTGGAGAAGTACCCACAAGGATACTACTTTAAAGGTCAGTTAAAAATGACTTAAAGATAAGTCACTAGAAGTAGAGCTGTGGGTCAAGTGGTTGAGTGCTAGCTCTGAGCACAAAAGCTCAGAGACAACACCCAGTCCCTGAGTTCAATCCCCAGGACCTCCACCTCCACCCCGCAAAAAAATAGATGAACAAAAAGATAAATCAACACTGAAAAATTTTCACATATATATGAGTAGTATATGCATTATATATCATACGTATCAATACGTACCATATTGGAATAAGATTTATGGACAAACACATTTATTTTTATTAAAAGTTTCCTGACAGTGTACAGTGTACAGCATGGCTGTATGTATGCTCCAGCAGGACACAGCCCTCCTCCCCTGCCACCAGCATCCTTCCTTGCATTTTTTTCCCCAGGACTGGAACATAGATTCCTTCATAACCCAAGACTATCAATTCTTCTGTGAACTGAGGGAGATCCAGGCCATTCTCCTGTCTTCAGCTTTGTCTTTGTCTTGACCCAACTCTTCTTTTCCAAATAGGTCCTGTCCTTGAGCTTGTCTTTAAGAGCTTTGTGACCAACTAATGAATAAATAAAAATACTATTTTGGTGTCCAGAGAGTTTACGAACATCACTAAATATCTTTAAAAGAAATAAAGATTTTTAAAAGAATAATGGAGAAAGCCTATGTTAAAACTTTCAGCATCATTGGAGTAGCTTCTCAGCTCAGCTTAATGAACCTGGGAAGGAAGGAGGAGATTTTTCTCTGAAGCATAACTACTAAAAATGAACAAGGCAGGGAAAGGTACCAGAATGTTCCATCTCAAAATATACCTCTTTAGCATAGGGATTATTTTGAGCTTAAGACCACCGGGAACTAGCAGATGCAGGAAAAGCTCTAAAAAACAGGACACAAGTTTTCTTTAGTAAGGGAAATTTCCATTTATAAAGGATTAGGAAGTCAAGGGTTCCACCAATGGGCTTTCCTTTATTATTTATATATACAAATAGGAATGAGTATTGATTTGCTGATGTGATAGGTATATAGATGGATTTTTACTTTTGCTTTACTTTATTGCCAATGTAGTTAAAAGGACAAATACTAATATATTATTATTATTGCATATTATTATATTATTATTATATTATGTTATATTGTTATTATAATATAATAATAATATATTATTATTATGGTTGTTGTTGTTGTTGTATGTGCCAGTCTGTGGCCTGTATTCAGTGCCTGGGTGCTGTCCCTCTGCTATTTTTGCTAGCCACAACTTCATTTGTGGCTTTTTGGTGGTGAGTTGGAAATAAGCATCTCGTGGACTTTCCTGTCCAGGCAGGCTTTGAACACAGATCCCTGGGTTTCAGCCTTCTGAGTAACTAGGATTACAAGTGTGAGCACCAGCATGTGGCACTAATCTTTTAGATTTCTTATTAAACCCTAAAAGTGTGAAAGGAGGGGAAAAGAAGCAAATGTCCTAGAGGTCTTGATATCTTCAAGAAGAAAGATTAGAAAGATGATCAACAAACATAAGATATAAAAATTAAGATACCCTCCTTATGCAGGTATGTATTATCTGCAAAATTATGATGTCTTAATTAGGATTATATAGAATTAGTATAGGATTAGTATGTATCTGTTTATTCTTATCATATATTTGTTTATTAGTGCTTTAGTATTAAACTCCTAATACTGATGTTTTAAAAATATTACTTACTCCTGACAATAGCAATTCATAGTAATTAAAAGCATTATCATTAAGACATTAAACATTCTGAAGTAAACATGTAAGACATAGGAAAAGTGGTACACCAGGAAAAGGTCCAGAGACTTTTATACTCATTATGAATGATAAGTATAGATCTTAATGAAGAAAAATTAGGTGCATAATACTAGATAATTACCATATAGTTACTAGATAATTCTTCAATATACTCAAGGGCTTCTTGTTCCCAATTCAACATCAAATTCCTAATTCTTAGTTCTGAAAGGAAATGAGACTTGTGCAATGGTCCCAGTCATCTTATTTTTATTTTTATTTTTTTGTAGTTGTAGATCTTAAACTCAGAGCCTAGGTGCTGTTCCTGACATTTTGCTCAAGGGTAGCATAGCAACTACTACTTTGAGCCACAACTCTACTTTCGGGTTTTTGAGTGGTTACTTGGAGAAAACTCTGCAGCTCGTTTTTATTCATGTGTTTGTGCCAGTCTTGAGGCTTAAACTCAGGCCTGAGTTCTGTTCCTGAGCTTTTTTGCTCAAGGCTAGTGCTGTACCCCTTGAAGCACAGCTCCAACTTTTTTGGTGGTTGATTGAAGGCAAGCGTCATGGACTTTCCCCCCTGATCTGGTTTTGTACAGCAATCCTCATATCTGAGCCTCCTGAGTAGCTAGGACTACAAGGGTGAGCCACTGGTACCTGACTACAACTCTTTCACTATAAAGGCTAATCATTCAGAACTTCTTGAAATTATAACCATGAAGCCTTGTAATTAAACAATTGCTATTTTAATTTTTAATTCAGAAACATTTACAATAACCAAATACTCTGTTTGACTCATTATAATAAACAACACTTTGTGTAAGTGATTTAATTTAATTCTCATAAATTGATGTGGGAGATAATGTTATTTTCCCTCTGTTGGTAAAACAAAATAAAAACAAAACCAACAAACTTGGAACCAGACACCAATGGCTCATACCTATATCCTAGGTACTCAAAGGACTGAGATCTGAGGTTCAAAGCCCAAATAGAAAAATTCGTGAGACTGGTATCTCCAACTCATCAGCAAAGGGCCAGAAGTAGAGCTGTGGCTCAAATGGTAGAATGCCAGCCTTGACCAAAAAAGCTAAGGGATAATGCCTACATCCTGCATTCAAGTCCTAGTATCAGCACCAAACAACAAAAACAAACAAACAACGCCAACAAACCCAGAATCCGAGGACTAGGAATTAGGAGTGTCAAAGACTAAATTCTAGTCTGTATAGAGGCTCTTCAGTTATCATGGAATTATAGCCCAATAAAGCCATTGTAAATTGAAAATAACATATGTCAGAAATACACTTAATAATCTACCCTACAAAATAGAATAGCTTAGTAACCAGTGAATAACAATTCTTTCTCCTCCTGATCCCATGGCTGACTGGGAACTAGCACTCACTGCCTCAGCGCAGTACAGTAAGAGAATTTATAACAGCTGACCACTATCCTGGGTAATGATCGTATTTCAAAATTCAAATAATAGTCCTTACTGATTGATTATCTCTTTCATGACATAGCAAAGTAAAAAAAATATATGCAAATAACAATTTTTAATCCCAGCAGTTGGGAGACAGAGACATGAAGACCTTAAATTTGGGTCTGGTCAGAGAATTTGTTTCAAAGAATCTAGGGTTAAGGACATAGCCCAGGATGAGGGTAATTGTATAGCAAGAACAAGGCCCTAGGTTCATTCCATGGCACTATAAAAATGAATGAGTAGGGCTGGGAAGGTGGCTCAGTGGTAGAGTGCTTGCCTTGCATGCATGAGGCCCTGGGTTCGATTCCTCAGCACCACATAAGCAAAAAAAGCCAGAAGTGGCGCTGTGGCTCAAGTGGTAGAGTGCTAGCCTTGAGCTGAAGAGCTGAGGGACAGCGCCCAGGCCCAGAGCTCAGGCCCCATGACTGGCAAAAAAAAAAAAAAAAAAAAAATGAATGAGTAAATGATCATTGTAAAGGAACCATCATTAAATCAAGACTGTTTATATTCTTAATTATTCTGCTTTAATTCCAAATTTGGCAAAATGCTATAAAACTATTTTCAAAGACCTGTCTAAACAATTAAAACAATGATAGATTATATAAAAATTACAGGCGAAATGCAGTAAGCTCTTAATATTATAAGACACAAATATATATATTTTAATACACTCTTATAATTAAGAGGGAAAACATCAAGAAGGAAATTATTATTTTTTTGTAGCTGGACTTCACTAAATGTTGTCAGGACATATAGACAACCAGGTCATGTTGACTCAGCACAAACAGACAAAAGCCAGCCAAATAGGTAAAAATCAAGTTTAATATTTTGGAAGACACTGAACCACCAAGCAGTGGGTCAAGGTCTTCTCTATTATGCCGTTTTACATTTTACATGTTTGAAAGCACCTAGAACAATAAATAATGTTACACTCGTGAACTAGTATGCAGTACAACAAACATGAGTAGATTCTCTTTCCCATTACCTGGATGGAATATTACAGGTACACCTGTTGATTGTATATTTCAAATTAAAATTTGTGAGAGATAACAAAAACATTGGATGACAGAGTCCTAGGGAGAACGATGGGTAACAGGGACTGAATATTTCGGGGGGGGGGGAGGTGGGGGGGGGAGGGGGGAGGGGAGAGATGAGAAAGGATGGTAAGGGGAAACAAAGGAGGAGGCAACAATGCTTGATAAGAAATGTACTCATTACCTTGCTCATGTAATTGTAACCCCTCTATACAGTATTTTCACAATAAAAAGAGAAATATTTCTGTATTTCACTAAAAAAAAATCAAAATGGGAGAGATGTGATACAACATGTATTACAAGAGTAGTAACACACACACACACACACACACACACACACACACACACACACACACTAACACCTTTGCTGGACATGGTGGTGCAGTCTGTAATCCCAGCAATCAGGAGGTTAAGGCAGGAAAATCAAGATCTTCAAACAACTCTAGACTACATAGTAAGACTCTGTCTTAAAAAAAATAGGTCAACCTGTATCCCTACTTAAGCATTTTGGTTTTTTTTCCCCTTCCCCTCTCCAAATTAGAAAAATGTATATACAAGATGTAGGGCACCAGAATCAAATACAGTGAAAACAAGGGTTATACCATGGGGGAGGGACATTCCAAAGAAACAAAAAAAATCACATAATACATTATAAATACATTAAAAACAATAGCAAGAAAGAAAAAACCACTTGTGTCCTTATCTTGGGGTTCATTTCGCTTAAAATGAGATGTACAAGACACTATGTTGAAAACAAAGTTTACAACTTGGGGGAGAGGGAGGAGTTGGAGAGGTGGAAAGGAAGGGATGGTAGGGAATAAACAAAGGAGGGAAATAATAATGCTCAATAGGAAATGTACTAATTTTCTTACTCATGTAACTGTAACCCCTCTGTACAGCATCTTTACAATAAAATATATATAATATATATAAAGAAAATAAAATAAATAAAAAATAAAAAAATAAAAACAAGTCCATGATTTATATGATGATAGATAACTGTCCAAAGACATACGAGCATTTACTAACATTCGAATTTAAACACAGAGAAGAGTAAGATGAGCCACTCCACAGAACACAATTAATAAACAACATAAACACATCATTGAAATAGAAATATAAAGGAACAATCACCATACAAAAATGGTCAATCCAGGGACTGGGAAGGTGGCTCAGTGGTAGAGTGCTTGCCTTGCATGCATGAGGCCCTGGGTTCGATTCCTCAGCACCGCAAAAGCAGAAAAAAGTCAGAAATGGCACTGTGGCTCAAGTGATAGAGCACTAGCCTTGAGCTGAAGAGTTGGGGGAAAGCACCCAGGCCCAGAGTTCAGTCCTAATGACCACCACCACCACCACCAACAACAACAACAAAAATAGGTCAATCCAGTTAGTAATAACAATAGCAAAAAAAATCAGCAAGATGTCAATTTCTTCCAACAGGAATAGGCTCTCTCATATACACAGGCACATTTTTAAGTTGGCAAAAGGAAAATTGTTCTTATGTACCAGAATCTTTATCTAGAAATTCTCTATCTGGAAATCCACTCCACCAAAATAATTATATAAATGTGCATAGGAATCTGTATAGGAACGTTACTGGGGTGTTTATACAAGAAGAAAAGAAAAGCAATCTACATAAGAGGATGAGTTAACTAACGTATTTCCTTCAGTCCAAAAAAAATAAGCAGTAACCTAGCAATAAAATGATGAGGTAGGAAACACATTCTATGAAGCCATCATAACCCTCATCCCAAAACCAGGCAGGGACTCATCAAAGAAAGAAAACTATAGACCCATTTCTTTGATGAACATTGATGCAAAACTTCTCAACAAAATTTTGGCCAATCGACTTCAACAATTCATCCAAAAAATCATACACCATGATCAAACAGGATTCATTTCAGGGATGCAAAGCTGGTTCAATATACGCAAATCAATTAATATTATTCATCACATCAACAGGAGCAAGAATAAGAACCACATGGTTATCTCAATAGATGCAGAAAAAGCATTTGACAAGATCCAACACCCCTTTATGATGAAGGTTCTGGAAAAATTAGGAATCCATGGAACATTCCTCAATACAATAAAGGCTGTATATGACAAACCTACAGCCAGCATTATACTCAATGGTGAAAAACTAAAGCCATTTCCTCTTAACTCAGGAACAAGACAAGGATGCCCACTCTCTCCACTTCTCTTCAATCTAGTATTAGAATGCCTAGCTACAGCAATAAGGCAAGATGCAGACATAAAGGGGATCCAAATAGGGAAAGAAGAAATAAAACTTTCCCTCTTTGCAGATGACATGATCTTGTATTTAAAGAATCCCATAGACTCCACTCCCAAATTACTCAAGCTGATTCAAAACTTTGGCAAAGTAGCAGGTTATAAAATTAACCCCCAAAAATCAATGGCTTTTCTATATGCCAACAATGAGAAAAGTGTGGCTGAAATTAGGAAAGCAACTCCATTTGTAATAGCCCCACAAAAAATAAAATACCTAGGAATTAACTTAACCAAAGAAGTGAAGGACCTCTATGATGAAAACTTTAAAATCTTGAAAAAGGAAATCAACACAGAACTTAAAAAATGGCAAAACCTCCCATGCTCCTGGATTGGCAAGATTAACATCGTGAAAATGGCAATACTTCCCAAGGCTATCTACAAATTCAACGCGATACCTATCAAAATTCCACCCTCATTCTTCAAGGAAATAGAGGAGGCAATCCAAAAATTCATATGGAACAATAAAAGACCCCGAATAGCAAAAACGCTCCTCAACGGAAAGAACACTGCTGGAGGAATATCAATACCAAATTTCAAACTCTACTATAAAGCCATAGTAATCAAAACAGCTTGGTATTGGCATAAGAACAGACCTCAGGACCAATGGAATAGAATTGAAAACTCAGAAATGAACCTACAGACCTATAGCCATCTAATCTTCGATAAGGAAGCTAAAACAATAGAATGGAAGAAAGACAGCCTCTTCAGTAAATGGTGCTGGCAAAATTGGTTAACTACATGTAGAAAACTAAAGCTAGATCCTTATATATCACCCTGCACCAGAATCAACTCCAAATGGATCAAAGACCTTGAACTCAAAGCAGACACTCTGAAAACCTTACAGGATGGAATAGGAGAAACCCTAGGTCTCCTTGGCTCAGGTCGAAATTTTCTGAATAGAGACCCGGAAGCACAACAAATCAAAGAAAGGTTGGACAAATGGGATTGCATAAGATTGCAGAGCTTCTGCAGGGCAAATGACATAGCTGGCAAGATCAATAGAAAGCCCACCGATTGGGAGAAGATCTTTACTAGCCATACAACGGACAAAGGTCTCATATCAAAAATATACTTGGAACTCAAAAAATTAAACCACCCAACAACAAATCCTCAAAGAAACAACTGCCCAATAAATAAGTGGGCGAAAGACTTAAAGAGAAGCTTCTCTGAAGAAGAAAGAAGGATGGCCAATAGACACATGAAGAAATGTTCAACATCCCTAGCCATAAAAGAAATGCAAATCAAAACAACATTGAGATATCACCTCACTCCAGTTAGAACAGCAAAAATCAAGAACTCTAATAACAACAGATGCTGGAGGGGATGTGGACAGAAAGGAACCTTACTTCATTGTTGGTGGGAATGTAAACTTGTTCAACCACTTTGGAAAGCAGTATGGAGGTTCCTCAAAAGACTTCACATAGATCTCCCCTATGATCCAGCAATCCCACTTTTGGGCATTTACCCAAATGTTTACAAACAAGACCACACTAAAGCTACCAGCACAACTATGTTTATTGCAGCATTATTTACCATAGCTAAGATATGGAACCAACCCAGATGCCCCTCAGTAGATGAATGGATCAAGAAAATGTGGTATATATACACAATGGAATTCTATGCCTCCATCAGAAAGAATGACATTTCCCCATTTGTTAGGAAATGGAAAGGTTTGGAAAAAATTATATTAAGTGAAGTAAGCCAGGCCCAAAGAAGCATAGGTCCCATGGTTTCCCTTATTTGCAATATCTAGTATAGGTATGAGTCAAGCGGAAAAGGCCAGATAATGTGATGTTAGGAAAATGAACCCTTAAATATGTATTTTAATGTTTTCGTTTCTTTCATGCATGTATTTCTAATGCATTTATAAGATTATTCCTTTATTGCTTTGTATGTCCCTCCCCCACAGTGTAACCCCCGCTTTCACTATATTTGATATCAGTATATCATGTGGAGGAGATGGGGACAAACAAATCGTTTAAGGATTCAGGTGGACCTGTTGCAACAATGAGAAGTACAAAATGTCATGTCAAAACCAGCTTTACAATTTCGGTGTGGGGGGGGGGAGGGGGGTATAATTGGGTGGGGGGAGGGGGGTAAAATTGGGTGGGGGGAGGGGGGAGGCAGGGAAGGGAAGTGAAGGGTAAACAAAGGAGGAGGCTGCAATGCTTGGTAAGAAATGTATGCATTATTCTGCCCATGTAATTGTAGCCCCTCTGTACAGTATGTTCTCAAATAAAATAAAATACAATTTAAAAAAAAAAAAAAAAAAAAAAAATGATGAGGTAGGTATACACTTGAAAAAATATGCGCCTATCTCGAGGAAAACAAATAATAAGATAACAATATACTACATTATATAAATCCTCTTTCTCTAAAAATACATGAAGATCATCTTGTGAAAGTTTTTAATTTTGATTATCTGTATTTTCTGATGTTTCTACCATACACATGTATTTTGTATGTATGTAAAGAAAAACATAAAAATGAAAAGGGTATTTTGATCTAAATCTGTACTTGTCAGCCACACAAATCTTAGGCAAGTTGACTGATTTCAGCACTCAGTTCCTCCATATATAAATTGGTAAACTAATGAACTGGGTCAATATTAGAGTTAAAAAGAAAGAAAAAGAAAAAAGAAGTGAAAAGCATATCACAGACACTGGTTGTTATTACTAGCTAGTAGAAAATCTAATAAAAGTCCATCCTGTAAAGAAGCTAGTAGGGGAATCCGATAAATGTTCAGGAAACAATAGAAGAATGGGGGAAATGCTAGTGCCCACTTGCATGGGTCATCCTGTATGTGCCCGTGCAGTGCTTTCCCGGTGTTAGGATAAAGCTAAAGAGCAGCAATGATGCTGATGATAACAATGATGAAGATGACAAGACAAAGTCCATTAGACACTAAGTTTCTGGGCCAGAGTTAACTTTTCCATATATTATTTAACTCATGAGGCACAACACTATCTATTTTGTTGACAGTAACCATTATCACAGTTTTCCTGTGGCATTTGTGGAGATTGGGCTGAGGACCCTATTCAGATAACAAAATCCATGGATGTTCAAGGTCTTTGTACAAAATTGTATTGCACTTGCAATACAATCTCTGCTTATCCTGCATAACCATAGCTAGGTTATTATAATACCTAACACATTGTACATGCTAAATAAATGGTTGTTATTCCATATGGTTTAGAGAATAGTGACAAGAAAGTCTGTAGATGTCGGGTACAGGTGTTATTGTATTTTTCAAATATATATATATATATATATATACATACATACATACATACACTCATATATGCATACATACACTCATGTATCTATATATGTAGATATGTGTATATATATATATATATATATATACACATACACATGCATATATGTAGCTCTGGGAGTGTGGAATCCATATATGGAACACTTAGACATGGAAGACCAGCTATAATGGCAGCCCTACTTAATTCACGTGGTCCCCATGAAAGGTGAAATCTACACTCCAGCTGCCCTCCTGCCATTGCTCTATTCCATGGTGAAATCCCTGAAGCCACCACCACTGGTGACATCTGCCTCAAGTTTCTTCCAAGTTACTGTGGCTCAGAGGCTACATCAGGCCTGCTGGTCACATTACTGCCTGGTCTGTGACAAACTATGGTCTGCCCTGAGTTATATCACGCATGGCCCCAACAGACGTTTGGCCTACACATACCCTGAATCAGCTGCCTCTTCATGATTGTTTTTCCCTTAGAGCATATGGCCTCTCTCTCTTCTTCAGTGTCCATCTACCTTCAGATGCTAGAATGCATCACTTCAAAGACACTCCCTCCAGTTTTGTTTATTGCTCCAGTCCATTCCTTCCCAGGGTACAGAAGGGCAGTGGATTTCCAAGCAGAAAGGGTTGTTCTAGGATACCAAGTCTCTGGTCACCTCCTTCTACTCCAGGCCTGATGCTGAGCTGTTCATCTGCTTTACTTTTGTATAACTTAAGGTGACTTACTTTCCCTTAGCAGGTTTTCTGCCCAACTGCCTTTCATGAGTAACTTCACAGTCTGTTGTCACCTATGATCACAGAGATGAAACTGGTGGGTGCAATACGATCTGCTCAGAGGAGAAAACAAAAACAAAAATAAAAACACTGCCCAGTCTTATGTTCTGGAGGACATGGAGACCTGGTTCCAACTACATGATAACCAAATAGATGTGAAGGCCCTTAGTTTATTTCTTTATCTCAGTGCCCCATTAAAAACTGTTGTGAAAGAGTCACGTACCTTAAAGGGATACCGATACCACTGCCAGCCTTTTGTTTTTTTTTTTTTTGTTACTCAAATCTCTGTCCTGTTCACAGTTAGGCAGACTACTTCTCTGCACTCAACAGTTCTATCTTTCAGGCACTGGTAAGTACTTTCATCACTGCATAGAACTTTCCAGCTTGTTTGTGCCTAGTTTGCTCCTATGCATCTCCCAAGTTTCCAACATATACCAATGACAATTATGCTTGCTTCGACACTGTACAGTATAATTGGCACCCTACCTAATGGCTAATTAGAGGCAGGATCTATTGCCACAGCTTCATTTCTATTCATAATTCCTCCCCCAGACAGTAAGTCTGTAAGTGGAGTGACCTCTAACTCTCAGATTGCCACAATTACTATTCTTGTGTCATTATTAATCACAAACTATTTATTCTCTTGTGTTTCCCAGACAGGATAAATTGATCTTGCTCATTATTTTGAATTTTTCAAGGGCCATCTACCACAATTGTCACAAAATCCTCAGAAGCAGAATGAGTTAAAGTACCATTTCCATTTTAGAATGAATAGCATTAGATGTTAAAGTCAGATTTTTTGCATATTTTAAGCCATAATGTTTCTGCTTATGTTATGAAATGCATTACCAAAAGCAACACAATGTTGCACTACTTTCTTGCAAAATTTTCTTTATATAAAAAAAAAAGGACAAAGAATTCCATTAACCTAAAGAATTTGTCTAGAGACCTTGAGAATCAAACTACAACACATTTCCATCTTCCAGTCACCTTAGCATACCCCTTTCCTGCTCTCTCTCTTTAAATTTTTAGCTCCATCATTGTTCTATGAATAGAAACATGAAATGCTTAGATCAGTTACATAGACTTGTCAAAATACCCTAACCTGCAATTATAACATTCCGAGGAGTCTTTTAAAAATGTTGCCATGAAAACTTTTTTATTGAAGAATTTCTTATAGCTCTAACACTCCTTAAAACTAAATTAAATTACCCACCAGCATCTTTACAGATAGCTTGAGTATTTTACTAGTAGATATCTAAATTAGCTTTGTGACTAATAACATAGTTTCCTGTAACAGGGCAGTCATGAATATGCTACACACATGTTATTATTCTATTTCATTAGAACATCCTGGATAAAAAATTTCTTAGACAATATGTGACGTTCTCCTTTGACTAATGATTCTTTTTACCATCTTTAACTGGAAGATATTTTTACAATGAGAAACTCACACAAGCTGTAGATATAGTATAGCAACCTGGAAAAGAGTGGTCTCTGGAGGTGGGAGTTCCAGGTTTATAATCAGACTTTAGTACTGCTGTGTGATCTTTGTGAAGTTAGCCCCATTTTCCTAACTAGCAAGATGGGTACACATGGAACATAATAAAACTCTAACAGTTAAAGACAACATATTGAAAAATAATAATCAAAAATAATAAGAAATAAAATCCACAAAACTTATTCAAGCTGAAGAACAGATTGATGTAAGATAAGTAAAGCAAAGAGGTGAATTATAATCTAGGGAAAAATTGCATAAAAGAAATATGTATTTATATATCCAGAAACTGATGGTACCAGCATGAGGATGATGCTACAGGCTGAAAGATTTGTGTCCTTCTAAAATTCCTAAGTCAAATCCCCAACACCTCATTTGGTGGCTTTTGGAAGTTGAGTCTTTGGAGGCATCCTGCTATTACATATTGATCTGGTCTTCATCCACAGTGTGTGGCCCTAACTTCTTCCATAAAGCAGGTCATAGAAACTAGTTTTTATCTTCAATGACTCTGTTTTTTGAATTGACCATAATGAAATTCTCAGATGTGCTCTTGTCTGATCAGTAGCTCACAAGACCCTCCTCATTCCAAGGCAGTCATATATCGTAATGTAAAAGAGAGAATGGCGTGTAGAGAAACAGGAGAAAGCTGAAGCAGTCAGGCCTTGCTCAGTCTGCAAGCAGGTTATTACCATTAGTTCACACCCTTTTTGTCCAATCACACTTCAACATGGATGCCCATGTTTCCATTGGGTCTGTGCAATGAAGTCTCCATAAAACCCAAAAGGTAGCTTCTCAGGGCTTCTGGCTAGCAGAACGTGTTCCCAGAGAGTGATACTTCCACACAGCACATGGACACTCTGTCCCCTCCTGTACATCTGTAATTTCCCTTATAATAAACTGAGTCTGAGAGCCAGTAGAACACATGATTCCAATCCCAGGAGGAGGTTATGGGGACCCTAATTAAGAGCCAATTGGTCAAAAGCACAGGCTGGCACTTGTGTTTAGCATCTCAAATGAGGTAAAGGCAGTTCTTAGACTCAGCTTTCAACTTGTAGAATCTATCACAATCTACAGTTAGACAGTGTCAGAAATGAATTGCATTACAGGACTCTCAGCTGGTATCTGATGCTATTGCTGGCTTACAGATAGAGAAAAAATACCTTTACACCTCTCAGGGTCTCAGAAGTCAACTGTGTTGACTGTGGTGTGAGAGCAAGAAAAAACAAGCAGACAGCTAATTGGGTCATAAATGTGGAGATCTTACCATGGAGTTAATGTCTCCATAAGAAGACAGAGGAGAGAGATTTTTCTGTCTGCTCTCCACCATATGAGAACATAACCAGAAGAAAACCATTTACAAACCATAAAAGGATTCTTCACCAGGATTCTTCACATAAAATCAGCTACCACCTTTCCTTCCTTCCTTCCTTCCTTCCTTCCTTCCTTCCTTCCTTCCTTCCTTCCTTCCTTTTCTTCCTTTCTTCCTTCTTCCTTCTTTCCTCCCTCCCTCCCTTCCTTCCTTCTTCCTTCTCTCCTTTCCTTCCCTTCCTCCCTTCCTCCCTTCCTCCCTCCCTCTCTTCCTCCCTCCCTTCCTCCCTTCCTTCCTTCCTTCCTTCCTTCCTTCCTTCCTTCCTTCCTTCCTTCCTTCCTTCTTTCCTTCCTTCCTTCCTTCTTCCCTTCCTTCCTTCTTCCCCCTCCCTCTCTTTCTTCCTTCCTTCTTCTCTCCCTCCCTTCCTTCCTTTCTTTCTTGACTTCTCACCCTCCAAAATTGTGAGAAATGAATATTTGTATTTAAGTTGTCAGTCTATGGTAATTTTCTATACCATCCCGAATTGAATACAACAGCTGACAACAGAAAAATTAAAGGCTGCTGAGCATGGTGATATACATTTGTAATGCCAGCACTCAGGAGGCCAAAACAAGAGGATCATGATTTGAGTCTAGTCTGGGTCACATAAAGTATTCCAGGAAAGCCTAGGCTACCTTGTTGAAACTCTGTTCCAACAACAACAAAAACCAAAGAAATAAAACAACAAAGAAAATATCCTAAAGGAATATCTGTTTTCAATCAGAATTCCTAAGTCCCCTCCCATCCCCTATACTATATAGCTCCTTATCACTAGATATTTGCTCTCCAGAGAGAGAATAATCTCCAGGTGGATATGAGTGGAAATCCTCAGACTGCAACGATGAAGAATACCCAGAAAAGAGCAGTTCAGATGATGAAACCTGAATTCAGAGAGACTAACTCCAGAAGGTAAAGCTAACAGATAATTGATAGAAAAAATGAAAGTCACAGAAGAAAGGAAAAGCAATCATGTCTGACTATGGGTAACATCTAGATTGTTGTGGCCATAGGAAAATAGAATAAAAACATCTAAGTAAAATGTCAGAATAAGAGAGGGAGCGTGTGCAACTTCATGACAAGAAACAAATGAAGAAGATGCATTTTTTATCGTGATGGGGTATCAGTAGACTCCAATTGAAAAAAATTAAGAACTGACAAAATAAGCATGTCACTGATAAATAGGAAGGTAAATATCTCCAGAAATAGCAAAAATAATTGAAAGCAGCTGCTCTTCTATACTTCATCTCAAGCTTGAGGTTTTATATCATGTGTGAATGTACTTACTCTGATTAAAAAATTCTCATAAAAATAAAAACTAATTGGAAAAGATATATAACTTACCTCATAAGGTTCAAAGCAGACACCCTGAAAACATTATAGGACAGAACAGGAGAAACTTTAGGTCTCCTTGGCACAGGCCAAAATTTTCTTAATACAGACCCAGAAATACAACAAATCAAAGAAAGGTTGAACAAATGGGATTGCATGAAGCTGCAGAGTTTCTGCATGGCAAAGGACATAGCTAGCAAGATGCTGCAGTTTCTGCATGGCAAAGGACATAGCTAGCAAGATCAATAGAAAGCCCACAGACTGGGAGAAGATCTTCAATAGCCATAAAACGGATAAGGGTTTCATCCCTAAAATATACTTGGAACTGAAGAAATTAAATCCCCCTAAAACAAATCCTCAAAGAAAAAACTGCCCGATAAATAAGTGGGCTAAAGACTTAAAGAGAAACTTCTCTGAAGAGGAAAGAAGGATGGCCAATAGACACATGAAGAAATGCTCAACCTCTCTAGCCATAAAGAAATGCAAATCAAAACAACATTAAGATTCCACCTCACCCCAGTTAGAATGGCTATAATCAAGAACTAATAACAACAGATGCTGGAGGGGATGTGGACAGAAAGGAACCTTACTGCATTGTTGGTGGGAGTGTAAACTTGTTCAACCACTTTGGAAAGTAGTATGGAGGTTCCTCAAAAGACTCCACATAGAGTTCCCCTATGACCCAGCAATCCCACTTTTGGGCATTTACCCAAATGATCACAAACAAGACCACACTAAAGCTACCAGCACAATTATGTTTATTGCAGCATTATTTACCATGGCTAAGAGATGGAACCAACCCAGATGCCCCTTAGTAGATGAATGGATCAAGAAAATGTGGTGTATATATACACAATGGAATTCTATGCCTCTATCAGAAAGAATGACAAAGCTCCATTTGTTAGGAAATGGAAAGACTTGGAAAATATTATATTAAGTGAAGTAAGCCAGGCCCAAAGAAACATAGGTCCCATGGTTTCCCTTATTTGCAATATCTAGTATATGTCTGAGTCAAGCAGAAAAGGTCAAATAAGGTATCACCTTAAGATATGTATTCAAATGTTTTTTTCTTTCATGCGATTGTTTCTAACACATTTATAAGATGATTTCTTTGTTGCTTTTTATGTCCCTCCCCCACAGTATAACCCCTGCTTTCACTATATTTGATGTCAGTATAATTTGTGGAGGGGAAGGGGAAAAACAAATCGTTTAAATAGGGATACAGGTGGACCCATTGCAGCAATGAGATATACAAGTCGTTATGTCGAAAACGAAATTTACAACTTTGGTGGGGGGGGGAGGGACCGAGGGGGAGCGGGGACGATTGGGTGGGGACTTGGGGGGAGGATGGGAAGGGATGGGAAGGGGAAACAAAGGAGGAGGCTACAATGCTTGATAAGAAATGTACTCATTATCTTGCCCATGTAATTGTAACCCCTCTGTACAGTATTTTCACAATAAAAAATACAAAAAAAAAGAAATGCAAATCCAAACAACATCAAGATTCCACCTCACCCAGGTTAGAATGACTATAATCAAGAACTCTAATAATAACAGATGCTGGAGGGGATGTGGACAGAAGGGAACCTTACTGCATTGTTGGTGGGAGTGTAAACTTGTTCAATCACTTTGGAAAGTAGTATGGAGGTTCCTCAAAAGACTCCACATAGAGCTCCCCTATGACCCAGCAATCTCACTTTTGGGCATTTACCCAAATGATCACAAACAAGACTATACTAAAGCTACCAGTGCAACTATGTTTACTGTAGCATTATTTACCATAGCTAAGACATGGAACGAACCCAGATACCCTTCAGTAGATGAATGGATCAAGAAAATGTGGTCTTATATACACAATGGAATTCCATGCCTCCATCAGAAAGAATGACATTGCCCCATTTGTTAGGAAATGGAAAGACTTAGAAAAAATTATATTAAGTGAAGTAAGCCAGGCCCAAAGAAACATATGCCCCATGGTTTCCCTTATTTGCAATAACTAGTATATGTCTGGGACAAGCAGAAAAGGTCATATAAGACGATGTTGAGGGCTGGGAAGGTGGCTCAGTGGTAGAGCGCTTGCCTTGCATGTATGAGGCCCTGGGTTCAATTCCTCAGCACCACATAAGCAGAAAAAAAAAGCTGGAGGTGGCGCTGTGGCTCAAGGGGTAGAGTGCTAGCCTTGAGCTGAAGAGCTGAGGGACAGCGCCCAGGCCCAGAGTTCAGACCCACGACGGGAACCAAAAAAAAAAAAGATGATGTTGAGTGAAATGATCCCCAAAATAGGGACACAAGTGGTTTTTTCTTCCTTGCTATTGTTTCTAATGTATTTATAAGGTACCATGTGATTTTTTTGTTGCTTTGTATGTCCCTCCCCCACGGTATAACCTCTGTTTTCACTGTATTTGATATTGGTATAATTTGAGTAGGGGAAGGAAAAAAGCAAATTGTTTATATAGGTATACAGATTGACCAATTGCAACAATGAGATACAGGATGCTATGTCGAAAAACAAATTTTACAATTTAGGCGGGGGGGAGGTGGAGGGGGGAAGGCAGGGAAGGTATAGTTGAGGAGGTGGGAGGGACAGGATGGTAGGGGAAAAACAAAGGAGGAGGCAACAATGCTGGATAAGAAATGTACTCATTACCTTGGTCATGTAACCGTAACCCCTCTGTACAGTATTTTCACAATAAAAAACTTTTTAAAAAAATATTCATAATTTAATTACTTCAATTAAAATGAATGCAATTTGTGAGACAACTGAGACAATTAGTAAGACAATCAAAGGGACATATCACTTTTAGGGAATACACATTAATACTATCTTGAAGATGATGGGAACAGGTGGTAATGATAAGGAAGTCTAAGCTATCAGTCCTTTGTAGTTATAACCAGGCCCATACTTTCCCATCAATCTTTGCCTTGTTTTTAATTTAGTATTGGTAGAGCTGGGTCGTATACATAAACTACCTTACTAGCAATGGTTAACATGTGGACAGTAGAAAAATGATACAGAATCTAGCCCCAACAGCCCCATCTCTCTTTGGAATCTGCTCTAAAAAGAGCCAACACAATCACATATCTTTCCCGACTTGGCACATTAGTCACCAACTTTCTTCTTGCTACTGTCCCCTTGCAGTACTAAATTTCTAGTTAGTGACATCAGCTAAACACAGCCCAAGTTCATTCCACATCAGTAACAATATTCATAGAGTCTCCCAGGGCTGGGGAAGTCTTCCTTATCCTCAAACAGAGCCCATCTGAGTATGATTCTGTATGTTTTCCTATTATTCATATAAAACTTCAAATATAATTTTAAAAATTAGAGAGCTCACCTCTCTGTAATTATACTGGGTCACAGTGATTTACAAAACAACTCAGAACTGTATAGAAGGTAGGAAGCCCAGTTTTGGTTCATGCTAAGAAGTCTATGTTACCAAACTCTTTTAAGACAGCAAAAGTAGCTACATTCAAAAGTGTATAAAATGCACATTGCATTTCTCCACTGTCATCTCATAGAGTCAAAGATATGATGAGAATGTCTTCTGTTGCAGCTTTCTAAGTAAAGTGACAGTAGTATTCGAAATGCCCTGGGCTCTCTCTTATCAGCCTTTCTCAGTCACTTTCAGGAATGGTTTAGACTGCTTATCATGTTTTTTCTTTTGACTAGTGCTTCTGGACTGGCCTGTCTCCTGCTAGACAGATGTACCCAGGCCTAGGAAGGCACAGGGCAGGAATCTACAAAGGCCACCCAGCTTGACTCAATTTTCAGGTTGGATGACAAACATGATGTTTTTTCATTCTAGTCTACCCAGTGAGAGTGAGAAATTCATGCAAATATTTTAAAGTAATAAACACTGAATTTTACCTGGGACATCTAAATCTGCAAGCAGTGTGTGGCAGCTGACTGAGAAGTCTAAGCTTACTGGAATACAGTGTAATCATGTACAGAAATGTAACCATGAAATCTCCCCTTCTCCCATATCACTGATACAAACCCATTGAAAGACAAGAGAGCTAAACTTTAGAACTCAATTCTTAATCTAGGTTGACAGAAGGCCATTGGGCCAAATGCACCCCAGGGATGTTTTGGTAAATAAGTTACTCTGTTACACTTCATTGTTCAGGTAATTGTCTATGGATGTTTTCATACTATTTTCGAACCCGTGCATGCATAAAGCCCATCTGGCCCTTCTAGCTTAAGATATTTACTGTTTGGTTCTTTACTGACAAAGCTTTCCAACCTTGATGAAAGCCAAAATGAAATCCTTTCTCTTCTTTCCTCTGACTTTCCCTCTTAGAGATATTACTAAGATCTGTGCCTGTAGGGAAAAGAGTTAATAATCATCCATCCCATTTTGTTACATCAATTCACACTTCATGTGATAAACACACTAATTCTCTCAGATAAAATATTTGGTTTTTCATGGAAACAGATCCAGTCTGGCTGAATAGCAAGAACTTACTGTAAGGAAGTACACACTAACTAGTCACTCATTCTCTGCTCTCACACCCAGTCAACTTTTAAATAGCATTTACCACATATGCCAGAAATACAGGTCAAGGAGGGACACTAAAACAACTTTATAAAGCAAAAGGTTTGTTTGTGTTTTTTTAATTAACATGACAACTGATCAAGGCTATCATTTATAGTATAATTTTATTTTTAATGAAATGCTGTCAGGCAGCAGAAAAGATGGGGTTAAGTGGCATTGTAACTACGAATTACAGTGTGGGAGAGAGACTACTCAGCTCTGGGCTAGAATGCACATAGATCCTAGAAGGCTGCCCAATACATGTACTGCTCATAAATTGTTCTTGTTTCCACTTTTCTTTTTCTTTTTTTGTCAGTCATGGGGCTCTGGGTCTGAGTGCTGTCCCTCAGCTCTACCACTTGAGTGCTATACCACTTGAGCCACCGTGCCACTTTGGTTTTCTGGTGGTTTATTGGAGATTAGAGTCTCACCACCTTTCCTACCTGGGCTGGCTTTGAACAGTGATCCTCAGATCTCAGCCGCCTGAGTATCTAGGATTACAGGTGTGAGCCACTGGTGCCCGGCTTTGTTTTCACATTTAATGGGCAATAGCAAATGCAGAAAGCTCAACCTCCTTCCCTAAATTTCCCTGTCTCAGTGAAAACACTAAGTCTTTTATAGACTCTGCATATAATCCTGACAAATTCAATGTCTTTATACAACAAGAATTCAGTTTTAATTTTAAATTAACATTACTTTGAAAACATGTTAAAAAGCCTAGGTGTTGGTGTAGCTCTAAGAGAAGCCCCTTACTCAAGCAGCTTTATTAGGTCATTAGAGGCCTTGATGGAGGCTGAGATCAGAAAAGGAAAATGTTCACTATGAAAAGTAGGGCTCCCTAGGAAAACTTTCCTGGACTATAGAAGGGCAAGACTTTTTTTGGCATAAACTTCAATTTCTAAAAAACAAAAACCTAACAACACAAAAATATAAACAATAAAATTGACCCTGGAAAATTGGGTGTGAGTAGCTCATATCAATAATCTTACCTAATCAGGAACCTAAGACCTGAGGATCATGGTTCAAAGAGAGCCTGGCAGGAAAGTCAGTGAAACTCTTATCTCCAATTAACTACAAAAAGACATAAGTGGAGGTATGGCTCAAGTGGTAGAGCACCAGCCTTGAACACAAAAGCTAAAGGACAGTGCCCAGGACCTCATTTCAAACCTTGGTACCAGCACAAAAGAAATGATTTTTGACAATAACTCTGCAGCTGAAAGCAGACATTACATTGTCCTGATTTTCATAGAATTGAGGGTAAGATTAGGTACTTTGAAAACATAATGCACACTTGAAATGCTAAAGTCATAATTTCACTATTACCAAGGGGAACATAGAATGTTGATTTGAACAACAAATTTTAAATTCAGTACACTGTATATTTAATTCCAAAGTTCAGTAGCAAAGCAATTGCATACTGAGTTTCTTTCCCCTGGTACTACCAAGTCCCTTTGGTACCATTCTCTACCAAATATCTTTGAGAAATGATTCAAATTTAGAGGGAAAGATAGATAGGAAAGCTATGCTTTCTGAATCACAACATCAATTACATTATGAATATTTATAAACAATATGCAACCATTAGTCTCACTAGAGAACTTTTAAGATACTAACTCATGAAATTAAATCAGAGATGTCATTAATAATTTGTACAACCCTTCTATGAGTCAGTCAAGTAGAAAATATGAATAAGTAAAAAAATAAAAATGAAACTACCAAATACTAACTCAGTTGGTAGACTATAAAATGGTAATGGAAACAAGAGAAATGGAACCAGAGATTGTGAATAACGACAAGATGGGCAGACATGAAGGATCGCATAGAGAATGGCAAATAAAGAAAACTGATGAACCAGAGAAACAGAACTGGAGCTATGGAGACCAGATTGAAATAAAGTGAATGGCAGGATGATTTTAGGAATATTTATCCATTCAAAAATATTCAAAGCACATTATGATGTATACATCGCAATGAAATCCCTTTGCTTGATTAATTTATTCTATTAAATAAACACAAAATACCCATTAATTCCCACTATGTGCTCCTCCATCTAGAACGTAAAGTTTGAAAGACAACAGACCATGTCTCAATTCTTATAGAGCATACATTCTAGGAGGAAAAAAGCAGCAAGCAGTAAATAGAAAAACACTGGTAGCAATGAGTGCTACCATTTTAAAAAATGCTGTGATATGATCAATCAAATGGTCCTTAGGCTGAAGAAATGAAGTTAATCTAAAATAATAATGATGCAAATGTCAAGATACTATAGATTATTCCAAAGTCAGAGTTAAGAAAGTTTGTCAGAACCATGTTTGTGATTTGTGAAATGTTTTGAATTGCAACACAATTTTGGGGTATGTGTCTGAAGAAGAAGAAGAAGAAGAGTGTGGAGGTTTTTTCTTGGATTAGTCAATAGACCTGGATGAGCAGGGTAAATGGGGACTGATGAGTCTCGCAGAACAGCCAGGAAGAGGCTGAGGGCAAGGCTACCAGATCCATGACTGAAATTTCATAATAAGTGAAGTGGTATTCTTCTTTCATGAATCCTAATTTTTCCATTATACAAAATATATGATCATAAAATGTTGCCTTAAAATTTTTCTAGCGAAGACTTTTTGGCTTTTTGAGATCTTATACAAAAAAAAAACCCTGTGAAATATTACTAGTAAGAAGCAAACCACCATGTTTATTTCATAAAGAAACATACTCAAAGTATATCCTATAGTTTTAATTACTGTGCATTTCAGAAAAATAGAAAGACCTACATAAGGATACATCTATGTCACAAAAAAATTACTTTAAGTCTCAGAAATCATCTAATGCATGGACGGAACCAACCTAACCTTCTATTTCCTTCCCTTCTTTTCCCTTCTTTCCCCATCCTTTCACACTCCTCTCTCTTTCTCTCCTTTTTTTTTTTACTGTCTTCTTTTTTAAAGACAGACTCTTGCTATTCATTCCAGTCTGGCCTTAAACGTGATATTCTTCCTGCTTCAGTTCCTAGCTGGGATGACATTTACTGCCACATCCAGAACTAGGCTGAATATATTTATGATATTAAAACAAAATTCTTGAGTGCACCTGGAGAAATTCCTAAAAACATCAATTATACTGATCTATCCAGTTTCCAATGGTCAGGAGGCTAGTAAGTGGTACCACCACGATTGGAAACGAGGAAAATGTTACTTGCCCCATCACTGCCTCCATCAGAAACTCACTGGACCTGTGTCAAAAGAAATCTCCCTTCTTTCAAGTTGTTTTCTCAGGTGTTTTGTCACAGTGGAGAAAAATAGAGGAAAGTGTCCCATCTTAGCATTTGTGAACATCCTTGTTTCCCAGGCCACTTAAGGAAACTAAGATGCCAGAAACAACTGCAAAACATTCTTTGTCCAGTCTCGTATTTCACATTAGTCACTGCGAAACTTTGTCTACGCAGGGAAGAACAGCTTCTCAGAGCCACTGCTTGTCTCAGAGTCCTCTCTGTGGCTCCTCAGTTCCACTTCTCCACGCTGTACAGCTATGCCTACTGCTGAATGCACCAAAGGTCCCAGGCTCACATAGAGAGCATTCAGGAAGAAGCCTAAAACCACCAGCACCTCTTCCTAGGGAGCACTGCCCAATCCAATATCCCAAATGCAGGCACCTCCCAAGCCATCAGTGCCACTGTGCACCCAGGACCTCAAAAAACTTTTGATAATATCATGCTATTTAAATTTTTCTTTCTTTAAAAAAACATATCCCCCTCTTTGAGGACTTACAGTTGAGTCTGAGTGGATTTGGCCCACTGTTTTGTACATGAAATTACATGTTTGCGTGGAAACTGGGCTCTCTCCACAAGGTCTGTGATCCCTTAAAGGGACCACCTCACATTCTCTGAAGACATTCCCTAACTTGAAGGTACCTACTAGGATTTCTGCCAAAAGGGAGTGAGATGTGCTTCCAGCTCTTTAGATGAGAATCACTGTTACAAGTTACCTGGTATCATGGTGAGTGACAGAGTACCAGAATTAGCCCTCCTGTGCTAGGATGAAGGAGTGATATTTTAAATGAAGTCACAGATCCTTCATCTGATCTCTCAAGAAAATGCTTCCCAAATTAAAAAAAATTGAGTAGTTCATGATAAGAGATCTACAAATTATTGGAATTATCCAATATTTGAGTATGTCAAAGTATACTAATCCTAGATTAGAATTACCCAATATAAGGCAGAAGTTGCTACATTTCAATAATTAATAATAAAAAGCTTTGTCAACATCTTGTTACATCCTTAGAATTAGAAATTTAAGAGAAAGAAAATGATCCATATGCTTATTAAGGGTAGTTTCCTTTCCTGAAATTATTTACTGTTCTGATGAAATGAGCCTGAAGATTCCACCAAAGAAGACAGTATATTTTATATTTTCCCCAGAACAGCATGGCCGTATCGTTTCTGCCACCTCAGAGACTTGATAAGGACCAATCCTATGTTCTAACCCAATTCTTCAACTTATCACGCATATACCTTCAGAAAATAATTCAGTGTTTCTGAGCCAAGATTTGTTTCCCCATAAGACAGGGATTAAACTCCCCTTCTGCAATACTTCTACTGAGATTAAATGAAATGACAACTTTGCAAGTACATTCTAAAGTATAAGATACAATAAAAATCTTATAGCATCATCAAACTCTACTACTCTGTCAAGTGGACTCATAAGAGAATGCTGTCATCACATTCTTTTCATCTTTGCAAATTAATTTCTTCTTAAACGGCATTCCTCAAGCGATTACATATTTCAACTTCATAGAGAAGTTTAAAACAATTTTAACTGAATGCATTTCATGATTCTCAAGTCACATTTTTTGTCAGAATATCTCAATAAAATAAGAATAAAACATTTTACTATTACCTAGGATATTCTAAAAGCTGTCTCTTATTATGACACCTTGATTTCATGCATGCCTCATAGGTAACATTTTCAATTATTTAAGCACTAGTTAATGTTGCTGGTGTCGGCATGATCAGTAATTACTGTCTTAATAATCACAGGCATCTGATTCCAGCTGCTCCCATCTTTGATATAACCATGAACAACAGCCTGGAGGACAGGAACTGACAGGGAAAGCATCAAGCCAGGGGTCAATTAACGCAGGTGGAGAAAGAGCTTTCAGTGAGCCATGAAAGTCAACAACACATGCTGAGAAATGAGACCACAGATAGAAGAATAATTAATATCCTTAGAATGCTGTACAAAATGTTTTCCGAACATGTCAACGTTGTTGTTTTTTTTAATCTAGAGCTACAGAAGCAGGCTAAATAAATCCTACCTCCAGTAACCTTCTTTGGAGTAATTATAAAAAGAATGCATCTGCACTCCCATTCCCCTGCCAGATACAACTTTTTTCTTCCCCAGATGGTTGGGGCAAGTGTCTGTGCATATGGCAAGGGAAAAAGGCAGGAAGCTCACAGTATTTAACTGTCAAAGGAGCGAAGGATGCTGAGCAGTGTTCATGTGCAGCTCTGTAAAGGCCTTCACACACCAAGGAACAACAACCATGAAGGGAAGACCTCAAGGGACCTTCTCCCTCAGCCCTGCTGCTACCATTGTGTCCTGGACACAGTTACTTATGTGACTGGACTTCTGCTCCTCCTGGTAGAGTGGAAGGATGCAGCTAACTCCATTGTGGGAGAGGTTTTATTTAAATAGCTGATTTGAAATTATCCTATATTATTATTTTTTTGCCAGTCCTGGGACTCAAACTCAGGGCCTGGATACTGTCCCTCAGTTTCTTTTCCTGAAGGCTAGCACATGCTTGCCTAGCATGCATGAAGCCCTGGGTTCGATTCCTTAGTACCACATAAACAGAAAAAGCCAGAAGTGGCACTATGGCTCAAGTGGTAGAGTGCTGGCCTTGAGTAAAAGAAGCTCAGGGATGGTACTTAGGCCCTAAGTTCAAGCCCCAGGACCGCCACCCCCCCCCAAAAAAAAGAAAAAAGAAATTGTCCAACATTGGAGAGGAACAGGTAAAACAGGTACTCTGTGTGAGTGTGTGTGTGTGTGTTTGTGTGTGTGTGTGTGTGTGTGTGTGTGTGTGTGTGTGTGTGTGTGTGTGTTAGAGGTCTCCGTGGCAGAATGGTAAGTTTGTCTCCTCCTTTGAAACTGAACTAAAAATCATCTCACCTATGTGAATGACATCACAAGACCAGCTCTTTAGGAACTAGTTCTAGAGGAATACAGACTAAGCATTTACCAGAAGTCCATTCTTTCTTAAAAAGAGTATGGAACTCATCACAGTTCTCCAGTAGAGGACAGGGATGAGAATGCATGTGTGCGTATGTGTGGAAGGTATACACACATGTGTATATGTCCATAGGGGTGTAAATATGGACATGTTTCTGTAGATGTATGTATATGTGTGTGTGTTTATGTATATACATGAGATGGCTGTGTGCCCGTGTGTGCAGAGGGGATATGAAGAGCTCATTTCTCATTTCATTTCCCTGTTTCCCAGTTTTACCCACTGTCTTTCTTCTAAATCTCAACCTTTCTTTAATTTTTCACCCAGGGCATGTGCACAAAAGACAGGCATAAAGGGCTTCCAGGACTGGCATCATCTGACAAAAGGCTTTTGCAATCTTGCCAGGCCTTCTCCCCTCTCCTCCTCCCTCTTTGAGATTCTAACATGACCCTGGGTGATACTCTTGATGCAACACTTGCCATACCGCACCATACCACATCACAGCTGCATGGAGAGGGAGAGTTACAAACTGGCTGAGATACAACAAAATATTGAAGATCTTGATGGGAAGGTCCTTTCCAGCTGCTGTTTTAGGACAACGATTCTACTATTAATATATCTTTAAATTAAGGAAACATGCTAGATGGCCAGAGAACAAAGAGCATTCTAGACATCCAGGTGACAGAGTTGATGAGGAATTCTAAAATAGATGGGAATATCACGTAGTAAGTCTACAGAGAATTGGTTTTACAGAGGAGCCAGATACTGAGCTAAACTTTTGCAGGTTTTGGTCTGAGAGGGAAATGAATGACTGTACAGAGTATTCAACATGTACATGGCAGCAGGCGAAAGGACTGTGAGAACAGAACATTGGAGGCAAAGTGCCAGATCAAACTGACCAGGATCAATAAGTGGTATCAGCTGACCTCAGGCTGCAAAAGACCGCAGAACTGGAGATTACATAGAGCGCCAGTGGGTTCACCACCGACTGTAAAGCCAGAGAACGCTTGAAGAAAATATTATGCAGAAACTCTTTTAGAGCATGCTGTATAGACCAGTTCAGAGTAGAAAGTTCAACTGAAGATCTATACACAAATTTCATGATATATATACTTGCATTTATATATACTTACATATATGTAAGCATGTATAAATAATGTATGTAAATACATGATACGTATAATGTATGCCACTCTTTCCGAAGCCCTACAAATAATACATTTTACACAGTAATGAGGATCATATTTACTAGATTCTCAAAAAAAAAAATGGTATGTGACAACTGTTTCTCCCACTCAACCATCTTGTTGACAGCCAACAAAGAAAAATTAAGGCCTTAACAGAAGAAAATTGTTCTTGAGGTCTTCTCATTGCTTATGCATGGCCCATACATACAGAGAGTAAGTTAGAGAAAAACAGCAGCTATGTGACACCATCACAGATGATCCTTGTGCCGAAGGGAAGCCAGCAGTGCCTCCAGAGGGGAAGCCTAGAAGGCCCCATCCAAGCCTTGTTTCTTGGGGAGGTGCCATAAAATGTGATTTCATGGTTTTAGCATCTAATCTTTACCTGACTCATTAACACTTTATATCATTATCATCTCTCCTGCTGATAAAATCAATTCTTCCCATCACTATCATTTTATTTGACTAAAATGTACCTAAGCCATTCAGTAAACTTATTTAAAGAATCAAATCATATTAAGTATGGATAATTCTTAATGAGTGGACCAACAGGCTATTAAAAATACAAGACTCATAATATGCCTTAAACAAATGTACAAATCTACCTTTCACCACTTTCTATAATAGAGAAAAGACTAATTATTTGGGGGGAGATATTGCTGTTAGTATTCTAAAACTAGTATCAAACCAGGTTGAAAAAACAAATAGACCTTTTTTCATCTTCATCTGTCAATGTTAATTTCTTTGAATTCTTCAGTTTAAGTTTGTGATTAGAGCATGTGAATCATAAAAGTTGAACATTTCAAAGCATTTTCAGAGGTATTTCGTTTTTTGAAATTTCAACCTTGTAATCAAACCCTTAAAAAAGACTTGAAAATGTGTTTACAAAAGTACAAAGGAAGAAATAACACCTAAAAAGACAGTCTATCAGTAGCACTCTAAATAAATCCCATGGTGTTATTTCAGATTTCTGGGACACTACTTTGTTTTAATATTTTTTTTGTCAGTCATGGGGCTTGAACTCTGGGCCTAGGTTCTGTCCCTCAGCTCTTCAGCTGGAAGCAAGTGCCCTACCACTTGAGCCACAGTGCCACTTCTGGTTTTCTAGTGGTTAATTGGAGATAAGAGTCTCACAGACTTTCCTGCCCAGGCTGGCTTTGAACTGTGACCCTCAGATCTCAGCCTCCTGAGTAGCCAGGATTACAGGCATGAGCCACCAGCACTGGCAATGCTCAGTTTTTGACAGTGAATTTCACACCATCTTTCCCATCTGTGAATTCCAACAATTGTTGACTATGCTAGTGATGTTTACCCTATACCAAGATGGTAGGTTTTTCTTCGTTGTGGTATGAGTTTTTTCTTGTTTTTGTGTCAGTTCTGGGGCTGGAACTCAGGTCTTGGATGCTGTTCATTCACTTTTTCTGCTCAAGGCTGGTGCTCTACCATTTGAACCACAGCTTCCAGATTTTGGTGTTTAGTTGTAGATAAGAGCCTTATAGCCAGTCCTACATAGGCTGGCTTTGAACCTCAATCCTCAAATCTTAGCCTCCTGAATACCTAGGGTTATGGGCATGAGCCACCAGGGCCTGACTAGATGGTAGTTTTGATATATTACTGTCTTATCTTTCCTTTCAGTTTTTCACCTTTTAGCTACTTTCCACAGAGTGACCACTTGAGTCTATAGCAGTTAAAAAGTAAATATAAATCATACTTTAAAGTCTGATATGCAAAAAATCAGATCCTCTCTCAGTTTTTCTGAAACTCATCTTAATTTCACTCTACTAGTCAGAAAGCTCTGCCTTCCTGAGGTTGCCCCAAGCGTGGTTCTAAGAGAAATCTGGGATTGTGTGGTGCTCAGTGAAAAGGGAAGGGTTTCCGGTTGTCTTTAGTCTCCAAGTCATCCATGCATACTTTAACTGTCATCAAATCTAATAATCAGATCGCGTTCTCAACTTACAGGAAATCGCAGCTTTCCACATCACCAGGTACCCTCCTTGAAGCACGCTACCATCTTGGCTTCTGACCCTATTCTTGTTTGGTTTTCTTTCTTCCTCTTTGGCTCTATCTTTTCATCCTCAGCTATTTTGCTCATCAGACTTCCAAAGTCTTATTATTCTGATAATCCTTCCTCAATGGATTGTACTTCTTACTCTGCCTAGGATCACCATGTCACTTGCTGCCCTCTCCCATTCATCCCCTGAACTCCTCATATCTTTCTGATCCTTAGCTTCCCCTCCTCCATGGAAGGCTTCCTCATCTTCCTCCAGACAATCATATAGTCCTGATTTATTCCCATTTGTCATGATACCAGGCTAGATACCGTCTAGCCATCCCATTGCAATTTTACTCTTATTTGTGAGACCACTTGGTAAATGCCTGTCTCCCCCATTAACATGTCAGCCTTGTGATGACAAGGACCGGATTGTTCTCACCATGGAATTGCCAGTCCCTGGCACAGTGCCTAATACTTAACAGATGCCCAGTAACGATGTGCTGAATGAGCATTCTTGACAGAACAGAAATAATATTAATGAGGAAAATAAGAAGAAGATTGTGATAAGCAAAAGCACCATGGCAGCAGTTTCAAGAAGCAACAACACAAGATACTCTTCTAATTTTAATTCTAAAAGGAAAACATGGAGTCACATGGGCCAGTCAGGTGTGGCCCACGTGAGTCATAGGCGTTATTAACATTAGAGACTGAGTACTAGAAAACATAAATGATGTCAAGAAAAGCTTGTCTGTGTCCTCATTATCCCCATACCCACCTAAGGATAGTAGAGGGCAAAAGAATCTAGTCTTCCCAATGAATAGTGCAAACATTAGCTCCCTAGGCCCCCTTGAATCATTTTGAAATCATTGTAACATTAATAGCAAGACCCTACTGGATAGCAATTTGGTACTACACATTGGACAATAAAATATATGTCCATCATTGTACATGACCCACAGGATTATATTATACAGCACAAAAGGAGGCTTCTGGGTTCAAAGAAACAAGTAACTTTCCCAAGACCAATTAGTATCTGAAAGAACAACCTTAGAGCTCTCTCTCTCCGAAGTCATTCCATTGATGCCCACTGTTAGGGCAGCAGCAGCTGCTGCTGCTGCTGCAGAAGAAGAAAAAGAAGAAGAAAGGACAGTAGAAGCAGCCAAAGCCCACCGGGTATGGAGGAGGTATAGTGAAGCCCCAAGTGGATCATGGTGATGACTGCATAGCTTCAAATATATGCTAAAATTTACTGAACTGAACCCTTAGAACTGTAATGGCATTACGTTCCCCGCCCCTCCCAATAAGGCTGTGTTGGAAAAGTAAGAGGAAACAGAGCAAGGTCATTTGAGAGTGAAGGGATAGAACAATGGGTGGGAAGCTTCTCATTTTAAACAGAGGGACAACAGTGTCTCATTGAGAAGGTGATGTGTGAGCCAAGCTCTTAAGGATGAGCAGTGATGCCAGGTGCAATTAGAGGAGAAGGATTGGGAGTCCAGGGAACTATGTCTGTGATGCATATGTTGTTTGTAGAAAACAGGCCCACAGGAAAGGGAATCAATGGATGAATAAGTAGAAATTAGGCTCAGGGGATTAAAAGGAGACACATGATGGGGGAGGGTGCACATTTGAGAACTCAAATTTATTGGCATTTTGGGCAAAAGAAATCATTCTGCCTAACCTGGGTGTTACAAGAACCACCCTGGCTGCTGTATAACGAAGAGTTCAGGGGAGGCAAAGGAGAAGTCCCATTTATGCAAGAGGTGAAATGGAATAAGCAAAATTATAGTAAGGAGTGGTGAAAGGTATCAGATGCTGGGTGTATTTTGAGGGTAGAGCAAAGAGACTTTCCCAAATGCTTGAATGTAAATTGTGATAGGAAATTTTAAAAAAGAATGGTTTCAAGGTTTTGAGTCTAGCCAGCTAAAAGGTGAAGATTTAGTAGTAAAAAGAATGTAAAGTGAGTGTAAGGAATTTTGCTACAATGGTATGTCATACATATCACTTCATATAATTTTGTTGACTTCCACACTAAGACCACCTTCTTTATAGAGGAAGTTTCCTTTCTATACACTCATTCAATATTTTTCTTTCTTGGTCATGGGGCTTGAACTCTGGGCCTGAGCACTGTCCCTCAGCTCTTCAGCTCAAGGCTAGCACTCTACCATGTAAGCCACAGCAGCACTTCTAGTTTTCTGGTGGTTTATTGGAGGTAAGAGTCTCACAAACTTTCCTGCCCAGGCTGGCTTTGAACCACAATCCTCATATCTTGGTCTCCTGAGTAGCTAGGATTCCAGTTGTGAGTCACCGGCATCCAGCCATTCAGTATTTTTAAAGAAATGAATAGCCATGCAAAAATATATGCATGATCCTTAAAATTCTGATTGCCAACTTCCTTATATCTAATTAGAGGATTTCTGGGTAATTACTTTCCTATAACTTCTCAATTATATATTTAATGACATTAGACAATTTGACTGGACTGGTCCAGCTAATGGTCAATGCTGGCAATCAAATCATACAGATTTACCATATTGCCATTATCCATCCCTTAGTGAGAATGAAAAAGGGCCCAAGAAATGATGGGATTATGTTACTGAAATCTACCTCCTGTGACAGAAGATCATTAACAAATACCCAAACTGAATGTTAGGCAGTCTTGAGATTTATTTCTCTTTATGAGAAAGGTATTGTGAAGAAATGAAGGTAGACAGGTACTCTTTTTGTTTGTAGATTGAAATAATATCTACCACCATATCATTATATAAAATACAAATTCTCCTTTTGCTAGCTCCTAGATTTATATATTTGCATTTCTTTCTCTCCTATTTATTTCGCACATTTGGCTACCAGATTTCTGTATGTGGTCATTATCACTAGTTAGAAATACACATTAGACTCAGCAGCTGTGCCCAAAGCGATTACTTCCTATAATTTGGGACAGATGGCCAAAAAGATGACTTGGGAAGAATGGTTGCAGCTAATCACTTAATGAGATTTCAGGCTCAAAATCACTGATGGTAAGTGAAGTTTCACAGTGAGTGGTTTGTTTTTTTCTCCCTCTCTCTCCCCTTGCTCCCCTCCTTCCCTTCATCTACCCCTTCCAATCTGTCTACTTCGGTTTGCTTATTTCTCTCTCCTGCTTTCTCTTTTGGTTTCTTTCTTTCTCTGTCTCTTTCTCTACTTCTGTTCCCTTCTTCCCTCCCTTTTTCCTCTCTCCCTTGCTTGTTATCCCTATCTTGTTATCTCGGTCTCCTCTTCCTTTCTCTCGTTTCTCTTTCCCTTGTTATCTCTATTTCTCTCTTTCTCTCAATCTCTCCCTCTCTCTCCCTCTGCTGTCCTTGTTATAAGAGGGAGAAGAGCCTAACAGAGCTCCAATTTGGCAAAGTTCCATAGCTGGCATTTCACTTGATTTTCTATTAGGGAAAAGTAATTTAAAACAATTTCAATTCTGAAATGGTCATTCTTCAGGTCAAAATACTTTTCTTCAAAGCAAACATGCCACTAAATATTAAAAGTTTTCCTGCAATAAGAATTACACTAAACTTAATATTAAACCTAACTTAAGATCAGAAAAGTCTTCATGGTAGCCATAATAATTATTAAAATCACAACAGATAGGATACACACAGGACACATGCCCTTCTATAATGTAGTCACACTCCAAAGAATGATTTTTCTTAAAGTTACAATCAAGCAACAACTCACCAAACAAAACCTTGGTCATTTGTTTAAAATTCATCTCTAGTTTCACAAGTGCTCTAAGAGCAAAGGTTCTTTTTCTTTGTAATTATACATTAGTGCTTAACAAATATGTCCTATCAAATCTTCCCCATATAGGAGACAACAGCAATTGTTAAGCAAAATGCTACCATATTTATACAATTCTGCAGTAGTTCACTACCAACCATCAACAGCTCATAAGACCTCATCTGCTGCAGAAATAACATGATTGGGTAGTGATGTACAATCACCACCAATGCTCTATATCTAAAAAGACACAAAATAAAATGATGAGATATCACTCAGAAAGGTACAATTGAAAAAAATCTAACTACAAACACTGACATAGATTAAAATAGATTAAAATTCTCACTGAAGCTTTCCCCCTGCTTATTAACTTTACACAAACTTGACTGAAAAAAATCATAATCTCGGTTTCAACAAAGATGTTAATCACATACCATGACTTCTATGCCGATGGGGTACAAACTGCCCGTGTTGTTTAAATTTCCATTACATACGTAGAGAGCTGTTGCCTCAACTCACTGAACCTGCTACTATCTTTTGTTACGAGTAAATAACCAGAAAGCTGGGTCTTCAATTGGGGTGACACGAATGGTCCTTGAAGAGTGCAATAAGGATGGTGTGATGAGGTGGTTGTGCTCTAGACAGTGGTTCTCGTTAGACCTATTGTCAGAATCATATGAGGAGAGCTTTTGGGGGAGGGTCCATTCGTGGGGCCTGAACTCTGGGCTTGGGCGCTGTCCCTCAGCTCTTCAGCTCAAGGCTAGCGCTCTACCACTTGAGCCACAACACCACTTCCTGCTTTTTTTCTTTTTGCTTATGTGGTGCTGAGGAATCGAACCCAGGGCCTCAGGCATGCAAGGCAAGCGCTCTACCACTGAGCCACCTTCCCAGCCCATGGGGAGAGCTTTTAATATACCAATGGTAGGCAGATTCTAAATACAAGAGTTAAGGAATGGACTTTTTTGTGGGGGGCGGTAGTCATGGGACTTGAACTCTGGGCCTGGGCACTGTCCCTCAGCTCTTCAGCTAGCACTCTACCACTTGAGCCACAGTGCCACTTCCAGTTTTCTGGTGATTAATTGGAGGTAAGAGTCTCATGGACTTTCCTACCCAGGCTGGCTTTGAATCACAATCCTCAAATCTCAGCCTCCTGAGTAGCTAGGATTACAGGCATGAGCCACTGGCAGCTGGCTTAAGGTGCCAGTTCCAGATCGTTCTGAGGATCAGCAGGACTGCAAATTTTCACAAGAGATGTATTTGTTAAACAGTAGAAAATATATAATTCCCAAAAGCAAGGTCATAGAGTGACCAGTCAGAACCAGTAACAGAACACTTCTGAAGTACAGATGATGTTATTCTCATAAAGAGTGGTGTGAGAAGGAAGATTCTTCGGCTATTTCAATTTACAGATGAGACTTCATTAAAGAATTCAATCCAACGGAAGTGGCGCTGTAGCTCAAGTGGTAGAGCGCTCGCCTTGAGCTGAAGAGCTGAGGGACAGCACCCAGGCCCAGAGTTCAAGCCCCACGACCGACCAAAAAAAAAAAAAAAAGAATTCAATCCAAGCCTCCTTGCAGAGTGAACACTGGAGAAACCTGACTTCTCTTGTTCTTGCTTTCCCAATAGCCCCTTACTGTGCCCATGAGGGATTATAAACCCCACACGGTGACCCCACAGGCAGGAGCTGCCTTTAGAAAAAGGCCTGTGACCAAGGGTGCTGCCTTTTGGAAGTCTCAATACCACTACAACAAATTACATTCACAGGCTTGCTGATCATCATTTATAGGACAACAGAAATAGAAACAAACAAAGCTGAAAAGTTTATCAAAGACTAATAAGCTCAGGGAAGGGAAATTTATATATATATTTTAAGAAAACCCACAGGTGACACTAAGATTTATGAAGTTGAATTTCAATAAAAAGCCTGAGTAAACACTATTTTGAAAAGCCTAAGGACTAGTTATGAGTTTCTCAAATGTCATGGCATCAATTAAGATACTCTATGTTCAGGTGATACTAAACACCTCCAAGATATGATAAATATCTTTGACCCAAAGCTATGGAAGACAAGCCATGCCCAAATTAAATCAGATTACAGGCAATTAATATTTCTATAGAAGAACGAAACAGATTTGATTCCATAATTCTTTAGTCATTGGCTCCTCAAAAAAAATCAATTGGCCCTATCTGCTCAAGGACAGCAGGCTGGAAGACACCAGTGGGTAATTTTGCAGCTGTAGAGTTATTTGATTACAGCTATCTCGCTGACTAGCACAAAAGCAGCATAAAAAAAGAAGTGTTCAACAGTTCTTCACATAATGTCTGCTCAGCCAATGAAAAGAGCCAGAGCAACAGATGCACAAGCTATAAAGCATCAATGCAAAGCCATATGAAGAGAGGGAGGAGCCCCATGCTATATAAACCTACCTCTGAGAGGACTCCACTGGAATCCTCATTGGACCACTCTCCTAGAGAGTTCCTGCTACTTTCACAGCTTTCCTTTCACTTTCAAATAAACTCACTATGTTTACCTTTAAAGAAAAAAAAATCTCCTTTCAGGGAATGTCAAACAGAGTAAATGAGGGTGCTTGTCAAAGACAGACTCTATCAAAATAAATTTCTTCCGGTTAGCTAACTGCCTCATTTATGAAACTAACTTTCCAAAAACATAACCATAGCTGTCACCTGGGGCGTGGTTGAAAATAAACCCAGAATTTTCACATACAGAATAGCTCCCCCTACTTCCCCTCCCCTCCTCCCCCTACTATAACTTTGCTGGGCTGAGCATGTGTGGCAAGCAGGTGATACAGCACTATGTCATTTTCTTTTTCTCTCTCTCTCACTCTTCAGATCATATAAACTTTTTGCCTTTTACTAATGTCATTTTCACTACCATATTTTTCAACTCCTAATCTTCACCTCACTTCAATGAGATAAACCTTAGAGTGTTCTACAAAGAAATTGTTAGATGATATTGTCTTTGACCAATACTATTTCTTATTAGGAGAAATGCCTATGACTTTCTAATTTCAGATATATAAACAACTTATTTAACAACACACATAGGAATTATGAAACTATGACATGCGATTGAAAACAATGAAATAAACAGATATATGTAAACATGTACACCAAATATAAAGGGCACATTTGGCTCAGGTAAGTTGTCATTCATTCAGCTCAGGTAATGTGATGAAATAGAAGTGAACTTGGTCTATACATTCTTCAAATGTCCTGCAAATGTTCTTTCTCCATTAGTATTACTACAGAATTCAGCAATGTGGTGAGCTCCAGCAGTTCCTACTAGTGTCTGGGTTGCTCTTTAGTGCCTAATCAGGGGAGTATTGCTGAAATAAACCAAGATATACTTAACCTCATTTGTACTCTTAGGTCATCAGAGACTCAAATGCTATTTCAAAAGGAGAAAAAAATATTGTGCTTCTTTCAAGAGTGAAGAATTTCTGGAGGGGATGCATTTGGAGAGGAAGGGGAAGTTCGTGGGAAAAAATAGACTTAATTAGAAAGTATTATCTTTAGGAAGAAGATAATCCTATCTGACTTGAAAGAGAATATGAAGAAATGTTTTTTTTTCTTTGAGCCTGGTGAGTTTTTGACCTTTTCATAAAATTTACATAATTCAACATGAAGGGAAACCCCTAGCAGTCTAGTAAGACACAGGCAACTAGAAGCAGACCTTGCAAAGAGTCTAGGAAGGTTGTACCTAACAGATACTTGTGCTGCTACGATTCATTCCCTGGGGTACACAAAGCATAGATTTATTCCAGATGGAGACCCATAAAGATGTCCTGTAAGAAAGCCCCTTGGAGTTTCCCAGGCAAAAGGAAATAAATCCCACCTCCTTTTCTCTGAGGTCTAGGAGCTGCAGCAAAGAAGGAGAAATAGCTTGTTAGTGAAGAAAGACACCACACTACTAACCCTGAGATGTACAATACTTTCCATGGGAGAGCCCATCCAAATAGGACAACCTCCCTGACACAAAAGGGTTGGCTCTGGTCTAAAGATGGCATGCCTTGGATGAAGGCATTGTATCTGGTGCCTGAAATCTCTGTAGATTTTCCATTTTGAAGAAGGCAAAGGTAAAGGAAGGAAAAGAGTGGTAAAGGGAAGGAATGAACAACTACTAAATTCTTGTTTTGCACCAGGAATTGTGCTAGATGTTCAATACATGTCTCATAATTGTAGCAGAGCTTTATGCTATGGTTTGGGTGTGTCCTCCAAATTCATCTGGTGAATACTCAAAGTCATACATTAATGGTCCTTGGAGATGAAGAACTTTGGGAGATTGTTAGGACCAGATGTGATCAGAATAGAGAAATCCCCACTATGGAGTTAGCAGCTTTATAAGAAAAAGATAAGAGTCCGGAGTTAGCAAGCTGGGTCTGTCTTGCCTGTAGAATTATTGCTATTACTGTGCATCGGGAAGAATGTGCTAGTGCCATGTTTTGGACTTCCTAACCTAGAGAACTCTGTTCTCTATTCACTGCCCACTGTGCTGTGCTCAATGACAGCAACAGAAAATGGACTAAACAATATACCCTAGACAAGAAAATTCTGATTTATAGATGAAAAAAATAAGAACTAGAATTATTGGATTCACAACCACTGGATTGTGAATCACAGACCCCAGAAAGTATCTCAGTTACCATTTAAATCCAGGCTCCAACCCTCTCTGTCTTCTGGGTGTACTGTGCCATCTTGTACTTTCAATTGTATAACTAAAAAAATCATAAATAATAAGGCCTCTAAGTAATGATTTAAAATGAGGTATGAGGATTTGTGTCATAAATGCCTCCTCCACTACTCTTATTGTCTGTGCCATTAACATCAAATGTGTTCCCACAGAAGCAATCATCTAGGACAGGACTCTGTATTCCATCAATATCCTGTAAGCTACATGGGTTGTTCTGTGAGGGAAGGAAGGGGCGGGGCCAGTACTGATGCTAAGTAGCTGGGACCTGCTCATCTGGCACGGGAAGCAGAATATATTATGCCTCAAATAAATACATAAGGAGAACATTGTCAAGAGTCCATGAAAACTGCCAAAGCTTTTCTTTCTTCATTTAAATTTCATCTTAACAGGCTGGTGATTTCAACCTTGCAAAAGAAATTATTTAAAAAAAAAAAACAATTTTCAACAAATTCACAGCTTTTATTTTTGCAAAATTGTTACTTTGTTCTATGCATCGTTCTTTTTTAAATTTCACCCAAATTTATAGCGCCATATGTCTAAATCAAGCTATCTGAAATGCACCAGTGCATCGCACTGTGATGTGCATCTGAAACAGAGCAAGAACTGAAGAAATAGGAAGAAAGTTGGGTGTTCCCAACTTAGTCCAATGCAAGAGGGGCCTGGGACAGAGCAAACCTTTTAGAAATGCTACCGTTAGGGGGAAAAGTGAACAAAATTAATTTGATCTATTAATTCTCCTTAAGAGGGAAAGTCGGACGACCAGGGGTGAGTTCTGAGGAATAGCTTCACAAATTGAAAGTAATTATGAGTACAGAGGGAAACAGACACATAGCTAAGCATATTTGCTTGCTCCCTTGTGCGCTCTCTTTCTCTCTCTCTCCCCTCTCTCTTTTCCTCTCTCTCCTTCTCCCTTCTCTCCTCCCCCCCCCCTCTCTCTCTCTCTCTCTCTCTCTCTCTCACACACACACACACACACACACACACACACACACGGCCCTAGCTTTATAAGAGAGTAGTTTCCTAACATAATTTGTTCATAGTATTATGTGCTATTGCTAGTGTGACTGTGAAGGTAAAACCATCCTTTTGGCTCCTGTTGTACTTGACAGGAATAAGAATCCCTCCAACTCTAAGTAAATGCCTGTGTCTGCTGCTGGATTCTAGCTTTAGTGTTTTCTGTTACATTTTCATCCTTTACGTTGGGCCACCATTCTGACAGGCAGATCTCTTCTTCAGTCACTGAAGATCTAGTACTTGAATCTAAACCTAACCCACATAAGCTTAATATTTATCTTTTATACGCCTATTCAGATAACCAATAAAAATGCTAACCCAACATGAATTAACAGCAAATATTTACTTGCTACCAAAGGTTTGCCTCTGAATTCAAGTACAGCTTTTCAAATGGCTAACACAGAGCTTATATTTCTCCTTATTTACCCCACAGATATGAGATGTGACCTTGTTATATCTGACCTTGTTGATCTCACATTAAGATTCCTATTTTCAGGGATACAGGTGTACCCATTGCAACAATGAGATGTACAAGTCATTATGTCGAAAACGAACTTTACAATTTTGGTGGGGGGGGAGGAGGATTGGGGGGTGGGAGGATGGGAAGGGATGGGAAGGGGAAACAAAGGAGGAGGCTACAATGCTTGATAAGAAATATACTCATTATCCTGCCCATGCAATTGTAACCCCTCTATACAGTATTTTCACAATAAAAAAATATGTTCAAAACAAGATTCCTATTTTCAAGAACCACCCTCACTTCAAAATCTGTTATTATTCCAGAAAAAAAATACATCTTTTATCATCTAACTTGCCCCAATCAGTTCTGCCATTTCTAAAAACTCAGCAGGATGCTGGTGGCTCACCTATAATTCTAAAATCTGAGGAGGCTAAGACTTGGAGGATTGTGGTTTGAAGCCAGTCTGAGAAGAAAAGTCCTGTGAGGCTCTGTCTCCAATTAAACAGCAAAAAGCCAGGATGGAGGCATGACTTAAGCAATAGAGTATTACTATGAACAAGAAAGACCAGCTAGTATGAGGCCTGAATTCTAGCCCCGACTGGAAAAACAAAATCTTTGTATTTGGTTACTTCAAGTAAACCCACATAAAACATTTATGTACAGTCTTACCAACCCTTATTATAGGAAGTGATATCATGAAACTAGGTGTGCCATTATTTGATGATGAAATATAAATACACTGGAATAATTCACGGGCATTTAGCATGTACCAGATCTATGAAGAATGTAATATGTGGCCCTTGCTCTTTTCTTCAGATCTTGTTAGAGGAATTATGGTGACCCTCTCTGATTCTCCTGTGCCTATGACACATTCTGTGGTGTCTGACCAACTTGTCTTCCTGTATCCTGCCTCACCCATCTCCAGTTCCCTCTTCTTGCTGAAGTCTATCTTGAAGACCATGTTTTCCCCAGCATCCACTGTCCCTTCAGCTACAGTGAGCTCAGCACTAGCAGACTCGGCTCACATTATCTTCTCAGCTCATATTTCCACCTTGATTCTCTGGCAGAACTGCCCACCTTTCAATAGGTAAAAGGATCTTCATTCAATACAATCAAACCCAGCCATCAAGCCCACAGGTTCCACACTAATCACCCTCCTACAGAGGACTTAATTAATCTCTAGTCAGAATTTTTCTTTATATTTTCCCAGTATCTGTGCTTCAGTGGATTGTTTTTTCAGTGCCCAGGGTCCTATGCATGCATGCACTCTCCTCTGGGAGCAACACCCCCAGCTGGGAGTCTTACATTGCTACTGGAACGTGCAACACAGAACTGTCTCAAAACCAACCAAGTTTATGTTCGTAATTGCTATTAGGTAATAGCGGGGAAGGGGTGTAAAGTGTCAGGAGAAGCTGAAGATGAAAGTTTTCTTTTGTTTACTCTGTTTCACTTTATACAGTTTTAGATTCCTCACCTGTAAAATGTAAACAACCCTCCCTCCCTCCGTTCCTTCTTTCCTTCCTTCCTTCCTCCCTCCCTCCCTGCCAGCTTTTCCTTCCTTCTTCCTTTGATACCACTTTTTCTTTCCTTCTTTCTTCCTCTCTTTCCTTCCTTCTTTTGTCCACCCCCCTCTTTCTCTCTTCCTTCCTTCATTTTTCTTTTTCTTCTTTCCTTCCTCCCTTCCTTCTTCCTTCCTTCCTTCCTTCCTTCCTTCCTTCCTTCCTTCTTTCCTCTCTCTTTTTTTCACCCTTTCTTCCTGTTTTTCTTGTACCAGAGTTTGTGCTCAGGTCCTACAAACTTGCCAGATAGGTGCAGTACCATGAGCCATACCGCCAACATTTTTTTTCGCCTAAGTTATGTTTCTGGTAGTCTCACCTTTTACCCCCTCTGGGTTACCCTGCATCATGATCCTCCAACTTAGCCTCCCAAGTAGCTGGAATCACAGATGTATGCTACAATGCCTAATTTTATTGGTTGATATGGAGTTCTGTTAATTTTTTCTCTGAAGTTGTCCTCAAATCATGGCCTTCCTCGTTTCTGTCTGCTGAATAGCTGGGATTACAGGAACAATCCTCCATTCCAAAACCAGAGACAAACTTTATAAGAACATTGTGAATTCAACAGGGGATCGGTGGGAAGTAGGCTGTACACAGTGGTATCACTAGAAAAATATGAATTGTTTGCCATGAACCCTTGAAGAGCTGAGACAAAATGTCCACAACTCAGCCAGGATTCTCTAAGGATGCTGCCAGTGACCTGTCTACTCCCTTAGTAGGGTGTGAAATACTGAAAGGCTTTTTATTGGTTAATAAACCATCTTCCTAGAGGGTGATTTCAGAATAAGAGCATCAGTAGAAGGCACTGGATATCTTTGAGGCTGACTTTGCTTTTCCCTCAAACTACATCTTTGTGGATCCACAAAAGAAACAACATAATAAAATTACATTCCTTTTTACTTCCTGCTTCAGGGAGGTCTGCCAACATCTCTTTAGCACTAATGCTCCGTTTTATGACCAACATTTTATTTCTCTTCTTCTATACTTGTCTCTCTGTGTCTTCAGGGAAATTGGATCCAGGACCTCCACAGATACTGAAATCCACAGATGCTCAATGTCACAGTATTTGGTTATCACTTATACAAATCCTCCTGTGTATTTTAAAGCATCTGCCAATTTCTTGTAACACCTAGTAATTATAAATGTATATATAATATAGTTGTTTTCTCATATTCAAAATTTCTGACAGAGAAAATATATGAAAGAGGAATAGCAAATCTCAAAAATAAACTTGGACATGTTTATTGAAGAATGCATGTAGAGTCAGGAGCCTGGTTGCTGCCTGTAACCCTAGATGCTACGGAAGTAGAGACTGAGAAGACAGAGGTGGCCAGTCAGGGTAGAAGTTACTCAGATCAGATCTCAAACAATTAAAAACTGAGTGTGGTGGTACATACCTGATAGCCACTACTCAAGAAGTGTAAATAGGAGGATCATAGTCTAATATGAGCCCAGCCATAAGCTGGAAACCTCATTTGAAAAATAACTAAAACAAAAAGCTCAATGGCTCAAGTGGTAGAGCTTGTGCCTAGCAAGTATAAAGGCCTGATTTCAAACTCTATTACCACTGTCCCCCCAAAAAAACAAATGGATGCAAAACATTTATTAGGGACTATATTATTAAAGTCATAAAACTCATGGCCAATTTTATATCAATGGCTATATTTATTAACATCAGTATTTTATTTGAGAATAAGATCATAGAATTGGATGAGACTTCAGTACTTATGGATTATGGATTATTAACTGGCTACAGACTACTCATGGTTTAGATAAATCTTTAATCTGGTCCAAACAATTTTAAAGACTAAGGACACTTCCTATAGAAAAAACACTCCAGGAGTTTGAAAAGCTGGCCTGATCCCTCCTTTATCTCACCTGTCAGACCCTAACATTTCTCTTTTCAGTGGGAAAGAGCCTTTGCAGGGTTTGAGTTTTAAATGCCTCAGCTTTACACTAAGGGTGATTTCTTAACCTCATGATGACTGAAAAAATTTTAAAAGCTGGGCACTAGTGTCTCACACCTTTAATCCTAGCTACTCTGGCTGAGATATAAGGATCATGGTTCAAAGCCAGAACAGGCAGGAAAGTCTGTGAGACTCTTATCTCCAATTCACTACCAAAAAGCCAGATGTAGAGTTGTGGTTCAAGTTGTAGAACACTAGCTTTAAGCACAAAAGCTGAGTGAAAGTGACTGGGGCCTGAGTTCAAGCCCCAGGATAGACACAAACAACAACAAATAACAAAAGTGCTTTGTAAACTAGAAAGTGTTATTAGTTATTAGTCATCTCTTAGCATTTTGAGTTTCATTAAACCCCTTTACCTACTTCACTCACTATTTTGCTGCCTTGATCTTCCTATTATTATAGCCCATATAACATACTTAGTTCAAAAGCTTTCAATATATTCTCCTTGGTGCTGTTAACGAGAGGTAGTAAAGATGAATAGATATCAAAAGAAACAAAAAAGGATTGTTGAATGCCAGTGGTTCTTTACTAAGCTACTCCAGTCTGTGGGGAATGAAATTAGTGCAAAGTGTAATTACCTAATTATTGATGCCTTCAAGTGCTTGGTTGTAAGTTTACCAACTAGACACACCTGTGGCCTCAAAACAGCTCTGACAGCCTAGACACAAGAGGTTCCTGTGTAATAAGGTTCCTGGCATCTGTTGTGGGCTTCTTTAGTGTTTTAGGAAGGGATCTGTACAACAAGAAGGAAAAAAAGAAAAACCAAACAAACAAACAGTAGCTCATGCCCATATAGCATAAGAGGCTGTGGAGGATTACTGTGTAAAGCCAAACTGGGCAGAAAATGTCTGTAAGACTCCATCTCCTATTACCTAACCAAATGTTAGACTAGAGGTGTAGCTTAAGTGCTTACAGAGCTAGCATAAGCAAGAAACTGAGTAAGAGGCCTTGAGTTGAAGCCCTGCACTGGAGTGCAATAGAGGGGGAAATCCGAATTTTAATATAAACTCTAAAAGCTTACACTTGAGTGCTAAGCCATGACACACATTTTCTATCCATCTCTTTACACATACAGATATATTTCCCAAAACATCAATAAGAGGTTTAAAAGGAAACAATTTCAGAAATGGGCAGCGGTGGAGACAACTACACTTTAATCAGGAGGGAGTGGATACTGAAATGGGAGCAAACATTTATGTCATGAAAACTGCCTTGTTACTTTAGGCATTCACCAACATGCCTTTCTGTGCTGGTTAATTTCCAACAGAAGAACCATCCTGGTGTGGAGAAGAAGCACAATCAAATCACTCGCTCCTGGCCTTAGGAGTGAACTGCAAAACAGAACTGGAAACAGGAGAGGAAGCTGGGATTCCAGTTGGAACCAGCTTTCTTTACATGACCACCAAAATGGGAATGCTTTACGATTCAAGACCTAACCCCTTGAAAATTTTAAAAAAAAATCATTCGGCTTATCAGATAGAGAGCAATTCCAACAATTCTGGGAGTTGAATGAAACTGTTGCCTGAATACAAATTAACGAATGCCTCTTTGCCACAAGGTCTTTCGTGTCTCTATTTTATTTTTAAATCCAAACAAGTAACAGCATCATTCCAGAAACCAGTTCTTTCTGATGGATGTCCCAGGGCTGGTGTTGAAGCAGGTCTCCTTGGCAACCGAGGAGCATAGTACCTACCGGGGTGGGGGTGGGGGCAAGGAACCCCAGTAGTAATTCCTCCAGCTAGACGCTCAGCCCCCAGAGACGTCCCCTCCAGGTCTCGCCCCTCGGGGCACCCCGGCACTTCCACCCTCTCCCCGCGGATCTGCAGGGCATCCACCCCGGACAGACACAGTCTGGCTTACCCGATGGGGTGCGCGGTCTGCTGGGGCGGGCACCTGGTCCCCTGAGCACTGCACCAGCGGCTCTGCTGCGCCCCGCGACGCTTTGGGGGTGACGAGGAGCTGCGGTCGCTTCGCGCTGCGGGTTTGGGGGGGGGGAGGTTGCAGTAGGGATGGCCGAGCGCGCTGGCGTGTGTGATCTGGGTGTGTGTGTGTGTGTGTGTGTGTGTGTGTGAGATCTGTGTGTGTGAGATCTGTGTGTGTGTGTGTGTGTGTGTGTGTGTGTGTGTGTGTGTGTGTGTGTGTGTGTGCGTCTGCGCGCGCCGTCCCGCCTGCGCGCTCCCGGAATCTCCGGCGGCGACACCGGTGTCCCTCGTCAATAAAACAGCTTCCAAGCCCCGGCGTGCCCGCGGGCGGCACGTCCTGCCCGGCTCTGCCCCGCGCGCGCGGCCGTGCTAGCCCGGAGACTCACCTTGCGGCCCGCCCCGCTCCCCGCCCTGGCGGGGCGGCGCCAGACGCCCGAGCGGCCCAGCCCGCTCCCGCCCCGCCGAGCCCGCGCTCGGCCCCCCCCCCCCCCCCCCGCCTTCCCCTCCTCCACCCCCCCCACCGCCTGGGAACCCCCGCGCGCACTCCCCTCCCCCTCCAGTTCTCCTCCCTCCCCTCCCACCGCCCCCCTCCCCACCCCCGGCCCCGCGCACACGCCAGCCCGCCCTCCCCGGAAGTCCCCCTCCTCCGCACAGCCCCCCCTGCCCGCACTCAGGCTCCGGCACCGCTGGCCGCTGGGTCTCCCCAGAGCCCCCCCACCGACAGCAGCTGCCCACCCCCACCCACCCCCCACGCGCGGGGACTGTGGACCTCCCGTCCCAGAGCTGGATGGGGAGCCACCCGAGCACACCACTGGGCGCGCTAACCAAGTACCGGGCGGACCTGACCTACCGAACTTGTCCGGTTGCCGCGCTGCCTCGATTCCTAAAGGCAGCCTTCTTAGGAGAGGACATTAGGTGGAACTGCGGAGAATCAATTCAGTATGACTGCAAGAAAACGACAGGGATGGGCCGGACTCCTGGGCCTGGACGCGGAGGCGGTGTCGCAGGACTCTGCGCACGGACCCCCGCACACAACCCCCGCTCGGTTCCAGGGCCTGGCAAGCTTGCCAGGCATTTATGTCATTCTTACCTAAAGCAGGCTGAGGAACCACATCTGTAACTTTGGTAGGTAAGTCCTGCACCTTCCAAGTGAGCCAATGTGGAGTTACAGCCACCAGCAACAGAAAGTGACACGAAACTGGCAAACTGTTTTGTAGAGGTTCAAGATTTCAGCTGCTGTAAGATTTGAATCATGTACTAGAATTTCACAGGCTTTTCATTTGGTGTTGTTTTACACCAAGAGACCAAATTTTTGAACCCATAACATAATTTGACCCGCGTCAGGAAAGAAAACACTGTTTTAAATCCATAAAGTGGTACTAAAGAACTCTATAGGTCTAACCTATACATTATATGTCTAGAACAAAAAGAACTTAATCCATGAAGTATAACTAAGTAGCTCAAAGACAGTAATTGCATGTATAAACAAAAGGAATCCTTTGAATATTTTTTTTTTGCCCGTATGGGATTTGAACTCGGGATTTCATATTTGCTAGCCTTCTACCACTTGAGCCACTACTCCAGGTTCTTTTTGCTGTCTAATTTGAGCTGGAGTCTGGCAGACTTCTGAATAACTAGGATTATAATGTAGGTGTGAGATACTAGCACCTAAGAAAAAGTATCTTTATATTACCAACTCTACCCCCACTTCAACCTATGTGTGTACATAGAAAGACCTCTTCTTGCCCTAGCTGAGTGTTTCTTGTTGAATATTGTATCCCATGATCCTATGCAATGGCTATCCTCTACAAAGGGCTCTATAAATATTGCTTACTGACACACAGATGCTCAGTATTAAATGCTCAAGATAACTGCTTAGCAAAATGTCTAGGTGAGAATAGATAATAATGGCATCATCTCTGGTAGAAATGCACATCAAAACAACCCTGAGATACCGTCTTACCCCAATTAGACTTACCAGTATTCTGAATTTGGACAACAACAAATGCTGGCAGGGATATGGAGGAAAAGGAAGCCTACTGCACTGCTATTGGGAATGTAAATTAATACAACCACTCTGGAAAGCAGTCTGGAGGTTCCTCAAAAAACTAAACATAGACCTTCCCTACAACCCAGCCATTCCACTCCAAGGCATCTACCCTGAGCATCATGAACCAGAATATGACAAGGACACCTGCAAATCCATGTTCATTGCTGCATTATTCACATATAGTGAGACCAAAAGAGGATGGTCTTAGGAGAAAAATCACCAAGTTGTCATATCCAGTCACTTCTTTGTATGCATATAAAATAATAGACATACTGAAATAAACTCTAAAGATAAGTAAACAAAGGACCTTTTCTTAATTTGTCTTTTTGTTTTCAGATGTCTTTGTATTCTTTACCTCATATACAGTGTATACACTGTATATACATCTGGGGGACTCTGGGGGAGGGCATAAAATCAATGGAAAATGGATGAAAACGTTCATCAGTAAGAGTTCACTGGCTTCACTGCACATGGATGAAAGTCAACCACCCATCTCCCATCTCCACCTTTTATCACACACACACACAAACCCATCCTCTCCAAATAGTCCTCCATTTAGATCCATAGTTTTGTTTGTATTTATGGATCTAGATGCGACATGAGATAAAATGTGTACTATTTGTCTTTAAGAGTCTGGCTATTGACTTAAAATGACAATCGGCTACAGTTTCATGCACTTTCATGAAAATGACATTATTTCATTTTTCCTTGTGGCTGAATGGTACATAGAATGTTATGTTTTTAAAAACCTTTTGGTGGGGCAGCTGGGAAGGTGACTCAGTGATAGAGTGCTTGCTTTGCATGCATGAGGCCCTGGGTTTGATTCCTCAGCACCACATAAGCAGAAAAAAATGTGGAAGTGGTGCTGTGGCTCAAGTGGTAGAGCACTAGCCTTGAGCTGAAGAGCTGAGGGCCAGCACCCAGGCCCAGAGTTCAGGCCCATGACCGACCAAAAAAAAAAAAAAAAGTCTTTTTTTTCCTCTAAAAGGCAACTCTGTTAACCATCAAAACCCAACACAAAAGTATTTTCCAGTTTACTCTGTGACTCAATATTTTAGATAGTATCTTTCTCAGGCAGCATAAATATGGCCCTTTTCCTTTTGAAAAACATAAAATAAGACAATATTTCTTAAAAGTTGTTTTTTGATAATTATAAATCAGGATATATTAAAGCTAATTGCACTATTTTGTTCATTGTTGCACTATTCATCACAGTCCAGGTTTTTATTTGTTTTTTTTGTTTTTTTTTTGGTCGGTCATGGGGCTTGAACTCTGGGCCTGGGCGCTGTCCCTCAGCTCTTCAGCTCAAGGCAAGCACTCTACCACTTGAGCTACAGTGCCACTTCCCACAGTCCAGGTTTTTAAATAGCCCAGATGCCTCTCAATGGACAAGTGGATCAGGAAAATGTGACACTTAAACACAATGGAACTTTACTCATCCATTACAAAGAATATTATTACATCATTTTAAAGAAATGGATGGGTCTGGAAAAAATTATGTGAGGTGAAGTCAGGTCTAGAGAGATAAAGGATGAATGTTTATCTCATCCATTGAAGTTAGCGCTAATTTACAAATGTACATGTAAACATATGTGGTTATATGTAAGTGTACATACATGTATGAACTGAAGTATGGTATTTGCAGGGAAGAATTCAAACAGTTCAATTCCTCAGGAAAACGAACTCAATATCCAACAAAATGAATACCACAAAACTGGTACTTGAAAGGAGTGGGGGTTTGGAGGTCAGGGGTAGAGGAGGGGGGTAGACAAATGAAAAGAGGAAGGTGGGTAGAATGCTGTCATATATTCAACACCTATCCTATTAAACGAGGAAAATTTAGTGGAGGGGTTGTGAGTGATAGGGGAGAATAATGAAAGGAGTAACATTCATCAAGATGCACTGTAAATGCTTGACAAGAAATGTACTTATTGTCTTACTCACATAATTGTAACTCCTCTGTACAGCATCTTTACAATAAAATAAAATTTTTTTAAAGATGCATTGTATTCATAACTGGTTTGTTGAATGGTAGCTCCTTTGTATAACTATTGTATATATACAATACTTTTTAAAAGGACAAAATAAAAACATGTTTATTGAAATACTATTCATTTGTTCACAGCTTTTTCCCTTTTAGAGTATGTTAGGTGGGTAAACAGTATCGGGCTTAAATTTGGTTTTTGTTTGTCAATAAAGAGATATCCCTATTTCAATTTAGTGATGTTATGAGAATTGAGCTGGAGAAGAACAAGGAGAAGTCTTTTCATTGCAAACAACAGAAACTATTTCATTCAATGTAAGCAATGGAAATGTCATAGAAGGACACTGAGAGCTTGAGAATTTGTGGGCAGTTTCCCTAGGTAACCAGGATGGGAAGGTGGTAAACATTAGAGTAACAACAGGCAGTCAGGGGTGGGGATATTCTGAGCAAGTGTCTTCCATTGCTGGAACAGATGAACACCAATCTATTGCTCTTCATATCCTCAATTCAGATTCCAGCTTCCACTTGTTCTAACTTGAAGCCATGGCCAATCTCACAAATGGACTAGGATATGTTCTTGATCACAGACCTTCCAAGATTACAGGAACACAAATGATGGCTGGAAATCACATACATTCATCATAGAAAATTGGGCATTGGGAAAACCCTCAAGATCTTGATTCCTGGCACAATGGGTATTAAAGACCTTGAGATCTTGTACTATAGAAACCTCTTTCATTGCCTTAAACATGTCCAAGAGTTTGGTAAAATATAAGTACATTTATATTTTAGCTTACTTCTTATATTCTGGGGAAGTGTTTTGGAATGCAATATGCTTTTGACATCTTGTTGAGTCCCTCAATCATGAGTTATTGGACCAAAATGTAAGAGCACAGCATAAATTTAACATTAGCATAGACTTTTTTGTACAATCTACTTGAACAGCTTTGTGAGAATCAGGGAAACTTGGAGTTGTTTTCTACATAGGTCAGATTTCATTCTAAAACTGCATCATAAAGAAGAGCTATGTCACGGTTTCTTATTCAACTCCAGAGAAAAAACTTGTTATAGCTGTCTTTTTTCATAGCAAGTGAGGAGGTGTCATCTTTAATGCCAATGTCATGGTTTTCTGTCACAAATCAGTTGTGACACTAAGGAGTCACTGAGCCCTATTTCTAATTACTGTATTTCCACAGAGAAAAGATCGATATTAATTATGCCAAAACCCCAATTGATTTTTGGCTGAAATCTACCAGTTATTTTAAAGAGAATAACACAAAATAACTCTAGCTAGAACTTCAATTTTTTTTCAACTACCTGTGAGTTCATTTAGTAGCCTATCTGTCCTATTCATTAGGATCCAGTGTCACCCAACACTTTGCCCCAAGGGAAAGGCATTGCTGTTAAAATGTTTAATGTTTACACTTTCTCTGCTATATTCTCTGGTAATAAGTGTTTTCAGTCCATTTCAGTCTAATTAACTAGACATCGAATGGGTGCTTATACTGAATATAATATAATATAAAAGAATATAATATAATATAATATAAAAGAATATTTCAATCACACTACTTAAATAGATGACAGAAATCCTTAGTTACCATTCGGATAAGGCAACTTAAAAATAAATTATACCTTTTTATGTTTCAGATAGGCAGTGATATAAAAAGAAAGCATTGTGGTTTGAATATTAAATCTGACCTGCAGGGTCATATGCAGTATGCCTGGTACTCACCTCATGGTTCCATTATGGAGGTGCTGGAAATTATAGTGGGCCCTAGCTAGGGCAACCAGGTCGCTGGAAGGTGTGTCCCTAAAAAGTCTTATCCCTGATGCTGTCTTTCCTCTCTCCTTCCTGGCCTCCATGAGAGAAGTAGCACCATATCCTTCAGCTGTGATATTTTGCCTCACTATGGACCAGAAACAACCTGAAGAAAACCAATCCTTTCTTTCGAGTTGTGTATCTTAAGTGATTCTATCATAGCAACTCTCAATTGACTAACACAAGAAATAGTGCCTAATATTTGAAAGAATATGGACAAATATAAGAATGCAAGCAAATACAAACATTTTTCATCGCAAATTGTCAATATTTATATCCTGAAAGTTTGCTTTGAAGAATTTTAGGGTTACCTCAAACAAACTGTGCAATGACTCACATAAACAGATTCTTTTGACAATTTAGTAATATCCAATAAAAAAGGAGAAGAAAGAAGGAGGAGGAGATGGAAGAGGAGGAGGAGGAGGACGACGAGGAGGACGGGGAGAAGGAGGAGGAGAAGGAGGAGGACGACGAAGAGGAGGAGGAGGAGGAGAAGAGGAGGAGGAGGAGGAGAAGGAGGAGGAGGAAACAATAGGAAGAAGAAGAAATTTGTGAGGACGAAGGGTAAACCAAGACAGAGATGAAGCTATTGTTTGGGGACAAGGAACCTACATCTAGGTTTTTGTTTTGTTTTGTTTTTTTCCAGTCTTGGGGCTTAAACTCTGGGCCTAGGTGCTGTCCCTCAGCTCTTCAACTCAAGGCTAGAGCTCTACCACTTGAGCCATAGCACTTCCAGTTTTCTAGGGATTATTGGAGATAAGAGTCTCACAGACTTTCCTGCCCATGCTGGCTTTGAACTGTGATCCTCAGGTCTCAGCCTCGTGATTATCTAGGATTACAGGCGTGAACCACCAGCATCTGGATGTACCAAGTTTATATCTGTGCTTTCAGTCATGTTCATCCCAGAGCCTGGAGAGGGGAATGAACAGGTGTGAGCCACCAGTGCCTAGCGATAGCTAATTTTTTAAAAATAGTGTATCTCTTAAACATGTATTACTAAGTAAGACAACAAAAAAAGAAGTACAATAGGTATAGGGAATCTAGTTTGAGAGTAGAAGGAAGTAAAGGAGAGAGATGTATATGATAGGTGTATCTTTCCATTTCAATAGCTCAGGGGAAAAAGAGATGAATCTCAATTGGGCTCCATTGAGTCCCACATGCATGAAGACCCATGTCACACCACTGCCTGACTGACACTGTTTTACTTTCTCATTGAGGGGACTGACAGTCACATGCTGTCAGTAGAATTAGGATAGGCCCATCTCAATGCATAGAAAATAAACACAATATATTTTTTCTTAATGTCTTTCTTAAGAGTTAAAATTCTTTGGCTCCAGTTTTAAACATTTTAAAGCAACACATTCTTGGCAAGTGCTCCACATCTACAGATAATTTTTTTAAATTGGTTGTGGGGGCTGAACTCTGGGCCTGCACCCTGTCCCTCAGCTCTTAAGCTCAAGGCTAGCGCTCTACCACAGCACCACTTCCAGCTTTTTCTGCTTATGTTGTGCTGAAGAATTGAACCCAGAGCCTCATGCATGCAAAGCAAGCACTCTACCACTGAGCTACCTTCCCAGCCCATCCAGGCAATTGTTTTAATGATACTTTTCCCCTGGGTAATTGTATTATATATAATACAATATCAAGTGTTATGAAACTTACTTTTATAGGTTGATTCCAAAATAGTGAAAGGTTTTTTTATTTAGTTTTTACTTTTTATTGTCATTAGTAAGCAGTTGTACAAAGGGGTTACAGTTCTGTAACTCAGGTTATGAGTACAATGCTTCTTGTCAATATCATCCCTTTCTTTGTTCTCCTCCAGGTTCCCCTCCCATCTCTACCCCCAAGTTACATAGTTCATATTTTACACAATATACATTGAATATAATGACTACAATCACTCACCCTTTCCCCATTTCTGTGCCCCTTCCTCATTTTCCCTCCCCCAAACATGTTTTTACTTCCTGATGTTCATTTTGATAAAAGTAGCTGTTCAGAGGAGTTACCCCTTAAGAATCCTCCCCTAAATAAATAAATCCCCCTTTAGTCAGTTTGTTTGTGTGTAAATGCATTGAGTCTTGTTTATGTAATCATGCACAGTTGTAATTTAGCTCATTACTGCACTATTCACAATAGCCAAGTTATAGAAACAGGCCAGATGCCCTACAATGGATAAGTGGATCAAGAATGTGTGGTACATATACATAATGGAATTTTAATCATTCATTAGAAAGAATATAATGGTATGTCATTTGCAGGGAAATGGATGTACTGTACCCAGAACAAATTGTATTAAGTGAGGTAAGATATACTCACAAAGAAACTTCTTATTTATACTAATACATTCCACCACTGCTAATTTCTGATACGAAGGCTCTTTCAGTTTATAGAACTGAAAGACTTAGAAGGGGAAATCTGAACACCCAAACTTTTAATAAAAACAGAAAACCAAGTAACTTCACTCTATGTAAGATTCGAACTCCTACTCTATGTTATAAGCCTCTGGAAATGCTGAGATTGACCTTGTGGAACAAGGAAATGGTATTTCCCAGTAGAAACAGAGGAGTTTCCTCTCACCTCAGTAAGGAGTAAAGGATGTGCCACCCACAATAGGAACTATTAATTTTCACCAGCTTTTAAAGAGAGACTTAATTAGGGAATTCTATTTCCTTTCATTATTTCTTCTAATTTCTCTTCCTTTCCTTCAAAAAATATTTCAGACAGAATCAGAATTTTGATTCTCTGTCTCTCTCTGTGTCTCTGTCTCTGTCTTGGTCTCTCTGTCTCTCTCCCTCTGTCTGTTTTTGGTTGCCAGTCCTGGGGTTTGAACACAAGGCCTAGGCGCTGTCACTGAGCTCTGTGGCTCAAGGTTAGCATTCTACCATTAAGCCACAGCTCCACTTCCAGCTTTTTTTTTTTGATGTTTAATTGGAGATATGAATCTCATAGACTTTCCTGCCTGAGCTAGCTTCAAACCTTGATCCTCAGATCTCATCCTCATCTACCCACATCTGGCCAAAATCTCTTTAATGATTTAAATTTTCTAAACAAGTGATGAATAATCCACTGAATGCAAAGACATCTCTGGACTCTATTTTGAAAGTTCTCTTATAATTAGGCCACCTATCACAGAACTTAAAGTGCATATTCAGTGATACATTAAAATTTTAGTTTCTAATCTTAGAACTATCTGTGTGGGATCATCAATTTGCACAAAAAGTTCATTGCTATTCTACAGTAGTAAGTGTAACATAGATCAACGCAACTGACACTTCTAAAATTGTAACCTCCCAGTAGTAATATACAAATTTAAGCATGCCATTAAGAAAAATTCATTATTATTAACCTCATTCATTAAAATCTTCCATTCATTAAAATTTAACTAATGCTGGTGCTGGTGGTCCATGCCTGTAACCATAGCTACTCAGGAGGCTGAGATCTGAGGATTGAGGTTTCAAGTCAGCCTCAGCAGAAAAGTCCTTAAGACTCTTATGTCCAATTAACTACCAAAAACAAAACCAAAACCAGAAGTGGAGGTGTGGCTCAAGTGATAGAGGACTAGCCTTGAGCAAATTAGTAAATAGTCCAGAAACAGCACCCAGGCCCTGAATTCAAGCCCCTGGTCCAGCACTAATAAATAAAAGTTAACTAACATTCTCAGGGCCACATCCTTCTGCAGGTAAAAATGATTGTCAAAAATAATACAAAAATATTTCTCAGGCTTCAGCCTGTCTGCTTAACAGAAACCAGAAGGCTCAAGCTTCTTGAATTTTATTTTAAGTTGTCTCAAAGGTATTTTATCAATGAATCCTATTGACTTAGCCAACCTATCCTTCTTGGCACGAGAAATGGTCTTTTTGTTGCAACTACTGTAAATTAGACTCCATAGATGCCTTAGGTATCAGCTCTTTTTCTTTTTACTTACTCTTTAAAAAAATTATAGTTCCTTCCAGTTAGGCAATGATTCTCCAGAAAAGATCACTTTGTGCCTTAGGGAACAGAACATCTGGACTCATTAGTGTCTTATAGAATTAGAGAGGGGGAAAAGCTCTTGGTACCCAGAAGGTAGATTCAGGAATGCTGCTATATATTCTGCAATCACAGGACATCCCTCTCCTCCACCAGAAAATATCTGTGGTTGGGAAATGCTTTTCAACACCCAGAGCTGAGTCTTAGACAGCTAGACTTTGTGATAATCTGTAGAACAGATATTTTTGTCCTAAAAAATTCATAGTCCTTCTCTCTGATGGATACACACACACACACACACACACACACACACACACACACACACACATATTATATCATATTTTCTTTACTGAGGGGCATCTGGATTTGTTCCATATCTTAGCTATGGTGAATAATGCTGAGATAAACATAGTTGTGCTAGTAGCTTTTAGTATGGCCTTGTTTGTGATCATATGGGTAAATGCCCAGAAGTGGGAATGAAAGACTTGGAAAAAATTATATTAAGTGAAGTAAGCCGGACCCAAGAAAACATAGGTCCCATGGTTTCCCTTTTGCAATAATTAGTATACATCTAGGATAATCTTAGCAGATGAGCAGAATAGCTCAATAGCTATGTACATATGGCCATATAAGATGATGTTAAGCGAAATGAACTCCAAGACATGGACACAAGAGGTTTTTCTTTGTTGTTGTTGTTTTTAATGTGCTATGTGATTTTTTGTTTCTTTTGTGTGTTCTTTCCTCTGTGGTTTATCTCCTGTTGTCACTGCATTTGATTTTGGTACCCTGGTATTGTATACACATTTATCTGAATTGGGGAAGGAGAACAAAAGAATGGTGAGACAAAGGACAAGGGGGAAACCAATGCAACAGCGATAATCACAAGTCAACATATTGGAAATGATCTGTACAACTTAGGACGTGGATTGGAAGGGAAAAGAAAGTAGGAGAAAAATGAGGGAGGGGGTAAAAAGTTCCATAAGAAATGTACTTATTACTTATGTAACTGTCACGCCTCTGTACATCACCTTGACAAAAAAAAAATCAGTAGTCTTCTGGTATGTTTAAACTAAACATATTCCTCTGTTTTCCCTTAGAAGCATGCCTCTCTTCCTGACTTTTCTATTTTTTTAATTACTAACATTTTTGCATATATTTTTATTGTAAAGATACTGTACAGAGGGGTTATAGGTAATGAGTACATTTCAAGCATTGTTATCTCCTTTGTTTTTCCCCTACCATCCCTTTCCTCCCCACCTCTCCAAAGCCTCCCTCTCCCCACCCCCATATTGAAAATGAACTCTGACTTTTTTTACACACACACACACATTAGTTTAATGTTTACTTCCACTTAGGCTAAGCATTTTCTTCTTTCTTATGCTTTTAATTGTAAAAATGCTGCACAGAGGGGTTGCAGTTACATGAGTAAGGTCATGAGTACATTTCCTATGGAGCATTGTTACCTCCTGTTTTTCCCCTAACATCCCTTCTCTTCCCCCCAATCCCCCCAACTCCTTCCTCCCTCCACCCCCATATTGAAAATGAAATGAACTCCCTGACTTTTCTTGAGGACAAAATGGGAATTGGTCCTGGGCACAAAGAGGGCCACACCCAGCAATCTTCCTGACAAAACAGATACTCTAAACATCCAAATAAAACCTCTGGTGTTCTGACGGGGCCCATTGTAGTTTTAAAGACATGATTGCCTCCTCTACAAAACTTAACATAGGTTGAAAATAATGTATGTTGAAGTGCATTTCAGCCACCGAACAAACATGAAGGATTTAGAAACACAATCATCTACTGTAGCTCACCACTTGTCTGCTCTTGCTTCAAGTGGCTGATAAAAACCTGTACCTGTGGCACACTCTTACTGCTCAGTCATTCAGGAGGATGTAATGCATTTCACCAGCTCAGGGAAGGTTCACAATTTCAAATTCCAAATATAGTTTGTACTGGATATATATCACAGTCACAAAATTGTGAAGTTAAAAAAAAAACAATAAAAAAACCAAACATTAAGTAAAACATTTGCTAACAACCATTGCTTCAGCCAACAGTATATGAAAGTATGTAATCATATTCCAGCTGAGCCAGGCATAGTAGATTATACCTATAATCCTTGTTTCTCAATCTCAGGACCAGCTAAACACACACACACACACACACACACATACACACACATACACACACACACACACACACACACAACTCAAGCTGAGACTCCTATCACAATTGAAAGGCAATAACTGGCTACTGCAATATTTCTGGGTCTCCCAGACAAATTCTATGGCCAAATTCATCACAATTTCATCTAATTTAGGATCTGTTCTCCAGTACAAGTTTCAAGATTATTATTTGCTGGATTGTGGCCGAGGCCAACAGAATCTGTGATGTGACTAAATGGAGTGAGCATGACATATAAATTGTATAATCTTAGCCAGGTAACAGACAGCCACAAACATGGTAGAGTACCTGACTAACAAGTGCAATGCCCTGAGTTTAAAATTCTGTTCCACAAAAAAAGAAGAAAAATGATAAGCCAAGTGCAAATGGCTCATGCCCAGACACTCAGGAGACTCAGACCTAAGAAGAATACTTTGAAGGCATCCAAAGTAGAAAAATCTGTGTCTCCATCTCTACTTAGGTAGTAAAATGCCAGACTTGAGTCATGATTCAAATGGTAGAACACCATCCATGAGCAAGAAATCCATGTGAGACTTTGAAGCCCCAAGTTCAAGCCATAGTATTTAATACACACACACACATACACACACACACACACACACACACACACACACACACACACACACACACACACACAAAACACATGTGGATCTTGGTCCAGGCACATACCATGAAGGTAGTAATGCCCTATGTTAAAAGTGATCAGCAATAAATAGGGCTGGAAGTTTGATTCGATGTTAGAGCAACTGGTTAGCAAGCTCAAGGCCTTAAATTCAAAACCCACCAAGTACATCCAAAAACAAACAAAAATACTCAGAAGACTTACAAGTTCTGGAGAGACTATGATATCAGAGTTCAATGTAGTTACAACCAGGTTCTGGCCAATTTCAAAACCTGTGTGCTGTGTACAGGACTCCTGCTTCTAGTCCAACCTGCTTCTAGTCCTTGCTCCATGTGCCCTGCATGTTTTCATGGGCATTATACAAAATGAGCACACATTAAGGATAACAAAGAAGGCCTATATCTATTACCAATATTTCAACAGCAACAATCACATGGTCAGAAAAGTTACATACAAGGAGCATTCTTCTCAGACTCAGCCAGCAAGCCCATCAGGAAACAAATGATCATTCAGTGAAAGAGAAGCATCCAGGATCTTCCTAATTTTTTTAGATCAATCCTTGATTATGTATTTGGTCAGGTTGCAACATTATGATGTTTTCCTGGTATAACAGATAGCTTTTAAATAAACAAGCAAATGTCAGCAGTAATTTTCTCCAAATAATCAGATGTTCTTGAAGACAAAATGTTCTTAGATTGATAATTTCTTAATTATAAGAATGTTTTAGGGTGGAATTGTGTCCTCCTAAATTCATATAGTAAAATCCAAACTCCCAGTCACTTAGAAAGTGACCTTATTTAGAGACAAGGTCATTGAGTTTTTCGAAAACCTTTTATTCCAACTTAAGAGAATTCATTTTTATCATTATCCTTAAGTAACAAATGGGATTTAATTCACTGTGTCTGTCTGTGAATGTCCTGCACCTTAATCAATGTGGCCCCTTTTATCATTCTCTCCATCTCTCTCAACCCCATCCATCGCCTCAGTTTGCCTAGTTCCATTTTCACATGTGTACATTGAATATGACTGCATTCTCCCACCTTTCCCCTCTCTATGTTTCACCATCTTTCCTTTCTCTGTATTCTCAACCAGATTACTGGTCTTCATTTCACTAAACTTTAAGTAGCTGTTCAAGGCGTTACACCATTAGAACTCTCCCCTGCAGATACCCTACTTTAGTGAACATGTTTATGTATATAGTCATATGACTCAAAGCATGTGTATATGTTCTAATTTAGATGAAGTGGAATAGTATAGGCTCCTGATAAACCTTTAAAAGGGAGAAGTTTGGATATACATATGCACACAGGAAGGAGAATGCCATGTGAAGGCAAAGGTAGAGATCAGGTGCTTCTACAAGCCAAGGAACACCAAAGGTTACCAGAAAGCCCTCAACAGAGATTGCCAATAAGAGATGTTGCCATAGACTGAATGTCTGCCTTACTCCCCCTCCCTCCCGCCCCAAATTCATATTGAAGTTGTAATCTTCAGTGTGGTGGTGTGCAAGTAGGTGGGTACAATCATCATGAATGGAATCCCAGAGAACACTGTCATTCTCTCTCATGTAAGTGTACTCAGAAAAATAGGCCCTTACCTGAACCAGACCATAGTAACACTTTGATCTTGGGCTTATAGCCTCCAGATGCTAAGAAAGAATTTTTATCATTTAGGAACGACCCATCCATGGTATTTTTGTTCTAGCAATCCAAACAGTCTAAGGACAGGCGCAGAACAGTTTCTTCCTCATAGCTTTCACACATCTTGACCTTTTGACATCTCCCCTCTAGAATTCAAGACAACATATTTCTCTTCAATAATCTCCCAGTTTGTTTATTTTTTATTTTATTTATTTGTTGGTCGTGGGGCTTGAACTCTGGGCCTGGGCACTGTCCCTGGGCTTTTCAGCTCAAGGTGAGCGCTCTACCACTTGAGCTACAGCGTCACTTCCAGTTTTCTGGTGGTTTTATTGGAGATAAGAGTCTCACGGACTTTCCTGCCCGGGCTGGCTTTGTACCTCGACCCTCAGATCTCAGCCTCCTGAGTAGCTAGGATTACAGGCGTGAGCCACCAGCACCCAGCTTCTCCCAGTTTGTATACTTAGTAACAGTACTCCAAATAGCAACACAGAATGTCAAAGTACTAGCTGTGTAAAGAACTAGCTAGACAAAGGTATTTGAAGCACAGTGGCTTCTTGTGTTGCTTATTCAATTAACTGCATTTGTTGTTTGATCCATATTCACACCAAATCTATCATATATAATATAAATAATTTTAGGAACTAGTAATAGTTTAAATAACATCAGATATTTTGTATCTTGGACAGCAGTCACTTGGGAGTCAAGGCTTGAGTCTCTTGTAGTTCTATGCTCTGTGAGTTTTATCAGCAAACTGTATGCCAAATATAATTACCTCAGGGTAATCCAGATTAAAATCATATTTCTATTAATATGGAGGATTTACATAAAAGGCTTAAAGGATTACATGTCTAAGTATGGCAAAAATTGAGTAACTGTCATTAAGATACAACTGACTTTAAAAACAAAAATGGTTACTCTGCATTTTATTATTAGCAATAAGTATTTATTAAGCTTACAACTCTATAAATGCTGGAGACACGTGGGAGCCGGTGATTATCATGGTACTGCATCACTGGTTTTGTAATGTACTTGCGATCCAGTGCAAGAGTAAAGACAATAAACAACACAAGATTGGCTGGGCATAGGAGACACTAAACACACTTTACCTACAGCACTGTTCATATTCTCTTCCTTGAGAGAGAGGGATCCAGATTTACTTTATCATAAACAACCCTTGGATTTTCCCCTTTTTCCTGTGCAAGTACAGAGCTTCATATTTTTGCTTGGCATTATTGCTCAAGGCTGGTGTCCTATTACTAGAGCCATCTCCATTCCAGCTTTTAGCTGTTTGAGATAAGAACCTCACAAACTTTTCGGCCTGGGGCTGGCTTCAAATTGCAATCCTCAGATCTTAGTTTCCTGAGTAGCAAAAATGACAGGCATAAGGCACCACTACTGCTGGGCTGGCTATTCCCAATTCCTTTGAGTAACCTCTCTGACTTACCCATAGAGTTAATTAAGATGTGTCTACTTTTTGGCATTATCCTTTGTTGAAATGTTTCTACAGGTCTCCTGATAGAACTGAGTTTATTACAAACAGAAGAATACTAACTGTGGAGTAAAGATGTGAATCCTTGATTCCAAGTGAGAAAGATCCTGCTAGGATTTGTTGGGGCAAGTGGGAAAGTCTGTAGTGAAAACAAGACCCAGGTGTTGGCCTCTGTCCCACAGCAACAGGATGCTGTTATAGATGTAGGGAAAATGACACTTTACAGATTAGAGCTGCAGTAACAGTAACATGGCTCCCATCCCAGACCTGGATGTGTGTGTGTTTTGCTTCTGAACTCCTGGCATATACATCCCATGCTCCTCCTGATATTTCCCATTTTTTACCTGTCACATGTATGGAAAATGTAAATGATAAAGTCCTTTAAGTCTTCTATATCAAGACTACCATTCATCTTAACCTGGTGTATAGTCCTATCAGGATGTCACTGTTGACATTCTGTTTTCTAACAAATAATGTGCCCAAAGCACATTTCCTTTATAAAAGGCACACACATCTTTACTCTTCTGAAAGCACTGATGTCCTGGAAATAACTATTCTGTTGTTTTGGTTAGGTCTACAATATTGGACTGAAAATAATTAACTGCTATGGGAAAGATCCCTGAATGGAGAATCAGTATCCTTGGGTTCCCTTAAGTATATGTAGGCAAGCCACTGTATCCTTCATGAGTCTGTTGCTACATCATGTTCATTGTGAGCTTAAGCTTAAGAATAGCCAATATCACAGTGAGCTTTGTTTTCAGTAGCTTTGTTTTCTCCAAAGCAGTAGGATAAAGTGGATTTCAAAACAGTCCAGAACCAAAATCAAGAGCAATCACATAAGACTGTGGAACTGAATAAACAGGCCATTATATCCAGAACAACAAGTGCCAAATCATGACACACATGTGAAATTCCAGACAAAACTGTTCATTTTAGGAGTTGGCAGGAATATTTTCCATTGTATGTCGTCTATATTTTGAACATCCTTACCTCTGTGTGGTTCTGGTCTAGATGCCACACTCTCTGATCTTACCAAAAGATGTGTGCATGACCCAGGCTCAATCAGCATTCTTCTCGTCTGGGAATTTAATCAGTGACTGAAAAAAATTAGCTAGAATTTGGTACTTATATAGGTTGGGCTGCCACAACACAGTACAATCTTAATTTACCTTGACATTCCCTCGTATTTCCTGCATACCCTATCAAGGCATGCATTTGCTGGATCTCAGAGACACATATTTTGCTGATGGTTTTGCTGAACTGTGATGGTGGGAGAGTGGTGGTACGGCTTAGCTGCTAGAGAAGGGACACACTGGGTACAGACAAGGACCAGATCAAGCAAGCTTCTGACTCAGATCCTTTGCAGCTTCTGTTCCCTTGTTCTCGAACAATTTTTCCCTCAAATTTCCACTGTCTATGAGTCTATTGGTCTGGCTGTCTGTTTTCCTGTCTTTAATTCAGCTGGAAAATGAACAGTTATTGCTTGTTTTCATACAAAGTAGAGCAAAGTCATATACCTTTGGCACTGACTAGAACCCTGGTCTGGGGCAGTGAGGATAAGGGTCTGTCAAGAAAGCAGACAGATATGGTTTACATGTGGCTTACATGATTCATGTTTCACTCCTCAACTGTATTGAGTAATTAATAAAACAGATATGGTTTACATGAATCATGTTTCACTCCTCAACTGTATCAAGTAATTAATAAGCTAAAAAGGATATTTTAGTAAGAATTGACACAGAATTGAGCTGAATGAGATCACAGAGTCACTCTGCTGACATGCAGTGAAGTATTCAGCCTTTTTGTGGGAAGAAAGCCAGTGAATGGGAAGCTGTGAGTACTGTGAAAGGGAAAGGTAAGCCATATGTTTAAGAGTTCTTGCGCATAGTATTTAATAGTCACAGCATTTTTATTACCCAAGTTCACTGAAGAAAACAAAATTTACTGTGAACCCATTCAATCTTGTAGAGTAATCCTCATTTATACATGTATTTTTCATTTTCTGATGTTTTAGTTACCCGTGGTCAGTCATCATAGTTTGAATATGAGATGTCCCTTGCAGGCTGATGTGCTGCATATTTGTTTCCAGTTGGCTGAGTGATTTTGAGAGACTGTGGAAAGTTTAGGAGGTGGAGCCTAGCTGTACGAAGTAGGTCATTGAGGGCATGTCTTCGAAGGATTTACTAAGTCCTCCATCTCCTTTTTCTCTCTGTCTCTGCCGCTCCCTCCTGTTGGCAATGAGGTAAAGAACTCTTCTATTATATGTGTTCCCCACTCTGATGTTCAGCTCTTTCTGGGCCCAGAACAAGAGCCAAGTGACCACGGAATGAGTCCTCTGAAACTGTGAGCTAAAACAAATCTTTCTTCTCTTAAGTTGTTTCTGTCATGGAAGTGGTGCTGTAGCTCAAGTGGTAGAGCGCTCGCCTTGAGCTGAAGAGCTGAGGGACAGCGCCCAGGCCCAGAGTTCAAGCCCCACGGCCGACAAAAAAAAAAAAAAAAAGTTAAAGTTGTTTCTGTCAGGTATTTAGTTGCAGCCATAATAAAACTAATATAGCCTACTCAGGAGGCTGAGATCTGAGGACTACAGTTCAAAGCTAGCCGGGGCAGGAAAGGCTGTGTGAGACTTTTATTTCCGAAGAACCATCAGAAGCCAGGAAGTGGGGCTGTGGCTAAAAGTGGTACAGTGCTAGCCTTGAACAAAAAATAAAATAAAACAGAAAACAAACAAAAGCTCAGAGACCAACCTTGAGCTCAAGCCCCATGACAGACAAAACAAAATAAAGCTAAACTAAAAAAACAAAAAAGAATTCATCAACCAAGATCTGAAAAAATTAAGCGCACAATCCAAGAAGTAAACAATTCACGAATTTAAGTTGAAAGTTCTGAGTAGTACGATAAAAAAAAAAAATCTCTATCCAGTTAGTCCTGCCTGAGACTTGAATCCACCTTTTGTCCAGCATATCTACTGGATATGTGACACTAGTTAATACCCATCTTTGTTGTCAAATTAACTGCAGCAAGATCATAGTGTATGTGTGTGAGTATGTGTATGTACAAATGATCCCTCCATAGTAGCCTAGCACTACAACACAATGCCTAGATCATTCATCTCAGTTTGTCTCAGATCATTACAAGAAGGGTAAATGCTCTGCTTTATTATCAGTATTGTTCTTAATGTCTTGCTGTGCCTAGGTTGTCAATTAAATCATAGAATATATGTATGTATAGGAAACAATTATATATAGACTAGTACATCTGTTGTTGTTTCAGGAATCCAATGGAGGTCATGAATCCTCTATAGATAATTAGGGACTACTGCAACTTTTCTCATTCACAGATATGATTATTCTGTGTTATGTCTTGAAAGGGCAACTTTTGTCTTTGGAAAGATGTCTTTGATGGGCTAAGGTCTGTCACTTACAATAGAACTTGTTCCAAAATAACTGGAAGATAGAAATAGTGGGACAAAGGGTGAACAAATGCAGCAATGATACTCGCTAGATACTGTGTGGAAAAATAGAGGAGGGGGTTTGGGAGGGAAAAAATGGGGGAAAATGGGAGAGGAGGAGACACTGTTAAAAAAATGTACTCATTACCTGACCTATGTAACTGTAACACCTTTGTACATCATATTTACAATAAATTTTTTTAAATGGAAAGATACATTGAAGAAATCAGATTGACTATAAATTATAATAAATTTGTTATGATTAATAAATTATAATCTATAATTACGAATTGTGGGTGATAACATATAGATATTCATTATACTAGACTGTGTACATTTAAATGTGTTTGAAATTTTCTTAACAAAAAACTATTTTATGCCCACCATATACCTGAAAAGGGATTAATAACTAGACTATACAGTGAGTTCAAAATACTAAATGGACAAATCAATAACCAATCACTAAGTAGGCAAATGAACTGAAAAGGTAATTCCTAAAAGAAATGCAATTGCCAATAAGTATGTGAAGAGATATTTAACATCCCTGGCCATAAAGAAAATACAAATCAAAACAAAATTATGTTATCTCACTCTAGTGAGAATGGCCTTCAACAAGAGCACAAATAACAACTACTGGCAAGGTATCAGAGAAAAAAGGACCTTCATACACTGTTCATGCAACCACTACAGAAATCAGTATGGTGGTTTCTGTAAAAAACTATGATCCATATAATCCAATGATACTACTCTTGGGACTATATCTGAGGGAATATAAAGAGGCACTTGCACATTCATGTTTATTGTAGCAGTATGCACAATAGCCAAACCTTGAAACAACCCAGATTCTCTATAATTAATGAATGTGGCATGCATACATGATAAACTATTATTTTGAATACATTTTTTGCACATAAATGGATGGAACTGGAGACCATCATGTTCAGTGAAATAAGCCAGGTTCAGAAGGACAAAGGTCAAATGCTTTCCCTCTTATGTGGAACCTAGACTTAAAACGATAAGCATATATAAATACATAGATTATCTATCTATCTATCTATCTATCTATCTATCTATCTATCTATCCATCTATCTATGTAGAGAACATGTTTGTAATCACAGAACTATTGGAGAGGACTGGGAGGAGGAGGGCAGAGGAAAAGATAAGTGATAGAAGGTAAAGAATATTGAAATTCATTGTGTCTGTGTATCTAGATATCATAAAGAAACTCACTGAAAACTTGACTGATATGAGGAAAGGGGAAGGAGAAAGAGAGTAATTGGTGTAAGTATAACTAACATAATATGTATAGATGTGAAATATCACAGTGAAACTTCTTTAAATAATTAACATATACCTAATATGAATGACAGGAGTATAAAAGAGATTTTGTACAGGGTATGTGAGGATTACTAGTGGGAAAAGAGAGTACAAACGGAGAATGGAAAAGAGGGCTAATATGGTTTAAGTAAACACACATATGTATGAAAATAGAACAATGAAACTTCTTGAAATTGTTTTAGGAAGGAAGGAAGAGTGAGAAAGGAGAGCAATGGGATTGGCCAATCTGATCAGGGTATATTGTAAGCAAATATGAGTATGTAAAAATAAAACCCCATTGTACAATAGATGCTAATAAAAAGTAAATAAGTAAACGCTAACAGTTTGGATAACTTATTTTGAATTTAAAAGAGAGATCCAATGTGAAGAAATATTATATTCAAAATATATTCCATAAACCAAATCATTTCTCCAAACAGTCTAATGTCAATATAAAAAGCAAGTAAAAAAACATGAAGGGATATATAAAAGCTATAAAATCTGCTCAATGCAGCAGACACATTCTGGAACACACACACACACACACACACACACACACACACACACACACACACGATTAACTATGCCAAAAGTGGCATGAGAATACAGAATAGATTAGACCATCAGGTATTTGTACTTTATTTGTACTTTATTTCTTTGTAACAAATCATCACTAATTTAGAGGCCTAAAACAGCATATCTATACACAATGTGTGTGTGTGCGTGCGCGTGCGTGCACACACACACAATGACCTACAGAACTGTGAGGGTATATACATTTATGTACATAAATATGTACAAAATATTTTACAAAAATATGTGGAATTGCGCAGCTCTGTAGGGCAGAAGTCTAGGCAGTTCCACAGGGTTCTCTGCTTAGAGTCACTAGGCTCAGCATTGTGCCTATCACTCCTGCCTGCCTCTCTGTCACAGCCAACAGAAAGAGACTTAGCAGAGTTGCATGCACTACATCTTAAGAGTGGCTGTATGTGATGGAAAGACAAGCTACAGAGGGAAAGGGGGAGCGTTATACTCATGATGGGGTATAACACTCAAGAACATTGCCATAATGTAATAAATTAACGGAAAGTCCTACTTTCTCATCTCTAAAGTGTTCATGAAGCCCAAGTACCAATATCAAGATGGTTTCACATAGTAATATTTTTAGAGCTTTTGAACATTTTATATCTTGCTAAATTGCCAAAAACTACCTTCTGTAGCCTGCACTCAAATGGAGGGAATGTTTGCACTAATTAAATTGTTACAGCCAGAACAAAATTACCTCATTGGAATCAAAACTGCTGTTATAAAATGTTCTGTTCGTCCCTAAAAACCAAAGCCGTGTGGATGTGGAGAGACAAAGACATTATGAAAACTCTCTGATGCGGGAAAAACTGGTGTGAAAATAGGAGACAGGGAATCGAATTCAAACAGAAATGGAGAGTAAATGGAAGTGGTAAAAAACAATTGGAAATTTAGCTATGTACTTATGAGGGAAAGAATTTAGTGACTATGTATATATAATTAGATGTCATGTCTCTACTGTACTCACTGATTTATTTGTGCTGTATGTATTCTATTTTCTATTCTATTCATCCTATTCGATTCCACTATTCATCAATACCACACTTTAAAGGTTTATATTCTCTCCTGATATCTTGTAGAGCAAATCCTCTCTTTTTGTAGTTTTTCAAATATATATTGGCTAATTTTTCATAGTTTCTCTTCCTGATGAACTTCAGCATACGTTTTTGAGTCTCTCAACTTGTTACAATTTCGTTTGGAAGTGTATTTAGCCAGGCATGGGCAAAGTGGTGTATGCCTGTAATCCCAGCATTTAGGAGGCAAAAGCAGGAGATTCCAGGATTCCAGGCCAGCTTGAACTATTTGGTGACACTTTGTCCCACAAAAAGAGAAAGATATTGCATGTATGGATTAATTTCAGGAATAATAATCATTTTTTATATGACATAATGAAGAATTTGGTAAGTTCAGCCATCTATAAATCAGACTTTTCAAAGCCTTTTTTGTAAGCCTCCCTGGAATACTCTGTTTTCCGTGTCTTGCTTTTAAATTCTTTGAAATGAAAACTAGTTCTAGGGTGTTTCTTTGTTCTTTACAGCTTTTCATGTGTGTTAGACTCTGTTTAAAATTTTGTCATTTACTCAATTTGGGTTTGACGTATTGTTGGAAGCTTAAGATGCCAGTACAGGGCTTTGAACTCAGAGCCTTGTCCTCTTGCTTGGCATTTTCCCCTCAAGGCTGGCTCTCTCCCACTTGAGCCATACTTTTTTCAGTTTTGGCTTTTTGATGGTCCATTGGAGATAAGTATCTCATATATTTTTCTTGTCTGTGCTGGCTTCAAATCCAATCCTGATCCTTAGCTCTCAGTCTCCTGATTAGCTAAGAATAGAGGAGTGAACCATCAGGGCCTGGCTAGATGTGTAACAGTTTTATTGTACTATCAAAAACATTTTGGTTCATTATTCTTTCTAAGTTATATGAAGGACAGCTAGTTTATTGCTACTTTATTTGATTGATTTATTATGTCAAATAGTCCTTTGAATTATTCTCTTTTTCTAGCAAGATACAGACTTTTCCAATGACAAAAAAGTGATTAGTATTTACTTTTTATTTTGAATTAGCTAGGACCCTCAAAATATGGAAGGCACTGACTTCATTAGTCTTCTTATAACACTTCACAATTTAATATGATACTGTTGTACTTCTCATATGTAAAATTTTACTTCAATTGAGCTGTTTCTTATTCACTTCCCTGGAAGTTCCTTTAACTTCCTAAAGATCCTAAAAGTTGCTTTCTATGTGGCTTTCTTAAAGGCTTTCTCAAAAATTTTTTTTTTTGGGTCCGGTTGTGGGGCCTGAGCGCTGTCCCTCAGCTCTTCAGTTCAAGGCTAGCGCTCTACCACTTGAGCCACAGCACCACTTCCGGCTTTTTTTTTTCTTTTTGCTTATGTGGTGCTGAGGAATGGAACCCAGGGCCTTGAGCATGCAAGGCAAGCGCTCTACCACTGAGCCACCTTCCCAGCCCCACTCAAAAATTTTTAACAATGCAACTTACTTTTTAAGTCCAAAGGAGTTTTGCATAATGTAAGGTAATCATGTGAGTGGTCATGTTCTACTCTGTTTTCTAATCTGTCCTGCGTCTGCATGTTGTTCTTCTCTTCACTTCTCTTCTATTCAATTCTAATCATATTGGGTTCTTCTGGCTAAGAACAATTCATAGAAGATGAGATTAAATTATAGTTGTTCAGAAAGTGGCATGTATTGTTTTCTCTCAATTTTTTTTTTAGTTGTGCTGGTAGCTTTATTTTTATTTTTTATTTATTTTTTATTGTGAGAATACCATACAGAGGAGTTACAATTACACAGACAAGATAACGAGTACATTTCTTATCAAGCATCGTTGCCCCCTTCCCATACTCCTCCCCTCCCCCCACCCCATCCCCCTTTACCCCCCACCAAAGTTGTTAAGTTCGTTTTTCGACTTATACATCTCATTGTTGCAATGGGTCCACCTGTATCCCTAGTTAAACGATTTGTTTTTTTCCCTTCCCCTCCACAAATTATACCAACATCAAATACAATGAAAGTATGGGTTATACTGTGGGGGAGGGACATACAAAGCAACATAGAAATCATCTTATAAATATGATAGAAACAATTGCATGAAAGGAAAAAACCAAAAAACCACTTGAATACTTATCTTGGGGTTCATTCCACTAACATCAACTTATCTGACCTTTTCTGCTTGACTCAGACATAGACTAGTTCTTGCAAATAAGGGAAACCATGGGACCTATGTTTCTTTGGTGATTTCATTATGCATGTTACTATATTAATTCCAAAATATTCTTAAGGTCTTTTATTTTCTCCCTTATTTTTACTCAGATTTGTCCGATTTTATAGTCTCCAACAACCAGTTTTCTTTTCTAGATAATTGTTTTATATTTTATCTCATCTTTAATTTTTTTTGTATTTTTCTTTCCTGACTTGAATGCTTACTTCAATTTTTTTTGTATTTTGATTTTCCTTTCTAACTTGAATGCTTCCTTCACATGCATGTATCTTCCATATTTCTAGTTTTCTGAGTTACATTTACTATGCATACATATACAAAATATTTAATATACACATATTTTCTTTCAGTATTGCTTTAGCTGGTCCACAGGTTTTAATAAGTTCTTTCAAAATCTTTCACTATAGTTCACACAATTAAGTGGCAAGAGAAGAAACTGCTGGAAGGGGAGTTGGGGTGGGTCTCCTCAGCTGTATGGAGGCATACGTGTTCCCTCTCTGCCTGGGCACTCTTGCTCTTTTCTTTCCTTCTTTCTTATTTCTTTTGTTTCCCATTGACATTTGCTCTGCTCATTCCTTTCTCCCTCTTTTCAGACTTAAGTCCAGAGAATTAATAGGCCACAAATGGATTACCTTCCCTAGGAGTACCTACTTTCTAAAGGTGAATACAAGGAAGGAATGTAAGGTCCGTGAAGTTGAATGAATCATAGTAGGCACTCAAGCATTCTGTTTTACTGAACTAATCATAGCTCCTAGAGATGTTTGTCTGCTATTCCTTAAATCTATGGATTGTAATCCTAAATGGAAAAAAGCATTTTATGCATGTGACTAAATTGAGGGTATTTCGATGAATAGACTACCTTAGTTTACCAAGAGAAGCATGGAATAATAACTAAGGGATAAAAGGGAAAAGAAGAGGGCAAGAGAGTCATACTTAAGAGAATGAAACCTAACATTGAAGTGATGCAGTATCCAGCTACCAACATATGCAGGCAGTTTCTAGAAGCAGAGAAATACAAGAAAAGCTATTTTCCTGTAGTTTCCAGGAGACACACAACTTTCCCAGCACATTTTTTTTTATCTTACCAGATATATTTGGGATTTCTGATTTTTAGAACTGTAAGATAATTGTTGCTTTAAGCCATTTTTTTGTGATAACTTGTCAACAACAATGGGAAACTAATACAATGACAAAAGTCAACAGTGTTACATTTGTGTGTAACTGCTAACTAATAATTCTAATCTTGAACCTCTAGTATTTCTCCATTTGAGAACTGGATCTGCACAAATTCTAAGTGTTTTGGATAGAGGTACCTCACGAATGTACTTTTCAGAAACATACAGCACTTTATTACTATGAAATGCACCAAGCTTGGGAACTTTGTTCCTTACTTGAAGACTTACAAATCCCCTTGCTCCTCATCTGGAGTCCAGACTGTGGAGACATTCTCTCTGAACACCAAACACTTCTGCCAAGGTGTCATTGTTCTGTACAACTTTTGCCCTGCTCACTATGGTTAGGGTTTTCTCAGTGACCCTGGGGCCTTGTTCTGGGCTCTGTGAGTCACTTGTCTTCCAGTGTCTGAAGTCACAGACTGCTTTGAATTACGCGTTAAAAGGAATGAGTGTACAATGATACCAGTCTAAACAGAGTGAGAAAGAATAAACGGGATGGAGGAGAGACTTGAGGAGACTGGCCAGGAGTTATTAATGCAGTTAATGTCAAGGAAAACAGAGGTGGTATTTATGATTTTATGCCCCCAACATGATACCTCAACTTTAATAGCTCAATAATGCCACCACCATGTCTGCTAATCAGCAAATTGAACATATATATATATATATATATAAAATTGAACATATATATATAAATATATACATACCTATAGATACAGATATTACCAATATATGAATTCAATGCTTGAATAATAATTCTTAATTTTCAAATAATCATTTTATCCTTTCATTTATATGCTATAACTAAAGTATATTTTTGTTCTTTTTCAAACTTCCCCTTGCCTCTGTGGAAGATGGAAGGCATGCAAATATTGACTATTATATTCTAAGACCATATTAGACATTTAAAACTATTAATCTGTGTAATATGCATTAGGCAATTACTATCAATCCAATTTTAAGATAAGTAGGTTGGGTGTTGTGATCCACTCCAGTAATCCCAGGTACATGGGAAGTACCTCATATGCAAATTAGTCCCAGTCTTCCTGGGCAAACATAGGAGATTTTATCTGAAAAAGAACTAAGTCCGGACTGGGAATGTGGCTCAGTGGTAGAGTGCCTGCCTAGCATGCATGAAGCCCTGGGTTTGAGTCCTCAGTACCACATACACAGAAAAAGTCAGAAGTGGTACTGTGGCTCAAGTGGTAGAGTGCTAGCCTTGAGCAAAAGAAGCTCAGGGACAGTGCCCAGGCCCTGAGTTCAAACCCCAGGACTGGCAAAAAAAAAAAAAAAAAAAGAACTAAGGCACCAAAGGGCTTAGGGCCTGGCTCAAATGGAGAGTGCTTGCCTCGTAAGTGCAAGGACCTGAGTTCAAACACCAGTACTTCCAGAAAACAGAAAAGTAGTTCCAACAAGATTAAGTCAACCAGATTAAAGAACTTTCAGAGGGCTGGGAAGGTGGCTCAGTGGTAGAGCGCTTGCCTTGTATGCCTGAGGCCCTGGGTTCAATTCCTCAGCACCACATAAGCAAAAAGAAAAAAGCCAGAAGTGGAGCGGTGGCTCAAGTGGTAGAGCGCTAGCCTTGAGCTGAAGAGCTGAGGGACAGTGCCCAGGGCCCAGAGTTCAGGCGCCACAACCAGACCTCCCCCGCCCCCAAAGAAAAAGAACTTTCAGAGGACTCACTTCTAGAAATATTCAAACAAAGACCACCTACCTATCCAGGGCCAAGCTTCCTACTTGTCTTTACATTTGACATTTGATATTTATTTTCTATCTACTTTGTACTAGAGCACACTTTCATGTGTTGAATCCAGCAGGGGCCCAAAATTTTGTCCTTAAAATATTTATATTCTCTTAAGAGACTAATCTACAAACATTTATAATAACACACCACCGAGTTAGAAAGTTTATTTCTGAACAACATCTTAAACTTTCCATGAGATCTGATTTCGACTTTTTCCACAGACCTTATAAAAGTTCTTAAATTTAGACTCCCTGTTAATTTATATGTTTTGACATGGGAACTGGAATTGTGCAAGGATTGTTCAGGTTCCATTTCCCTAATGGAATGTCCACCCACTATACACTTCTGATGAAGTACCTCTGTGCCCTGTTTTGCTGTTTGAGGGCCTGAGCAGGCCAGTGCCAGGTGAAACAGCTGGCTCACATTGGATATGCTTTTAAATGGGAACTCAAACTCTGACTAAAATAGGAACTCAAGAACTTTTCACTTTGTAATATCCACTCTAGCTTCTGTCTCACATTACTGCTTCATGCTGCCATTTTTTCTATGAAAATAAGATTTTTACTTTTAAAATGTTAACAAGCAGTGAGTGGAATTGTCACCCCCACTGTGTTGAAGTACATTTTGAAACAATGAAGCAGATGACAAGTGTCTTGACAATAGAAATCGGTTAAAGAGCACAGAATTATGACTATTCTGAAAGAAAGAAATCTTGAATCAGCCTGCCACCTTCAGGATATCTTACCAATTAACTATGAGAAAACACTTCGTTTCTATAAATTCAGAAGAATCAGATAGAAACTGTTCTTCCTTCTGCTTTTGCTACGATTAAGCATTTATATTTAATGACATCAGCTTTGAATCAAATTGTCTATTTCTTGAAGTTTTTACGTTGATTCAGTTATCGTTGTATCTATTCCTTTTATTTAACCTGGTTTACAAAACAACCGATCTACTTCATACAGCAAAGCTGAAAACACCAAAAGACCTTGCAGCCAGTCTGTAAAAAGATATGCTAAATGTCAAAGCTACTGCTTCCTCCCTAGCGCTTCTCTTTCATTTTTTGTGGACTAATCTCAGCATTTCTAAAGAACCTTAAACAAACTCAGCATCACAGAAACTCATCCAGCGATGGAGAGTGTGGGAAGGATAGGCTGGAACAAAGTTGGGAGGAAGAAGAGGGAGATGGGCTCGTTTATACGGGGAAATAAATTTGAAATAAAAAAAGTAGGTAATGGAATGTATAACTAATATTCACAACTCTAAGGAAAATAAGAGGGAACCTGAGCTGGGTGTCGCCGGTGGCACACGCCTGTAATCCGAGCTACTCGGGAGACTGAGACGTGAGGAACGAGGTTCGAAGCCAGCCTGGGCAGGGGGGTCTGCGAGACTCTTATCTCCAACTAACCACCAGGAGAGCCTGAGTTCAGGATCTGCACACACACCCACAACGGTCATGGAGAAAGAAGAAGGCGGCTGGCTGACGCACCAGGAAGATGAAGGATGCTGAAAAGTCAGTCACCGAGAATGCACAAGGCTTCCTTCGTTTCCTCTCGTAGAAGCGGGAAAGGGTGAATGCAGGTCTGTCAACCATCTCCAAACCTATCTGGGGGCTGGGTCAAGTCGGATGCCACGGGGGTCACGTGGGAAGCAGTAACCAATGCCAGGCCGGCTGAATTCCGCCCCCAGTGGGGCGGGGTGCATCGACGAGCATCCAGGCCATGGTTTGTAGCTCCGCCTCCCGGACCGCCCAACGTCCGCAGCCTAGGCCCCGCCCCTCGCTCGCGGGCACAGCCTCTGATTGGAGGAGTCCTACATCGGGCAGGAAGCGCTTCTTTTACTACCCCAGTGTTGCAGCCTCCCGACCGCCAGAGGGCGACGAGCAGGAATTTGAGTGTTCCGGTCCAGCGCGCGTTCCTCTCTGACCTCTGACGTGCGCATGCTCCCTGCGTCCGGAGGTCACTCACGCCGGTGCGCCGCGAGCCCCGAGGTCACCATGCTCTGAAGAGATGGGGGCGTCGGTGTTCCGCGCCCTCAGGAATTTCAACCTGGAGAACCGGGCGGAACGGGAGATCAGCAAGAGGAAGCCGTCCTCGGCTCCCAGACACCCTTCCACCAAGAAGCTCCTGGTGGAGCAGATGAGCCGTGAGTGGGGGCCGCGGAGCCCGGGGCGCCGGGGGCGCGGGCTCCGGGGAGGCCGAGGCCGGGTGGAGGCCCGCGGCTGCCGCCGAGCGCGAGGGGGCGGGGCTTCCGGCCGGCAGGTGACGTCATGCGGCCCCCTCGGCCCGCGCCCACGCCGACCTTGGTTGGCGTGGATGTTTGGGGACCCAGGAACTGGGAGTCCGAACCTCGAGGATCGTGTGCAGCGCAGTCTCCCCCCCCCCCCCCCCCGGTGATCTCACCGGCTGCATGCCGGGCCGGCCTGCTGTTGGTTATTATTATTATTGTTATTATTAATTTCTCTCCAGGGGGGTGGTGGTGATGCTGGTCCTTGGTCCAGAACTCAGGGCCTGGGCGCTGCCCCTGTGATTTTTTTTTTTTAAAGCCGCAGCTCCACTTTCAGGCTTTGGCTCACGGACGTTCCTGCCCAGGCTGGCTTCGAACCGCTGTCCTTATAAGCCCAGCCTCTTGAGTAGCTAGGATGACAGATGTGAGCCAGTGGCACCCAGCTGATTCCCTTCACTTTTAAAAAATAGTCTCGGAACTGTCCAGATGATTGTCTTTTCTTGTAAAGTAAAGCATATGAGTTTTGTTAAGAGTTTTTTTTTCCTTTTTAAATGTGTGTGTGTGTGTGTGTGTTGGTGGTGTCCTTTCTTTAGATCATCCAGATATTGAACGAGAAGTTACTAACAAGGATAACAAGCTGCACTCATTATTGAAAGATATATACGTTGATTCCAGAGATCCCGTGTCTTCCCTGAAGGTAATGTGTGCCTTAATTAAGTAGATAAAGAACATACTTTTTTGAGTACTTTGCCAGTGCAAAAATAAATGTCAGTGTAGTTGTAGCCGTAGCCCCGGAGTCTTGGCAGAGGTTAAGCCAATAAGCACAGCGGTCTAGGCAAGGCCTTGTTTCATTGGGTGATTTACTGGAATTCTAAGACTAGAGAAAGTATTGATTGAATGCTCCACTGTGCATTTTTTAAAATATTATTTCAGACTTTGCAGGACATGATTAAGGCATTTCTAGTGGTTAACATTTGTGTGACAAAAAACAGTTAACCACTAGTACCCTTCTTATTTCAGGATTTCTAATGTTGGGTTTGTGGGTTTTTTTTTTTCATTTTTAAGGATGTATTCAGATCAGATATGTAAATTAAAGTCAGATTATATTGAGAGTGGGAATTCATCTGATAAGTATTACAAGTACATATATAACAAGTTAGAATGCCAGGGACAAGTGCTTTACATATATAGCCATGAACAAAACAGGCCTTGTCCTTCCTCTTATTGGGCTGTCAATGTTGTATGTGAGACACAGACATTAAACATATGATCTGCCGTGCACCTGTAAATGCATAATTATTGACACTGAAAACTTACCACAGGGACTTACTTGAAATTGGTAGATGAGTATGAATCCGTCTAAGGATTGAAGGATGAATTAGAGTTTGTGAGGTCTGGAAAGTACTAAGTAGAAAGAAGACTTTGATCAATGAGCAAGGAAGGCCAACTACAATTCAGTTTTTTTTTTAATTCTAAAATTATCTGTTGTCTATAAGAAGAGCCATCTCAAATAGTGTTTTTAGTATAATGTTTACAAGAGGGAGAAGTAAAATATGTGTTTGAAGCATGGAGATAGGAGAGAGTGATGCTTTTGGAAAACAGTCTCTGCATAAATATAACATGGACTAAAGGAATTTAATGATCAAAGAAGGAGAAATACTTAGGAGAGGGAAATATATGCCAGGTTTAATCTGGTTTTAGGCATGGATTTTGTGAGGGGGTAGAATTAGTAGGTTCAATTTTAGACATAGGAAGTTTGAAGTATATGGAGGTGCATCCAAGTTTTGGACCTGAGATCAGAAAAAAATAAAAGGTCTTGGCTTGAGATCACATATTTGGAAGATATAATGTGTTGGCTGTGGTGAAAGGTAGGCAAGTGTAAGGGATTCCTAAAGTGCGAAGAGGGTTTTGCTAGAACTTAGGACATAATAACATTTCAAAGACAACAGAGGCCCAGGTCCATAAGAATGTGAAGGAACTCCTGCAGGAAGAGATGGAAAACCAAGAAAGGTGTAGCATGGAATCTAAGGGGGAAGAAAGTCACAGCTGTATAGATGTGGTCCACAGCATTAGTTATAGGGAAATACTGTGTGAAGTTCACATAAGGTCTTCAGAGTGATGTCATCTGAATTAAATGAATAGGAGATGATTAGTGAGTGATAGTAAATATTATTATCTCATAAACCTTTACTACAGGATAGGAAATTGCTCAGAATGGGTGTTGGTTTTGAGTTTTGGAGTTTTAAAGAAGCAATTACGACATTATTATGTCCAGCTTAATATATGTCAACTTAAAAAAAGATAGTGACTTAGTACAAGTTTGTTTTTTTATATTTTTTGTTGTTGTTTGTTTGATTTGTTTCGCTTTTGGTTTTATGGTGACACAGGGTTTAAATTTAGATTCACATTTTCTACTCAGGTACTCTATATTTGAGCTTTTTTTTTTTTTTTGGCCGGTTGTGAGGCCTGAACTCTGGGCTTGGGTGCTGTCCCCTCAGCTCTTCAGCTCAAGGCTAGTGCTCTACCACTTGAGCTACAGCTCCACTTCTGGCTTTTTCTGCTTATGTGGTGCTGAGGAATTGAACCCAGGGCCTCATACATGCAAGGCAAGTACTCTACCACTGAGCCACCTTCCCAACCCAGCCATAGACTTTTATATGTTAACTAAAAGGTAGCATGGGCAGGGTGAAGTTGCAAAGAAAAGGTAAAGGTAATAATTGGAATGAGTTAGGTCATGAAAATGTATTACCAGGAATTTGGCCCCCAGAACTCAATGCCAGCCTACAAATAACAGAACTGAGTTTTGAGGAAAGAGCGAGTAAAGATTTACTGTATGGATTACTGCCTCAGACTCTCAGTCCTACTGTTTGTGTTTGTTTGTTCATTTGGTACTTGTTGGTGCTGGGGATGAAACCCAGGGTCTTGTGCAAGTTAGGCAAGCTCTTTACCTCGGAGCTGCATCCCAGCAGCACAGTCCTACTTCTGAGGAACAATATTTGATATTTAAGAGAAACTCAAGAACTCAGCTTCAAGGTACTTGATGCAGTGCATGTCCCAGACCAGGCATTGGCCTCTTAACTCCATGTTTGCTGACACCACATCCCTGAAACTGTTATGTCTTGGTTGATAGTCCTTCCCCCACAGGGAGAAAAGTATTTGGTTTCTTTGAGGAGAGGTAGGCATAATTATCACTCAGTCCTATCCTTCCTAGAATATAAGGTAGATAGAGGAGAAACTGGTTCAGAGCACAGATCAGAAGTGGAAAGGATGTCCAGCTTTTAATCGGCCTTCCTTTAATTTGTGGGCCCCAGTAAGAAGTCAGTGTTCCTCAGTAAAAGCAACTTTAGTACCTATATGGAATATTCAACACAAAGTCAGGGATTAATCTTGGGATAGACAGATGGAATGATGAATGTGTATTAAATTGTAGGAGCGATAGGTGACAGTGTTATCAGACACTTTGTTCTCATATACTGTTTTGTAGAATGGGAACTTCTTTGTACAACCACTTAAAGATAATAAAAATTAAAAAAAAAAAAGACAAAAAAAAGTTGTTGAGGTTGTTGTTTTTGTTGGTTGTGGGCCTTGAACTCAGTGCCTAGATGCTGTCCCTGAACTTCTTTTGCTCAAGGCTAGCATTCTACCCTTTGAGCCACAGTGCCCCTTCTTTGTTTTCTTTATGTGGAATATTGGAAGTGCTTTCTCATATAAAACAGGAACTTTCAAATACTTTTAATTCTTTCAGGATGTTTGGAAGTATTGAATATAAAATAAACTGGGCAAGAGTGGACCTTACCAAGCTGTTAAGTGTCATCACAATTCTGCCCTGAAACAGGTGCAGTTTTAATCAGATTGATTCTTGTTCTGGTATACAACTTTTAACATACAGCTTTTCCTTATCTGAAGTGCTTGGGATTGTTTTGCATTTTTGAATATTTGAATATGTATAAAGAGATTCTATGGGGATAGGACCAAAGTATAATGTGAAATTAATTTTTTTCATATATATCTTATCCATACAACTTGAAGGTAATTTTATCCAGCATTTTTAGTATATCTGCATTTTGACAGACTTAATACAGGATGTTCGGGACATCTTTTGGATGATGTTCCATAAGAGTTTGGGATTTTAGAGTAATTCAGATTTTTAGATTAGGTTGTTTAATCTTTATATGAAACTGTGGTAAATGAGTCATATGAATGTTGATAATTATTTTCTGGAACTACTGAAATTTCTTCCTGCTGATGAGCTGTATTTATGAAAAGGAATGTGGTAAAAGTGTCCCTACCATATGGCTGGTTATAATGAGAAAATGCAGTATGTGCAGTATGCATTTGAAGAGAACTGCCTAGATCATAAGGTTTTTGTCTCGTACCCCTCACGCTTTGTTTTGAATTCTAGGTAAAAAATGTTCAACCAAAGCCAGTGCCAAAGGAGTTCAGAATGCCGAAAGACCATCACTCAGAAATGAATGTCACCAGCATTCCTAAAGGCAAAATTTCCATTGTAGAAGCACTGACACTTCTCAATAATCATAAACTTTATCCAGAAACGTGGACTGCTGAGAAAATAGCACAAGAATACTACTTAGAACTGAATGATGTAAATTCCCTTCTCAGATATTTTGTTACTTTTGAAGTCTTTTCTCCAGAAAATAAGAAAGCACTACAATCAAAGTAAGAACATCACAAAATGACTTTTTATAGCTGTATGCTGTTTATCCCTTCTGTTCAGCCTACTAAAATTGTACCAGTCACAGTGTGTCTCATGCTCCCAAGTCTGAGAAGACAGTATTGAGTTCAGTTTCTAGGATTTGTTCCTAGGATATATTTTGTTATAAACGTTAATTTGATTTATGTACTAGTTCTGTGTATACATTAGCATGGCTAATCACATCTATAAAATTACTGTAAATTAAAGAGAATGTGTCATTGTAGGCATATGTATCAAATCAAGTAGCCAGAATTCCACATTTAAAATTCAAAGGATTTCCTTCCACTTAAGGTGATGAATTACTTTGTTGTGGGGTTTTAAAATAAGAGCTTTCTTGACTCCTATACTAATGTAATGTTTTCTTGTTAGGGAAAGAGACCTTCGACAGTAATACAGAATAATATAATTTCCCAAATAAAGACAGTGAGGAGACTAGATAGAAAATATACTTGTGTGTGGGGTGGGGGGGAAGGTGTGCTGGGAAGGTGGCTCAGTGGTAGAGTGCTTACTTTGCTTGCATGAGGCCCTGGATTCAATTTCTCAGCACCACATAAGCAGAAAAAGCCTGAAGTGATGCTGTGGCTCAAGTGGTAGAGTGCTAGCCTTGAGCTGAAGAGCTGAGGGACAGTGCCCAGGCCCCACAACCGACAAAAAAAGAAAAAAGAAAAAATACATTTTTTGTTACTACTTGGGAATCAGAATTAACAAGGATTTCTTTTACTTTGAATTGGTTAGGAGTATGGAATAACATTTTAAAGTTAAACTGGTGCTTATAAAATGAAAGCAATCTCTGATAAAGATAAATTCAAAGTGATGAAAGAGGCTGTAAGTACTGGACACATTAAAAATAACTTTTTCAGCTGGGCATTGGTGGCTCACTCTTGTAACACTAGCTACTCAGGAGGATCAAGGTTCAAAACAGTCCAGGCATGAAAATCTGTGAGACTCCTATCTCCAGTTAAAACCAGCAAAAACTAGAAGTGGAGTTAGAGCTGTAGTAATAATACTAGCCTTAAGTGAATAAGCTAAGAGAGAATGCCTAGTCCTGAGTTGAAGTCCCAGTCAAGCACCAAAAAGAGAAAAACAAAAACACAAAGTACCCCAGGATAAGTGAAATTGAGTGGATGATCAAATAATATATTTTCTGATTTTCATGCTAGTTAGAAGAAAGGCAAGTAAATGCTTAAAATACCTTCGGAAGAGAACTGGAAAATTACAGAGCTTCATTCACTTAAACCTCGGAGCCCAGTATAAACCCGTGCTGGGACCTTGAGTTAGACTATTGAAGTTAGCTCAGTGTATTACTAACTAAAATCATGGCTAGGTTGTGCAACCTCTTTGGGATTGAATTTCTAAAAAGTGAACATAATGCTCTTGCCTAAGGGCAATATTACTGTGAAAGTAAATATTAACTGCAGAGGACCACGAAAATATGAATTTTTTTTGGACTGAGGAACACACATGACATTAATTCCTGTAATAAATAATAGGCCCATAATTTAGATTTCCAAAATCCTTGTGTATTTTTTCTATTTTGGCAAAAATAGGCATATTTCAAATGAGGAGAAGGCAGTTGGGAAATAGGACTTGGGGTATTTTGAAGGAAGATAACATGGAAGCTTCCCCAGATTCCTTGCACTGGTGTGGCAGATGCTGAGGAACTCACTAAGGATGGAATGGGGGGTTGGTAATAATGGTAAAAATAGAAAGTAGACTTGGCTTCTTTTCAAATCTAGTGCCATATTTAAAAAGTGATACCTGTTTTATTTTTGAGTCAAAATTAACAGTCTTTTAAGAAAACATGGAAGAAATTTAATCATTATTAAGTTGGATTTGAGACCCATTTTCCTTTACACGGTTGATACTTGAATCACCAATATATCTATCTTTCCTCTTTAGATCTACATTGGGTTGTCAGGCAGCTGCAAATATAGCTTCTATTACAAAATGAAGTACTTGCATATATTCCTCAGCCAGCTGTACTGCATTTTATAACATACAGGAGAGCAGTTGGATACTCGTGTCACAGTTTATTGAGTTTATATTCAGAAAATCTGGATTTATATCTCAGCACAAGTGGCGTGTCACCTTGGGATTCTTGTCTAGAAAATATCTAATCACCACTAACATTTTAAAAGCAATTGCTCTACTATACACTAATCTAGGTGCTTTACATATTTACTTGGTAAACATTTACCACAGTTATGAAGCTAAGTATATTTTTTACAGAAAACATTGGAGCACAGGGAGCACAGGGAGCTTCAGTAACTCCTCAGATTATTTAGTATGTTTGAAAACTGGATTTAAATGCTGATAGGTGATTTTTCAGCTTCCTCTGCTCCAAACTGCTACAATGTGTTACTGTTGTGTTACTGTTCTGGAAGTTATAAGAACTAAGTGAGCTGGCAGGCAGGTTGTCTGCCAGGAGTACCCAATGTGGGTGTTTGAGAATTTCCTATGGAGCTCTGGGAAGATAGCTGAGCCCCTTATGTGGGAGCTTGGTTTGACTGTTTTGAGCCATTTCTGTGAGAAGTTGGTTGTGTTAAGTCTGGGAGAATCCTAGGGAATTGGGGGGCCTAGGGGGATCATAGATCAGATTCTTTAAAGATAGGTACCTTTCTAGTGTGCCAGTCTCAGCACACTAGCAGACATTGTTTGGGTCTAATGTTTATTGTAAAAGATGAACTAGAGGTAGATGGATGATTTTGAAGGAGTGAAACTGAGTGACAGATGAGGGGAGAAGACAAGTTTCTGAGCTAAGATTTAAGATGAGCAAAGCCAAGGACACAGAAGTTAATAGGCTAAACAGGAGAACTAGGATGAGGGCACTGAGAGGCAAAGCAGAACACAGGCTCTGATGGCAGAAAAGTGGGTGGATTTGACAGATGGATTGTCCAAACTGATACACTAGTTTGAAAGAGAGTACAGTCACATTAAGACAATAGGCATTAAGTGGTCATCCTAACCACAAAAGGAACTATTAGAAGTCTTCCAGGTGATGTGGGAACTGGATAACCCAGTGCCAGACTGTTTTGTTTGGCCTGCAAATGCTCAGCATTGTATGTCCTCTTTTTGTATTTACTCAATGTCCCCAAAACATCAGTAACCCCAAGAAAAGGAGATAGGGTCCTGGACAATTCATGGCATCATGGGGGAGTATCTATTTATATTTGGAAGAACTGGAGTGGCTCTAAGCACCCTTGACTGGGGCTATGGTTAGATAACTTGTGTACAAGTTGAAAACCTAAGAAATGAGCAAGTATCAAGTACTAAAAGTATTCTGTAAACCTCAAAAAGCCAAGACTTGAATTGTTAGTGAGGAGAAATGAAACATCAGAAACATTTGGTCTAAATTCATCTATCTATCTATCGATCGATTGATCTATAAACCCAATCATTTAAATAGAAAGAAAAATTCTGTGCATTCCCTATGTCATTTTTTTTCTAATGTGAGTGGGTTCATCTGGACTCCAGCCATCTACAGTTGTAACTCTCATGACTGTCCCTGAATAAATCTGGTTGCTTTCCCCTGCATAATTTCAAGTATGCCATAAATACACGAGTGTAGCGTAGACCTTTTTATAAACAAGACACTGGCATCAGGGATGTGCCTGTGTAGAAGCTCCTCTTTCTGACTCAAAGGATCCACCTGGTTTAGCCACTATCTGAATGCAAGCTCAGTAAGTCCTACTAAATTTCACTCTGCAATCCTGGATCTGCCTCTTTGGTTGCAGGACATTTGGGACAGCCTTCAGACACTGAAACTGGGTTGTTCAAAAACAGTGAGATAGCCCAAAGACTAAGGATATGGGTAAGGAACAAGAACAATATCAGGTTCCCCATTTAACTCCATGTGGGAAGGGCTACTGATGCATTGAATGCTTGTGGCCCACTGAGTGAGTATGGGTAGATTCCAGAATTACCGTTGAGTTTGGAACTGTTGATTGCAGAATGCTACTAATGCCAGTGTAGAAAGGAAAGGCAGCGCCTGGCTGCAGCAGTGGGATGGCCATTGGGTAATTCAGTTGGCCACTGATGCCCAGTTGGTTGCAGATAAGAGTGTTACACATTGTGAAAGACTTAGAATTTGAAAAAGATGTGGGTCTCACAATCCTCTCTTAGTCTCTTCCCTGGCTGAGAAAATAGCAGTCCAAGATGCTAGAATCCTAACTTGTTGCTTTTTTCCAACAGAGGGAAAAAACTGGAAGAGAAATAGAGATGAATAATCATCTTGAGGTCAGTACAGGATGTGATTGAATGCCCTTTCCCCCTACATGTGAGATTTGCTTTCCTTGTTCTTTTTTTGTGCAAGTACTGGGGCTTAAACTTGGCTTTGGAACTATCCTTAGCTTTTTTGCTCAAGGCTCACATTCTACCACTTGAGCCACAGTGCCACTTCTAGTATCTTGGTGGCTAATTGGAGATAAGAATCTCCCAGCTCACAGACTTTCCTGCCTGGGCTGTTTTCCAACGGTGATCCTTAGGCTCAGCCTCTTGTGTTGGATGAGGATCCTGTGCTTGAAAAGGAGGTGTTTTACTACCTGAGCCACACCTCCAACTCATGTAAAATCTTTTACTTATTTATTTTTATATTTTTGGTTGTGGGCTTGAACTCTGGGCTTGGGCCCTACCCCTCATCTCTTCAGCTCAAGGCTAGCCTCATCTCTTCAGCTCAAGGCTAGCCTCATCTCTTCAGCTCAAGGCTAGCGCTCTACCACTGAGCCACAGCACTACTTCCCCACACATAAAACCTTTTAAAGGACTACCTTGTAAGTTTATTAACTGGATAGTTAGTGAGACTCTGGGACAGCAGAAGGAATGGTATTTCTCTGTCAGGAAATGAATCTAAGTAAATGAGTAATATTGCTCCTCAATCAAGCCCTTAGGCTCCTAGGGAGTGCCTGCTAAATCCAAGGAAATCATTTCCTTAAAGATTGTATCACTTTGGGCATGGGAGAGGCAGGGACAGATTTCTTTGTTTTGGGGGCATAGGGGTGGTATCTTTCAGGATAGGCACTCCCCTGGACGCACTGAGGAAGGCCAGGGTATTTTGGGGGAAGTGGACACCAGGCCTTTCAGGGACCTGATAAAGCAGTCTTTATGATGGAAAGAAAAATAAGTTAATGAAATGTCCTTTTCTCTCCCCTGTCAGCCCCAACTGATGAAAATGCAACAACAAGCATGGGTCTATTTATAATGTGAGGCTTCAAAAATAAATAATGGTGAGGCTACTGCCACCCAGCTAGAGACTGAATGTAGTTGAGCCAGGCTGTATCTTATCACAAAGTCTGACCAAAAGAAAGACGGGTAGGATTTTTGAGAGAGAAGGGGGTGGTGGAGGGGGGTAGAATTTATAATAACCAGACAATGGATGTGGCATGATTTTCCTCATGATGATACTCAGAGAAAAGACAAGCAGCCTAATACAATCTTGGTGGTCTTATGGAAGGAACTTATGTCTGAACAGTTAGAACTTTTCTTCCTGCTCCCCCAGTAAGAGAAGATGAGAGGCTTCCACATTCTACCATTGTCAGTTATATAGGAGTAGGCACCCCCCTCCCTTTAAGCTAAGACTACAGTAGATCATCATAGGCCTCAGAACGAACTTCCTGTTGACTGGTCCTCTGAGAAAAAAGGGAGGGTGATAAAGATGATGACTGTACTCTGACTCACAGCAACTCTAAATGAAATGTAGAGTAATGACACCAGAGAAGAACAAAGAATATTATATCAAGGAATTAGGGGAGAGTGCTTCTTATCTCCCTGGTCCAGGGGGAAAATTTAAGACTACGTATTCTTATGTTAGAAATGGGAAAAAAATGATGAAAGGGTGACACTGATTAAGATGCATTGTACTCATGAACTGGAAAACTAAGATAAAAAAATAGAGACATCTCAGAAGAATTAAAGAAGGTTGGGATTTTACCACTTGTCTACAGTCCTTTCAGTACCCACATGGTTCCAGCAGGGGGAACCCAAGTGTCTAAACTGCTGTTATAACACAATCTGCTACTGCTAACTAGTTTGGCACAGGAGAAAATCAGAGCAGCCAATGGGAAGAATTACAAGTGGTAGTACTGGTAGTAAGTTAGTGCCGTGACAACTAGTTTGGACAAACAACAGGGAAGTATACCAAGGCCTCATATTAAGCAGGGCACCATAGCATGCAGAATAACTGTTGCCTTTATGGACCTTCCTAATAGAAGAACTAAACAAACTATCACTTTCAAAGGTCTTGAAAACTTAAGTGTGATATATAGGTATTCACATAACATTGTCAGTGACCTATTATCTAAGTATGCATGCCTGGGAGCTCTGTTTCCTTTCCCAAAGAACACTTATGTCAAGCTGCATATACAGGTACTATACTGCAAATATAGACAGAGAACGTTGTTGTTTTGCATACATAATTGCTAACAGAGGAGAGGGCAGTTCAGTTGCAGATGCTCAAGTACATTGCACCCACCCTGTCCCCACCATGGCTTGGCTGTGAGGAATCTTCCGCTCTCCTAGCTTGATCCTTGTTGATCCTGTCAGACTCTAGGCCAGTGATCATGGCTTATGCCCTGAGTAGACCAAAGGATATATCTCAAGGTATGAGCTCAGTTGTCTTGTTCATTTTAAGAATTACTAATGGACTTGTGATATTGGTCATTATGTGTGGTCAGACAATGCTACCAGGATTGTGTTGCTTGATGGTACCCATCTACCATTGCAAGTCCCTATGAACGTTAATATTTCTGTCCATAGCTTCAGGTTGTGGCTATTTTTACTGTCTTCCTCAGAGCTTGTACTGTTAGCATGACAAAACACATATACCTCGTATACCGTAGGTCATCCTGTTCCTTCAGTAGGAGACATAATAATAGATTGTTGATTTGGTTCCTATGGCTCCTTGAGATGGGGAATTTGGTTTTTAGGTTCGGTTGTATACTTGTCTCTTTCTGAACTATGCTTCTCCTGTTGCTGTGGACCCTCCCTGCTTACAGGCTAGATAAAGGGTCTCACTGCCCACCAAACATACAATGCTGAAACACTTAGTGGGCTTAAAGCACACATGGAAGGGAAGTTCACGTGACACTCTTTGAGCCAGTTAGGAGAGGTGAAATGTTTAGTTTCAGCTTGACCTTATGTACACTTGTAACTGCCATGATTGCCTCTGAGTAACCCTGCTTGCATTTCTCTGCATAACAATTGAAAAATATTAGAGGGACATGTGGAGTTTGAGGACCAAGTCATGGCACCAGGAATGGGCTATTAGCTTGAGATAAGCCAGGTACTTCTGGCTTGGGTTAAATCACTTTTGTTGTGACCAATCAGCACCTGTCTTCCTGATCCTAATGGTAGGCCTCCATCACCCAGGCAGTCCTACCTACTCTCATAGAGTCATTATTTGAAAGTTTTGATATATTTAGCACCTAATTCTGCACCGAATTCAATATTCTGGAACCTTCCATGGATAAGTCTCCAGAAAACTGCACTCTTTGCAATCCTCTGTCTTTGCAATCCTCTGTCTGTCTGTCTGTGTCCTCTCTCTCTTTGGATTTTACTGTCCCTTGGGGGTCTATTCTCATAGGTTGGAATCATATTCTAGAACAAACTAAGAAGTGGAAAAAATACATTAGTGTAATTGTAGTTGGGTAATTAAATATCTAGAACAGAATCCCAGGCATAATTGGAGACTCATCTCCAATTATCAAAAGTAGGAAGTGGAGCTGTGATAGAGTACTAGCCTTGAGCAGAAAAGCTAAAGGAGAGGCCCTGAGTTCAAGCCCCAGAACTGGCACAAAAAAAGTAATTTTAGAACAAGAATTTACTCAAAATGGGATATAAGTATATACAAACAGCTATAACTATCTACAAGCTGGAAATTGAGATGTAATTTCTGAAAATAAATAACTACAAGTTCAGTCCTGATGAGCAAGAAATCTTGGCTGCACAGAGAAGATTATTTAATTGTGAAATAAGACAGTCACCTGAACAACAAAGAACCCTGCTTATGACGGCACCACCTGCAGACTAATAAAAAGATTATGTACAGGAATCATTACTAACATCTACTCATGGGAGGAAAGGCAGGGGGCACTGAGGAAAGATACAACACTTTCTAAAATTACTCCCAGGCCTTTTTCTGGTTACAGAAGGATAAATATGGATTTAACCTGTGTATATGTTTGGCAGAAATTCCATTTGGAACTAATGCAATTTGAACAAATTTACTATACTTCATAGCATATTGCATCTGAAACATAGCCAGGCTTGCCCTTACATATTTATATGCCTTTTGAGGGTAAGTAGAATACAGATTATCCAATAATTTAACAAAACTATGTAATAAAGATTACTGATCATATATTATAATCATCTATAATGTCCTTTTATTTTTTCACGGATGCTTATTGCACAGCACTGTGTAAGATTTAAATTTGAGTTTTAAAAATTAACTTCCCACATATGGTATTAATTTGATTTATCTTTATGGGAGTTGACAAATGCTGCTTTGTAACTACCCATAGCAGAAATGATACAATGAGCAGCTAGTTATTGTTTAGATTATTATGAGTATAGGGAAACCAGTGCACAGAGTCAAAGTGTATCAAACTTCATATTCATTGTTCCTTAGACCAGTATTCATATATTAGTCAATCATTTCTGTATCCCTTCCTGCTTCTACAGTCACTATGTAACATGCCATCAGTTCAAATAAGGAGGGTAGGAACAAAAAAAGCCATTTAAAATATGCCTTATGGAAGGGCGGAGAGGTGCAGGTAGAGAGAAAGGGAGAGGGAAAAGGAGAAAGAATATTTCGACTTACTAAGTATCTTCCTAGAAGTACTACAGTGTCACCAAAGAAAGAGTACCTTTCCTCTTCTTAGGTTATTCGTTAGTTACATTATTGCTTTTCTTTTATTGCTAGCCCTGATGCTTCTGGAGGAATAGAAACAAGTTGAGAGATTTAAAAATCTGATTATGAGATTCTAAAGACTCAAAACAATCTTAATGAGGTTATTAAATATTTAGGTCATTCTATTTTATAAAGAGATCCACTTCTAGGTAGGGCAAATGTGTGACTCCTGAATGTAGATTATAAAAACAATGTGATTTTTTTTTTTTTTTTTTCACTGCTGGTTCTTGGGCTTGAACTCAGGGCCTTGGCTCTGTCCCTGAGCTTTTTTTTTTTTTTTAAATTTATTTATTTATTTATTTATTTATTTTTGTGCTCAAGGCTAGTGTTCTAACACTTGAGTCATAGCTCCATTTCTGGCTTTTTTAGGGGGCAGGTGAATGGATATAAGAGTCTTACAGCCTTTCCTGCCTGGTCTGTCTTTGAGCCATGATCCTCAGATCTCAGCCTCTTGAATAGCAGATGTGAGCCACTAAAGCCTGGCTAGTATTGTGATGTTTAAAATGTTTTTCCTCTGTTTTCTCAAGTATGTAAATAAAAAGACAAATATTAAAACTGCTTAATAAATTTGAAAACTGACAGTGGCTTTGCAAGTCTTCTTCTCAATTCAATAATATTGCTAGTTACTCATCCATCACAAATATTTATTGATCTGTTTACTGTGTATTGGGTTCTTAACTAGAAACTTAGGATATAGTAGGAATATATATAACCAAGTCCCAAGTCTCCTGAAGTATAAGAATGTTCAACTGGGCTGCACATTGGATATAGCCCCCATTTTGGGCAGCACTTGATACTGTTTGCTGGCTAAGGATTAAGCTAATGCTGTGGACCAGTGAAGCTATCAAGTCAGGCTATCAGTGGTACATGGACTTCATCTGGTGATTGACTGGGATCCCAAAACAAATGTTGCTGGGCAGAGAAATTGTGTTAGCTAGCTTCTTTAGGCCTGGCCTCCAAAACTAGAAAAGTGTCATTTCTTTATTCTATTAGACTAGTCATAAGGGTAGTTGGTTTAAAGCTAAGGAACCTAGGATGCACTTCTTCATGCAAAATCTCAAAGAACATGCAGCCATCTTTGCATTTTTCAGTATATCATCAGAAAAATGTCAATTTGTCATTTCGCTGATAAGAACTTTAATAATTTGACTGAGGTGGCACCGTAAGGCTGCTTACTGTAAGACTACTCCCCTACCTCTTATAATAAATAAGGTACTGATTATAGAAGGGTATGAGAATTCTAGAAGTGTTCTTTAGCCTTGGCTGGGTAGCTTTTGCAACAGTACATAGCAGTTTCAGATTGCACAGAGAATTTCATAACCATTCATAACTCTCTGCAGACAGTTTTAGGATAATATCCAGTCTCCTTAAATTATATAGAGTTACTTGTCTAGTTAACATTTCCAAAGTCATCTCTTACTACTTTCCCATGTGGACAACAGCTTTCCTAAGGTTTTTTTTATTGAGATAAGTACTTACCTATGACCTAACATACAAAATTAACATCTCAGAGAGGAGTGGTTTAGCTCATTCTAGTTAATGAGTATCAGTGCTTGTCAGTGGTGTACGAACATACATATACTCCTTGCTCACTAGTTGAGATAAGAAATGTGTATAAATAGTGCCACCACAGGAAAAATTTAATATATCCTCAGAAGTATAAAAATACTGCAATCAAGTGTCAAAGGAGGCAGAGAAGAGAGCCCTGTTAAGCAGAACTTACTTGCCTTAACTAAGGCAAGTACCAAGGAGGATGAAGGTGTCATTTAATAGGAGAAATTACATAAATATGCCCCAGAAGCCATTCCCTTTGGGTGGATGGCATATTTGGTAATTGCACACAGAAGGTCTTCCACTTTCTGCACATACATTTCCTGAGAGGTTCTCATAATGATTTGCTTTTTGTGTTGTTTTGATTTTTCCCCATGCTGGTAGCTATTGTTTGGCATTTAATTTTTCTCTTTGCAGAGTGCTGGGGTGGCTGGTGCCTTGAAGGCTGAGACTCTGTGGTGCTGCTTCACTAGAGGCCTTTTGTGCAGAGTCTGATATCCTGAGAGACCTTTCTTTAATGTTTATGGAGAAGGTGCACCCTCTGGCGAAGTGTAGGTGATTCCTATTTCATTAAATTCCTACTGTCCTTGTCATAGCTAGGATTTATATGTATATACCTTGGAATTATTTCATTATATAACTGCAGTAGAAGCTCCAACTGTATCAGCTTGCTCAAGCTGCAGAATAAAAGGCCATAGACTGTGTGGGCTTAAAAATTACCTTTATTTTCTCAGTGTTCTGAAGCATGGGTGTTTGAGATGTAGGTGTGGTTCCTCCCAATGATTCTCTTGCTGACTTGTAGATGTCTCCACTTGGCTTTTCTGCTGTGTCCTAACTGCTTCTTATAAGAACTCACACACTAGATTAGGGCCTACCCTAATAACTTCATTTAGATATTTATGTCTTTCAAAGCTCTATCTTCAAATACAGTCACATTCTAGAAGTTGGATGTTGGAACCTCAGTATATGGATTTCGAAGCAGGGAGGACACGAAAAAATGATCCCATAATATCAAACCGTGTTACATTTTAGCTGCATATTGTGAAATTTTTTAAGGACATATTTGATCTTGGTATATTTGACTTTGTGTCAAGCTTAACTCAGTTTAATTGAAATGGAATATTTTCATTACTAGTAATTAGGGCTCTCCCTTTGAATATTTATATAGTATCAGATGGTGCCAAAGTTATTTTCAAAACCTTTCCAGATTCAGGTTTATATCTAAAATCAAATAATTAAATGCAGTTTCTAGAGCCCAGAATACCCCAGGGCCCTTCTCCTCACTTTATTGTTTAATTCACCTACCTTGTAATAAGACTTAATTTTCTTAAGATGATCTGGAAATGCTGTAAGATTTTAGTGTTTCTCTGCTCTCAGAGGTAAAATACTAGTAGATAGTAGTTGTGGGCTACTAAACTTATTCTAGTGCTTATAAAATTGGGCAGTCTTTTTTAATTCATGTGACAGTTTTTCATAAGTAAATTAAATTAAAGAGTATCACAGCAGAACATCCCTATGTTTGAATATCAGGTGTCTTAGCTATTGGGAAGTAACATCCTCAATTTCATCCCTGGCTAACAAAAGTTTCTCAAAAGTTTTTTTTATAGCTGCAAGATTATATCAAAAAAATAAATATGTGATCTTCATAATAAAATAAAACCCACACTATCATGATAATGATATCACCATAACTATGACAATAAATTGGTTTCTGAATCTGAGCAAATTTTTCCTTTTTTCTTTATTTTTTAATTTTTCTTTTTTATTATCTTTAAGTAGTTGTACAAAGAAGTTCCCATTCTACAAAACAGTATATGAATACAAAGTGTCTGATCACATCACCCACCGCTCCAAGTCCCTCCTCAATTTTTTTTTCTTTTTTTTGAGATTAGGTGATTACATAAATTTCACATATTTCACAGTATTGTGGAATAGTGATACTTAGTTAAAATCACAAACACATTTTAACTTTCACAAGGCAAATTTGTAATTATGGTCTATAAAGTTTGTGAATTCTATGAGCTTTGACAATACAATTATTTCTTCCACATATGGTGATGTTTACATTTCTTTCCTTTTGCTTAGTGTAAGCTGTTCCCTCTTTCCCTCTCATTCCTCCCTTCCCATCTCTGTCTTTGGGTTGCTCAGTTCATTTTCATCTATGTCCAGACCAGCTGATGGGACCCTCTGTTGTATGTTTTCCCATTTCTGAGTCCTCCTCCTAGCTTCCCTCCATTGTGTGCATATATATACCATATATGTGGTCAAGAACATGGCATCATTTAGCAATTACATGACAAAATGAGTGGCAGTCCTTTGTTTCTTGACTCCTGTTTATTTTGTCATATCTCCTTCCAATTTGGCTTTAGCAACCACATATCAGGAAGGCCATTTGCCATTTGTCTCTTTGCTCTTGGCTTACCTCACTCAAAATGATTTGCTGTAGTTCCATCCATTTTCCTGCAAATGCCATTATTTTGTCCTTTCTAATGGCTGCATAATATTCCATTGTATATAGGTACCACAATTTTTGGATCCATTGATCAGTAGTGGGGCATCTGGGTTGTTAGCATATCTTGACTATTGTGAACAGGACTGCAGTGAACATGAAGGTGCCTGTGTCCTTGGATCCTGTTTCCTGTTGCTCAAGGTAGATGCCTAGGTCATAGGGGAGGTCTATATTTAGCTTTCTGAGGAGCCTCCAGACTGCTTTCCAAAGTGGTTGTATTAGTATACATTCCCACCTGCAGTGCAATAGGTTTCCTCTTTCAATGCATCCTCTCCAGCATTTGTTGTTGGCTGAATTTAGGATGCAGGCCATTCTGACTGGGGTAAGGTAGATCTCGTGTTGTTTTTATTTGCAGTTCCTTTACAGCCAGGGACGATAAACATTTCCTCCCCAACCCCCTTTTTTTTTTTTTTTGCCATTTTTATCTCTTCTGAGAAGTCTCTCTTTAGCTTCCTTGCCCATTTGATGATTCATCTTGTTGAGCAACATAAGATAAACTCAAAAAGCTACATATCATGAATTATCATGAATATCATTTGTGAAATCTAGACTTAAAAGACACACACTGAGAACAATTAGTATACACTATAAAACAAAGACAGGCATGTAAGAAAGGCTGTATTGGGGAGTGGATGTTATTTGGTGGGAGGAGGACAAATGGATATGGTAAATGAGGATGAATATGGTTTAAATACTGTATAAGCATATATGAAAGTAAAACTATAGCCTGTTGATACTGATTTAAGGATGGGAATGGTAGAGTAAGGGAGAGTGATAGAGCAGGGTGGGTTTGACTGGGGTACATTGTATGCTGGTCTAAAAATGTCACAGTGAAAACCAACTTCATGAATGATGTATGCTAATATAAACTATTTAAAAAGTGACCTCGAAGAAAACATTTATTATCCAGGGAGAGTGACACACATTTGTAATTCCAGAACACCAGAAAGGTAGGATTGAAAGTTTGGGGCCTGTTTGGGATATGTGATGAGACACACACTCTCTCTCCCTCTCCCTTCTCCCTCTCTTTCTCTCTCTCTCTCTCTCTCTCTACACACACACACACACACACACACACACACACACACACACACACACACACACACACACACACATATGCAAAAGCAAAAAGAAAGACAAAAAGGAAAGAGAACATTTACTAGTGAAACTATTAAGAGCATATTTACTTTGTTTCGGAGAACAAATTCCAGTTTAGTAATTATCTTGCATATTTTGGTATTTTGGTAATAGATTACCAGTATTTGGTTTCATAATGAAAGAGTATAATAATTTCTAATACATGTATCCCATCAAATTCAATTTAGTTGCTTTCGTTAAAAAACAAATTATACTACAATCAAGATTGTGTGTGTGTTGCATTCAGGGCCTGGGTGCTGTCCTTGAGCTATAAAAATACTTTTTTTTTATTGTAAAGATGCCATATATCAAGGGGTTAGAGATACATGAGTAAGATAATGAGGACATTTTCTGTTAAGCATAAAAATCCTGGTTTCCACCTTCCCTATGAGGAAGGTAGAACGGGGAGCTGACACTGATTTAAAGATGAGCACATTGAGTGCAAAGACACATGACCACAGCCCTCTGTGGTCCTCCTCTGTCTCCAAGTCACACCAACCGAAGGATCTTGGAATGTCAGTTAACTGAAAAGAACCCCTCCTGCGAGTCACATCAAGTCCAGCTGAGGCTACCTGACAAACCGCTTTGGTGTTGAGATCATCTCCACTGTGAGTATGATGCAGTGTCTGGACTGAGAAGAGAGCACAGGGAGAAGGCAGCTCTGGTGAGAGGATGTGGCTTCATCTTTGTGGGTGCTGCTAGTATCTGTCTCTCCTGTGTGGAGCAGGGTCCTCAGGTAGAGAGAAGAGACTGTAGGAATGGGGCTTGGCTAGGTCTGTGTAGCTCACAAATCTTCAGGACAGGCCTTACTAAAATAGTTGAGGGGAAGTGGTTTTGTCCTTGTAGAGGCTAAAGGGAGTATCCCTAATTCAGATAGGACCCTTACTTAGAATAGACCTTTGGGGCTTGGGGTGGGGTTCTTGAGCCTGGCAATGTGTGCCCACAAGCCACCGGCTCTGGTGTCCTTGCCTGTCCTGGGGGGGTCTGTCCCTTAGGTACACATGTCAGCAGCACACTGTGCACACCTCTAATCCTGGCAGCCTAATAAGGCCTGCAGCAGTTCCCGCTCCCCCCAAATGTCCCCTTAGCTGCTGCTTTAGCCTCCCTAACATACTTATGACCTCCTGAGGGCAAGACAATCCATCGAGGCACAGACAGTGAACCCTTTCACACCAGAAAAGGGTCTTGAGACTACCTTGTCCTGGACTAGATGCCCAGATCCAAGAGCAGCCTCCACCAGCAAACCTCCAAGCCTCCAGTACGCAGTGCTGACCCCCTGACCTTTATTAGTTGGTCTGCAAACCAAACCTCAGACCTCCAAAGCTCCAAAGGGAAGGCTTTTCCCTTCCTTCCCTTCCTCCTGCTCTGCAGGCCTCTCCATGTGACAGGCCTGCCCTGCTCTACTCTGGAGGCGCCTCTCCAAGGGCTCTCTAGAGGGAGGTCCCAAGTGGCCCCCCGAGGAGGCCCCAAACAACCTCCTGGAGAAGCTCTAAATGGCCTCCCGAGGCCTGCCCTGTGCTGCACAGGCCTGCCCTGCTCTGGCAAGCTTTCCCCTCCTGCCACCTCTCCTCCACTCCTACTCCTCCCCTTCCTCCGCGCTAACTCCATACTAAGTAAGGCTTTTTCCTAATGGTTCTTCTAACCTCCCCTCTCTTCAGGAGCCCCACCCGGCCTCTGAGCATGCAGCTTATATATACCCAGCCAGGCTGCGCCCCCCACCCACCCACCCACTGATGGTTTCAAAGAAGTATTCATGCTTCTCCCCCATGCTGCCCCTTCTCCAATCCCAACAGGCAGTCCATCTCTTGATGCCCCGCCCCCTCCAGCAGGCTGGACCATGGGGCCAAGCTGACTATTGGGCCCCACTGACTATCAGGGCCCTATTATGGAGTTATTACAACATCTCAGACCTGCGCCCTGCAACTTTGCCGCTTGGCATTCCTAGGCTATCTCCACCAACACTTTTTTTTTTTTTTTACGTTTGTGTGCTTTTCATTTTTTTTCTTTTTTAATACAAATATATTTTATTGTAAAGATCCAGAGGGATTACAGTTATGTGAATAAGGTAATGAGTACATTTCCTATGGAGCATTGTTACCCCCTCCTTTGTATTTCCCCTACCATCCCTTCCCTCCCTACCTCCCTGAGTCCTCCGGCCCCCTTCTGAAGTTGTAAAGTACATTTTCAATATAGTGTCTTGTACATCTCATTGTTACAATGGGTCAACCTGCATCCTTATTTCAGCATTTTGTTAATTCCCTTTCCCTCCCCAAATTAGATAAATGTATATGCAAGATGCAGGGTACCAAATCAGTGACAACAGGGGATATACCATAGGGGGAAGAACATACAAAAGAAACAAAAGAAAATCACATAGTATGTTAACAACAGCAAAGAGAAACCTCGTGTCCATATTTTGGGGTTCATTTCACTTAGCATCATTTCTAAGAGTACATTTCTTGTCAAGCATTGTTACCCCTCCTTTGTTTTTCTCCTAGAATCCCTTCCTTCCCCACTTCCCCAAGTCCTCCCTCCTTCCCAAGTCTTTGCATTTTATCTGCACCCAACTAGAGGACATTATCCCAGAAATAGGAGATTCCAATAGTTTTCTTCTTTTCTGTTTTTTTTTTTTTTATTGCAGTGCTGGAGTTTGAACTTAGGGATTTATGCTTGCTAGGAAGGTTCCACCTCTTTTCTTTTTTCTTTCTTTTTCTTTCTCTCTCTTTCTCTCTCTCTCTCTCTTTTTCTTTTTCTTTTTCTTTGTCAGTCATGGGCTTGAACTCTGGGCCTGGACACTGTCCCTCAGCTCTTCAACTCAAGGCAAGTATTCTACTGCTTGAGCCACAAGGCCACTTTGGTTTTCTAGTGGTTTATTGGAGATAAGAGTCTCAAGGCCTTACCAGCCTAGGCTGGCTTTGAACCCTGATTCTCAGGTCTCAGCCTCCTGAGTAGCTAGGATAACAGGGGTGAGCCACCAATGCTTTGCCTAGTTTCTACCTCTTGAAGGGTTCTACCTCAGTCCTGTTTTTGCTCTTGTTGTCTTTGACAAAGGATTCCACAATTTTTGGGTGTAAGTCTAGACAGGACCTTCCTATTTATTCTTTCTGCTTTAGCTAGTATGACAGGTGTGTGCCATGCCAAGCTTCTTCTGTTGAGACTGGCCTAGACTGGCCTCAAACTAAAATCCTCCCATCTTAGCCTCCTATGTTGGTAGGATTATAGGCATGAGCCACCACACCAGTTTCTTGTTACTTGGCTTGATATTCTAGAAGAGCTTTACATCAATGTCATTTTAACATGATCCAGTGAACGTAGCATTGTAATCTTAACTGCATGCTTGCAGGTATAATTTTTTAACTACCTTAAGAGGGATAAGTTTGATTTTCACTAGTATCACTGAAATTCAGTCATTCAAAGTGGAAATAGACCCCAAGATGTATCTCAGTAAAGGTATGTATGGCATACACAACCCCTGGATTTGGTGTCCAGCAGCACAAAGAATAAAAAGTTCAATACAAATTTAAATCCTCACAAAACTATGTCCAAAATATTAACACATTGTCTTCTTTGCTTAGAATCAAGTCCCAAGGCAGTTAAATTGCAATGTGAAAAGGCAGTGGTGGATATTGACAAACTCAACATCCACAGCATCAAACACTGACTGCTGGAAGTGAGAATGTCCAAGCCAGGTAAGAATGTCCAACTGAATTATTTACCATAGCTAAGATAAGGATCAACCCAGATAACCCTCAGTAGATGAATGGATCAACAAAATGGGATACACACACACACACACACACACACACACACACACACACACACACACAATGGGATTCTATACACACACACACACACACTCACACACACACACACACACACACACACACAATGGGATTCTATACCTCCATCAGAAGGAATGACACCACCTCATTTGTTAGGAAATGGAAAGACTTGGAAAAAACTATATTAAGTGAAGTAAGCCAGGCCCAAAGAAACATAAGTACTATGGTTTCCCTTACTTGCAATAACTAGTATTTGTCTGGGACAAGCAGAAGAGGTCAAAAGCTATGTACATTTGACCATATAAGATGGTGCTAAGTGAAATGAAACCCAATATAGGGACACAAGTAATTTTGTCTCTCTTGCTGTGGTTTTTAACCTTGTTATAATGTACTATGTAATGGTTTTTTGTTTCTTTTGTAGGTTCTTCTCCTATGCTATAACCCCTGTTGTCACTGTATTTGATTCTGGTGCACTGAATCTTATATCTACATTTTTCTAATTTGGGGACATGAGGGGAAAGAACAAAATGCTGAAATAAGGATACAGGTTGACCCATTGTAACAATGAGATGTACAAGACACTAGGTAGCAAAGGAACTTTATACAACTTTGTTGGGAGGGGAGCAGTTGTGGAGGGGGCGAGAGAAGGGATGGTAGGGAAAAACAAAGGAGGAGGTAACAATGCTCGATACCTTACAGAACTGTAACCCTTCTGTATAGTATCTTTACAATAATATATATATATATAATGTATATTATATATATGTCCAGTTGCAGGAGAATGAAATCAGTGGACTGTGGTTGAAGTCCCAGGAGATCTTTCTTAGTCAGCCTATCCTACTAGAACTTGAAGCACCACTCAAAATATATGGTGACATCCATATATCATAAATCTATGATTTGCTTCAACTTTTTGAATACAGGGGCTTCCTGTCAGAAAGCAACTACATGTTCTGAAGGAGTTATGTGGACAAGGGGGAAGCAGTCCCTGGAGACCATCTGCCTCTTACTGGCCTACAAGATCAAGTATTCTGAGAACTTCTTTCTTCCCAAAGACAACCACGAGTGAGCCAGCATCAGTAGAATTGATGGGTTTTATGATGAATGTAAAAGAAGATACAACATTAAACTCTGGAAGACTTTTGCGGACTGTTTTAACTGCTGGCCGATAGCAGCCATCATGGAAGAGAAAATATTCTGTCTGTCATGGGGGTTTAATCACCACATCTTCAATCTATGGAGCAGATTCGTTGAATTATGCGACTAGCTGATGTGCCCGATTAAGGTAGTCTTTGTGATCTTTTGTGGTCTGACCCCGATCAAGATAACTTAGGCTGGGTGACAATGACAGAGGTGGCATGTCCTCCACATTTGTTGTAGAAGTGGTTGCCAAATTTCTACATAAGCATGATTTGCACCTTATGTGTAGCGCCTATCAGGTGGTTGAAGACAGATCTGAGTTTTTTGCGAAGAGGCAGTTAATTGGTCACTGTTTTCTGTGCCAAATTACTGTGGAGAAGTTGACAATGCAGGGGCCATGATGAGCAGGGATGAGACGCTAATGTGTTCCTTCCAGATTTTAAAGCCTGCAGAAAAAAAGAAGCCGAATGCCACAAGACCTGTCACACCACCCCGAGGTATGGTCACAAAGCAAGCAAAGAAATAGTGTCGCCCTGCCATGCGGTCAGGACTTGTACCTTAGAGTTATAGATAGCCTTCATTTTTAAGACCACGCTTGTGTGCCGGTCAGACTGCTCAGTCAGACCAGGGCTGTGGGCCCTCCCCTCTTCAATTTAAGGATAGCATTTGCTGGTTATCACAGCAAACGAAAGAAAAATGATTTTGTCTTTAAATTCCCCATTCCTTTTGCAAACAACGTTAATGATGGTGTTAAAGCTGTACACCCCAGGACACTTTGTCCTGTAGGAGGGGCAAGTGTACAATTGATTTTTTTTTAATTCAGTGCAAACCATGAAATAGTGTAAATGCTCGTTTTCTTCAGCCCTAGGGTACTCTGAGTCTGTGTAATGCATACTGTTGATGTAAATCACCATGAACATTTTTTTTTTTCAGATTTTGTTGGAAAGGTATTGCTTTCTCTCCTTGTCGTGTCCTGTGCACCAGAGTTTTCCTAGCTGTAACAGTAGGAGTGTACCCTTAAGCCCCTGTGATAGGATGTGCCTTACTAAAGCACAGCCCTCCTGTACTACTCTTGACAACTGAAGCCATTCTTTAAATGCTTGGGACTTGAAAGCCAAAGCCTCTGTCACTGAGCATTGGCCTACATTCTTTATTCTTTGGTGAAGTTGAGGCTTGTCAGTCAGAACAAAGGAACTAACTTGCTGTCCACCAGTTTATACAGAACTCACAGTGTCTATAACTTTTTTATACTAAGATCTGTTAAGAAATCTGTTTCAAGCCGGGCGCTGGTGGCTCACGCCTGTAATCCTAGCTACTCAGGAGGCTGAGATCTGAGGATCGTGGTTCAAAGCCAGCCCGGGCAGGAGAGACCATGAGACTCCTATCTCCAATAAACCACCAGAAAACCGGAAGTGGCGCTGTAGCTCAAGTGGTAGAGCGCTCGCCTTGAGCTGAAGAGCTGGGGGACAGCGCCCAGGCCCAGAGTTCAAGCCCCATGACCGACAAAAAAAAAAAAAAAAAAAAAAGAAATCTGTTTCAATAGATAACCATGTACAATACCATGTGATAAAAATTGAAACTTAGGCCAAGTGCTTATGCCTGTAATCCTGCATACTCAGGAGGCTGAGATCTAAGGATCATGGTTCAAAGCCAGACCAGGCAGGAAAGGCCTTGAGATTCTTATCTCCAATAAAACACCAGAAAACAGGAAGTGGCACTGTAGCTCAAATGGTAGAGTTCTGGCCTTGAGCTGAGGAGCTGAGGAGCTGAGGGACAGCTCCCAAGCCTAGAATTCAAGCCCCACAACTGACAAAAACAAACAAACACACAAAACTGAGACTTATTTAATGACAAACTGGTTAAATCTTCTTAGTGCTTATTTATCAGCACAATACACACAGGCCCACTGCTGATGGTGCACTGAGTAGATTTTAATGAAGAAATTGCTCTGGAAACCACAAAACAAACAAACAAAACCCTAGAAGTTAGGCTTGACTGATGGAAAGTGAAAGCACCAAGCCCCCTACTGTAATGTGCCTTTACAGAATACAGACTGGGTGACTGAAGGTGAGGTCCAAGCATAGCTTACTCCATGTAACTGTTACACTCTTGGGAAATGTTAGACATTTCTTACATTCTAAACTTCCTGACTCTGTCCATGTGTTGAGATCTTCACTGCTCTTGTTCAATGCTCCTTTTGATCCCTCATTTTTGCATCTCCCTAAGGGAAGTCCTGATGAGCTCTGTTTAGATGCTGCTTCAGGCTAAGTACTCTCAAAACATTCCTCTCATCAGATTCTTCTTTCATGCTGTCCTTCCTCCTCCTTCTGCTCCTTTCCTTAAAAGGATCCCCGCCCCCTCCCTTTATATATACCTTCTAAGCCACAGGCCGCACTGCAATCTCTTGTGTCTCTCTTTTCCCATCACTTGTGTTCCTAGCTCCCCTCACCCAGAACTTCACCTTGATGGTCTCCTAACTGGCTCATGGGTTGGAAGTAACCCCCTAATTATTGCTATCTCTACTCTCTTAGGGAGATGGCAGCTATAGAAAGGCTTCTGGACAAACAAGGCCCCTTCGCTATGTCAGGTCGTTCCCAAATGGAAGCTACCTACTTCATTTAATCCCCTTTTGATCTTTAAGGCATTTCAATATCTTACACTTCCTTAAGGTTTGAGACAGATGTTTGTAGCCTCTTAACTCTTTGTGTAAAGGGCAAAGGGTCATATCAAATTCACTCCAGGGGCAATAAAAATGCCAATTGTCAGGACATCCCTTGTCTCCTAAATGTAGACCATGTGGCTGATTGCATCCATAATAGAAACCCAAATTGGCACTCTCAGCTGTAAGTAGCTGAAGATCACATACTCCTTAGTTGGAAGATATTGTGAAAAAGCCACATGGAGCCTGTCAATTTCAGTCAAATGAGGGAACTAGTAAGAAAACTCACCAAAGAGATGAAGCCTTTAGACAGCCAAAGTTATACAGATTGGGAGAGCCAGGCACCAGTGGCTCATGCTTGTAATGCTAGGCTGAGACATGAGGAAGGCAGTTGTTTCCAGCCAGCCTGGGCAGGAAATACTGAGAATCTGATCCCCAGTTGATCAGCAAGAAGCTGTAGTGGAGCTGTGGTTCAAGTGGTAGAGTGAGCTCTGAGTAAAAAAGCTCAAGGACAGGACCTAGGTCCTGTGCCCTAGGACCATGTGCCCTGGGACAAGGACAAGAAAAATAAAATTGAAGACAAAATTAAAGAAGACACCAAAAAGTGGAAACAGCTCCCATAGTTCTAGTTTGACAGAATTAACATTAGGAAAAGCCCAAAGACAATCTACTAATTCTATGGGATACACAAAAGATACCGGTGTTATTCTTCTTAGAGAATACAGCCCTTAAACCCAACTGTATCCTGAGCTTACTAGGCCCAAGCCAGAGGCAGGCTCTGCAGGTCTGAGGACACCTTGCTTATGCTTACCGCTGGGGTCACATCAGCACAGGGAATCTGATACATAATTGCTTTCATCTGCATTTTTAACCTTCCTTGCCATAGACTTCTGAAAGCTTCCCTTCTTTTCTGCTTTCTGAATAGTTTCCCTTTCATCCTCTCAGCATGTGTCTTGGTGAAATATGTCCTCCATTTGGGACAACTTTCTAAGACCCTTCTTTTGAAATACTCAGAACTGGCTGAGAAGGTAGCACTGTGGCATCGTATTTTCCTTTTGCTTGTGCCTGGAGTGGGGCATGACCTTAGAGCCTTGTGCTTTCTCTTGGCTTTGGTTGCTCAATGCCATGTATCATTGGAACCACATCCCGAGTTTCTGTCCTTTTACAGAAGATTGGAGATAGGAGTTTTCAAACTTCCCTGTTTGCTTTCCCGCTGGAAATGAACATGCTCCACTATGTTGTCCTTTATCTACAGGATCCACTGTACCAACAACCAACAAGTGCAGCCAGTAAGCATCCTTCCTCATTCTATTGCAGACAGTCTTTGTCTACCATACTCCCTCAGATAAACCCCCAGGCCTAATAGATGAGAGGAATACTTCTTCCCATCTCAGCCTAGCATTACAAGCATGAGCCACTGGTGCCTGGCTCTCCCAATTTGTATCATTTTCACTGTCAAAAGCCTTTATCTCTTCGGTGAGTTTTCTTACTAGGTCCCTTATTTGACTGAAATTGATTTGTCTTGCTCTATTTTATAGTCAGGGGCAACGTGCCATCTAAAGGGAGATCATGGACTGTGCTGAGAATTGAGGTTTAGAAGGCACATTCAAACTACGAAAATCCTTTTCTTCTGAACTCAAGAATGCTCTTCTATCTGATGACCGATAATCCAAAGAAGAGGCCAACCATCAGACAAGTACTACGCCACCCCTGGCTAAAGCAAACACCAACATCACCAGCAGCCTCACCAAGCCCCAGCCGGCATCATCTGAACCTGCGATCATTCACATGGTAGCCTCATGCATGTGCTTCAGGAGGGCGGTGTGGGCAGCCCACTTGGGCAGAGAAAGTTCAATAAAGAGAGAGCCACTTCCTGTATGCTCGAGGAGCAACAAGATCAGGCCAAAGATGTGGTGAGGAGCCCACTTCCCGGGTCTCCGCTTTGCCCCCTGCCTGCTTTGCAGTCAAAAACGAGTCTTGAAGAGAGCCAGCGAGCCTGGGCACCATGGGACTGCCTGCCCGCTTGCTGAGCAGCAGCACGAGTGTAGCAGGAAAGGCAGCAAGTCAATGTGCCTCCCCTGCCTCCTCTGGAGACTCAGAACAATTGACACACAGAAGGACACTGAGGGCAGCATGCCAAGCCCTGTTCCAGAAGTTGCAGCAACTACACTCCCCAAGCACCAACCTACTCAGCTGATGTACCCAGCCCCCTAAGCAGGAGAGGCAGGTGGGCAGCAGGGCTGATTCCCTCCCCCAGATATTATATAATACGTGGACAAGGAGTAAAAAAAAGGGAGAAGGGTATCAGCTTGGCTGCCCGAGGCCCAGAAGGGTCAAACCCCCAGGGCCCAGGGGACACAATGGACAGCAGTAAGGAACACTAGTACTAGAAATATTGAGCCTGGGGCCAGGGCCAGAGAGGGAGGACAGCACCCCTCGAGCCCCTTGTGCTGCAGAAGCACTAGCAACAGAACTGGCCGCCAGGAGCCCAGAGGCAGAGCTCAAGGGCAGCACCCCTCTACACCTCGTCCAACAGAAACAGCAGCAGCAGAAATGGCCGCCCGGGGCCCAGAGGGAGACAGGGAAGGCAGCACCACTCCTATCCCCGGTCCTGCAGCAAAGGTAGCATCCACGATCTTGAAGCGACTCAAGAAAAAATGTAATTGTTGCCACCGATTTTATTGCTGCCCTCCCTCTCTGCCTGTGACAATCACAAGACATCTGGAAGTGTGGAGACAGCATCTCAGCCTGTAAACAAGTAGGTGCTCACTGAGCTGTGCTCTGTTTTATTGATGGTTCAAGGAAATCTTTTAGCTCATCACCCCTGGTGTATAGTTATCTGTCTGGGACTGGGGTGGGGAGGCTAAAAGAAAGGAGGGTGCAGGGGGAGACAGAGGAACGTGTGACTGAAGGCACAATTCTATAGATTCCAGCAAAAGCCTCAGCTATATACACTTTCTCTATTTGTCAAATGCTCATGACCCACTGTGCCAACAAGAGCAGCAAGTAAGCATCCTTCCTCATTCTATTGCAGACAGTCTTTGTCTACCAAACTCCCTCAGATAAACCCCCAGGCCCAGAAGCTGAGAGGAACACTGCCTCAAACAAAAGGCCAAGTACCTGCAGCCCCGAGGCTTGGAGTCAATGGCCTGGAGCCTTTGCTCACCATTGCCAGCTCCTGGCACCTCAGGGTCTGCAACAGACACCTAAGCATGCTCACAACTCAGGGGCTCTGCTGAGCTACAGCCTTTTGAGTAACCGTCTTTCCAGAAGCAGGAACTCAAGAGGGTCTTTAGAGCTCCAGGAAATGGAACAGGCCTAGCAACAGACAATTGCTGGTGTGTCACACTTGAAAATCTAGCTCCTTCACTATATTTGATGTCAGTATAACTTGTGGAGGAGATGGGGAAAAACCAGTTGTTTAAGGATACAGGTGGACCTGTTGCAACAATGAGAAGTACAAGTTGTCATGTCCAAAACGAGCTTTACAACGTTGGTGCGGGGGGGGGGGGGGAAAGGGGGAGGAAGGAGAAGGATTGGGATTGGGATTGGGGGGGAGGGGGGAGGCTGGGAAGGGATGTGAAGGGTAAACAAAGGAGGAGGCTGCAATGCTGCCCATGTAATTGTAACTTCTCTGTACAGTATGTTCACAAATAAAATTAAATTAAATTAAAAAAAAATCTAGCTCCTTGTGAGATAGATCTGAGCATTGAGGTTCAAAGGCAAAGCAAGCAGGAAAGTTTGAACACTCCTATCTCCAATCTTCTGTAAAATGACTGGAACTGGGGATGTGGTTCCAATGATACATGGCATTGAGCAACCAAAGCCAAGAGAAAGCACAAGATTCTAAGGTCATGCCCCACTCCAGGCAGAAGCAAAAGGAAAATATGATGCCACAGAGCTACCTTCTCAGCCAATTCTGAGTATTTCAAAAGAAGGGTCTTAGAAAGTTGTCCCAAATGGAGGACATATTTCACCAAGACACATGCTGAGAGGATGAAAGGGAAACTATTCAGAAAGCACAAATGAAGGGAAGCTTGCAGTAGTTGGCAAGGAAGGTTAAAAATGCAGATGAAAGCAATTATGTAACAGATTCCCTGTGCTGGTGTGACCCCAGCAGTAAGCATAAGCAAGGTGACCTCAGACCTGCAGAGCCTGCCTCTGGCTTGGGCCTGGTGAGCTCAGGATACAGTTGGGTCATGGGTGATTCTTCTCTGCACCTCGGCTTCTATGATTTAAGGGCTGTATTCTCTAAGAAGAATAACACCGGTATCTTTTGTGTATCCCATAGAATTAGTAGATTGTCTTTGGGCTTTTCCTAATGTTAATTCTGTCAAACTAGAACTATGGGAGCTGTTTCCACCTTCTGGTGTCTTCTTTCTTTCTTCAATTTTATTTCTGTTCCCATGGCATATGGTCCTAGGGCACACACAGGACCTAGGTCCTGTCCTTGAGCTTTTTCTGCTCAGAGCTCACTCTACCACTTGAACTACAGGTCTACTACTGCTTCTTGCTGATCAACTGGGGATCAGATTCTCAGTATTTCCTGCCCAGGCTGGCTGGAAACAACTGCCTTCCTCATGTCTCAGCCTAGCATTACAAGCATGAGCCACTGGTGCCTGGCTCTCCCAATTTGTATAACTTTGGCTGTCTAAAGGCTTCATCTCTTTGGTGAGTTTTCTTACTAGGTCCCTGATTTGACTGAAATTGACTTGTGTTTCTCTATTTTATAGTCATGCACAAGGTGCCCTCTAAAGGGAGCTCATGGACTGTGCTGAGAATTCAGGTTTAGAAGGCAAATTTAAAACATGAAAATCCTTTTCCCCTCCAAGGAATGCTTATATATCTGAAGATGGGTAACCCAAAGACGAGGTCAACCTTCAGGCAAGTACTAAGCCAGCCCTGGCTAAAGCAAACACCAACATCACCAGCAGCCTCACCAAGCCCCAGCTGGCATCATCTGAACCTGCGACCATTCACATCGTAGCCTCGTACATGTGCTTTAACAGGAGGGTGGTGCGGGCAGCCCACTTGGGCAGAGAAAGTTCAATAAAGAGAGAGCCACTTCCTGTATGCTTGAGGAGTAACAAGATCAGGCCAAAGATGTGAGGAGCCCACTTCCCGGGTCTCCGCCGTGCCCTTCACGTGCTGCACAGCAGTCCCAAAACATGTCCTTGAAGAGAGCCAGGGAGCCTGGGCACCAGGAGGCTGCCTGCCTGCCTGCTGAGCAGCAGCAGCAGGAGTGTAGCAGGAAAGGCAGCAAGTCAGTGTGCCTCCCGTGCCTCCTCTGGAGACACTCAGAGGGAGACTGAGGTCAGCATGCCACGCTCTGCTCCAGAAGGAGCAGCAACTACACTCCCCAAGGGCCAGCCCACTCAGCTGATGTACCGAGCCCCTGAGCAGGAGAGGCAGGTGGGCAGCAGGGTTGATTCGCTCCACACCTATTATATAATACGTGGGTAAGGAGTAAAAAAGGAACCAGCGGTATCAGGTTGGTGCCCCAGGCCCAGAAGGGTCAAGCCCAAAGAACCCAGGGGACACAGTGGACAGCAGTAAGCTGCCCTCCTGCCATCTCTCCCCCACTCCTACTCTTCCCCTTCCTCCGCGTCAACTCCATACTAACTAACTAAAGGTTTTCTCCTAATGGTTCTTCTAACCTCGCCCCTCCTCAGGACTCCCAGTCTCCTCCTTATTTCTCTCTCCTCCCTCTGGACTGTCTACTGTTTTCCCCTAACCTCCTCCTAACCTCCCCTCTTCAGGAGTCTGGACTTCCCCCCTCCCCACATACACCCAGCCTCCAAGCACACAGCTTATATATACCCAGAGAGGCTGCGCCCTCTCCCACACTAATAGTTTCAAACCAGCATTCATGCTTCTCCCCCATGCTGCCCCTTCTCCAATCCCAACAGGCAGTCCATCTCTTGATGCCCCGCCCCCTCCAGCAGGCTGGACCATGGGGCCAAGCTGACTATTGGGCCCCACTGACTATCAGGGCCCTATTATGGAGTTATTACATCTCAGACCTGCGCCTTGCAACTTCGCTGCTTGGTATTCCTAGGCTATCTCCACCAACACTTTTTTTTTTTTTTACGTTTGTGTGCTTTTCATTTTTTTTCTTTTTTAATATAAATATATTTTATTGTAAAGATAGTGTCCAGAAGGATTACAGTTATGTGAGTAAGGTAATGAGTACATTTCCTATGGAGCATTGTTACCCCCTCCTTTGTATTTCCCCTACCATCCCTTCCCTCCCTACCTCCCTGAGTCCTCCTACCCCCTTCTGAAGTTGTAAAGTTCATTTTCAATATAGTGTCTTGTACATCTCATTGTTACAATGGGTCAACCTGCATCCTTATTTCAGCATTTTGTTAATTCCCTTTCCCTCCCGAAATTAGGTAAATGTATATGCAAGATGCAGGGTACCAAATCCAACACAGTGACAACAGGGGATATACCATAGGGGGAAGAACATACAAAAGAAAGAAAAGAAAATCACATAGTATGTTAACAAGAAAGAGAAACCTCATCCATATTTTGGGGTTCATTTCACTTAACATCATTCTAAAAGTACATTTCTTCAAGCAAAATTGTTACTCCCTCCTTTGTTTTTCTCCTAGAATCCCTTCCTTCCCCACCTCCCCAAGTCTTCCCTCCTTCCCAAGTCTTTGCATTTTATCTTCACCCAACTAGAGGACATGATCCCAGAAATAGGAGATTCTAATAGTTTTCTTGTTTTTTGTTTTGTTTTGTTTTGTTTCATTGTTTTTGCAGTGCTGGAGTTTGAACTTAGGGATTTATGCTTGCTAGGAAGTTTGTACCTCTTTTCTTTTTTGTCTCTGCCTCTTTCTTTCCTTTCTCTCTCTCTCTCTCTCTCTCTCTCTCTCTCTCTCTCTCTCTCTCTCTCATTCTATTTCTTTTTCTTTTCCTTTTTTGTCAGTCATGGGCTTGAACTCTGGGCCTGGACACTGTCCCTCAGCTCTTCAGCCCAAGGCAAGTACTTGAGCCACAGGCTACTTTGGTTTTCTAGTGGTTTATTGGAGATAAGAGTCTCAAGGCCTTACTAGCCTGGGCTTACTTTGAACCCTGATTCTCAGATCTCAGCCTCCAAGTAGCTAGGATAACAGGGGTGAGCCACCAGTGCCCTGCCTAGGTTTTACCTCTTGAAGGGTTCTACCTCAGTCCTGTTTTTGCTCTTGTTATCTTTGACAAAGGATTCCACAATTTTTGGGTGTAAGTCTAGACAGGACCACAATCTTCTTATTTATTCTTTCTGCTTTAGCTGGTTTGACAGGTGTGTGCCATGCCTAGCTTTTTCTGTTGAGACTGGCCCAGATTGGCCTCAAACTAAAATCCTCCTATCTTAGCCTCCTATGTTGGTAGGATTATAGGCATGAGCCACCACACCAGTTTCTTGTTACTTGGTTTGATATTCTAGAAGAGCTTTACATCTATGTCATTTTATCATGATCCAGTGAACATAGCATTGTTATCTTAACTGCATGCTTGCAGGTATAATTTTTTAACTACCTTAAGAGGGATAAGTTTGATTTTCACTATTATCACTGAAGTTCAGTCACTCAGTCAAAATGCAAATAGGCCTCAAAGTGTATCTCAGTAAAGGTCCTAGAACACTGTTACATGAGCATTAAAGAGAAAGTGTATATAGCTGAGGCTTTTGCTGGAATGTACAGAGTTGTGCCTTCAGTCTTCTCTCAGTCTACATCAATCCCCTTGCCCTTGGGAGCCTGTTCGTGCTGCTGCTGGACCGGGGCTGGCCCCTCTTCCTGTTACTGGAGTTTACCATGGGATTGCAGGTTTCCAGGCAGAGTTAGATACCCATGTCTACCTCATAGCCTCTTTGTCCTTTTGGACAAACAGAGCTGGGTGCTGGTAGCTCACACTTGTAATCCAACTACTCAGGAAGCTAAGATCTGAGGATACTGGTTCTAAGTCAGCATGGTGGCAGACTTTTATCTGGAAATAACCACCAATAAAGCCAGAAGTGGAGCCATGACTCTTGTACAGTAGAGCACTAGCCTTTAGAAAACAAGCCCTGAATCCAAGCTCCAGGACTTGCACAAAACAAAAACAAAACAAACAAACCATAAAACAGAACAAGAGTGGGGAGCTGTATTTCTATTCTGAAGACAGCTCCTCTTTTGGAGAAACACAGTTAATTGCTTGCTGCTGATGGAGATGGACTCCCTTTGTCCTTTCCTAGAACTCAGGATTTTGCACTTGCTGTGCTTATTAGGTTAACCATCTACTGCTTGATCTCCCTCCCTCCTTCCTGGAGAAAGTACTTGTGGGCTGGTTCCCTTGGAAAGTCAATCCTATAAGAACTCAGAAGAAAACCCTACTACATTTTTGGTGGGAGTGTAAACTTGTAAAACCTCAAAAGACTCCACATAGAGCTCCCCTATGACCCAGCAATCCCACTTTTGGGCATTTACCCAAATGTTCACAAACAAGACCACACTAAAGCTACCAGCACGACTATGTTTATTGCAGCATTATTTACAATAGCTAAGATATGGAACCAACCCAGATGCTCCTCAGTAGATGAATGGATCAAGAAAATGTGGAATTCTATGCCTCCATTAGTTAGGAAATGGAGAAAATTGGAGAAAATTGGTTAAGTGAAGTAAGCCAGGCCCAAAGAAACATAGGTCCCATGGTTTCTGTTTCTCTCTTATTTGTAATATCTTATTTGTAATAACTAGTATATGTCTGGGACAAGCAGAAAAGGTCAGATAAGTTGATGTTAAGCGAAATGAACCCCATTTGTGTCCCTAAATGCTTTTTTTTCTTCCTTGCTATTGTTTCTAAAGTATTTATAAGGTACAATGTGTGTTGTTTTTTTGCTTTGTATGTCCCTCCCTTGTGGTATAACCCCTGTTTTCTCTGTATTTGATGTTGGTATAATTTGTGGAGGGGAAGGGAAAACATGTTTATGTAGGGATACAGATTGTTTTCCATTGAAACAATGAGATGTACAAGACGCATGTCAAAAAATGAACTTTACAATTTAGGCTGGGGTAGGGGTGCAGGGGGGTGTAGTTGAGGAGGTGGGAGGGATGGGATGGTAGGGGAAGGACAAAGGAGGAGGCAACCAATGCTGGATGAGAAATGTACTCATTACCTTGCTCATGTAACTGACTCCTCTATCCAGTATGGTACCTTGCTCATGTAACTGACTCCTCTGTCCAGTATTTTTAGTCCAGTATTTTCATGTTGGGAGCCAACTATCTCACTGGAACATCTTGAGGCTGTTTCACCTTCTCACCCTGCCCTAAGTAACGACCACCTTTTCACCTTGCCCTAAGCAAGCACCCTACAGCTGCTTCGGCCAAAAAAGCTTCCTTAACGGCCAATGAAAAAGCTTCCTTATTCCAAGCATATAAATACCCTTGTGTGAAAAATAAAAATGGGCAGCTTGATCAGAATCCTTGTCTTGCTGTCATTCTTCGTGTCTCTTGTCCCTTCATTCCTTCTCGCTTAGGTTCATTGCCCTCGTTGAAGTCCTGTGGGTTGGGACATTTTCACAATAAAAACTTATTTTAAAAATGTAACTGTGACCTCTCTGTACAGTATTTTCACACAAAAAAAAAACATTTAGAACTCAGCCCTCTCAATAGCTGGGACTACAGGTAAGAAGGCGAAAATGGTGAAAATGAAGGACACAAACTCAGAATATATGCGATCAAAAACAGAATATATGTGATCATGACTTAGAAAGTGTATCCAATATAGGACAAAGTAGTCTGTGAAGAAGTCTGTGAAGTATGTCAGCATTGCTGGAGGTAGCAACAGAGGGAAGTTTGTCTGCAGGCATGTTGTTCATGTCTTGTCTTCAAGGCAAGTACCATGGTGATGGATTTTGTGCCTGTCCACTTGAGCTGCAGGACGAAAGGAAACTCAGGGACTGAATCGCACAGGCCAGCACTTGACAGTGTTGTTCCCATCCCTTCCTTCTGAAACTTTATCCCTTTACACACCCCTACATCCCACCTTCCCCCCTCCCCCGGCACCCTCATTTTTTTTAACCTCCCCACCCCACTCCTAGATGAGCTAAAAAGATTTCCTTAGAGCATCAATAAAACACAGAGCAGAGCTCAGTGACCACCTACTTGTTTACAAGTGGAGATGTTCTGCACTTCCACAAGTTTTGGTTGGGGCTGTCCTAGCGATACAGGCAGCAGTAACACAATATCGAGAAACAATTCATAGTATTTTTCTTGAGTCGCTGCCAGATATTGGCTCTTCTATTGGCTGCAGGACCTGGGATAGAAGAGATGCTGCCCTCCCCCTCTGACTCTGGGCCCTGGGTAGCCATTTCTGCTGCTGGTGTTTCTGCAGGACGAGGGAGGGTAGGGGTGCTGCCCTCCCTCTGTGCCTTTGGGCCCCTGGGGGCCCTTTCTGCTGCTGGTGCTTCTGCAGCACAAGGGGCTGGAGGGGTGCTGCCCTCCCCCTCTGCCTCTGGGCCCTGGGTAGCCATTTCTGCTGCTGGTGTTTCTGCAGGACGAGGGGGGGGAGGGGTGCTGCCCTCCCTCTGTGCCTTTGGGCCCCTGGGGGCCCTTTCTGCTGCTGGTGCTTCTGCAGGACAAGGGGGGGGAGGGGTGCTGCCCTCCCCCTCTGCCTCTGGGCCCTGGGTAGCCATTTCTGCTGCTGGTGTTTCTGCAGGATGAGGTGGGAGAGGGGTGCTGCCCTCCCTCTGTGCCTTTGGGCCCCTGGGGGCCATTTCTGCTGCTGGTGCTTCTGCAGGATGATGGGTGAGAGGGGTGCTGCCCTCCCCCTCTGCCTCTGGGCCCCAGTTGGATATTTCTATTACCCATGTTATTGAAGGCAGCTTACTGCTGTCCACTGTGTCCCCTGGGTCCTTCGGAATTGACCCTTCTGGGCCTGGGGCAGCCGAGCTGAGACCCTTCTCCCCTTTTTTACTCCTTGTCCACGTGTCATACAGTATCTGGGGAAGGGAATCAGCCCTGCTGCCCACCTGCCTCTCCTGCTCAGGGGCTGGGGACATCAGCTGAGTCGGTTGGTCCTTGGGGAATGTAGTTGCTGCAACTTCTGGAGCAGGGCTTGGCGTGCTGCCCTCAGTCTCCCTCCTTGTTTCAATTGTGCTGAGTCTCCAGAGGAGACAGTGGAGGCACACTGATTTGCTGCCTTTCCTGCCACACTCCTGCTGCTGCTCAGCAAGCGGGCAGGCAGCCCCGTGGTACCCAGGCTCGTTGGCTGTCTTTAATGATATTTTTGAGGACTGCTGCATAGGCGTGGGGCAAAGCGGAGACCCGGGAACTGGGCTCCTCACCACATCTTTCGCCTGATCTTGTTGCTCCTCGAGCATACAGTAAGTGGCCCTTTCCTTGTTAAATTTTCTGCGCAAGAGGGCTGCCCACACCAGCCTCCTATTGAAGCCCATATACGAGACCATGATGTGAATGATTCTAGGGTCCGGCTGGGTCAGATGATGCTGGCTAGGGATCGGTGAGGCTGCTGGTGATGTTGGTGTTTGCTTTAGCCAGGGGTGGCGTAGTACTTGCCTGATGGTTGGCCTCTTCTTAGGATTCTCCCTCATAAGATACATGAGCAATCCTCGGAGTTCAGGAGAACAGGATTTTCTTAAGTTGAATTTTCCTTGTAAAACTTGAATTCGCAGAATAGTCCATGATCTTCCTTTATAGGGCACGTTGCCCATCACCATAAAATAAAGTAATATCCCCAGGGCCCAGACATCCACCTTGGGGCCCTGGTATCTACGCTGCTTGAACAACTCAGGGGCCCAGTAGGCCATAGTGCCACACTCCCCATCAAGGTCCTGCCCGGGCAGAAATCGAGTACTTGACCCAAAGTCACATAACTTGGCTGTTCCTGTGCTATTCAGCAGGACGTTTTCTGGTTTTATATCTCTATGAGCAATTCCATTGTCATGGCAGTATTTGACCGCCCTCAGGATCTGTTCAAACAGAGTCCTGGCCTCTTCCTCCTCCTCCAACCTGCCCACCTTTTGCACGTGGTCCACTAGGTCTCCTCCATCCATGTACTCCATCACTACGTACAGCCGCTCCATTGTTTCCACCACTTCATAGAGCTTCACTATGTGCGGGTGCTCTACAAGTTTGAAAATTTGCAATTCCTCTGTGAAGTAGAGGCTGTCCAACTTGTCAAGCACCTTTATAGCCACGAGGGTGCCTGTGAGCAGGTGCTTGGCCAACTTGACAGGAGCAAAGCCCCCCTCACGGAGGGTCTTCAGCACCTGGTAGTGAGCCCTAAGGAGCTCCTCGGAGGAGGAACTGGCCTCAAGGCCCAGCAGGGCCCTTGCCTGTCTACGCTTCGTAATCATCCTACACAGCACCCTAGCGATGCTGTCTAGGGAGAAAATAAATGAAATCCCCCAAAATATATATCATATATATATATATGATATATGTGATATATATGATGATATGAACAAAGCCTCTGATCACTATAATAAATGTAAATGTACAATGAATGATAAAATGTGCTAACTATATCACTAAACAAAATCTAATATGTAAATATAGAAGGAAGGAATAATGAACAAAAAGCCTAAATGCTACTGATACCTAATAGAAAACAATCAAGTCCAAAAGTCAAAGCCTAATCACAATCCAAAAACACAATCCTGAAAATCCAAGCCAAGTCAAGAAACCAAATCCACACACAAGCAATAATCAATATGATCAATCCGCTAAACTCCAACCCTCCCACTACCTACGAAAGTTCACCTGTCACCACACAATATATATACAGGCATGGTTGTCGTTACCTTACAATGATGTCTGTGATGTCAGAGCCACCAAGTTACTGGGCTAGAGGATACTTTTAGAGGTGTGTTCCTGGACTGGCCTTGCACTCAGGGCCTGGGCACTGTCCCTTAGCTTTTACAAAGTTGGTGCTCTACTAGTTGAGCCACAACCCAAATTGTATCTTCTTGGTGGTTCTTGAGAGATTATGGGCTCAGGGATTTCCAGTCCAGGTTGCCTTTGTATTGGCATCCTCACATATGAGCCTCCTGCTTAGCTAGGATGGCAGGCCTTAGCCTTATACTTACAAGACACTTTGAGTTCATTATAATTTGAGTGCAGTACAAGTTTCTTAGTTGGTTATATAGATTGATATAGAATATTTCTGTCCATTGCAATCTCATCAGAGTGTGGGTGCTCATATCTATCATTCTAGCTGCTTGTAGGGTTAGACTTGGGAAGATTGGAGTTGGAAGCCAGCCTGGGCAAAATAGTCCATGAGAGCTCATGGCAAGGGAAGAAGCCAGCAAATGGGGTATGCCTCTCCCTCCCAGCTAAGCTGAAGTGAAAACTAGGATGGGATTCGGCTCTGCCTGCAACAAAAGCAAGTAAGTCATAGGGGAGCTCTATGTGGAGTCTTTTGAGGAACCTCCATACTACTTTCCAAAGTAGTTGAACATGTTTACACTCTCACCAACAATGCAGTAGGGTTCCCTCCTGGCCACATCCCCTCCACCATCTGTTACTAGATTTCTTGATTATAGCCATTGTAACTGGGGTCAGGTGGAATCTCAATGTTGTTTTGATTTGCATTTCTTTTATGGCTAGACAGGTTGAGCATTTCTTCACATATCTCTTGGCCATTCTTATTTCCTCTTCAGAGAAGTTTCTCTTTAGGTCTTTAGCCCACTTATTTATTGGGCAGTTGATTCTTTGAGGATTTTTTGTTGGGGGATTTAATTTTTTGAGTTCCAAGTATATTTTAGGTATGAGACCCTTGTCCGTTGTATGGCTAGTGAAGATCTTCTCCCAATCCATAGGCTTTCTATTGATCTTGCTAGCTATGTCCTTTGCCATGCAGAAGCTCTGCAGCTTCATGCAATCCCATTTGTCCAACCTTTCTTTGATTGGTTGTGTTTCTGGGTCTCTATTGAGAAAATTTTGGCCTGTGCCAAGGAGACCTAGGGTTTCTCCTATTCCATCTGTAATGTTTTCAGAGTATCTGCTTTGACTCCAAGGTCTTTGATCCATTTGGAGTTGATTCTGGTGCAGGGTGATACATAGGGACCTAGCTTTAGTTTTCTACAGGTATTTACCAATTTTGCCAGCCAGCACCGTTTATTGAGGAGGCTGTCTTTCTTCCATTCTATTTTTTTAGCTCAAGCCTATAATCCTAGCAAGTTATTAAGCCGACCAGCTGACAATTGCTGTTCCAGGCAGCATAGGCAGGAAACGCCACCGGACTCATATATCCAGTTTGCCACCTGAGAACCAGAAGTGTCACTGTGGCTCAGAGTGGAAGACTGCTGGCCTTGAGCAAACTGCTCTAAGAGAGAGCTCTGGCTCTGAGGTCAAGAGCAATGACACCCCCTCAAAAAAAATCCAAGGGAGCTCAGAGAGAGAGAGAGATGTATGTAGCTCAATAAATTCAGCCTTAAACACACTAATTACCAAGCCCCAAATCTAGTCAACAGTAGGGTGACCAGCATATGGGTCCTTCAGAAATGAATAATGACAATGCTTTCAGACAGACTGAGGAATTTATTTTTACCTATTGATCTGCCCTGACAAAAACAAATGGGATTCTCATGGTGAATTCCAGGTTGCTTTGAGCTTTTTCTTAGAGGTATGAAGAAGGGAGGTCCCTCTGGCAGAGTTATAGTAAGGAATGTTTCAGCAAAATGAGCCTCTTTTTCTTTGCTAAATAAAAAAGCAACTCACCAACCGAAACCATAAACAGTAGTGTATTAAGACATCAATTGCATTCAGTTGGAAGCTAATAACTTCATTCATAAGGATGAAACCTAGCTCCTGAAACATGAAACAGACCTTGACCAGCCCCTGCCCACACCTCATCCTGAAATGCTTTTTTAAATCCTGGTTTCCACCTTCCCCATGAGGAAGGCAGAACGAGGAGCTGACACTGATTTAAAGATGAGCACATTGAGTGCTAAGACACATGACCACAGCCCTCTGTGATCCTCCTCTGTCTCTCCAAGTCACACCAACCGAAGGATCTTGGAATGTCAGTTAACTGAAAAGAACCCCTCCTGCGAGTCACATCAAGTCCAGCTGAGGCTACCTGACAAACCGCTTTGATGTTGAGATCATCTCCACTGTGAATATGATGCAGTGTCTGGACTGAGAAGAGAGCACAGGGAGAAGGCAGCTCTGGTGAGAGGATGTGGCTTCATCTTTGTGGGTGCTGCTAGTGTCTGTCTCTCCTGTGTGGAGCAGGGTCCTCAGGTAGAGAGAAGAGACTGTAGGAATGGGGCTTGGCTAGGTCTGTGTGGGTTCTGACTGGCTGTAGCTCACAAATCTTCAGGACAGGCCTTACTAACATAGTTGAGTGGAAGTGGTTTTGTCCTTGTAGAGGCTAAAGGGAGTATCCCTAGTTCAGATAGGACCCTTACTTAGAATAGACCTTTGGGGCTTGGGGTGAGGTCCTTGAGCCTGGCAATGTGTGCCCACAAGCCACCAGCTCTGGTGTCCTTGCCTGTCCTGGGGGGGGTCTGTCCCTTAGGTACACATGTCACCAGCCCAAGTGTACACACCTCTAATCCTGGCAGCCTAAGACCTGCAGCATTTTTTCCCCTGAAACGTCCCATTAGATGCTACTTTAACCTCTGTAACATCTCAGACCTGCGCCCTGGAACTTTGTCTCTTGTCTCTTTGGCTATTCATCCCAACATTTTTTTTAATGTTTAGGCGGTTTTCATTTTTATTCTTTTTTCATATATATACATACACTCATGTAAAGATACTGTACAGAGGGGTTACAGTGTAAGGTAATGAGTTCATTTCCTATGGAGCACTGTTACACCTTCCTGTGTTTTCTCACCTACTATGCCTTCCCTCCCCATCTCAACTCCTCCCCCCCAAGATGTCAAGTTCATCTACAACATAGTGTCTTGTGAGTCTTATTGTTGTAATGGTTCATCCTTGTCCTTATATCAACATTTTGTTATTCCCTTTCCCCTCCCCAAATTATATAATATATATATACACACACACAAGATGGAAGGTACCAAAATCCAAGACACTGACAACAGGGGAAATACCATAGCGGGAAGAAGAACAGAAAATCACATAGTCCGTTAAAAACAACTACAAAGAAAAAACTCTGTGTCCATATTTTGGGGTTCATTTTACTTAGCATCATCTTATATGGTCATATGTACATTTAGTTCCTCAATTCCTCAAAAAAAATCATACACTTTGTTCAAACAGGGTTCATTTCAGGGATGCAAAGCTGGTTCAGTAAACTCAAATCAATTCATTCATCAATGAGAGCAAGGATAAGCACCACATGATTATCTCAATAGACACAGAAAAAAACATTTGACAAGATCCAGCACCCCTTTATGATGAAAGTTCTGGAGATATAATAAAGGCTGTGTATGACAAACGTACAGCTAGCATTATGGTGAAAAGCTAAAACCATTTCCTCTAAATTCAGGAATGAGACAGGATTTGACTCTTTCCATTCCTCTTCAACTTAGCATAGAATGCTTAGCTAGAGCAGTAAGACAAGATGCAAACATAAAGGGGATCCAAATAGGAAAAGATGAAGTAAACCTCTCACTTGAGCTTTTGTGCTCAAGGTTAGAGGTCTGCCACTTGAGTGACACCTCTGCTTGCAACTTTTGGGTAGTTAATTGGAGATAAAGGCTCTCATGAATTTCCCTTCCCGAGCTGGGAGAAGCGGTCCTAGATGTGGTTCCCCTCCACAATCCTAAGCTGGACCACAGTGGTGATGCTCAGTCTCACTCCCATTACAACTCTGTGATGCAAAGTACCCAAAAAGCAAGAATCTTTTGCACTTTGAGGTTTCAAGTAAATAAAAGTAAATAAAATCAATAGGGAGAAGATTCCTACAGCAAGGAATTTCAAATGGATGTTCAGGAGTGACAGGAATCTGCCATGAAATTTTCCTTGAATATATTGGAGACATATGTTGAAGGCTCAGAAGTAAGACAGGGGATATGAACATGACTGGTCATTTTATTCAAATCTTGCTCAATAGTTTGTTATATACTTCTCCCCCCACCCCAAATACCTTCTGTCTTCTGGCAAGGACCTAGACTATCTTTGCTGGCCAATATTCTCCAGACTCTTGATTTGCTATTTATGCCTCATCTTTGATAAATCAGTGTTGACATTTGAGGTACACACACAGGGTTTTTGTGGTATTCTTGATGATAGCATGTTGATATGGGTTTTCAATTACTGATGAATTAGACTTTTATGCCTCAGGCATCTCAAGCTCTGAGAAGGAAGTTCTACCCCCAAATGAAATTCCTAAAGATCAGGTACCAAAAGCTCTCTCTTCCTTGAACAGTATCTTATGTTTCTTATGACATTTTGGTTGCCATGGTGATAGTAAGGGGTGAAAGCCTGAGTACAAGGAAGGGGTGGTGAAAGATTTTCTTTGAGTTAGAAGGAAATTTAGCCTTTAGCATCTTTGGACAAAGATCACTCTATCATGTTATGGAAATTTATCTGTGTTGCTGGTGCATATTCCACATGAAATTATAATTAAGTTATAATTAAAGCACAAGTACACATTTAACATAGTTGGCCCTCAACATATTACTTTCACTCAGTTTCATCTCAACCATCATTATCTGATTCTATTGATTTTTTGTTGCACTCTTGAGTGCTAAGATTCTGGCAAATGTATGCCCCAATACAACAGTTTTGACTGAGAAAGTTTTGAGTGGCTAGGTATTACGTGGGGGTTTCCTCTGGCTTTTTTCCTTCCCAGATGATTATGACTGGAGGCTATACAGTGCCCTCTCTAAACAATTATGCATTATGAAAAACAAAGAGTAGCCCCCTATATCGTCTGCTATTTTAATTTAAGATTTGGGATGTGGGGATTGGAGAAAAGTTGGCTTCGGTTACATTATAGCCTCTGTAAAACATCCAAGAGACAAAGGAACTGAATATCAGTTTCAGAAACAACTTTGGTTACAAGGTGAAGGTAGACCAGAAAGCTTAGTTATCCTTTGTTTTCTGAAAATATTTTTTCCCCACTGTCAGCTAGGAGAGAGAGTACATTGCCAATAATTTGAAGAAGACAGTTTGAATTTTGCTTTTCCCTGGGTTTGGAGAGTATTATTTGCATATGCAAATAATTTCATTCTATTACTCTCAATTTGGCAGGATAAATAAGTAAAAATAAAATATATATTGAAGAAATCCAATATACCTACCAGTCTTTTTTTAATCTTTTTTTTGTGTGCAAATACTGTACAGAGGGGTTACAATTACATGGGCAAGATAATGAGTACATTTCTTATCAAGCATTGTAGCCTCCTCCTTTGTTTCCCCTTCCCATCCCTTCCCATCTCCCCCCACACGCTCCCCCCCCCCGCCAAAGTTGTAAAGTTCGTTTTTCCACATAATGTCTTGTACATCTCATTATTGCAGTGGGTCCACCTGTATCCCTATTTAAACAATTTGTTTTTTCCCTTCCCCCCACAAAATATACCAACATCAAACACAGTGAAAACAGGGGTTATATCGTGGGGAGGGACATACAAAGAAACAAAAAATACCTTATAAATATGTTAGAAACAATCTCAAGAAAGAAAAATCATTTGAGGGATGGGAAGGGGAAACAAAGGAGGAGGCTACAATGCTTGATAAGAAATGTACTCATTATCTTGCCCATGTAATTGTTACCTCTCTGTACAGTATTTTCACAAATAAAAAGAAAAATAAATAAAGAATTATGTAAAATGTGATTGCTTTAAAAAAAGAAAAAAGCATTTGAATCCTTATCTTGGGGTTCATTTTGCCTAACATCAACTTATCTGACCTTTTCTGCTTGTCTCAGACATATGCTAGCAGTCTTGATTTATTTTCTTTATTATCATAGAGAACTGGAGAAATCGTAAGTTATTTTCCCCTCTAGAACTCAAAACCCTGTTTCCTCAACATCTGTTAGAATTGTTTTTTTTTTTTTTTTTTTTTTTTTTTGCAAAATGCCAGCCTCAGTGTTCATTTTTATACATGTTATAGAAGTTCATAGAATTTAACAAATTATTTATTCATTGCTTTGTGTACCTCAGGCTTTCTAGACAGCTGGTTCTCAAAAGGACTCCTAAAGGAACTGGAGTCACACAGACATTTCTCGGCTTTAGCCCAGAATAAGAATAATATTACCTAGATATTGCTATTTTTATTCTATAATGAGGACACTGAGTCTAAAATTATACACCGTTCTGAACTATTACATTTCTGGTTCACTTTAACCTCAATAAGGGCATCAGATTTTCCTGGAATCAGATTCATGCAATGTCTGTTTCAAAGCCATATATGGCTTGCTACCATTAGAATTCAGTCTTTATTTCTTATTATGAGAGAGCCCTCTGGCTGTCCAACCAGCTGTAAATTTTTGCCAGTTCTGAATAAAGATTTCCAAGAATAATGAGTCATTGTTGACTTGATGAAGAAAATGGAATTAAAGTAATTTACATCTGTGCTGACTATCCTTTAAAGTTTTTGAACAAATGTGGGGGAAGTGAAAAAGATGTAAGGCAAAAAATGACTGTGGCTTTCTAAATGTGCAGGAGTAGTTGAAAAAGATTAGTGCTATCCTAATGTACTCTTCTGTAAATGAAATGAGCAAAAGGTTGTGTCTTTGCTAGTGTGACTAACTGGTAATTAGAACTCCTACTTAGTTTTAAGAACTTCCCGAAGAGATTGGATCCCCCAAATAGATAGATCTGTCCCTGCTCTGTTTCTCAACACTCTCCTGCCCAAAGAAGATGGTGGAAGTTTTGGCTTGGTAGGAAGGTAATCTGAAGATGGTTTTCTAGATTTAAGATGCCTGGCTCAATGCAATCATTGAGTTTCCTGTGCTGGAAGCTTTGTCCCTATTGTGGTAGTATAAGGTAGGATTTTTATGAGGTAGGAGGGGATCAGGTCATTGCAGGACATGTCCTTCAGAAGGGCTAAGTGCTAGTGTCTTGGAGTGAGTTTATTCTGAATAGATGAGTTGTTAGAAAGCAAACCCCACTCCGTATGTGGTCCCATGTCATGATGCAGTCTTCATCAGAGGCTGAATCTACAGCTGCCTGATCTCAGAGTATGAGAAAATGGACCAATCCAGTGAAGGTCATCTCTGACCTGAAGCTGACTTTAAGGCCTAGAAAGTGGTACCTTTCCTTGATTTATCAAACTACCTGGGCACAGACTCCTCCACAGAGCATCAGTAAAGTAAAAGAATCTTTTGCAAATTACCATTAAAGATCACCTTTCCCAGATGTTTTGAAGAATCTTTGTCTGTGTTTATCCTTTACCACCTGGAGACCTTCTTGGGGCTCATCTGCCCAAGTGTCTTGCAGTTGCCTTTGTACCCTGGCCCATCACATGATGCACTTTTCTTAATCAAATGGACAATCAATATTTGAGCCAAATCAGTCAAGATATACATTTTTAGCCTTTGATCTTTCTATATGTTTAAAGTTTTGTTCTTTTGTTTAAAATGGTACATTTACTGTGCAGTAAAATTTTGGGAGGGATCATAGAGTCTTGGGAAAAGACTCCAGTGAGCTACAAGGTCCAGGGCCAATGGGCTTCCGCAAAAGTGGATTTATGCATGCAAATTCAGTCAGTAAGCATAAAACCTCCTCAGCACTCAGACTTACTCCTCTCAGGAGCATGGGCCACAGACTTCTGAGTGAGGTTTTCTGGTGGATCCCCACACATGCTCCTTGAGGTATGAGACAATTTGGCTTAATTTTCAGCAGAAAATACTGTTCTGAATAGATTATTCAAATAAAAATTTCCATTTGCACACACTAGAAACCTTATCAGGGGATTTTGCTTCCTAAAGAAATTTAGAAAAATATTTGCACTGATTTCTCATTAAAGTAAAACATGTAAAAAAAACCCTATATGTTTCTAAAATTACAGATTATAAATCATCAGAGAGAGAGAGAAAAAAACTGGTATTTTTTGTGCATGCCAAATATAAGCTGGAAAGCACCTTCATATTTTCAGAAGTCTGCAGCTGAAACACAGAAGAAGAAAAGGTGTAAGACATCGATAACGAATGTTTAAAAACTGATCAATCTTTTTGACAGAAAAGGAAACCTGGTAACTGTATTTTTGCTCCTTCATTAGATAAATGATCCACCCAAGATGTTGAAAAAGACCATTTGGTGATGGGTCTCAACTAGCAAGGAATAAAATTACTTTAAAAGGTAGATATATTTGCATAAGAAATTTGACTTTTTCGTTATGTTGAAAAACAAGCTTTACAACTTTGGTGGGGGGGGGTAGGGGGAGGGAGAGAGATGGGAAGGGATGAAAAGGGGAAACAAAGGAGGAGGCTACAATGCTTGATAAGAAATGTACTCATCATCTTGCCCATGTAATTGTAACCCCTCTGTACGGTATTTTCACAATTAAAAAAATACTTTAAGAACAAACTAAAAGAAAAGAAATTTGACTTTTTAAAAATCAGTCTACATAAAATTAATTTAAATTCATTAATGTATTTATATTGTGTTTAAGTAGTTGTAACAGAGAATTGCCATTTAACAAAACAGTTTATGAATACGATGCACCACGATCAATGTCACCCTTTTTAACATTCTCACTCATCCCTCCCCTACCCAATCTTTCCCTCATCCTTCTTAATATTGTAGAATGTACATTCAGTTACTGACTTCATTCTTCCCATCTTCTCTTTATTTGTCTATCCTTTGTCTACCCTTGACCTCACCCTATCCCTTTAGAGTACCTGCTTCCATGGTGTTTATTTTGTCGAACTTGTCTTTGCATGCCTAGGGTATTACATTTTTTTGGTTCTCCCTATCATAGTTAGGTTATAGAGTTGTATATATTTGCATTTTTTTTGTGCTGGTACTAAGGCTTGAGCTTAGGTCCAGGGAACTGTCCCTGAGCTTTTTTGCTCAATGCTTAGCATTCTCCTACTTGAGCCACAGCTCCACTTTGGGCTTTTTGCTGGTTCATTGGAAATAAGAGTTTCCTAGACTTTCCTCATGGACTGGCTTTGAATCTTTATTTTAAATATATATATTTTTTATTGTAAAGATACTGTACAGAGTTACATGAGCAAGGTAATGAGTCCATTTCCTATTGAGCATGGTTACCCCCTCCTTTGTTTTTCCCCTACATCCCTTTCCTCTCCACCTACCCAACTCCTCCCTCCCCACTCAAAGTTGTAAAGTTTGTTTTCAACATAGTGTCTTGTATATCTCGCTGTTACAATGGGTCAACCTGTATCCTTATTTCAGCATTTTGTTATTTCCCTTCCCCTCCCCAAATTAGAAAAATGCATATACAAGGTGCTGGACACCTTGATCCTCAGATCTCAGCCTCCTGAGCAGCTTAGGATTACAGGCATGAGCTGGTACTTGACTCTTGAAAATGACTAATTTTTATGTCTAAGAGTATGATGACTATGAAATGTGACAAACAATGGAAATAAATCTTAACAGGTCATGGAAGAAGAGAACCATGTTGTTCTTTCAACCTGATATACAAGGAGACATTGTCCACAGAAGGGCAAATGTTTTTGTCTTAAGATAGCATTTTAGGCTGCAAGAGGATTCTATTTCAGGACACTTTGTATCACTGTAGGTCTGGAAATGATGTCCACACTCCAGAGCCCTACTGTGAATGTTATTCATGCCTGTCCCTGTGGGAGAAAATGTTTTAGTGAAGGTTTAAGAAAAAAAAAACTAAATGCTCTGTGTAGATAAGTTTTAGGTCTTGGTGTTTCTATCTTTGAAAGTTACGTGGTCTATTTCTGGAATAGAGAAAACAATCAGTACATTCTTTTGAGTGAATAAATGAGTCAATGAATGAATAAATGATAAACCCATTTAGTCCCTAACGGAATTCAACATGTATCCTATCTAGCATTGATACAACATGCCTTGAAATTGTCAGGGTTGTCAAAAGGAGACCACCATATGTTTCAGGTCGAAAAGAGTTTATTGCAGTCTTCACTCTAGAGTAGTGTGTAGCACAGTGGCAAAGAGAGATTGCATAGGAAAGGGCCAGAAAGAGGTGTGACAGTATCGGATGAGGAAATGACCCCAGAGATTGTCCTTTTGCTGACTCACAGTCAGATGATTGACAATCAGGTGATTGACAGCCACAAGTGGTTACCAGCTTCAGGCAATTAATTTGTGGTAAAGCTACACATTGTCCTTCAAGAAAGGGGACTGGGAGAATAGGGTTGTTCCAAACAGTTTGCATTTGTATTTCTTTGATGGGGAATGATGTTGAATACCTATTCACTTGTACATCTATAGAAGGGAAAGAGCACCACGGAAGACCTCGCAGAAACAGTACAGTCAAAAGAAAGTCTGTATTACTGGGCACAGGACTACACTGGACAGTTGGAGTGCCCAAAAATGTGCAGTCCCCAGTCTGGTCTCATGGCCTCTTTTAAGGCAGAAAGCCCATCCCCCCCCCTTACTCACTCAGGGGAGGGAAGTAACTAATGGTTCTTTCCTGCAGGTGCAAGCCAAGCATGATGTTACAGAAGCTAAAACAATATTGTAAGTAAGCATGAGCGGGCTAAGACAATGCTGTATGCCATCATCAGTGAGGTAATCTGATAACTATAACTATGACTACTACTATGATCACTTCTATAACTCATTACATAATCATTTTCACAACCTGGCACTATGGTTTGCTATCTAGGAACAGAACGAAACAAGGCTACATATACCTTTAAATGTAGAACTATGAGTAAATAGTTTCATGGTTGGGGGTGCAGTCCTCTATAAGATGGAGTCATAAAAACAAAATGGAGTTATAGAAGCTAAAAGTAAACTCTAAGGTGGTGAAATTTTATGAGCCTTATAACAACTGGGCCATTTGGGTAGTTTTTGCAAAGTCTCTTCAGATTTTATAATCCTTGCTACTCAAGAGACTGAAAGCTGAGAATTGCGGCTGGAAAAAAAACCTGGGCAGACAAATCTGAGAGACTTCTCTCTTCAATTAACCAGCCTGTAGTGAAGGTGAAGCTCAAGTGGTAGAGCACCAACCTTGAGCAAAAAAGCTAACGGGAGAGTGTGAGGGCCTGAGTTCAAGCCCCAATACCAGCACACACACACACACACACACACACACACACACACACACACACACACACACACACACACACACACACACACCCCACACACACATTGTGACTGGCAATTAGCAGACATTGTTGAATAAAGGCAATAAGAGTAAGTAAAACTGGCTTTACTTATAAGGGTGTGTGTGTGTGTGTGTGTGTGTGTGTGTGTGTGTGTGTGTGTGTGTGGCTGGCCACAAGCAATGGCTCTCGGAAGCAATCAGTTTCTATAGTACACTTAAATTTTGGGGATTTTGAAAATATCAAGATTTAAATTCTAAACACAGCTGGTTATATTTATGATAGAAGTACTTTGTGATTTCACATTAAATATTGGTTCATTCAAGCATTTAAAGTACTTATCATCACAGTGTCTGGAAACCCAGAAAGATTTTAGACTAGAATACAAATTGTAACATTATCTTTCTTTTATACATATATTAGATTTGATGGTCTAAGCACAGGATTTACTAGCTTTTTTAAAAAAAAATTCTAGACTACAATATGTTTTCTAATCCTGTGGTATAAATGAGATTTTGAAAATATGAAAACATTTCTAAAGTCCACATCTAAGGCTATCCTATAATTTATTAAATATTTTTCTAATTATGAAAGTAATAGCCACACCATTTTGTGGATTTAGGAAAAGATGACAGTCTATTAAAAAATAACTTTAATTGGGCCAAATCATGTCCACTGGGACTCTCTGGCTTTATTACTTGTACACATGTCTCTATGTGTTTATCCAGACATGTAATGCATGTGTGTGGATCAGTGCAATACAGACATGTTTACTGTATACTTTCAGTCATAGCATGTGAATGACTGGAGGATTATTTGTGTAAATACTTGTATACAGAGAACAGTTTTTACTATGTTTTTGCTTTTTTGTTTTTAATATATATGTTTCATTGTAAAGATACTGTACAGAGGGGTTACAGTTACATGAGTACGGTAATGAGGACATTTCCTATCCAGCATTGTTACCCCTCCTTTGTTTTTCCCCTACCATCCCTTCACTTACCACCTCCCTAACTCCTCCCTCCCCCACCTCTCGAAGTTGTAAATTTCATTTTCAACATAGTGTCTTGTACATCTTGTTGTTACATGGGTCAACCTGTATCCTTATTTCAGCATTTTGTTAGTTCCCTTCCCCTCCCCAAATTAGAAAAATATACAAGATGCAGGGCACCTGAGTCAAAGAGAATGAAAACAGGGGTTATACCATGGGGGAAGAACATACAAAAGAAACAAAAAAAATCACATAGTACATTATAAATAAGTTAAAAACAATAGCAAGAAAGATAAAACCTCTTGTGTCCCTATCTTGGGCTTCATTTCATTTAGCATCATCTTATATGGTCATATGTACATAGCTTTTGACCTTTTCTGCTCGTCCTAGACATATACTAGTTATTGCAGATAAGGAAACCATGGGACCTATATGTTTCTTTGGGCCAGCTTACTTATCAAGTCTTTCTACTTCCCTAACAAATGGGGCAATGTCATACTTTCTGTTGGAAGCATAGAATTCATATTTATGTTTGTGTGTGAGTGTGCTTATGTGTGTCACATTTTCTTGATATCCATCTACTGAGGGGCATTGGGGTTGGTTCCATATCTTAGCTATGGTAAATAATGCTGTTATAAACATAGTTGTGCTGGTATCTTTAGTATGGTCTGGTCTTGTTTGTGATCATTTGGGTAAATGCCCAAAAGTGGGATTGCTGGGTCATAGGGGATCTCTATGTGGAGTCTTTTTTTTTGTTGTTGTTTTTGGTCCGGCCTGAACTCTGGGCCTAGGTGCTGTCCCTCAGCAATTCAGCTCAAGGCTAGTGCTCTACCACTTGAGTCACAGTGCCACTCCCGGCTTTTTTCTTTTTGCTTATGTGGTGCTGAGGAATCGAACCCAGGACCTCAGGCATGCAAGGCAAGCGCTCTACCACTGAGCCTCCTTCCCAGCCCATATGTGGAGTCTTTTGAGGAACCTCCATACTGCTTTCCCAAGTGGCTGAACAAGTTTACACTCCCACCAACAATACTATTTGCTTTTTGCAGCAAATCTAAAACTAAGTGCTCATTATTCCTTTGTTAATAACTGTGGTTCTTTGCAAAGGTAACTGCTCATCTTTTCTGTTCTCAGTGCCCAACATGTGACGTTATTTGGCTAGCGTCATTCCGTGTTTACAGAACTCATCAAATAATGATTCATTAGTAAACTTCTGTTAGAGGCTTACCCAGTGTGAGAAAGCCAGTTGGGGTATGTTAGGAAAAACCTAAGCTATTAGGTAATTCTGAGTAAGGCAAAAAATTCATGACTTCCTTCCACTCCAGAGGCCTCATAAAGGCAAAGACTCAAGAAGCAAATTCCTTAAAGATTTTCCCACATTCAGTTCTATGCATCTAGGCTGATGAATGTCTGAACCCTCCAGGATAGTCATGAATTTCTACTGTATTCTTTTCTTTAAGATGAAGACTTAAAATACCTTATTGGATGCAATCCTCTCCAAATGTTAATTCTAGGCAGATTGAATCAGTAATTTAATTATGTGGGAATAGCTTAATTTACAACTTTAACTTTACTGAAGTCAAAACAGATCATCCCAGCCCATTTGGGTGGTAAGAAGAAAGCAGTATGCTAAATTCACAGAGTAAAACCACTTATTCTCTAAAATAAAAAAAATCTTGAATATACAAAATTGTGGACCTGAAAGCTAAAATGGAATGTAGTTTTAAAAGTTAACATGTGGTGTAATTTTATAAAACCTCAGTTATAGTGAAAAATCAGTGGACATGGACAGGTATAAACCTCGTTATCTCTGACTGTAGCTTCCCTTAGATGGTTTATGAATGAAGGCACTGTGTGATGTCCCTTCAAATTTATCTCCAAGTTTTCTAGAAGAAAGTTATATGGGCTTTCTATTGATCTTGTGAGCTATGTCCTTTGCCATGCAGAAGCTCTGCAATTTCATGCAATCCCATTTGTCCAACCTTTCTTTGATTGGTTGTGTTTCTGAGTCTCTATTAAGAAAACTTTGGCCTGTGCCAAGGAGACCTAGGGTTTCTCCTATTCTGTCCTGTAATGTTTTCAGGGTATTTGCTTTGACTTCAAGGTCTTTGGTCCATTTTGGGTTGATTCTGGTACAGGGTGATATATAGGGACCTAGCTTTAGTTTTCTACAGGTATTTACCAATTTTGCCAGCACCTTTTACCATTCTATTTTTTTAGCTCCCTTGTCAAAGATTAGGTGGCTATATAGATCTGTGGGTTCATTTCTGGGTCTTTAGTACTATTCCCATTGGTCCTCAGGTCTGTTCTAATGCCAGTACCAAGCTGTTTTGATTACTAGGATTTGTAGTTGAGTTTGAAATTTGGTATTGATATTCCTCAAGCATTATTCTTTCTGTGAAGGATTATTTTTGCTATTTGGGATCTTTTATTGTTCCATATGAATTTTTGGATTGCTTCTTCTATTTCCTTGAAGAATGAGGTTGGATTGGGAGAATATCTTCACTAGCCATACAACAGACAAGGGCCTCATATCTAAAATATACCTGGAACTTAAAAAATTAAATCCCCCAAAAACAAATCTTCAAAGAAACAACTGCCCAATAAATAAGTGGGCTAAAGTCTTAAAGAGAAACTTCTCTGAAGAGGAAAGAAGGATGGCCAATAGAGACATGAAGAAATGTTCAACCTCTCTAGCCATAAAAGAAATGCAAATCAAGACAACATTGAGATACCACCTTACCCCAGTTAGAATGACTATAATCAAGAACTCTAATAACAACAGATACTGGAGGGGATGTGGACAGAAGGGAACCTTACTGCATTGTTGGTGGGAGTGTAAACTTGTTCAACCATTTTGGAAAGCATTATAGAGGTTCCTCAAAAGACTCCACATAGAGCTCTCCTATGACCCAGCAATCCCACTTTTGAGCATTTACCCAAATGATCACAAACAAGACCACACTAAAGCTACCAGCACAACTATGTTTATTGCAGCATTATTTACCATAGCTAAGATATGGAACCAACCCAGATGCCCCTCACTAGATGAATGGATCAAGAAAATGTGGTATATATACACAATGGAATTCTATGCCTCCATCAGAAAGAATGACATTGCCCCTTTTGTTAAGAAATGGAAAGACTTGGAAAAAATTATACTAATTGAAGTAAGCCAGGGCCAAAGAAACATAGGTCCCATGTTTTCCCTTATTTGCAATAACTAGTATGTCTGAGTCAAGCAGAAAAGGTCAGATAAGTTGATGTTAGGGGAATGAACCCTAAGATAAGTATTCAAATGTTTTTTTTGTTTTTTTTTTCCTTTCATGCAATTGTTTCTAACATATTTATAAGATTATTTCTATGTTGCTTTGTATGTCCCTCCCCCACAGTATAACCCATGCTTTCAATGTATTTGATGTTGGTATAATTTGTGGAGGGAAAGGGAAAATACCAAATCGTTTAACTAGGGATACAGGTGAACTCATTGCAACAATGAGATGTACAAGTTGTTATGTTGAAAAACGAACCGTGGGGGGAAGGAATGGGTAGGGGGTGGGGGAGAGTATGGGAAGGGATGGGAAGGGGAAACAAAGGAGGCAACAATGCTTGATAAGAAATGTACTTGTTATCTTGCCCATGTAATTGTAACCCCTCTGTACGGGATTCTCACAATAAAAAAATAAAATAAATTATATGGCTCACCCACGGCACTTTGCATAAACTAGCAATGTTTAAATGAAATAAAAATCCATCCTGATCCTGAATTTTCTTCTCAGGCACCAGGTGTTGGGAAAGGTGCCTCCCCCTTTGTAATTATCTCCCAAGAGTTTCCTGTGGGGATCTGTTGACATCCTTCGATAGGCTGGGGGTCTGTGGAAGGTAGGTGAATAACCTTGTGTCTTCTAAGAACTTAATGATTGACTTTTCTAGGCATTATTGCATTATCCATGGAAGTGTTTGCTTGTGGGGCCACTGAACTGCCATGCACAAGGAATGCTAGCCCTGTGCATGGCTACTGATCCCTTATAGGATCCGGGGATTTTTCATTTCCTTTCCTTCCTCCCCATCTCTCACAAATGGGAAGCACTAAACTTCTGAGTCTAGCATCTATCAGCTGTATATTTTAAACAGTGGTCTATGGCTTAGTAACTGGACAGATATCTAGTGCAATACTCAGTGTGTTGAAATCTGCTCTAAAAGTTTCTGTTTGTAAACTTGTTTCTTTCTACATCTGAAATATCAGATGTTTGGCAATCTAAGAAAATTCCCAATTTAGATAAACTTAATGAATTAAAATTCCTTTAGCAGTTCCACAACAAAATAGTGGGGTTAAGTAATTCTATACAATATTTTTGTTGTTATGTTGTTGTGGGGCCTGAATTCTGAGCGTGGGTGCTGTCCCTCAGCTCTTCAGCTCAAAGTGAGTGCTCTATCACTTGAGCCACAGTGTCACTTCTGGCTTTTTCTGCTTATGTGGTGCTGAGGAATTGAACCCAGGGAAAACGCTCTACCACTGAGCCACCTTCCCAGCCCCATTTGTTTTAACTTATTTCATATTAAACACTAGCTATATTAGCATATAGCTAGTTCTTTCTATGAAAAAGGAGACAGAAGCTTTGTGTGGTTTATTCTTTTAAATGCATCCTTCTAAAACATGACTGAAAATGCATTCTGTTATTAATCCCCTTGTTTCCTCTCCCCTGCCAGTCTGTTGATCACTGCTTAGGAGACTTGTTGGCCCCATGTGTCTTTAAAATTGCCAATTAGCAGCTCTGTCCTGATACAGCTTGTTACGAGACCCAAAAGAGAAATATTATTTAAAAACAGGCAATCATTTCTTCCATGATTAGGTTCAAAATATGTAAGGAGAGCTGTAAGAAACAAAGGATGGTTTTCAGGTTCTTTAAAAGCATTCTAAAACCTAGAAATATCACTACAAATGTAATCAGGAGCTGCGGCACGGTCCTCAGAGTGGGAATGCCCAGGAGACCGGGCGATGTTTGCTTCACTTAGTACACACTGTTTGGAGACTCTCTGGCAACATTAAGTCAAATTTAGGTCCAGACATTCTGTTCAGATCAAAGCCGAAGGCCCCTCTCTCAGCTGATTAAGTGAAAACTGCTCATCATGTGACACAAATGCGAAGTGTTCAACTTGGGCTTCTGTTTGTGGGAAATTAAATAGGCAGATGTTTGATCATTTGTCATATAAATACATATATACTCTTGGTATATATGTATCTTAAATGCTCAAAAAATAAAACACATGCATAACAAAATAGTGAGATATGGTATGTATCTAAGTTTATATAGGTGTTTTTATATTTAGTATATAAAATGTATAATAATTATATAATATGCATATGTGTATGCATATATATTTGTCATATGTTATATATAATTGCATAGATTGCATATAATATATGAATATAAAACTACATAATATGAAATATATAATGTATATGATTACTATATATAATATATAATGAATATATGTGTATGATTGTATGATTGTCAAATTATATATATAATACATATGTTACATTAAATAATATGATAATATAATAAAATGTAATATATGATATAATATAAATATATAAATCTATAAACATAAAAGTACAAATAAATATAAAAATAAAATAAAAAGATATTTATAATGTATGTAATATAATATTTAATATATCAATGCAACATATAATATGCAATGTAAGAAAATGTAATATATTATTATATATAATTCCATAATGCACTTATATAATAATATATTACATATTTATTATAACATACTTAATGTTATATATAATTAGATCTTAATGATGTTTCACTGCAAAAAAGTTAGCTTTTTTCTTCTCACAAAAATCTTTTTGTGGTTTATATGCTATGGCTTAGTTAACGATGTCTGAAGTCTAGAGTATAATTTTTTTGAGAAATGTTTATATTACTTTCCTTCCACATTTTCATCCTACATCATACTTTTACTTTTAGCCCTCCCCATTTAAAATACTTTATTTCTCATTTTTAATCTTTCATATTTATTTTATACTTTAATCTTGCATATTATTCCATACTAAGTATAAGTACGATATAATGCAAAAAGTTGTGTCTGAATAATATAAATACTGGGCAAAATTTATTAAAAGATATACAAATCTAGATATATATATTCAGAAATAAAATTTGGGTTCAAAACTTAGGAGGATAAGATCTGACCACTCCCAGTCAGTAACATATCAGAGTCAATATCAATGATAACAATGTGAGTACTGATGGCATTGTGTCAAGATTGATGTAAAGTACGTTAAATCCATAATCTAAGATAAACTATTTTGGATGAAGAAAGCAAGGCCCATGGGGGTGAAGGAACTGTCTAGGTCCATCACATAGAGATCCTGGCACAACAGATGTGGCTTGAATGGAACACAAAGCTAGCACATACAAACCTGCAGGTGAGGGTGATTCAGTGTCCAGGTATGTAGAAGGTAAAAGGGAAAACAGTTCCAAACCCAGATCATCAGGGAAAGACCTACAGGGCAAGCCTCTGTATGTCCAAACTCTGTGGGTTTAGCCTGTATTACATCACTGACTTTGTACTATTGGCAAACTAGGTACCTTATAATTAGTCATGAACTTTTCCATGTATTTTCACTTATTTTTGTATGTAGCTCATCTTCTTACTGAAAATTAGAATAGCATTATTTTCACTTAGGAGAAACTAAAAGAAACTCAGAAACATCTTATTAAAATGGTATTTTTTATCTTACATTTTTCCTTAACAGTGCATCGTAAGCACTTTTTATGTTATTACTCTTTTACACCATAATTTTTTTCATTTTTACTCAGTTGTTTTTTAAATATTTTTATTGCAAAGATACTGTACAGAGGGGTTACAGTTATATGAGTCGGGTAATGAGTACATTTCGTAGCGAGCATTGTTACCTCCTCCTCTGTTTTCCCTCTTCCATCACTTCCCTCCCCATCTCCCCAACTCCTCCTGCACCCCCCCCACATTGTAAAGTTTATTTACAACATAGTGTCCTGTACATCTCATCATCACAATGGGTCAACCTGTATCCCCATTTAAGCATTCTGCTATACCTCTACCCCTCCCCAAATTACAAAAATGTATATACAAGATATAGAACACAGTGAAAACAGGGGTTATACCGTGAAGGAAGAACATACAAAAGAAACAAAAGAATCACATAGTGCCTTATAAGTACATTAAAAACAATAGCAAGCAAGAAAAAAAAAACACTTGTGTCCCTGTCTTGGGGTACATTTTGCTTAACATTGTCTCATTTGGTTATATGTACTTAGCCTTTGACCTTCTCTGCCTATCCTAGACATGTGATAGTCATTGCAAACAAGGGAAACCTTGAGACCTATGTTTCTTTGGGCCTGGCTTACTTCACTTAATATAATATTTTCCAAGTCTTTCCATTTCCTAACAAATGGAGGCAATGTTATTCTTTCTGATGGAAGCATAGAATTTGTAAGTGTGTGTGTGTGTGTGTGTGTGTGTGTGTGTGTGTGTGTGTGTGTGTGTGTGACATTTTCTTAATCTAGTAATCTACTGAGGGGCATCGGGTTGGTTCCATATCTTAGCTATGGTAAATAATGATGCAATGAACATAGTTGTGCTGCTAGCTTTAGTATGGTCTTGTTTGTGATCATTTGGGTAAATGCCCAAAAGTGGGATTGCTGGCTCATAGGGGAGCTCTATGTGGAGTCTTTTGAGGAACCTCGATACTTCTTTCCAAAGTGGTTGAACAAATTTACACTCCCACCAACAATGCAGTAAGGTTCCCTTCTGTCCACATCCCCTCCAGCATCTGTTGTTGTTAGAGTTCTTGATTATAGCCATTCTAACTGGGGTGAGGTGGTTATCTCAATGTTGTTTTGATTTGCATTTCTTTTATGGCTAGAGAAGTTGAGCATTTCTTCATGTCTCTATTGGCCATCCTTCTTTCCTCTTCAGAGAAGTTTCTCTTTTAAGTCGTTAGCCCACTTAATAATCAGGCAGTTGCTTTTTGAGGATTTGTTGTTGGGGGGATTTAATTTTTTGAGTTCCAAGTATATTTTAGGTATGAGACCCTTGTCCATTGTATGGCTAGTGAAGATCTTCTCCCAGCCCATGGGCTTTCTATTGATCTTGCTAGCTATGTCCTTTGCCATGCAGAAGCTCTGCAGTTTCATGCAATCCCATTTGTCCAGCCTTTCTTTGATTTGTTGTGTTTTGGGGTCTCTATTAAGAAAATTTTGGCCTGTGCCAAGGAGCCCTAGAATTTCTCCTATTCCTTCCTGTAATGTTTTCAGGACGTCTGCTTTGACTCCATGATCTTTGATCCATTTGGAGTTGATTCTGGTGCACGGTGATACATAGGGACCTAGCTTTAGTTTTCTACAGGTATTTACCAATTTTGCCAGCACCTTTTACTGAAGAGGCTGTCTTTCTTCCATTCTATTTTTTTAGCTCCCTTGTCAAAGATTAGGTGGCTATATAGGTCTGTGGGTTCATTTCTGGGTCTTTAGTACTATTCCCATTGGTCCTCAGGTCTGTTCTTATGCCAGTACCAAGTTGTTTTGATTACTATGGCTTTGTAGTAGAGTTTGAAATTTGGAATTGATATTCTTCCAGCACAGTTCTTTCTGCTAAGGATCGTTTTTTGCTATTTGGGATCTTTTTTTGTTCCATATGAATTTTTAGATTGCTTCTTCTATTTCCTTGAAGAATGAAGTTGGGGTATTAATAGGTATCACATTGAATTTGTAGATTGCCTTTGGCAGTATTGCCATTTTCACGATGTTGATCCTCCCAATCCAGGAGCATGGGGGATTTTTCCACTTGCTCGGTTCTGCTTTAAATTCCTTTTTCAGGTTTTTAAAAGTTTCGTCATAGAGGTCTTTCACCTTTTTTGTTAACTCCTAAGTATTTTACTTTTTGTGTGGCTATTACAAAAGGAGTTGCTTTCCTAATTTCAGCCACGCTCTTCTCACTATTGGCACACAGGAAAGCCACTGATTTCTGAGGGCTAATTTTATACCCTGCTACTTTGCCAAAGTTTCTGATCAGCTCAAGCAACTTGGGAGTGGAGTCCATGGGTTTCTTTAAGTACAACATCATGTCATCTGCAAAGAGGGAGAGTTTTACTTCATCTTTCCCTATTTGAATCCCCTTTATGTTTGCATCTTGTCTTATTGCTGTAGCTAGGCATTCTAATACTAGGTTGAAGAGGAGTGGAGAGAGTGAACATCCTTGTCTCATTCCTGAATTTAGAGGAAATGGCATTAACTTTTGGCCATTAAGTATAAAGCTGGCTGTAGGTTTGTCACTCACTGACTTTAGTGTATGTGTGTGTATATATATATATATATTTTTGGGGGGGTCCAGTCATGGGGCCTGAACTCTGGGCCTGGGCACTGTCCCTCAGCTCTTCAGTTCAAGGCTAGCGCTCTACCACTTGAGCCACAGCGCCACTTCTGGCTTTTTTCTTTTTGCTTATGTGGTGCTGAGGAATCAAACCCAGAGCCTCATGCATGCAAGGCAAGCGCTCTACCACTGAGCCACCTTCCCAGCCCCTGCCTTTATTATATTGAGGCATGTTCCATGGATTCCTAGTTTTTCCAGAGCCTTCATCATAAGGGGTGTTGATCTTGTCAAATGATTTTTCTGCATCTATTGAGATAATGATGTAGTTCTTATCCTTGCTCTTGTTGATGTGATGAATTAATTGAACCAGCTTTGCATCCCTGAAATTAATCTGCTTGATCGTGGTGTATGATATTTTGATGAGTATTTGAAGTCGATTGGCCACAATTTTGTTGAGATATTTTGCATTGATGTTCATCAAAGAAATGGGTCTACAGTTCTTTTTCTTTGATGAATCCTTGCCTGGTTTTGGGATGAGGATTATGCTGGCTTCATAGAAAGAGTGTGGTAGTGAAATTTTGCTTTCAATTTCATTGAAGAATTGGAGGAGTATTGGTGTGAGTTCTGCTTTGAAAGCCTTGTAGAATTCAGCTTACACCATAAGTTTTTAAGCTACATATATTTCCTAATGGAGGTAAGATATAGTTACCTTAAGCAATTTTCTGCTCTTTGACATTTAGCTTGATGATATTCCTGAATTGTCAATGGCAAGGGAAAATATTTTTTATATTGTGAATAGTGGATAGAAGAATGCAATTTTGATATTATTAATTAAGTTAAATTATACACACTATCTAAACAAACAGCTGTGCCCTTTAGAAATAATCACATGCCATAATAATATTTTTTGAGTTTGATGAAACATTGGAAACAAGCATTCACGAAAGTAATGACATCATTGTACATTCATAAAATTAAATACACTTATAAGAAAGTTTCAACTGTGCCATTATGGAAAAGACAGTAGCATAGAATGAACCCATGCCAGAACATTTGTGAGTATATGTTTGTATAGGCACAAAACATGTCTGGAGTAATATAAATAGAAAGTTTTGTTGTTTTTTGTTCACATGTATAGGTTGGCCAAGGAATTCCATTTTATTTTACATACTTGCTATTTCCTTAACTTCTATGTCATTTTACTTAAAAGAAAGAGAGAGAAGGGAAGGGAACAAAGGGAAGAAAGGAAGGAAGAAAGAAGAAAGAAAAAAGGTCTCATGGAAAATAATACACAGTTCCAGGGTTTGGTAAGAACTGCTCTGTTTGGCTTCTGGTTCTTCATTTACTTGGCCCAAATTCTAGTTGTGTTCTAACCATTTTGTGCAATACCATTCCCTTTTGATTTCTGCTTGGTGGAGCTACCCCACTCTGGGGCACCTTTTTCAAGATTATAAGTAAGCTAGACTGAATTGCTCCTCCAACCTTTTCTGTCTGTATGCAGCCTTAGATGTTTCTCAACAAAGAGTGCTTAGTGAGATGATATTTCTTCAGAACTTTTTGACCCATGGCTCTGTCTCTCTCAGTTCCATGATTGACACCATCCACTCTGATATTCTGCAATTTGGACCCATGTGCATTGTACTCAACAAATATCTCTTGGGTATTTTAGCAATCTGTTGGCTCATACTCAGGGTGAAGGTATAGATTATCTCTATTTGTACGTTTCCTAAATTGTTTTGGTATGGAATAGAAAGAGGAGAAATGTTCATCTCCAATCACTCGTAATCCACAGAGCTCCTCAGCAGGGCAGGCAGACCAAAGAGAGTAGATAAAGTAGAAATACAAATAAAGGTGCAGAGAGTAGGAAGAACAGGGTACTTTGATGGAACTGTGAGTGAGTGGGCATAGCTTAAAGGAAATGTGACTCCTTTGGTGCCCTTAAACTATGATCTATCATGCCACTCTTGACTCCATACATGCAGCTAATTTGTGCTTATGGACAAAAATACCAATTAATTATAGAGGTCAATTCCCTTCCACAGAATTCTCCAGAAGCCAGCATCTGTGGATATGGAGAAAGGAACTCATTTTCCATCCCAGCTGTTACGTGTTCCCTGGGGCCGCTGTCTTCATAGTGTGACAGTTTATGGCAGTCATTGGAACAACATGTTGATAACACTGATTTTAAGTTATTTAATAATCAAATAATCTTATGAATCCTCCCATTCACTCCCAGTAGTCAAATGTAAATGTCTGTCCAAGATGATGATTGCTCGAGACTCAGGCATAAAACACCAGTACAGCTGCAAAGGAAGTCCAGGCTAATGGTCCATTTCATTTCAATTTAGGAGCCCTTCCTTCCTTCCTTCCTTCCTTCCTTCCTTCCTTCCTTCCTTCCTTCCTTCTTTTCCTTTATCCCTTTCTTTTCTTCTTGTACCAGCCCTGGGGCTTCAACTCAGGGCCTGAACACTCAAGGCTAACATTCTAGCACTTTGACTCAGCTTCACTTCTAGCTTTTTGGGTGGTTAATTGGAGATGATAGTTTCACCAGCTTTCCTGGCTAAGATTCTCAGATCTCACAAGTGTGAGCTACCAGCACCTGGCTATGAGTTACTTTATTGAAACTCAAATTCTACATTTCCCTTGTATATACTTCAACTGTGAAAAAAGTAATTGAACATTAATATGTGTTTTTAAATTTATAAAAGTATTAAATATTTTATCAAATAAAATTTTAACATGCACAATTCTGTATTTTATTATTTAAAAAATATTTTACTATTTTAAATGGTTGTATAAAGGAGTTGCCATTTAACAAAGCAGTTTATGATTACAATGCAGTTGATTAATGTGATTGCTTTCAATCTTCTCACCCAAACTTCCCAAACTCCCTTTCCTCTTCACTTTTCTGAATTTTGTAGGAAATGTATTGAATTATTTTTATATATGCATAAACTTCTTTTTTAAATGAGCTACTTCTTGATCACTATTCTAAGTCTTAATATTTTATACTTATGCTTGGTCTTTATTTAGCGACAAGATCGAATTGAAAAATGACATGAAAAATAATAGCACTGAAAATGCAAATTTCAGTGTTAATAAGTGAGACCCAAAAATCTGTTAATTTTACAGTCATTTATATTTCTGCACCATTTAAAATATACTTCTACATTTGGCAGTTATCCCTTTTTTTCTTAAGAGATTAGGCTTGAAAAATTGCATCCACTCTAATCCCTTCTAAAATTCTGTCTAATGCCCAAATAAGCTGTGCTATCCTGCTCAGAGCATCTTCCTTCTCCTTACCCAGCATCCTAAGAGCCACTGGAGCTTGAACTGAAGTTGGGGATTTTTGAACTCTTTGATACTATTTCAAGTTCTCAGTTCTGTTTTTAATGATCACTATCACAATATTCACAGTCAATTTAAATTCAATTATATGAAAATGTTTCAGCAACATTAATAGAGGAGCAATATTTTTATTTTTAAAAGTCATTGTCTAAAGCAGGTAAAATCAAAACCAGGAAGTTTGCTCTCATACTATTATTCTCCAAGGTATCCATCAATTTTCTTTTTTTTTTTTTTTTTTGGGTCCGGTCGTGGGGCCTGAACTCTGGGCCTGAGCACTGTCCCTCAGCTCTTCAAGCTCAAGGCTAGCACTCTACCACTTGAGCCACAGTGCCACTTCCGGCTTTTTTCTTTTTGCTTATGTGGTGCTGAGGAATTGAACCCAGGGCCTCAGGCATGCAAGGCAAGTGCTCTACCACTGAGCCACCTTCCCAGCCCCATCCATCAATTTTCTTATGTGTCATCCTTTAAGTTGTTGTCTAGGTAGAACAAAACCATTCAAAACTATATTCAAACATGGAAAATATTTTTATCACATTAGGAAGTACACTTTATATATCATGATCAAGATGTAAATTTTTATGAATACCATTTTCTCTTGTTGTCTTTTGTTTTCCATACTGTTTGGATTGTCCCAAATTCTTTTTTTGGGGGGGGTCCGGTCATGGGCCTGAATTCTGGGCTTGGGTGCTGTCCCTCACCTCTTCAGCTCAAGGCTAGCACTCCACCACTTGAGCCATAGCGCCACTTCTGGCTTTTTTTTCTGCTTATGTGGTGCTGAGGAATAGAACCCAGGGTCTCATGCATGCAAGCACTCTACCACTGAGCCACCTTCCCAGTCCCAAATTTCTTTTTCTGCTGTTTTCTCTTATTGGGCCAGCATATCACAGCAATTGAAGTGATGAAAATACTCCATCATTACTGTAGAAGGAGAGAGCAGTCTAACCTGGAAACTGTTAGCTTCAGGGATTACAAGTGATCATTGGAGTGCTCTCTTTTCAGATATGGCAACCTTATATTTATTGAATTTCTGTGTTATAAACCATGTGTTTTATAATTTTTCAAGTCTAAAGTATTTAATACTGGATACATTGGAATTTTTATCAATACAACAAATTGGTGGTAGCTAATAAGTTGAGAAAGAGATTTGTGGACAACTGCAGAACTGAGCAATTTAGACTAGTGACCAAGGGTCTTTCACTATCTCAACAAGTTGTGGTCACAGAAAGGCATGGCAATGACCTTGGAAGCAGAATAAGAACTATTGTTGACTTTAAGATGACCCTGAATGTGTTTCAAATATTAATCTGATTTAGGTTGGTGCCATAGAGTAACTGGTGTAAGGGCATTTTTAGTTTTAACATCAAGATTTAATTTTGTATACTGTATTATGCATGCTTTAGAATTTCCCCATGAACTGGGCACCAGTAGCTGACACCTATACTACTCAGTATACTGAGATCTGAAAATTGCAGTTTGAAGTCAGTCCCTGGTCAGGGAAGTCTGTGAGACTCTTACCTACAGTTAACCACCAAGAAGCCAGAAGCTGAACTCAAGTGGTAGAGTGCCAGCCTTGAGCAAAAAAGCTCAGGGAGAGTGCCCAAGCCTTGAGTTCAAGCTCTGGGACAGGCACGCATGTGTGCACACAAAACTTCCCCATGAATGCCAGCTTTCATTGATTTTTATAAAATCAGTTCTATCAGGATCCCAATAAGCAAGTGCTTGTCCAAAGAATTTTTCTTCAATCCATTTGATCTTTCTGATCAAACATACTAAAAAAAAAAAGTGAGCCTGGCACTGTTATCATCTCCATTTTTAAGATAACATGACTATTGCATGGATAGTTCCAATAATTTCCCCAGCCTAAGGAGGATCTGGGGGGAATCACTTTAAAATCCTGTCTGATAGTACTTGCTATGGATAAGAAAATGGGCATTATTAATCTGTATTAATTTAGAAACCTTCAAATGGCATTTGAATTCCAAAACACATTTGCAAAATTTATCCAAACCTTTGGTGCTACACTTTGTTGGCAAATGGGTCATGTCTTGTGGCAGTAAAGTTCCTTTGGGATTTGGGGTAAAAGCCTCTTTCTTGCTCCATTTGTTAAAAGTTCCAGGTCATGCTATCTGTTTCTTCATGCACTAGAATCTCTCCATTTGGCTTCTCTTCTCAACATAAGCCCTGATACCTTGAGTTTTCCTCTAATTAATTAGCATGAGATAATATGCACACTCATTATCAGGTAACAGGTTAACACTTCACTTTGGCAAGCTGACTAGATTTTGGTTCAAGACAAGCAGCTCATTAGGCTAGCAGAGGGTGAGTTTAAATTCCAGTACATTTCAGATTCAGAGGCAGTTGTGAAAAGAAACAAAGTTAAGCTTGGGGACATAGTAGTTGAATATGAGGAAGAAACCCCATCTTTCCTAAGATTCATTCTGCCCAGTGCCCAGAGAGCTGATTTCTTCTGCACTGGTTCTTTCTCCATTTCATTTGACAACATCTGGGAGAGAGCGAAGGAGGTTCAACGTTTGAATTCCTTGAATTTATCAGAGGTGCCAATCAGTGCTATATTCTTCCTATGAAAGGATCATTTCACTGCACAGAGAAATGAAAGATTGGTAATGTCACCATTGTCAGCTCTATTGAAACCCCTGTGGACTTGCCCTGCACAGTCCTGTATTATCATTTGGAACCTAGCATTCTTCATGGGTGGATGAAACCAGTCCAAGCTATTGCTCCCACTTCAGAGCATTTGCATGTCGTATTTGTTTAGATTTTATTTTTGAAATCTTAGGTGGAAATTGGAATTATTTAAAATCCTAAATTTAGACTCTTCATAATTTAATAAATTAACTGCTTCTAAATGCTCTAGAATATGAGTGGGGAAACTTTGACAACTATCTGTTAGATTCTTCTAGAAAACAAGAGCACACATAAGTGAAGCCTTTCTCTTATCAATTAGAACCACTCTGTGAATAGAAGAGTTTAAAAAAATCTGGTTGTACTAGTAACCGAAAAGTCAATAGGCTGATTCTTGGTTTCTGTCTTGCCCATAACTTGTTTTTTGAAATATGTATCAAAAGTATAAGTAATAAGGAATAGTGCCTAATTAGCTAGGATAAATGGTGAAAGACTAGAAAATCTTAAGCATGTAATTCATGACATGCTTTTTCTGGAAGGAGTACTTTAGAAATGCTCAAATGCTATGATTTGTTTGCATTTCAAAGCTAATCATAGAAAGGTCTCTTAGGAAGGAAACACATTTTTCAGGCCAGAACCATGTAACTCAGAAGAGAGTATTCTAAGGCAAGGAGTGCTCAGATGGTCACCATTGGAAGGCATCCTCCTATCAAGAGTAAGCAAAGGTGACCCACTGGTCCCTTGGACTTAGGGAGTTAATTCCATGAGTAGAAAAAAAGGCCATGAACATTTCAGGGAAAAATCCTCTGGAATACAAGGAGGGGCAATATCATCTCTACTTGAGTACTTCTCTTTTCCTGATTATGTAAAATGCATGAGAGGAACCAGAAGTTATATATATATATACATATATATATATGTATATATATATATATGTGCAAGGAGTGCTCAGATGGTCACCATTGGAAGGCATCCTCCTATCAAGAGTAAGCAAAGGTGACCCACTGGTCCCTTGGACTTAGGGAGTTAATTCCATGAGTAGAAAAAAAGGCCATGAACATTTCAGGGAAAAATCCTCTGGAATACAAGGAGGGGCAATATCATCTCTACTTGAGTACTTCTCTTTTCCTGATTATGTAAAATGCATGAGAGGAACCAGAAGTTATATATATATATACATATATATATATGTATATATATATATATGTATATATATATGTATATATATATATATACATATATATATATCCAAAGTTTTTGTCACCTAAAATTAACTACAAAAGAAAAGAAACTAGGCATGGTGGCACATACTTGTAATACCAGTTACTTATGAGGGCAGGTAGGAAAATGATGACTTTAAGGCCAGCCCTGCTGAGTTATTAAGTATAGCCAGATGCTGGTGGCTCACACCTGTAATCCTAGCTACTCAGAAAGCTGAGATCTGAGGATTATGGTTCAGGGCCAGCCTGGGCAGGAAAGTCTGTGAGACTCTGATCTCCAATAAACTACCAGAAAATCAGAAGTAGTGCTGCTGTAGCTCAAGGGGTAGAGTGCTACCCTTGAGCTGAAGAGCTGAGGGACAGTGCCCAGGCCCAGAGTTCAAGCCCCATGACCAACCAAAAAAAAAAAAGTATAAACAAAACTGTTGAAGATGTGGCTTAAGTTCTTGCCTAGCATGTAGGAAGCCCTGGGTTCAAGCCCTAGGTTTTAAAACAACTTTTAAAAAAATGAAAGATTTTCATTGCTAAAATATGAAAAGAATTTCTCTCTTTGAAGTTGCTTCAGCTGGTAGAAAAGCAACGCAAAGGTATGCAGACCTCAAGCACCTGAAAAAGACTTGAAGAAAGGGGGACAAAATATGAAGATAACATGGAACTTGTGTACTTGTGAGGAACATAAAAATGTAAGGCTTAAGGAATAACTAGAGATGGTAAAGATGAAAGAATTCAGGATTGTGAGTTGCTTTTTTCCCCCTTCTCTTTGCTGCACAAGTTGTTTTTTTTTTTGTTTTTTTTTTGTTTTTAAAGGAAATCCCTTAAGATAGTGGAGAGTTGGGAGAGTCAACCCTTTTTAATCCTAAGGGAAGAGAAGCCTTGTTTTAAGATTTAGACCCAGGATATAATAGGACTGTAGTACTCATGGTGAAAGAATGAGGAGTATGTTTGGGGAAAGAGTGGAATGGACGGAGACACTGAGACAAGAACATCCCTAATCTGTGATGAAATTCTCTAGGGAGTAAGGAGTAAGCCTTTTCTCATGATATCCAAATTTGGTTCTGGGAAGGGGTCAAGGTTGAACCGTGGTAGTTAGTGTGGCCTGCCTCCTGAAGGATTCCCAAGTCCTGCTTGTGCATTCAAGCAGAGACTTCATGCTGGTTGAGCTTGTTTAGTAAGGAGGCCAGCAATATCTCTGAGAGAAAGGATGGCAGAGCCCTTCCTTTTTCTCCATATGCAGTGTGCCTTTTAGTTGTGAATGCATATCCCAAGTATGAATCAAAATACACTGAACAGAATTTGTCTACAGTGGGATAGGACCCAAGTACAACTTGGTTGAATTAGTCAATATTAATTTTGACTATTTTTTTGTTAATGCTTGAAGATTTGGACTGAATTTCCTATCAGTTATATAGTATTTTCCAAGACTGGCTTTTATCCCAATGTTAACAAAATTCATGTTATAAGTCAGGTGTGCCCTTTCTTACCTTGTTGGCCAAATATCTGCTTTTCCTCCTCTTTTCTCTCATGGAATCATACAGAAATACCAGGCATGACTAAGACTTTTCTGAATACCATGTTTCCTTTGTCAAATAAAAGCACCCTGCCTTACTATTTCATTAATTCTGGCTTGTAAAACATAGATGTTGATATGTACAATAAGTGTTTGTAAGAATTTAACTCCAGTGCATTTGGTCGCAAATTTTACACTGGAGGGTAAAATTTTAAATCTATGATGATTATGCAAGAGCCTTACCTCAAGAGAAATTCCTCTGAAGTAGAAGCAGCAAAGGGCAAGTTTGTACTTGATTTGGGCCAGGACTACAAAATGCTAACAACTCTATGAACTGCAAGTTGGGGATTAGCCATGCTACAGACATGTATTTCTGTTTTTAACATTTATTGATAAGATGTAGAAGAGAGGACAGAACAATACCAAATTTGACTGAAAAGAGTTTTTTTTTAGTATATGCTTAATTAAAGAAATGCATAAGATATGTATGTTGTGTGTGTGTGTGTGTGTGTGTGTGTGTGTATGTGCATGTATCTCCAGATAGATACCACCGTCTACTCTAGATGTTAGTCTGCATTCTGCTTTATTTGATGAGCAATTATTGGCATTTTTCTATGTATTAAAAATCCTTTAGAAATATAATTTAAATACTGCAGAGATCATCAGGAAAGTATTTATTTATTTATTTATATGCCATGCTAGGGATCAAACCCAAGAGTTTAAGCATGTTAGGGGAAACTTCTAAACTGTATCCTCAACCTTCCTATGTTGTTTTTTTTTAAATTTTTATGGTGAAGGTAACTTAAATCTTATATAGACAATGATTGCCTTCTCATAATAGGTGCCTAAAACTGGAATGATTTGAGAGGACAAAAGACCAATTTTCTTGTCACTCTCACTTTATATTATTGTTTCCTAGAGAATTTGTTCCAGTGTATGCCCATTCTATTACAGTCTGAGGATTCTAGATGCTCTTTATATTTTGAAAGAATTTTATGCTTCTATCAGAAAGAATGGCATCGCCCTGTTCGTAAGGAAATGGAAAGACTTGGGAAAAAATCATATTAAAGTAAACCAGACCCAAAGAAACACAGGGTCCATGGTTTCTCTCATTTGTAATAATTAGTATATGTCTAGGATAGTCCTGGCAGAGAATCATAATAACTCAATAGCTATGAACATATGACCATACAAAATGATGCTAATTGAAATGAACTCTAAGACATGGAAACAACAGTCTTTTTTTTTTTTTTTTTTTTTTTTTTTTTTTTTTTTTTTTTTAGTTGTTGACCTTGTTGTCACCAATGTATCTAGTTCTTTCTTTTTCTTTCATTTTTATTTTTCCATTGGTTTATCCATGGCAATCACTGTCTTTGATTCTGGTACCCTGCATCTTGAATATGTATTTATCTAACTTTGGGAAGGATAAGGGAATAACAAAATGCTGAAACAAGGACAAAGGCTGACCCATTGCAACAATGATACTCAAGACACCATGTTGGAAATGAACTTTACAACTTTGGGGGGGAATGTGGAAGGTAAGAGATAGGAGAAAAAGGAGTGGGTAACAATGTTAGACAAGAAGTGCTCATTATGCCGGGCGCCGGTGGCTCACGCCTGTAATCCTAGCTACTCAGGAGGCTGAGATCTGAGGATCGAGGTTCAAAGCCAGCCCGGGCAGGAGAGACCGTGAGACTCCTATCTCCAATAAACCACCAGAAAACCGGAAGTGGCGCTGTAGCTCAAGTGGTAGAGCGCTCGCCTTGAGCTGAAGAGCTGAGGGACAGCGTCCAGGCCCAGAGTTCAATCCCCACGACCGACAAAAAAAAAAAAAAAAAAAAAAAAGAAGTGCTCATTACCTTACTCATGTAACTGTGTAACCCCCTTGTATAGCATCTTTATAATAAGGTTTATAAATTGTAATTGTTTAAATTTGCATTTCTTCAATTACTAGTGAACTGGAATATGTATTTCCCCCTTGGTAAATGTCTTTTACTTGCTTTTATTTTGGGAGTTTTAGTCTTTTCTGAAAGTATATATTTGCAAAGTATCTGTGATGTTCTTGTTAATACTTTAAGGGCTAAAGCCAAACCTTCCTTCTTCTTAAAAGCATTTAAGACCTTTGTGGTGAAAAGAAACATCTCCTCTTCTGTATTTCCACCTATTTGTTTTGATTATTCTATAACACCTGGTTCTACCTATTGGAGGAAGAAAGTTTCCCTCTTTGGGAAATGGACACTTTGTTTCAGTCACTTGAATTTTTTTCCTTTTACAATATGTAGCAGTGTACTTCACACAGAACACATGTTCAATAAATACTCATTGTAGTAAATGAAATAAAACCATTATAATTTAATTTTCAAAGATGATAGATTGTATTTTCTTGCAGTGGCAATTTGGTAGACTCGATGAAGTCAACTACAAATTGCTTTAAAAAACCAATGATTTTCCCTTTATAACCCAAGGATTTTTTTAAGCACAGAGAGTAAGGATTTATGACTCTAACAATAGTTTGAAGTTAGTCACGCATATGAGCATTTTCTAAATCATAACCTAGAGCCCATCTAATTAAATTTTACTGAGAGAAATATATTAAAAAATTCATTAAGTGACACAGTTGTAAAAAAAGAGAAATAAAAGGTAGACAGCACTCTTAATCATAACCTTTCAATAGTATTAGAAATATGAAAACAACCACCAAAATAATAAAAATATGTTAAGAGTGCCAGCAGTGATTCTGAGTAATTTTCTTTTATTGGTATCTGGGGTCTTTAGGGATACAGAATACAGAGAGAAACAAGACCAATAAATAGGCCAGCACACAGTATAAATGACAGACTGCTTAGCAGTAAAAAGCCTTAGCTACCCAATTTTAAAACTCAAGTTCCATGAGTTTTGAGAAGTTAGAGCTGATATTCTGATTTTTAGGAGTCATCAGAATGTAAGTCTAAAACATGGCTATAAGTGGAGCCTGACAATAATCTTAGGGTGCTCATTAATTAGGGTAATTAATTAATTAGGGTGCTCATTAACAGCAGGGTAACTTGTGCCCCAGTTGCTTTGGTTCAAGAAGGGCCTGGTGTCTGGAGAGGATCACTCATCGAGCGCATCTGCATTTCCCCTCTTCTTTCTGGAAGGAAAATGATTTCAGAATGAACAGATCTGCCAGAACTTGGAAGCCAAAAAGGGAGGAAATTCTCATGTAAGTTGAAAGTGTATACAATCTCAAAATGTACTCAATGAGAATGAATTACAGGGCTTTATTAAACTGAATTCATTGCTGTGGGTGAGCTCCGGTGGATTTCTAGAAGCTTTGTGGTGTCATCGACAACTAGCTAATGATTAATTAAAGCCTGGAGTCAACCAAAGCCTTCTCGATGAGGTTAAGATGGTAGATACTCCCTGACATGTTATATGGTACTAGATTTTGTTGTTGTTGTTGTTGTTGTTGTTGTTTTGTCGGTCATGGGGCTTGAACTCTGAGCCTAGGCACTGTCCTTCAGCTCTTCAGCTCAAGGCTAGTGCTCTACCATTTGAGCCACAGCGCCACTTCCATTTTCTGAGTGGCAAATTGGACTTTCCTGCCTGGGCTGGCTTTGAACCTCAATCCTCAGATCTCAGCCTCCTGAGTAGCTAGTATTAAAGGCATGAGCCACCAGCCTCCGGATTGGTACTAGTTCTTAAGCTTTTGCATGCTATAGAATTTGGGCGGGGGGAGCTTTAAAAACACAGTTTTATAGAATATACCCCAGAGTTGCTGAGGTCCAATTAAAGTCCAAAAAGTTGAATATTTTTGTTTTTGTCAGTCAGTGGGGTATGAATTCTTGGCCTGGGCGCTGTCCCCCAGCTCTTCAGCTCAAGGCTAGTAGTGTACCCAAGGCCTTGTACTTACCAGGCAAGCACACTCTCACTTGAATTATATCCTTAGCCCTTTAAAAACTTTGTTATTGAGATGAGGTCCTGGTCTAAATTTGCCCACACTATCCTTGAACTCACTGTCTCCATTGCCTTGCCTATATTGTTAGGAAGACAGGTGTGTGCTATTATGCCCAGCTTGTTCTTTATTTCTCAACCCCCCTCCCTTTTTTTTTTTTTTTTGTTTGGAGAAAAGGAGTGTCAATCTTGGGGCCTTGTACTCAAGGTCCCTGAGCTTTTGTGCTCAAAGCTAATGCTTTACCACTTTGAGACACAGTGCCACTTCCAGCTTTTTGTAGGTAATTGGAAATAAAAGTCTCATAGAATTTCCTTTCCAGGCTGGCTTTGAACCAGCATTCCTCAGATCTCAGACTCCTGAGAATTTACAGCCCTAAGCTGGTGACATCTGGCTTTCAACTCCTTTTTATTCTCCCTACTCTTAGTTTTTTGGGGGAGGGGCAATATACATAAGTGACATTAACCTGTTAAAAGCATATTTTCTGCTGAAGTTTGAAAAAATTGGTGCTTTTCTCATAAACTATGTACACATGAAACCAGTCAAAGTTGTGCATCCCAGTGGTGACATAAATTCCCTGGATATTTGACAACAGCATCATCTTACTAAATATATAACCAATTGTCAGTGAAGGAGCCATAGGCCAGTACTAGTTGCTTTATGAACATTCATGAACAAATTGTTACTTAACAATACATCATTTTTATGACATACTTACATGTCATGAAATTCCATGTATTTTTTAAATATGCAAGGTACTTTTTAAATGTTCTTAAAACAGTATATATATATTCCATAGGCCTTTTGAAAACACTTTAATTGTATCTATCTATCTATCTATCTATCTATCTATCTATCTATCTATCTATCTATCTATCTATCTATCTATCTTTTTGGTCAGTCATGGGGCTTGAACTCTGGGCCTGGACGTTGTCCCTGTGCTCCTCAACTCAAAGCGAGTGCTCTACCGCTTGAGCCACGGCACCACTTCTGGTTTTCTGGTGGTTTATTGGAGATAAGAGTTTCACAGATTTTCCTGCCCAGGCTGGCTTTGAACCTCGATCCTCAGATCTCAGCCTCCTGAGTAGCTAGGATTACAGGCCTGAGCCACCTGTGTTGGCCTAAATTAACTTTTTTTTTTTTTTTTTTTTTTTTTTTGTCGGTCGTGGGGCCTGAACTCTGAGTCTGGGCACTGTTCTCAGTTCTTCAGCTCAAGGAGAGCTCTACCATTTAAGACAAAGTACCACTTCCTGCTTTTTCTGCTTCTGTGGTGCTGAGGAATCAAACCCAGGACCTCATGCATGCAAGGCAAGCACTCTACCACTGAACCACCTTCACAGCCCTTAATTGTATTATAAATTATTTATTGTAATCTGGATGTCACATTGATATTATTTTATTGCCTATGTTTTCAGGGAATGAATGAGGAGTGATCTGTGAAATTTCTCCACATGCCACCAATCTCTTATATCAAATAGCCTAAGCAAAATCAATTTCCTGTTTAGGAAGAATTCCAGAGGCAGTTTTTTAGCTAATCATCCCTTCCCTCTTCCCCACTTCTCATTTAAGTTAGAATGATAGTTCCTTTCTTTCTCTTCCTCTTACCAAAACACAGATCCTAAATTGCTCTGCACTTTTTGCATTTTATACTCTTCTTTCTCTCTCTCTATTGTTAATTTAGTTAGTCTTCTACTCTAGGCTGTACCTTTCTGCTGATGTTACCATGACATGCTTTCAAACTTGCTGATAGCTTCTCACTGTTCACTGTAACAGAATTGGTCACCCTCCCAAGAAGTGTTCCTGAACTAAGAAAAAAAAATACACTCTAACTCCCTACGGCTTTCCTTGGCTTGCTATGCTACAAGTTCCTTATATTTTCGAAGCAAACCTCTCTCACACTCCTATCATCTCCCCATTGCTGGTTTGTCTGTGCCCATCATAAAGAAGGCATGCCAGTTTATTTCAGAAATATCCGTGAAAGACAAAAGGAAAGAAGGAGTAAATAGAACATTCAGCCATCCTGCAGAACCTCCACCTCAGGAACAATGTGGCAAAGGAAGAAGTGTGTCATAGTTCTAAGAGCAGTTTAGCCAGTATTGGGCCAGTATATTTATCACTGTCCTACTAACACAATCAAGAGATTTTTAAGGAAAGGTTAACATAAACAGAAGTATTTTTTAGGAACTTTCCAAATATATTCAATAAAAAGGAAAAATAGAATAATAAATGCCCATATAGTCATCTCCTAGCCTCAAAAATTATAAACCATGTTTTGATCTCCTCTGCTTTCTACTCTTTTGCAGGATTGTCAAATTATTTCTTATGCCCATCTGATGATTAGTTAATGATTAGTGCTCATAAAATCACCATTAGCCCCTTTATGGAATCAAATATTTATAATCTGACTTTCTTGCGTGTGTCAGGGATTCTTTTTGCAGATGGTTTGTTCAAAACAAAACACAAGAGTTCATATGTTGCATTCAATTATTATGATTCTAAAATCTTTTTAAAAATGTTTGCAGTCTGACGTCTGTTTTGCTCAAACTATTGATTTGGTTGAGAGAAAGGGTTATTTTTCTTACTGAGTGTTTGACAGTCTGCATTTGACTGAACGGAGAGAGGGGGAGTTCATTCAGTCCTCTCTCCTCAGTATATTCTGTTAGGTCTAGCTGCTTGATTAGATTCACATTCAGTTGCTTCGATAAGAAGGCTTAGTAGTGGTTCTATTTACTTCTGATTTTGTCCAATCGCAAAGCACATACTTGGTGGTTATCAACTTTTAATTTCTTGGGTTTTTCTCCCCTCCTTACCTTAATTGCTATATCTCTTTGGGAAGATTCAAAATGATGCTACAATTGTTGTATTTCCCCAACCAAAGTCTTAAGAAATCTAGATATACACAAATAAAATAACCAGGCAAGCCAAATTAGGCAGAAAAGTCTGAGAGACTCTCAATTTAACAGAAAGCCAGGCAGTGTGGTTTGTGAGCCAAGCTGTGGAGTTCAGGCTGACAGCCTGAACTATTGCTCAAGCCCCAGTACTGACAACTACAAAGCAACAACAACCAGGCCAAAAATCAGTGGTTCTGATTTCTAAGCTTGCATAGGTGTATTTGAAATTTCAGTACAAAGGGACTCACTGGCTGGTGCAGAAATGTGTAAATTATGAGCACTTACAATGAATGTAAAATTAACAAAAAGAAGTATAAAAATCAGGATGAAAAGAGTTACAATTTAACAAATCATTGGATACTTATTCAGCTTATGGGTTTCTAATATGGTTTGTTGTTAGTACTTCCTCTCTTTCTTGAGGAGTTTTTGTATTTCACTCCCTTTCAACAGCTCAAGAAACTCTTGAATGCTTCTAACTGACTATACATTGCATGGACAGAGAGGCAGTTAAAAGACTGTAACTCAGGATTCACGCTGTGTTGTTCACTGGGATAAGGCCCAAGTAGTCTGCTGCGTAGTTGAGTCTTTTTCCACGGGTAATGCACAGCAGAGTGTAGAATTCCAGTGAGGACTTAGCATGCTGTGCATGTCTAGGCGAAGATACTATGGTCATAAATCATGAAGGTCACTGTGCCTATTGAAGAAAGGATGCTTGACTGGCCGCTCAGACGCATTTTGCTATGGGCTCTGCTCAGTTGATCTCAGCCACAACTGCACATTGAAACCATTTGGGAAGATTTAGCCTCAGAAATATCCATCTCCAACCTCCAAACTGAATCTGTGCTTGCTGAAGTTTTCTCAAGCATTGATTGGTACTTTCACAAAGCATTCGGGTGATAGGAACGTTAGAGTGTCTATCTAGTCAGCATACAAGAAGAACTATTTTACGGGTTTTACTTCATGCTGAAGAGCATGAAGAGGTGTTATTTGCTTAATGCCTTGCTACAGTTCATATCCAGTCAAGTTGGCTTCAGAAGTAAGGCTTTCTAGCTGATTTTGAACAGGCTTACATTATAAATCAACATATATAATAAATATAAAACTGGTTGCAGTAGCTCAGGGTTGTAATTTTTGCTAGTCAGAAAGCTGAGATCAGGAGGATTGGAGTTCAAGGCTAATCTGGCCAAAGTGTTTAGCAGCCAATGAAAAGCTGGGTACAAGTCCATTATTTTAATTGATATAAGGTAAGAATCTCAATCCAGGCCAGCTCAGGAATAAATAAGACCCTATTAAAAAAAATAAAACAACTAAAACTAAAGTTGAGAGGGCAGGGGTTATAGTTCAAGTGTGACAGCACTTGTCTAGCAAGCATGAGGCTCTGAGCTCAAATCCCAATTGCCTAGAGAATGGCAGGCAAGTGCCCTATCACTTGCCTTAGTATTTTGTTTTGAAGAATTTGATCTTGCCTTCAGGTCAAGATTCACACGTCTCTGCCTTCAGGGTAAATGGGATTACAGACTTTCACTACAAGGTCTGGATTTCATGTTATATAGTTTTTACTGTGAGTTTTTATTTGTTAATTGTTATTATAAAGGTTATGTACAGCAGGATTACAGTTACTTTAGTCAGGAAAAGAGTACATTTCTTTTGGGACAATATCACCCCTTCCCTCCACTTGGAAGTTCTTTTTGATACATTGTGATGATCTGTAATTGTTTTATGTGTTAGATGATTATATCTTCTTAAATAAATTCAATCTCTTTGAGGATAGTGACCACATTCTATGCTCTTACTTTGTTCCTTTGAAATAGGCACACTACAGATGCTAAAAATACATCTGTGTGGCCTTGCAAAGTCTAATCTTTGAGCTTTAATTGTTTTATTCCTAAAACAAGGGGGTATGTTAGAGTATTCTGAAGTCTGTCTTAGAAACTTTAGAAAATATTAGGTGGCAATAGATCTGTGAGCTCACTTTGGGGTCTTCTGTTCCATTGGTCTTCAGACCTATTCTTATGCCAGTACCAGACTGTTTTTATTACTATGGTTTTGAAGTACAGGTTGAAGTTTGCTATTGATATTCTTCCAGCACTGTTCTTCCTGCTAAGGACTACGTTTGCCATTCAGGGTCTTTTATTATAGCATAGGATGTTTTGGATTGCTTTCTCTATATCATTGAAAAAAATGTGTTGGAATTTTGATGGGCATTGTATTGAATTTGTAGATATCTTTGGGAAGAATTGGCATTTTGACAATACTTCCAGTCCAGGAGTGTGGAAGGTTTTTTTCTATTTCCTTAAATGTGCTTTAATTTCCTTTTTCAAGTTTTTCAAGTTTTCATCATTGAAGTCCTTCACATCTTTGGTTAAAGTTAATTTCTGGGAATTTTATTTACTTAGAAGCTATTACAAATGGAGTTACTGTCTTGATTTCAGTCTGGATCTTCTCATTGATGGCAGGCCTCTCAGCAGACCAATGTATTACGAAAATGTGGCAAATAGACACAATGGAATTCTATGCTTCTACCATAAAGGATGATATTACACCACTTATAAGGAAATGGGAAGACTTGGGAAAAAATTATATTAAGTGAAGTAAGCCAGACCCAAAGAAACAGATTGCATGGTTTCCCTCATTTTTTTGTAACGAGAATGTGCCTAAATAATCTACAAGTAAACACACTGGAGTGTAAAAGACAAATATACACTTGGACATGATAAATTATATAGGACTTGACATTTACACAGTGAGGCCAAAGGAGGATATTTTTAGGACAGGATCACAATGGCTCAATAGCTATATGCATATGATCATATAAGATGATGTTTATTGAAATGAACTACAAGAAATGGAAACATGAGGGTATTTTTGTTATTTTGCTTTTGTTTCTTTTTTCCTCCTTTGTCGCCATTTTTTATTTCTGTAACTTTTGTATGTAAGTTTATGTGTTTGGGGGATGGTAAGGAAGAGCACAGAAATGGTAGAACAAAGGGTGAACTAATTCAGCAGTGATACTTATTAGGTACTATGTTGAAAATGAACTATATAACTTGTGGGGGAGGGGGGTCCAGGGGAAAACCTGGAAGAAAAGGAAGGATAATGTGACACTGCTCAAAAAGAAATGTACTCATCACCTGACTTATGTAACTGTAACATCACCTTTCCTTTATATTAACAATAAAATAATAACAAACTTTAGAAAATAGAGTCCATTCTCTTATGATGTGGACAGAATTACATAAAGCTTTCAAATAAAGGAAATATATAAAATTTTAAAAATGAACAAGTATAAGAAATGGTCTTGCGTGGGAAGAGAAAAGCAGAAACTGGCATTTTTGGTAGGCAAAATATAAACTTCTTCATTCTATCTCTATTCTTTATCTTTATAAAGAATACGTTTCTAAAGTGTGAAAATGAACTTAAGCCATATGGCCCTTATATACTGACGTGTGGTTAATTATAGAGCACATTCCCCCACTCCCACCCCAAGTTGAATGAATACACCAGTAACAAGGGATTTATATGGCCCCTACCACGTTGAATGGATTACATAATAATCTAAGTCCTAACAATGAATTTGAATTGAAGTGTATGGTGGAAGACTTACAATTTGAAGGAAAAAGTCCTTAAATAAAGTTATGTCTTAGCTATTATTTGTTTGCAGGTGGTATTAAACATCTCAGTGGGACTTGGGGCCAAAGGATGTGGTTGGATGGCTATTTACAGCATCATGACCATCAGCATGCAGGGAGGGACAGTCCCATGGTAAGGGGTAGCAGTGGTAGTGATGTGTGTGTGTGTGTGTGTGTGTGTGTGTGTGTGTGTGTTGGGGCATGGGAATCTATACTCTTCAGCTACTCAATATTCATCCCCTGATTAACAACACTGTCATTTTCCTTAGGGAATCTTTCCCACTCAGTTCCTTGGCTTTGGGTGTATGTGGAGAATGAGACAGGTAAGTTCTATTTCCCCTGACATTTTCCAGACATAGGCCAATGAGTCCAGCCTGGCTCTGTGCCTTTCATGTCATGGAAGTTCATGAGTAGTTCAGAGGTGAGTACAGGATCCAACTGAGTCCAAGGAAAACGATATTTTGTGTGTTCTCCGGCTGATAGGATCCACTGCCAAAGACGTTGAAGGAAGTCCTGGAGGTGAATGTATAGAATCCACTAGAGAAAACAGAACCAGTGCCTTTAAACAAGACATGGAGGGAAACTGAGTCCTCACCTTTTCAGAGGAAGAAAAAAGGAAGATTTTTTTTTGGAAATACTTTTGTTTGTATGTTCTTCTTTTGGGATTCAGAGATAATATGAAGCAGTAACCAAGCTACTCTCCTGTAGGTTTTCTGAAGTCAGTATGAGTTGAGAGCGTGGGTCATATCCAAGTATCCAGACTCTAAGTGAGCTTACCATAAAAGTTTTATCTTCACATTTGCTTACAGCTTCTAATCTTCAAGTCTCCTATTTTGAAGCGCCGGGCTGAGTTCCTTCCACATCTGGCAATAGATATTATGTCTACCTCTTGCATGTTTCCTCCTCCCTGCTCTCTCCCTCCTCCTCCCTTCCCCCCCCCCCCAAGCTGGACCCCAGCATTTGTTTCAACAGCAGCTGCAGCAAAGGGGCTCAGAACTCAGCTCAGGGCGGTGATGGCTCCTGCAAGTGAGTTCCTGAGTGACCTGGAAAATGCCATTCCCTCCCCTGGGCCTGGGCTTAGGATGGTGTTGGATCAGAACCCCAGAGGGCCCCTTCGCTTCCCAAGGAGTACCTCGTGCAGAGTAGAAATGGCACCGCACTCAGCCGCACCGTACGAAGAAGAAGGAAGAGTGGGAGCCAGGAGGTAGAGAAATGATCTCGAGAACAGTGGTTGTCCCCGTGCGGCTCAGGCCCACCGGTACTGGGGTCACGGGTGTGGTGGTCCCGGGCAGAGGCTCCTGCCCTGAGCCTCCCAGGCCTGCGCACGGCCGGCGGCGGCGGCGGCGGCGGCTGTGGTCTCCGGGCGATCGCCGTGGCGGGCGGATGCTGACGGGACACGCCAGCACGCGTCCCTGGAAAGCACCGCCGCCACTCCGTGTGCGTGGGATCTTTTCTCCGGAGCCTTCTTGGGTGTAGGCAGGAGAGTCGGTGGGTCCAGCGATCCAGCTGGCGACCACCAGGACAGCGTGGCCACAGGAAAATAACGCAGTACAGCAGAGGCGGGTGTTGGGTGTCCCGCGCTCCTGGACGCGCCCCTCACTTCACTGTTGGAGATGGGGAAGGACGGGCAGCGGGGGGCATTCGGGGCTCAGGGCAGGGTGGAGCCCAGGCGCTGGGCTCGGGGAGAGGGGTGTCCGGGTGCTGTCGGGGCAGTCAGGACTGGGGTGGCCTCTGGGCTGGTAGCCGACCCCCCCTCACCCTCTCCCCCGCAGGCTCCCGCGTGGAAGGCGGGGCGGGGTGGGGATCGGAGGTTTACCTGGGCTCAGGGCGCAACCCAGAGAGGGAAAGGGGGCACGGACCTCTCTCTCCCTCTCCCTCTCTCTCCTCGCTCCCTCTTCCTTACCCCCGCTCTCCCTCCCGCACCCCTACACCTCTGGGGTTCCCCCCCCCCAGCCTAAAACAGGGCCGGCGCCTTTAAGAGGCGGCTTTGGTTACCCTGGGGGCGGGAACCCCTCGGCGGCTCGCCGGGCGGAGGCGCGGCCCGCGGAGCTCCCCACTTTCGGCCCGGGCTCCCCGCGCCGCAGCCCTCCCGGCCGCGAGGCTCCTCCTCCTCCTCTCCCCCCCGCCCCCCCCGCTGGAAGCCGGGTTCGCCGCGGCCCTGGAGCGGGGGGCGATGTCGGGAAAGTTGCTGGAGGGCCGGGCGGGGGCCCTGCTGGCCGGGCTCCGCCGGAGGCGCCCGCTTTGCGCGGCCCTTTGTACGAGGTGAGCGGGGCCGGGGCCGGGGCCGGGGCCGGGGGCGGGCCGGGGCGGGCCGGGGCGGGCCGGGGGCGCGCGGCGCTGCGCGTGGGGGGCGCGGTGGGGGAGATGGGGTTGGGGGGGCTGAAGTTGTGCCAGGAAGCTGGGCGTTGAGGTGGGGTTCTTGCGGTTGGGCTGGAGTTGATCCCGCGGCCCGGGGGCCCCTCACCGCTCCCCTGCCCTGCCCTGCCCTCTCCCCTCCCCGTCCCCCCCTCCTCCGCCCTCCCCACACCCAGCCCTCCGCCGCGCAGCCCGGCCGAGGCCTTCGAGGAAAGCGGGCGCTCGGGCGGGCTCCCCGCTCGGCCGCCCGCCGGCGGAAGACGCGGCCCCGGGGTCTCCCCGCCCGCAGGTCCCCGGCCGTCCCGGCCCGGCGGGCGCCCGCTCGCCCACCGCTCACCGCCACCCGGCTCCGGGAGACCTGAGGTTGACTTCCCGCTCCCTTGCTCCTTTTTGGGAATCACTGTCTGTCTGTCTGTCTGTCTCTTCCCGTTTCTCTCTCTCTTTCTCCTTCTCTCTCTCTGTCTGTCTCTTTCTCTGATCCCGACTCCCCATCTCTCTCCATCACTTCTCTGCCTGTCTTTCTCTCTGTCTGTCTCTGTCTCTCTTTCTCTCTCTCTCTGTCTGTCTGTCTTTCTGTCTCTCGCTGTCTGTCACTATCTGTCTCTCTCTGTCTCTGTCTTTCTCTTTCTCTGTCTCTCTGTCGCTGTCTGTCTCTCTGTCTCTGTCTCTCTCTCTCTGCCCCCCCTCCCCCCCCCGCGTCTGTCTCCCTACCCCTAGCCTCTCTCAATACCCTGAATGTCCAGGATCCTTCCCCAACCTACCTTTATCAAAGATTTCCCCTGTAGCTGGTCTGCATTTTCCAATGTGATGTTTTAGCCACTGGTGAAGTATGTCGATTCTCAGTCTGGATACAGAAAATTAGAAATTCTTGTAGTAGGGTGAAGTTGTTTTTGTCCCCCCCCCCCCACTGAGATAGGATGAGGATTAACTTTACACACAGGTACACACACACACACACACACACACACACACACACACACACACACACACTCACAGTTACCTTTTTGGGGGGTGATTTTGTTTTCAAATAATGTTTTAGACGAGTAATGCTCCAACTAATTTTAGGAGGAGTATTTCTAAGAATGAGTAACAAAAGGCGACGTTCCTTGCATAACCTTGTGTGACATTGCTTCAGGCAGACCTACCAGTGGATGAGGTGGGTAATCATAAAACCTGCCCTATTAAGTCAGTACACTTATTACACCAATGGGTAAAGTATCTTTTCCCATGTGTCCCACGGGTGAAAAAACGAACCCGCCTGTCTTGACCCTGGTCTTTTCCTCTTGCTGTCTTTTCTACTTATTGTTGACACATCTAAGGTCGGCTACAAATGAGTTGGGATGCAGTGGCCCTGTACAGTGTGAACTGCTGCCCAGCCAAAATCCTAGTGACATCACTGATTGCATCATCCAGATCTTGGAGTCATAAAAATATGAGACCTTATTTAAAGAAGTGTCATACAGCTTTTAAGTTTACAGGCATATGTTTTGCATATAATTATATATATGTATATAGTATATCAGATAGTAGTAGGCAACATCTTATTTAGAATAGGGAAGTTTTAAAAGCATTTCAGAATAACCATGAACATGATAAATTTTGTTTGGGACATAGATTTTTGTCTCTGAAGTTCAGTTCTGCCACTTTGTTATCAGGTATACCGAAGTGAAACACAGAACAACAGCAGCAACTGAACATTGCCAGTATTTCCTGAGAGTTTGGAGTCAATTGAGCATTCTGAGTATACTTAGAAAAGTCACATACGTAAAACCCTAACTGCAGTTACCATTGTACCTGAAGTTTGCAGTAATCTAGGCCAGCCTGTGAGAGAATTTGGTCTTCTCAGGTGTATGCCAGTTAGTTCGTAGAACTGTATTAATTATTATAAACAATGAGATTTTGTATATTTGATTTGAGCTAATTGTTTTATGAATGATTTGCACGTGTGCGTTTGTGTTTGTGTGCCAGTCCTGGGGCTTGAACTCAGAGTCTGTTCACTCATTTTTACTCAAGGCTAGCACTCTACCATTTGAGCCACAGCTCCACATCAGGATTTTTGGTGGTTAATTGGAGATATGAGTCTTCTGGACTTTTCTTGCCTAGGCTGGCTTTGAACCTGATCCTCTGATCTCAGCCTCCTGAGTAGCTAGGATTACAGGCATGAGCCACTGGCATCTAGTTGTGTGATGGTTACTTTCTTTATTGAAGATACATGCATATACATGCATAAATACCTTTCATGTGTCACATACATGCACATGGATTTATGTAAGTGTTGCAACCTCATCACATGAATATTCCTAGGAGTCTACCTGTTTGTCTAGCACAGGAAGCAACACTCAGGGATTGGAAGATTCATATGCACTGAGAACAGCAGGTCTAAAAGATCAAAAGCTAAAAATACTTCTTGTTAGGGCTTGTCATTTTCAGCAGTTTAGCCAAAAGAAAAAAAAAAACCAAACATGATCTTGAACTCCTGCAAAGCTTGAAACAGGGAGCACTAGACCAAAGATCTTAAGGATATATTTGTCCTTTAAACTGGACAGTTACTCAACCAATAGATATTTTGAGCCAATAATTTCTTGCTATATATATATATATATATATATATATATATATATATATATATATATATATAGCAAAAATATTGTACGGAGGGGTTACAGTTACATTAGTAGGGTAGTGAGTACATTGTTACCGCCTCCTTTGTTTTTTCCCTACCATCCCTTCCCTCCCCAAATCCCCACCTTCTCCCTCCCTACCCCCCCATTGTAAAGTTTGTTTTCATCATAGTGTTCTGTACATCTCCATCGTCACAAAGGGTCAACCTGCATCCCCATTTAAGCATTCTGCTATATCCCTTCCTCTCCCCAAATTACAAAAATGTATATACAAGATGCAGAACACCAGAATCAAATACAATGAAAACAGGGTTATACTGTGGGGGAAGAACATACAAAGGAAACAAAAAAATCATATAGTGCATTATAAGCACATTAAAAACAATAGCAAGAAAGAAAAAACACTTGTGTCCTGTCTTGGGGTACATTTCGCTTAACATAATCTTATATGGTCATGTGTACATAGCTTTTGACCTTCTCTGCTTGTCCTAAACATGTACTAGTCATTATAAACAAGGGAAACCATGGGCCTGACTTAGTTCACTTAATGTAATTTTTTCCATTTCCTGACAATGGGGTGATGGCATTCTTTCTGATGGAGGCATAGAATTCCATTACACACACACACACACACACACACACACACACACACACACACACGTTTTCTTGATCCATTCATCTACTGAGGGGCACCTGGGTTGGCTCCAGAACTTAACTATAGTAAATAATGCTGTAGTAAACATGGTTGTGCTGGTAGCTTTGGCATGACCTTGTTTGTGATTGTTCGGGTAAATGCCTCAAAGTGGGATTTCTGGGTCATAGGGGAGCTCTGTGTGGAGTCTTTTGAGGAACCTCCATACTACTTTCCAAAGTGGTTGAACAAGTTTCCACTCCTACCAACAGTGAAGGTAGGGTTATCTTTGGGCCACATCCCCTCCAGCATCTGTTGCTACTAGATTTCTTCATTATAGCCATTCTAACTGGGGTGAGGTGGAATCTCAACGTTGTCTTGATTTGCATTTCTTTTATGGCTAGAGAAGGTGAGCATTTCTTCATGTGTCTATTGGCCATTCTTATTTCCTCTTCATAGAAGTCTCTCTTTAAATCTTTAGCCCACTTATTAATTGGGCATTTGTTTCTTTGAGGATTTGTTGTTGGGGGATTTAATTTTTTGAGTTCTAAGCATATTTTAGATATGAAACCTGTGTCCATTGTATGGCTAGTGAAGATCTTCTCCAGTCCATGGGCTTTCTATTGATTTTGCTAGCTATGTCCTTTGCCATGCAGAAGCTCTGCAGTTTCATGCCATCCCATTTATCCAACCTTTCTTTGATTTGTTGTGTTTCTGGGTCTCTAGTAAGAAAATTTCAGCCTGTGCCAAGGAGCCCTAGAGTTTCTCCTATTCCTTCCAGTAATGTTTTCACAGTGTCTGCTTTTATTTTGAGGTCTTTGATCCATTTGGAGTTGATTCTGGTACAGGGTGATATATACAGATCTAGCTTTAGTTTTCTACAGGTGTTTAACCAATGTTGCCAGAACCATTTACTGAAGAGGCTGTCTTTCTTCCATTCTATTTCTTTAGTTCCCTTGTCAAAGATTAGTTGGCTACAGGTTTATGGGTTCATTTCTGGGTCTTCAGTCCTATTCCATTGGTCCTTAGGTCTGTTCTTGTGCCAGTATCAAGCTGTTTTGATTACTGTGGCTTTATAGTAGAGTTTGAAATTTGGAACTGATATTCTTCCAGCGCTGTTCTTTCTGCTAAGGATTGTCTTAATATTGGGGTCTTTTATTGTTCCATATGAATTTTTGGATTGATTTTTCTATTTCATTGAAGAATGAGGTTGGGATATTGATAGGTATTGCATTGAATTTGCATATAGCCTTTGGCAGGATTGCCTTTTTTTTTTTTTTTTTTGAGTCCGGTCGTGGGGCCTGAACTCTGGGCCTGGGCATGGCCCCTCAGATCTTCAGCTCAATGCTAATGCTCTACTGCTTAAGTCACAGCGCCACTTCCGGCTTTTTTCTTTTTGCTTATGTGGTGCTGAGGAATCGAACCCAGGGCCTCATGCAAGCGCTCTACCACTGAGCCACCTTCCCAGCCCCAGGATTGCCATTTTCACGATGTTAATCCTCCCAATCCAGGAGCATGGGAGGTTTTTCCACTTGCTTAGTTCTGTTTTAATTTCTTTTTTCAGGTTTTTAAAGGTTTCATCATAGAGGTCCTTCACCTCTTTAATTATCTCTTAGGTATTTTATTTTTTGTGGGTCTACTACAAAAGGGGTTGCTTTCCTAATTTCAGCTGTGCTCTTGTTATTGCACATCAATTTTATATACTACTACTTTGCCAAAGTTTCTGATCAGCTCAAGTAACTTGGGAGTGGAGTCCATGGGTTTCTTTTTTTTGGATCCGGTCATGGGGCCCGAACTCTGGGCCTGGGCGCTGTCCCTCAGCTCTTCAGCTCAAGGCTAGCGCTCTACCACTTGAGCCACAGCGCCACTTCTGGCTTTTTTTTTCTGCTTATGTGGTGCTGAGGAATCGAACCCAGGGCCTCATGCATGCAAGGCAGGTGCTCTACCACTGAGCCACCTTCCCAGCCCCCATGTGTTTCTTTAAATACAAGATCATGTCATCTACAAAGAGGGAGAGTTTTACTTAATCTTTCCCAATTTGGATCCCCTTTATATTTGCATCTTGTCTTATTGCCCCAGCTAAGCATTCTAGTACTAAGTTGAAGAGGAGTGGAGAGAATGGACATCCTTGTCTCGTTCCTGAATTTAGAGGAAATGGCGTTAACTTTTGGCCATTAAGTATAATGCTGACTGTAGATTTGTCATAAACAGCCTTTATTATATTGAGGAATGGTCCATGGATTACTAGTTTTTCCAGAGCTTTCATCATAAAGGGGTATTGGATCTTGTCAAATGCTTTTTCTGCATCTATGGAGATAATCATGTAGTTATTACCCTTGCTCTTATTGATGTGATCAGTTATATTAATTGAGCCAAGAATTTCTTAGCTCTCATAATTTTACCTTTTTTAAGTCCAAGCTAGATAAAACTTAGGATGTGACTGTAATGTTTTCTTCTTTTAGCATTTCAAAAAAGACATTCAGAATATTTGTCTTAGTGAGAGGCTTAAGATAGCAGATCTTAAACTAATGAGTGACAAACCTTGGAAGTCTTGTTATTCTAATTTGTGAACTCTGTCTCCATGAGAGAAGGAGGGGAAAGGGAAGGAAGCAAAAAGCAGAAAAGAAAAGAGGAAGAGAGAGAAAGTAGAAAGACAGGAGAGAAGGAAGGAGGAGTAAAAGAAGGGAGAGGAAGGAAAAAAGGAAAGAAAGAGACAAGGGAAGAAGGCAGGAGTAGGAAACAAGGAGGAAAGGAGGGAAGGAAGAAAGGCAAGAAGGAGAAAAAGAGGAACTCATTCATGTTTGGGTAACTAATTCAGTGCTAAAGTCACTATAAGGAAAATTATCCCTTTTACCTTTGTAATACTTTTCAACCACATTTCACAGCAGAAACTGCTATATTTGAGTTTCGGTTTGAAAGTTAGAAATGAAATGAATAGCTTGTTAGACTGATTTTTTGCTTTGATTAATTCAGTGCTTATTGGAAATGTGTTTGTTTGCTGAAGATCTCCTTTGCAGTTGACATTCCCTGCCCTCCATTTCCTTCTTCCAAGTGTCATGCATATATTTAGCAGAAGGCTTTAGTATCTACTTGAATGCATTAATAGGTTTCACAGAGTTTCTATTATATCTGTAGCTCTCAAAAAAGAGCATTTCCCATGTTTGAGGTCACAGCTAAAACCAGTGGTTCTTGTTCAATTATAATTTCATTTTCGTGGGAATTTTCTGTTTGAGGTCAGATGTGACCCTCATTTGAACTGGATGATGCACAAAATCGGTACTTTTGCAACCACAAGACATGGAGAACATTCCACATAATTTGCAGTGTGGGCAGTTCCAACGTACTTGAATGTTTAGTTGGCTGGAGGCAGTATGCCATGCTTCTAAAACATGGTGTCTAAAGCTGACAGCAAGCTCTTTCCAAGTTTGATGCAGAAGATTAAATGCTTTTTGCCAGTGTGCCAGTAAGTATGGGCAAGACGGATAAATGGAGCCCACCCATTTCTCCTTGTATAACAGGAGATTTAGAAAGAAAACTCAGGAACAAGACTGTGAATATATTGGAAAGAAAAGCTCATTCATTCATGTTCATTATACATGTAATGAAGAGTTAGGCTCTGTGTGTGTGTGTGTGTGTGTGTGTGTGTGTGTGTGTGTGTGTGTGTGTGTGTGTGTGTGTGTTGAATAAACAGGTTTTGCATACTCCAGCAAACAGTTTTTTCCTCTTGCAAAAGGCAATGAATGCTATGTCCTTTACTTTGTATATATACTTTCTAGAAAGAACTGAGAGGAGAAATTTGGAACAGATATCTTAAGTTCAAGAAACATGACCAAAACCTGGGGAAAAGATGTTAATTAACCTTTTTTTTTTTTTTTTTTTGCTAGTCCTGGGCGTGGACTCAGGGCCTGGGCACTGTTCCTGAACGTTTTTGCTAAAGGCTAGCACTCTACCACTTGAGCCACAGCACCACTTCCAGCTTTTTCTGTGTAGTGGTACTGAGGAATCGAACTCAAGGCTTCATGCGTGCTAGCACTCTACCACTGAGCCACATTCCCAGCCTGTTAATTAACTCAAGCAATTTTCACAACTTTTATTCAGATCCAAGTTTCAAGAATCTTTATTTAAATGTCTATGCATTTTGTGTTTCTAGAATTACCCATATATATCACTGTGTCTTTAAAAAGTAGGAAAGGGAACTAGGTTTAAAACAAGGCCAGGCAAAAAGTCCTTGAAACTCTTATTTCCAATTAACTACCAAAAAAGTCTGAAGTAGGGCTGTGGTTCAGATGGAAGAACACTACTAGCTTTGAGCAAAAAATCTTAGGGATGGCTCCCAGATCCTGAGTTCAAGCCCCAGGACTGGGAGCTCCCCATCCTCTCACCCCAAAAACAAACATGTAAGGGTAAGAACATCTTCCTTTGGAAAAATGATAACTGCTGAATTGTGTTCCTAAGAATTGATTAATGTAGATGCTGGTGATTGGTAGAGTCTGTCTGTCTGGGGATATTGTTATCTACAATGAAACTTCTTTAGAATAAATGATCTTATACAGACAAGAATAATGGAAGCACTATTGTCAATAGGTGACTCCTAGTTTATATTCTGTTTTTTTTTCTTTTTTTTTTTTTGGTCAGTCGTGGGGCTTGAACTCTGGGCTTGGGCGCTGCCCCTGCGCGCTTCAGCTCAAGGCAAGCACTCTACCACTTGAGCCACAGCGCCACTTCCGGTTTTCGAGTGGTTTATTGGAGTTGAGTCTCACGGACTTTCCTGCCTGGGCTGGCATTGAACCACGATCCTCAGATCTCAGCCTCCTGAGTACCTAGGATTACAGGCATGAGCCACCAGCGCCAGGCTTCTTTGGGGTTTTTTTAAAAAGCTTATCCTCCTAATTGCAAATATATTGTTTTCACAAACATTACAGTTGTGCTAAAAGCCAACCTAAAAAAGTAGTCACAGTGATACATCCATTTACCAGTGATCATAGCATGAGAAAGCAGAGACAAGGAGAACTGATTCAAGTCCAGCCTGTCATACATACTTTATATTTAGGTTAATGGCCATACTTCTTTCAGGTTGGGTGTAAAGTAGTTCATCTGGATTAACCTTTCATAAATCATTATGCCATCTAAATTTAACAGGAAGTCCGTATTTGAATTTTCTCAGATCATTTCCACTCAGTTCTTCAAATTCTCTGCCTTCTTTTGCATTGTCCAGTCCCTTAACAAGGTATTCTAAGTCTTCAACTTGAAGTTTCCCCATTTTCTTATAAGTTATGTAAACTTGCCCTGACTGAAGGTATAATGATGTTGCCAATTTCTCTTTTCTATGTCTGTGTTTCATATGTAGTCACCATGGTAGGATTCCAGATAGTTATTCTTTATTTTCATACTCTAATATATCTTCTTATCATAGAAATGAAACTGCTTCATTATAAAAAAAATGTATCTAGCTGAGCATCCGTGGTTCACACCTATCATCTAGTTACTCTGGAGGCTGAGAGCTGAGGGTTACAGTTTCGAGCCAACCAGGGCACACAAATATGTGAAACTCTTAATTCCAGCCACTTAGCTAAAAGCCAGAACAAAAGTAAAGTACCGGCTGTGAGCCAAAAAAAAAAAAAAAAAGAAAGAAAAAGAAAAAAACTACACGAGATCTAAGGTGCCTGGAGTTCAAGCCCAGTAGTAGCACAAAAATTATGCTTAGTTAGCATCTTTTATATCTTATTCACATATAGGAAGATGATAGTTTAATTTGTAAAAATAGTATATATATATATATATGTATGTATCTTTGTATTTTTGCTTAAAGATGAGCTATCACATTCCATGGCCTTTTGAGTATGGAATATATACATAGAAAGTATATATGCATTTATCTGAATTAGGGAAGGGAAAAGGAGCAACACAATGGGGAAACAAAGGACAAGGGGGAAACAATGCAACAATGATATTAACAAAGCCATATGTTGGAAATTAACTGTACAACTTGAGGGGGTGGGAAGGAGGGAAAGTAGGAGAAAAATGAGGGAGGGGGTAACAAGTTTGACAAGAAATGTACTCATTACCTTACTTATATAACTGTAACCCCTCTATATATCACCTTGACAATGAAAAACTGAAAATGTAAGACTTTCTTCATTTAGTCTTATGGTTTTAGAATTTGATGGCGTCATAGAAGGTCAGAGAAAATCAGTAAACACACATTTCAAAACTTACTTCCCAAGTTATGTGCTTTGTCCTCTGACTTTGAATTCTCTGCTGTGGAACAGATGTATTTCCGGCTTTAAGACCAATGTAGGTTCTGTGGAATCCTTTGTACCTGGGTGTATTCCTTTGCTTAACCCTTCAAAATCAATTTTTTTTTTGTTGTTGTGGTGGTGGTTGTTCATTTACAATTTTCCTTTTTATCTCTAAGAACCATAACTGTGTCAAACTTTTGTTTCTGTGACAACAGAAAAAAAAGCACCTTATGCCATGAAAAATGGTTTGTTTTGGCCTACAGTGTCTGAGGTTTCAGTCTGTGGTGGGCTATTACATTACTTTGAGTTCAAACCTCAGAGCATTGAGCAGTGACAGTGAGTGGAGGAAGAGACAGGAAGCGGGGGGAGAGAGAGAGAGAGAGAGAGAGAGAGAGAGAGGACAAAATGTAGTCCTAAGGACATGCTCCCATTGACCTACTTCCACTCTATCTCCAGAATTTTCTGTCACCTCCCAGTAACCTGATCAAATTATGAATGCACTGATGGATTAACTCACAGAGTAGGTCATAGTCTTTGAGATCCAATCATCTCTCCAGGACTAGGTTGACCTAGTCCAAACCTTCCAACACATGAGCCTTTGTGAGGGATACAGTCTTCAGATATGATAGATTAGATTGATAATAGATTGATCAGGTAAATATTTTTTTCATGAGGACCCACAGAGATGCTCAGTGCCTGTTTCAAAGTTCAAAATATCCTTTTGAGACTGAAACTAGTTTTGCCTTGTAATTAAGAAAATTAATAGTTATTTGGAATATAGGTGCAAAGTCCCTAAAACATTTAAAAGTTACAAAAGTGAATATCCATGAGCCTTTACCACACCAATCTTTTGTCAAGAGGAATTTGTCATTGTAACTGGTTTTTTAAGAGTATTGTACTAATATCTGACTGTAATGGCACATACTAACCATCCCTGTTTAGGAGGTGGAGGTAGGAGGACTGAGAGTTGGAGGCCAGACTCAGCTACATAATAAATGTCCTAAAAGAACCAAAACCAACCAACCAACTAACCAACCAATCAACCAACCAACCAAGCACATACAAACAAACACATACAAACAAAATCCAGACATAGTGGCAGGCATTTACAATCCTAACACTGGAGAAGCAAAGAGGAGGAGGATCGTGAGTTTGAGTCCAGCGTCATATAGTAATGACTTAAAGGCTGACCTTGTCATACAAGCCCAAAGCTAAAGTCATAGAAACATAAATAGCACAGTATAAGTCTTTTTTTTTTTTTTGGTCGGGTCGTGGGGCCTGAACTCTGGGCCTGGGCACTGTCCCTCAGCTCTTCAGCTCAAGGCTAGCACTCTACCACTTGAGCCACAGCACCACTTCCGGCTTTTTTCTTTTTGCTTATGTGGTGTTGAGGAATCGAACCCAGGGCCTCAGACATGCAAGGCAAGCGCTCTACCACCGAGCCACCTTCCCAGCCCTCAAGTCTTTCATTTTGTCTTTTTTTGGGAGGGGAGTGATTTCCTGGGGCTTGAACTCAGGGTCTAGGTACTGCCCGTAAGCTTTTGTGGTCAAGGCTAGCAGCAGGCTACCACTTACTTAGTAGCAAGGATTACAGGTGTGAGCCATCAGCCCCACCTCATTTTGCCTTTTTAATCTGTTTAGATCACAGCTACATCCATAATTTGTCCCATCCTCCCACCCAAATGCTGCCCAGTTACCTTGTCTCTGTCTTCCCCAAGTTTTAAGATTTGTGATTTCTCTTCTCCAGGAATTACTTTTGGCTTTGCTGATCACCTCTGTTACATTCTTGTTTCTAACGCATCCATTGCTGTGCTGTTCTTTCTTCAATATCTGTAGTTATATTCTACCTTTACTTCAGTCTTCAAAAGACTCTTGAGATTCATTCAAGGACTATGAACTTCCCTTGAGCACCTTACCAGAATATTTTGTTATAATATAGTTCTAATTACTTTCTGTGATTTCTTGGGTCCATGCATTCTTGGAAATGGTGTTTCCTAATTTCCCATATCTATGATGTTGTCCTGGCTGATATGATAGAAACCAGAGCACATGGTCTCTATCATACCTGTTGTTTGATGCTTGTTGAGGTTAGCTGTGCGAGTATTGTACGGTTGAAACTATGTGTTTACTAGGTTCTGGGGATGGAACATGTTGTCTCTAAGAGAGGAAAGACACCCATGGTCTGCAATGATTATATTTTACTCTCAAAAGTTAAAGTTGGCAAACTGTAGTGCTCTTTCAAGTAGTTTACTTTTGGAAAGGAATTATTACTCAAGTCATTTGATTCAAATGGTTGAATCTTGGGGAGTAAACATTTTAGGAAACTTTCCTTTCTCTTACAGCATTGCTGTGGCTTGAATGTGTTCTTAAAGTTTATGTGTTGGAATGGTATGTAGTATGTATGTATGTATGTATGTATGTATGTATGTATGTATGTATGTATGTATGTATGTATGTATGTATGTGTTGTGCCAATTGTGGGTCTTGAATTCAGACCTGTTCCTTAGCTTTTCCCCTCAAGGCTGGCACTCTACCCCTAGAGTCAGAGCTCCACTTCCAACTTTCTGGTGATTCATTGGAGATTAGGAGTCTCACAGACTTTCCTGCTTGGGTTGGCTTTGAACTGTGATTCTCAGATCTCAGTTTCCTGAGAAACTAGGATTACAGGTATGAGCCATCCTCACGTGCTTTAATTGTAGGAAATGCAATCCCCAATGCAAAATGAATTGGGCTGGAATCCTTAAGAGGTATCAGATCCTGAGGGCTCTATCCTTGTGCATGGATTACTATCACTATTGTGGAAGTAGTGCTGTCCTGAGGATGGGTTTGTTATAAAAATAAGTTTGGTCTCTCTTGCTGGCTCATGTGTGTACTATCTCTCTGCCTCTCATGCATGTGTTTTTTTGCCTTTTCATCTTGCAAGACATGGGAGACATAGTGTTAAGGCCCTTACAGGACTCACCCCTTCAATCTTAGCTTCCTAGCCTTCAGAATTTTGAGCCAAATAAGTAACTGTTCAAGTATTCTAAGGCATTCTGTGTCAAGTATTCTAAGGCATTTGTAATTCGTTTAATCCCTACATAATATAGCAGTGTTGTGTGCAACCTTGGTTGAAGTAAAACAGAGTTTAAGAATCTCAGCATTGGCCTGCTGCCAGTGACCCACACCTGTAATCCTAACAACTCAAGGAGACTGAGATCTGAGGATTACTATTCAAATCCAGTCTGGGAAGGAAAGTTGTGTGTCTTATCTCCAGTTAACCACCAGAAAACCAGAAGTGGCCTGTGGCTCAAACTGAAGAGCTCAGGGACAGTGCCCAGGACCAAGCCCCATGACTGACAAAACAACAACAACAAAAATATTTTCAGCATTTATATCTCTCAAGAAAAATAGGCACAGTCAAATGAAGCTGAATAATATTTATTTAAAAAAGAAAAAACGTTGGGGCTGGGAAGATGGCTCAGTGGTAGAGCGCTTGCCTTGCATGTCTGAGGCCCTGGGTTCCATTCCTCAGCACCACATAAGCAAAAAGAAAAAAGCCACAAGTGGCGCTGTGGCTCAAGTGGTAGAGCGCTAGCCTTGAGCTGAAGAGCTGAGGGACAGCACCCAGGCCCAGAGTTCAGGCCCCACACCGGACCCAAAAAAAAAAGAAAGAAAAAGAAAAAAGCAAATTAGCTTGATTACTTTGAGATAACTATTCCAATCAGCGACTGTGATTGACCATTACTTTATAAAGCTACAATTCAGCTTTTGCTATTTTGTATGCTTTTTAAAAGAAATATTTCTTTTGCATTCTCAGTTTTGAAGGCTCTTTGCCCTACTTTTCCTCTTACATAAAGAAACACCAGAATAGAAATGATCTCTGAACTTCACGCGTTGGAGTCTCACTTTGGTGAGGTCTGCTCAATATCTAGATTCTAGAGACAGGTCTCTCTGGCATTTATTTATTTATTTATTACTAGTGGACATTCATGAGAAATTTGTTTCAAAAAACCAGTGTACAGTATCTATTTTGTTTGTGGCCTCTTGTGGCCCTTGTAGGAGAGTGAATTTTCTATTTTTTTAAGCTAATTTTAACCTAAGACCTGATTACTCCCTGAGTGCTGTGTTTTCCCAGAATCATGTTAATTTTTTAAAATGAATTTCTGTATAATAAATACTGTACACATAGAAGAATTGTCACACTTATTTCAGACAGGCAAACTTCACACACCACACACTGCACACACATACACACACACACACACACATATACACACACATTTCTGCTAGAAGAAATCAAATGAGAAATGGCATGAGTAAGGCATATTAAAAAGGGAAAATCATATAAAGGTAAGAGGTATTATGCAGCAGTGCTCAGTGCTTTCCCCCTCTTCTGTTGGAAGATAGCCAAGGATTGCAGTTCAGAATATTGGGTGTACACTCCACACGGAGCCAGTGAATAAATCCCCCATAGGTTCTTGGATGCTCCAGTCGTGTGTCAGTCCCCCCAGCACCCTGTGAACATGCAGAGCATTTACTGATGCCTTCCTCTTTAGGCAGAGGACCAGAGATTTGCAGCAGGCAAGGGATGCTGACTGTCAGCATCGCGTAGGAGGATGACACCCAGCCTTCTCATGGGCCCTATTTCTCTTGTGGTCCTATGAACCTTGATGAGAAATTTGCTCTGGTATTCAGAATGTAGCTGTTGTATTATCTTCATTGTCTTTTTAAATTTTAATGTTCAAAAATGAATAGTATACATTGAAAATAATTATGTACCCCCATGTTGGTGGGAGTGTGAGCAGGGTTTATACTGATATATATATATATATATATATATGTTATATATATATGTGTGTGTGTGTGTATATATGTATATATATATATATATATGGAGAGAGTAGTTTGAGTTTGCAATGACAAATTGTGTAGCCCTTTTCACTTGGAGTGATTCCATTTATTTGCTGTATAATAAACTTGCTCAAAATTGAAAATTAGAAACTGTAGAAATGGGGCTGTTTTAGGGGAGGTAATTAATTTTATGGATGAACTCTGTCTCCTGGCTGGCATTAGTAGAAAGAGCTACTGAAGTTCCAAGGAACATTAAATATTCTTGGGTTGAAAGTACTTGTCAACAACTGAATTGTAGAAGATTTTCGTTTACAGGACAATATGCATTTTGTAACATTTCATCTAAGTACAGTACTTTGTTTTTTCTTCTCTAAATCCTCTTTTCACATTCCTTCCCCAAAACCAAATAAAAACAAATAAAACATAAACTATAACTTTGAAACCAAACTCCACTAGTATTCAGTCTATGGATTCACCTAGAATGTGAAATGTAGAGAATGTCACAATAACTTATAAAGACTCATTTCCACTCTTGGAGTGTGTCAGGATTTTCTTCACAGCACTCATACATGGGTAAACTTTTGCTATATGTATTCAATGTGAGTCTTCCCACTAGACCTGAAAGTTATCTAGTTCTTCATTAAATGCAGTCTTTATGCGTGCACACGCATGTTCACACAGAGCACAGAGTATACACACACATATAACACACATACAGTTCCTCATCAGATGCAGTGTTTATACCCAAACTGTCTTGGAGCAGCAAGTGCCTAATGAAGACTGAACATCCTGATCTGAAAATTTGAAATCCAGAATAAAAGATTAAACTCTTGAGCATTTCTGATTTCAGATTTCAAGATCTTCTTTAAGTAGAAACAATTCTGACCCCACGCATTTGGATAAAGGATATTCAAACCACGTGTGTGTGTGTGTGTGTGTGTGTTGAAAGAATGAAGAGTCTTCAGAGAAGCAAATGTGTTATAAAGTAGATCTCAAAAGTTTATATCATATGTGTGGATAGCATGACAGAAGGCTAGTGACAGGGAAGGTAATCTAGGGAAGGTGCTTTCAGTTGGCATTTAATGATTCTGTCAGTGCCCAGTCATATCTCACAGATTTTCTATGGTTTTGGGTTTTGTCTTGCTGTCTCAGGCTGGCGGCCATGAACTTCTAGACCTTCTATTTCATTCTCCTGAGTGCTCTGATTGCAGGTATGTGACACCACTCACAGCTTTTTCAGAGATTTTTGAATTATACATATTTTAGGTATGGCCTTTAGATTTTTCAGAATCTTCTCATTTTTATCCGGAATTATTTTGATCAGGGCAGTGAGTCAGGGTCAAGACAGATTTGCCATTGTTTCTGACACTGTGTCAACTCTGCTCTTCACCAGTCCTATTTTGCGATGACATTTGAGCAACACAATGATCTTTACTTCTTAGCTGCTCCTTGTGCTTTGTTTTCTAGCTTCCCATTCATTAAGAAACAAAAAACAAAGCCGGGCGCCAGTGGCTCACACCTGTAATCCTAGCTACTCAGGAGCCTGAGATCTGAGGATCGCAGTTCAAAGCCAGCCCGGGCAGGAAAGTCTGTGAAACTCTTATCTCCAATAAACCACTAGAAAACCGGAAGTGGCGCTGTGGCTCAAGTGGTAGAGTGCTCACCTTGAGCTGAAGAGCGCAGGGACAGCACCCAAGCCCAGAGTTCAAGCCCCATGACCGACCAAAAAAACCCAAAAACCAAAAAATGATTTAATTCCACACTTCCCCTTGTGTCTATTATTTAAATTTGCTCTGGCATTGAAATACATTTATATAGACTGTATTTCAGAATCAAAGGTCTATAGAGATCTATCAAAAGATGGTCTAAGGTTCCATTCTTTGATTTTTAAAACACGTGCGCGCGCGCGCGCACACACACACACACACACACACACACATGAGTTTACTTAATTGTCTTTATTATACCACAGGAGATGTGTCTTGTTGATGGAGATGAGGTGGAATAGTGGGGTGGGATGCCTTGTCTTGCACACATGTTTGTGATATGCCATGAGGTTGTATTTGAAGTATCTCCAGCAGAGACATTGTCTGGATGTGTGGGAGGAAAGTGGAGTGCAGGTCTATTTCCCAGATGTTTTTGGAGGACAGCATGTCAATGTGACTATCAGACAAGCAGCTCAGTACCTGGCACATGATTGATGCCTGAAACGTATTTGTGGATTTGGCTGGAGCTCTGAGGGATAATTACAGTCAGCACCAGAAAGTGTTGTGATGAAAACCAAGTAAGTCATAGACCCCTGTTCCATCTGGAGGTATAGGATAGAATGGGCCTGGGTGTGGCGACTATTTCTAGAGAGTCTCATGAGGAATGTAAAGACTTGCACCATGTTTGAAGCAAGGAGAGGAACAGAGGGCTCTGAACTCCAGCTTCAGCCCCTATCTGCTGTGTTCCCTAACCTCTCAAGCTGCCTCCAACTCAGCTTTCAAACCTCTCAGCTGCTTATAAGCCTTTCAGTCGCCCCTTCTCAGACTTTAGGTGCTCAGTTGTCCTGACTCTCTCTCTCTCTCTGGCATTACATTTTAAAACTCTTTCAATAAACAGATTATATATCAGTCTTTCCTCTCCGCTCCTCATCCCCCAATCCTGAGGTTAAAATCAGGGCCTAGGTGCTGTCTCTGAGGGTTGTTTTTTGTTTATTTGTTTATTTATTTATTTTCATTATTTATTTTGCTGAAAAGCTAGAGCTCTACTACTTGAGTCACAGCTATACTTCCAACTTCTTGCTGGTGTAATGGAGATAACAGTCTCATGGACTTTACTACCCTCGCTGGCTTTGAACCATGATGCTTGATCTCAGGTTTCTGAGTAGCTAGGATTACAAACACAGACCACCAGTGCTCAGCCATCTATCTGCTTTTTAGTAGTAAGTAATCTCTTACATTATTGGCCAAGTATACTGGTACACAGCACTTTCATGTAGTTGTTTTTCATTATCATTTTTATTATCATTAAGCAGTTGTACAAAGGGGTTTCAGTTCAAAGAAATGTCTTTTTCCTCTGTAGATTTGGCACAATAAAATGATTTTTTATGTTGTTAATGCCAACAGTAACAACAATGACAATAAAAGAAATGGCTCATGACTGCACAGGAAAAGTATCGCCTATTACAGAGCTGTCTCACCTTTCTGTATTTCTTTCTCTGGGATCTTAGCCTCTCTCAATCCTCACGGAGGTGGTCACTTTTAGATGTTTTCAGTTTAAAAGATGTTATCCATCTTACTTGGTTGTTCTTGGTGTGTGGGCTGAAACTTGATATTCTGCCATAGCTTATCTTTGTCAGAGGAGAAATATGCCTAAGGCTTTATAATTATTATTAGGTTGTATTTTTCATTGGCTGAATACTGGTTTTCTAGAATTGTTTTCAGCAAAAATATATTAGAAACCTTACTATATATAAAAATAATATGACCTGAATGCTTGTAGCTTATACCTGTAATCCTAGTTACTCAGGAGACTGAGATCTGAGGATCACATTTTGAAGCCAGACCTTTAGTAAAGTCTGTGAGACACTTGTCTTCAATTAATCAACAGAAAGCAAAAGTGGACCTGTGGTTCAACTAGTAGAGAGTTAGACTTGAGCAAAACAGCTCAGGGACAACACCAGGCCTTGAATTCAAACCTCTGGACTGGCACCAAAGCAACAACAACATAAATGTACATGTTTAATGTATTCATCTTGATGAGTTTGGACTTATGCACATACCCATGATGCCATTACAACCAAGGCACTAAACATATCCATCATTGATATGATGTTTTGGTTTTGTGTAACTTTCTGTGTGTATATATATGGATGCTTGAATGAACACTTAGCATGAGATTTGTCTTCTTAACTTATTAAAGAATATAATATGCTAATGTTAACACTAAGTACTATATTGTACAGCAAATCTTTAGAACTTATTCATCTTGCATGACATACCTATTACAGAACAATTTTTCTCTTCCTTGCCCTTGTCCACCTCCATTCTATTCTTTGTTTCTGTGAGTTTGGCTAGCTTAGATACTTCCTATAAGTTGGATCAGAAACATCCTATTTTGAGTCTTTATGTTCTTTCTCACATCCATCCAAAGCAGTAATTTAGTACAAAAATTCTCCATTGTGATATACCATGGCCGTTGAAGATAAATCTCCCTCAAAGTAAAAGAAAACCATATACAGGCATTATGTAAATATTGAGGGGCAGCCTTACCTGTTGGAGTTTGGAGTATGCGAGTATGGACTTTGGATTATGGGAGTATGCAGTTTCAGACCTACTTCAGAGTGCTAAGCATGCATGTAAAAATTTAAAGCATTCTCCATTCACACAGTTTATTCAACTCCTACCATGTGGTGAGATTTCAAACCATCCCCCAGACAACTTAGTTTTTGTCAGTATTATGAAAATAGTCCGAGATTGAGGCATAGTGGAATTTTCCTTATGCTAAACTGACTTAACACTCTTTTAATTATGAAATACAATTTTATTCCCAAGCATGTTCTTGTTTTAGTCATCGCCCTACTTTTCTTTTATTCTTATCAACTGCATAAAACATAGTATCTGCTCTCAAGAGGCCCTGGGGAATGATATTCTGAAGAAAAAAAAGATGATGTTCCAAAAAAGCCAGCCTGTAGGGAAGGCTGGACTAAAAATAATCCCCTCAAGGTGTTAGGCCAAGGATATGAGCCAGATCTAAGTGTTTTGAATATTGCAAATTGCCAGAGGAATGAAATAAACATCTTTTTTTTATTGTGAAAATACTGTACAGAGAAGTTACAATTACATGGGCAAGATAATGAGTACATTTCTTATCAAGCATTGTAGCCTCCTCCTTTGTTTCCCCTTCCCATCCTCCCCTCCCCCCCCATCTAATCCTCCCTGCCCATCTTTTGTTCATTCTTTCTCTGCACTTAGGGGGGTTGATCTTTCTTACTGCCTTTGGTGGGGAGACCCCTCACTGTAGTAGTTTGCTTTTACTGTGGTTGGGAAGGTTAGGAGCCTTCAACCTCTCTGAAGTGGGGGATCCCTTACTGCGAGCTCTGAAAAGCTTAGCAGTTGACCTGTGTGTGGGGTTAGGGCCACCTTCCCACATACCCTTCCTGAGTGGAGGTAGCCTGGCCCATCACAAGGAGAGAGACTTACAGAGTAATTATTCTACCCTTCTTTTTAACATACAGACATGTTTATAAACACACACACACACACACATACACACACACACACACACACAGTTGGATTTTCTTTCACAGATACCAATTGTTTCCAATTCTTTTAAATAAACTACTTGATGTCAAATCTACATGACAAAGTCCCTTTCTCATTTCTAGAGTATGGAGTGAAACATTTTAAAAAGAGAAGAGCCTGAAGTTTGGAACCAGGTTTTCCTTCCTGGGAATTGTCCTAGGTTTCAGATCCACCTTTCCCAGGATCACTGTGCACAGAGGCCTGACATTCTCCGATCTTCCTTTCACTTCTCAATATAGGAGAATTAACTTCTACCTTTGGCTTATTTTGTCTGGATTAGCAATGATGTATGTGAAGCATTGAGACAGGAAAAGGTGACTCCATTTGTTGTTGTTCAGAAATATACACCAGAAATGAGAGGAAGCAAATGCTATCACCAAAGATTGCGACCAAAATAAACAGAACCAATGTCCCTGGAAGAAACAGAGATTAATTAAGGAATAGAATACAGCTTAAAAGAAAACTTTAGGGGAGATTCAAGATGGTGGCATCTGGAAAATAAGAAGTGGCTATAAAGTAAGATGGATACAATCAAAGAATGAGAAGGAATTGTTTGAAGTTAGACTTCTAGGAAATTTAAAATATCTTCAATGGGAGATTGAAAGATGACTGTAAGGAAATCTAGTATAAGGTGAGCCACAAGAAGAGCAAAGAAACATGCCCAGGCAAATCTTAAGTAGTTGTATTTATGGAAGTATAATAAAGGAAAGAAAAGTTAAAAATGTTAATAAATATTAGAAGCTTTTATTGTTCTTTAGAAATAATCTGAATCTTCAGATTGGGGAATTTTGAGGGTACAGCAAAATAGAGAAAGATAACTTAAACTCAGACTAATCCTTACGGAACTTAACAATGCTGTGGAAAGCAAAGACCTTAAAAGCCTTTAGAGAGAAGTGAATTTGCTGAGTCCCCTATCATCTGTGAGTACATTTTTTTTTTTTTTTGGTCGGTCATGGGGCTTGAACTCTGGGCCTGGGTGCTGTCCCTTAGCTCTTCAGCTTAAGCTAGTGCTCTACCACTTGAGCCACAGTGCCACTTTCGGTTTTCTGAGTGTTTTATTGCAGATAAGTCTCATGGCCTTTTCTTCTTGGGCTAGCTTTGAACTGTGATCATCAGATCTCAGCCTCGTGAGTAGCTAGGATTACAGGTGTGAGCCACCAGCTCCCGCTTACAACTTTGTTTTTTTGTAATAAGGGATTCTAACCTGGCCTCAGAATATTCTGTTCTATAACTTAAGTTAACCATTTTCCAAGGTTCTTCTTGGTTCCATTGACTGGTGAGTAATGTTTAGAAACCAAGACTTAGGTTTAATTGAATCCACCATATTTTGGATTCTAGATGCTATCAAGGGATAGAGGTGGAATGTGGAGTGTGTGTGTGTGTGTGTGTGTGTGTGTGTGTGTGTGTGTGTGTGTGTATCCAACCATTCCTATCTTACTTTGTCCTGTTTTAGTTTCTACTTGTCCCTTTATGGTCATTAAATGGCTACAAGATAGAGTTTATAAATAGTGGAAAGTGTCTGGCAGTTCAAGCCCACATATTTCCATGGTTGCCTTCTTTCCTTTTCTATGTATAGCAGAAATAACATAAAATATGTACATTGGAACTTTGCTTCCATCAAGAGGGAACAACTTTGTTCTTCACAGATTCTTCCCCTTGGACATCATATAACAAATAAACATAGGACATTTCTGAAAAGTGTAAGGCAGGAAGGCTGCACATGGACCTTGAGACCTGAGGAATAATGGGACATAGAGTTCCTAGGGCTCTGTGCAGTCCTTCAACCTATGCATAGACATAAATAATCTCCAAAAAGTATATTTTTCCTACCATAGGATGCGGGAAGTAGAGTATTGCAACATAAACTTAAAAAATCAATACTTCTTTACTGTTAGGTTTTTACAAACAACAGATTTTATTCAAATGTCTAGATAGAAAGCACAGGCCCTAAAACAGCCAAAACAATCTAGAAAAGGAAGTTGGAGCAATTGCTTTATCCAAAACTACATAGGAATAATAAACATATAGATGAATCAAACAGAATAGAGAACCCAGAGATATATTTGACAAAGGAGTAAAAATAATTCAGTGAATGAAAGGTAGATCTTTTGTAAAATGATGCTAGAGCAACTGGACATAGAAAAAAAATGAACCTTGGGCTACACCTCATACTGTCAAATTAATTCAAATGTTATGAAACTATAAAACTGAGCAAAAAAAACCCTCTGGCACTAGTTCAAAGCAAAACTTTCTTAAACTTTACAGCCAAAGCACCATTCATTAAAAAAAAAAAACAGATAAATTGGACCTCATCCAAGATTAAAAGTTGCTTTTCAGAAAACTTTGTTGTGAAGATGGCAGAGCAAGCTATAGGCTTGGAGAAAGGTATTTGTAAAAATGTATTTGAAAAAAAGTAGAATATAGATTTTATAAAGAACATTTTGTGGTAATGACGTAAGTGGTAGAGCCCCTGCCTAAGAAGTAAGAGACCTTGTGATTAACCTGTGTACCACCAAAAAAACCCCCAAAAATCAAAAACAAAAAAACTCTTAAAACTCCGTAAGAAAAATAAAAAAAGCAGCCTGAAATTGGCCAAAGGTGTGGGCATTTCATTGAAGATGACATGCAAACAGCAAATAGGCCCATGAAAAGATGTTCAACATCCACTAGCCCTTTGGAAAAGCAAGATTGAAACCACAGTGATTGTTAGTATATAGCTACCATATGGCTAAAAGTAAAACCAAACCAGTGACATCAAATTCTAGTGTGAATACAGAGGAACTGGGTTATTCATATATTGCAGGTGGAAACAGCTACTCTGGAAGAAGAATTGGACAATTTATTATAAGGGTGCTGGTAGCTCACGCCTGTAATCCTAGCTACTCAGGAGGCTGAGATCTGAGGATCATGGTTTAAAGCCAGCCCAGGAAGGAAAGTCCATGAGACTTTTTATCTCCCAAGTAACCACTAGAAAACAGGAAGTGTTGCTGTGGCTCAAAGTGAAAGAGCACTAGCCTTAAGCTGAAGAGCTAAGGGACAGTGCCCAGGCCCAGAGTTCAAGCCCCAGGAGAGGCAATAAACAAAATCTATATATAAGAGTTCACTCAAGCAGTGTAGAGTATACATAGAACCTGGAAACAACCCAGATGTTGTCCAGTGAGTGGTTACACAAACTGTTGTTGACCTGTTGATCTATGGAATATTTAGGAGACAAATGCTTGGCACAGTATACAACTTGGATGAATCTAGAGAACTATGCTGAATGAAAATAAAATGGTAACAAGTCACATATTGTCACATATAGTCACATGCTGAGTAATCATTTTACATTCTTAATAGGATAAAAAAATTGAAGCTGGGGAGGAAAGGGGGAAATGGGAAGGGATGGGAAAAGGAAGCAAAGGAGGAGGCAACAATGCTTGATAAGAAATGTGCTCATTATCTTGCCCATGTAATTGTAACCCCTCTGTACGGTATTCTCACAATAAAAAAAAAAAAATTGAAGCTATAGAGAGTTGATTACTCATTGTGAGGGGTCAGGAATAGTGGCAGAATCAGATGGGGAGTCAGATATGCCCATGAAAGGGCAAGAAGATGGGCTGGGAAGGTGGCTCAGTGGTAGAGCACTTGCCTTGCATGCTGGAGGCCCTGGGTTTGATTCCTCAGCACCACATAAGCAAAAAGAAAAAAGCCGAAAGTGGCGCTGTGGCTCAAGTGGTAGAGTGCTAGCCTTGAGCTGAAGAGCTGAGGGACAGCGCCCAGGCCCAGAGTTCAGGCCCCACAACCAAACCCCCCCCCCAAAAAAAAGGCAAGAAGAGTGACCCTGTGGTCACTGTCCTGGGTCTCTATCATTGCCAACGTCTTGGTTGTGATTTTGTACATAGTTTTGCAAGAAACTTGGGAGAAATGTATAAATGAGATCTCTGCATTTTTTCCTTTTAATTGTTTATGAATCGACAGTTTTCTCAAAACAAAAAGCTTCATTGAAGCTGGGTACTAGTGGCTCATGCTTGTAATCCTAAATGCTCAGGAATCTGAGATCTGAGGATCATGGTTTGAGGCCAGGTTGGGCAGGAAAGTCTAATCTCAAATTACCAAAAGAGCCAGAAATGGAGCCATGGCTTAAGTGTTATAGTACTCCCTTTGAGCCAAAAACCTCAGGGCCTGAGTTTTATGCTCTAGGACTGGCATGTGTCATGCGTGCATGCACACACACACACACACACACACACACACACACACACACACGTACACACGCGCACACACAGAAAAAGCTTAATTGAAAGAATACCTGTCTTGGTTTGGTGTCTGAGATTTCAATTATATGAATGCTATTCTAAATCCTAGAGAAAATATATTTAATTTGGAATGAAAAGATTCCATAAGTGATCTATAAATTGTTTTTTTTTTTTGCAGAGAAGCTAGACTCTTACTGACAAAGTGAAGGCAAGGGATACCCTTGAACTTGTTCTTGAGTTAACATAGCATTGCATCTGTAAGTAGAGGTATGGGGTTTTGGAAACTGAAAACAACCTAGACCAAAACTCTTAAATCAGTTATTCCATTTGACATGAATGGAAACCACTCCAGAATCTTGGTAAAACACAGGTTCGGATCCAGTAAGTAGGAATACTGACCATCTGCATTTCTTTCAAGCTGGTCATGCAGATGTTGCTGCATGTGCCATTTGAATGTTGCTGCATGGGATGCCATTTGAATAGGGCATTCCTGGGTAATGCATCAGGCCTGCTAATTTTTTTAAAATCTATTTTTGTAGGAAAACAAGGAACAAGAAACAAAAACATCAACTGAATGAATTATCTTTACATTTGAATCTAACAGCATAGGTGAAATTGATAGATATTAAAAGATACAAGGAAAAGAGGAAAAGACAGACAGCTAGTTCCCTGCCTTTTCCAAGAGTTTCAGTATCTTGTGTTGCAGAAAATAGAAGCATTGTTAGGGCAGAAGTTGGAGGAGCCATGAGAAGCAAATGGAATTACTGGGTAGTGGAGGTTGGGGTAGAATTTCTCCCTTGTACAAGTATAGGCCCTGAGAAACATATGCTCCATGTGGCTGCATGTAGAGTTCACCATGTCAGGGAAAATGTATGTGTCCCACAGAGGGTAACAATCCATTCAAACCTGTCCTTCTGAGATGTTTTGGGAGCTATCAGCAATACACAGTAGCAGATCAGCCATGAGCTGCAATCTTCATCTTAGTGACATTGCTGTCTAAAGAAGCTAGGAAGTGAACAGTACTTGTAGAAATATATCTGTCAAATTGGTGGTTAAATTCATGCACTAACCTCAATCTGAGCTGAGTGACTCAGCTAGAAAGAGTAATTCTTAGTAGCCTGAGGTTGTACTGTGTCAGAATTTCAATGAGGCATGGCTTTTAATGCCTTCTTTCAAATGTATTGAGAACATTTCCTTGGGATTCAAGATTTTATTTTTATTTTCTCGTAAAAGTAATAAAAGCACATTCAAAATGTGGAGGATAAAAGAAAACAAAAATCCTCCAGCCACCATCAACAATCTGCTGTGGGCATTTGTGGAATTGTTTCCCGTGAACTTGTGTGTGTTGGTGTGAATGTATGTAATAACTTCCTTTTATGTCCTAACAATTTTTGTTTTCTGAAAAAAAAGTCATTTGTTTGGCTATAGTATGGCAGATAAAGTTAAAAGCATAGGGAGAGTCTCTTTTAGGAGCCCTGGTTATAGAAGTAAGAAAGTAAGCAGGACCAACTGTTAAAAAAGACTTAGGAGGAGAGCCACAGGTTTGTTGTGTTGGCAGAGGGACAAGGAGCAATGGGTGTTTGACTTTTAGGTTTGGGGTTAATGTAAATGGCAGATCATGAAGTTATTAAGTAAAATAGATCACTATCTCCTCTGTTTCTGTGTTTCTTCTAGCTGGGGTTTCCTAGACACCACATGGTGAAGCAAAGTGAAGATAATAGAAGGCTGTGTTGGGGAGAAGGGAGGGTTTTTACAATGCCAGGGCAGCAAGAATGAAGGCTAAGGAAGGAGGAAGGAAAAGCACAGGAAAACTTCTGATCTTTCTGGTTTCATTAAGCGAGTTGTCTTCTGGGCTTCAAAGAACTCTCTACAGTCCAGTGATTAGCCTGGGTGGAATCAAGAGGCATCTTTTCTAGCTCCTGTGTCTCAGATTATAGTTGCTCCCCACAGTCTTCAGCCCTCATTCTTGGGCTGCACTAAGGGCCACTCTGGACAGCAGGTGAAAGTTAATTCCAGGTCCCATAGTGTGGTAGTGTGGTGAGTCATATGAGTTGAAAAGTGAAAGGAGTGACTGGAAACTTACTAACTCTCTCTCTCTCTTTCTTCCTCCCCCCTTCCCCTCAGGGTGTGTGTGTGTGTGTGTGTGTGTGTGTGTGTGTGTGTGTGTGTGTGTGTGTGTGTGTGTGTGTGTGTGTGTGTGTGTGTGTGTGTGTGTGTGTGTGTGCAATTATAAAGGGGATATACAGAGGGGTTACAGTTACATAAGTCAGGTACTGAGTACATTTCCTTTTGAAGTGTCACCCCTTCCCTCACTCTTTCCTAGTTTTTCCCTCCAGTCTCCCTCACAAGTTGTATAGTTCATTTTCAACATGATGCCTAGGAAGGATCGCGGCTGCATTTGTTCGTCCTTTGTCCCGTCTTTTCTTACCCTTGCAAAGACAGATAAACTAACAAAACGAAACAAAGGTAAAGAAAACAAAAACAGTAACAAAGAAAAAGAAAACCTTGTTTCCAGTTCTTGGAGTTGATGTTGATAAACAGGATTTTCTGTGATCATGTGCACATAGCTATTGAGCCTCTGCTAAGAACAGCCTCCTTGAGTCTCACTGTGTGAATGTCTAGGGACTTGCATCATTTACCATGTCCCAGTGTAATTTTTTTTGTCTTTGATTATCTAGGGTGTTTTCTTGTAGATTTATAGGCACATTCTAGTTACCACCAATTCTACTCTTCAATCAGAAAGAATGATATTGTACCCTTCCTAAAGAAATGGGAAGACTTGGAAAAAAATATATTAAGTGAACTAAGACAGACCCAAAGAAATATATGTCAATCTTTAAATTGGGTTGAAAAAGAATCTCCTAAGCAAAACCAGTGTCACAACTTTGCCTTGCGGCCTTTGCTTTTCAGCAAGGCTGGAGCAAGCATGGGATAGGCCTGAATCTAGGAATGGTGAGGCTAAATGTAAAATGACTGTTCACTAAGGGCTGTCATTTAAAAGTATAGGTTGAAGCCAGGCACTACTGGCTCTCACCTGTAATCCTAGCTACTTGGAAGGCTAAGATCTGAGGATAGCAGTTTGAAGCTAGCCCGAGGAAGGAAAGCCTATGAGACTCTTATTTCCAATTAACTACCAAAACAGCAGGAAGTGGAGCTGTGACTCAGGTGGTAGAGCAGAGTGCTGCTAGCCTTGAGCAAAGGAGCTCAGGGACAGTGCCCAGGCCCCTAGTTCAAGCCCCAGAACTAGCTCCCAAAATAGAAACAATTTTTTTAAAAAAAGTAGTTGTTGAAATGAAACAATATGACAGAAGTTGGCTTGATTAGGGGGCTAAAGTAGATTCCCATTGTATTTTAAGAGTGAAAATTCATAAAGTAGCCAGGCTCTGGTGGTTAATGCCTGTAATCTTAGCTACTCAGAAGGCTGAGAGGAGGAGGATTATAGTTCAAAGCCAGCCTGAGAAGCAAAGTCCGTGGGACTGCATCTCCAAAATAACCAGCAAAAAGTTGCACTGTAGGTGTGCATTAAATATTAGAGTCCAAGCCAAGCAAGTAAGTTATATGAGTGCCAGGCCCTGCATTCAAACTAGTTCTGGTAAAATGAAATCATAACATAAAAGGGAAGTGCAATTGGTAATGGTTAACAGAAAGCTAATTACTCCTTTAGCAAATGTTTTTTTTTTTTTAAGACTAACTGTGGCACAGGCACAGTTGTAGGTCCTAAAAATACAGTTGTGAAGAATCCAGGCAAAAATTCTTATCCCTAGTGAAAGTTGTTGGTAGTTTGGATTAGAGTGATAGCACAGGGGTTGGTTAGTTTTGGAGGGAATGGAATGAATTAGAGCTTAGTGAAGAAGCTGCCAATGTGACTTTCAGGCTTGTGGTTTATACAACATGAGTAGTTATCTGGGTACTGTAGGTTTATGGTTGTGATACAATCATATGAATAGTTACTCAGGCACTGTGTATAGGAACACTAGTAAGAGGCCTGGTGGTTTAGGGTTCTCCAAAGAAACAAAACCAATGAGTGTATGGATAGGTATGTAATCAGATACAGGTGTACAAATACATGGATTTATTAGAGGAATTGGTTTGTATAACTATAAAGGCAAACACTGATACATCATCTGGAAACTGCTAGCAGGAAAGCCAGGAATATATTTTTATCCGAGCCCCAACTCATGAGATCCGGGGGAGTAAATGGTGTAAGCAAATCTCAGCCTGAAGCTGAAAGCCCAAGAACCTGCAGTAGTATTACTGTGAGTCTTGGAGTCCAAAATCTGCTGTTCTGATATGCAAGAAATGAAGATGGATTTCCCAGTTCCCCAAGAGACAGAAAAACAGAAAGATCACCTTGCCTCTGCCTTTTTGTTCTATCTGGGCCCTCAATGGTTTGGATGGTGCCTGCCAACATGAGTGAAAAAGGCTGTTTCTTATTCAGTCCACAGATTTAAATGCCAGTTTCTTTCAGAAATACTCTCACAGACAAATCCAGAAACACTGCCCAACTAGCTATCTGAGTAGTTGTTAACTCAATCAAGATGACACCTAAAATTGACCATCAAAGGTAGCTTGCTGCGGAGAGGGAAGTCTTCCTGAACTCAACTTAGTATGGAGATGTTGAGATGACTTTGAGTTATCTGAGTGGAGAAGTGAAATGAGCAATGGGGTATTTGGAGGCTGGAAGTTAGAAATTGGGTTGGGGCTACAGGAACCTGTTTGTTAGATATGTGCATTTAGCTAACAATGAGAAGAACTGGGCAGCGAGGAGATAGTCTATGGCACAATGAGAAAAGATCCAAACTTTTCATCTTTGTTTTATATTATGTGCTTTCCCCTCCCAAAGTTAGACTAAATATTATGGTTTTTAGTTAATATATAAGATTTCCTTTGAAAAGTGGTATTCCTTTAGGTACAAAAAAATCCCAAAAGTTTTCACCATTGCTCTCTGCAAATAGTTTGTAGGTAATATTGAGGTCTCAGTGTGGTTTGCCCCTACCAAAACTTGTGGTGGGGGTTGATCCCCATGTAACATATTGGAGAGGTGGTGAATCATCCACCTTCAGGATGGGCTTCCTGCTGTATGGTGGGAATGAATGAGTTTTCACCTTAGGGGGACTTATTTAGTCACTTGGGAGAGTAGGAAGGTAAGAAGTAGGGTTTCTTATTGTATTGAGTCTCTCTAAAGAGCTTTTTTGTCCATCCAGAGCCCCTTGCTGGCACTATGTCCTTGGACAACCTCCAGAACCATGAACCAAAATAGAACCTTTCTCCTTTACAGAGTAATTCATTCAAGTATACTATAATAGTATACTAAAACAGACTTTGATATAAAAGGAGATTAACTGAAGTTTTTGCAGAGCAATGATAGGTTTTGAACAAATTCCATCATCCACATTCAAACTGGTACTGGCAAAAAAAAAATCCTTTCCATTTTTTTTTCCTCTCAAGGCTGGCACTTTACCACTTGAGTCATACCTCCACTATTTGTGGATTTTTTTGGTGTTTATTTGGAGATAGGATCCAGTATTAGCCACTTAAGTAGTTGTTATTATCAAAGCTTATAGAATTAACAAACTTTATAGACCAGAATGATGACAGTTTGCCTTGTGAAGGTTAAAATGTGTTAGTAACTTTAAGTATCACTATTCTACAATACTGTGAAATTTATGAAATTTATATAATCACTTAATTTCAATAAAATTATTTTTTTAAGTGTGTATTTCTTCGGTCTGGGAAGGTGTCTGGGGGAAGGTGGTAGAGTGTTTGCCTTGCATGCATGAGGCCCTGGGTTCGATTCCTCAGCACCACATAAGCAGAAAAAGCCTGAAGTGATGCTGTGGCTCAAGTGGTAGAGCACTAGCCTTGAGCTGAAGAGCTGAGAGACAGTACCTAGGCCCAGAGTTCAGGCCCCATGACCTACAAAAAAAAGTGTTTTTCTTCATTTTTAATTATAATAAACCAAGTCTTCTGTGAATACTGACCTTTCTTACCACCTCAGTTTTGTTATCAGAAGTCCCTGAGGGTATTCTCTGAAACAGCCCTGGCTAACCTTTAATTGCTTCTTTGTATTGTTGGTAAAAGTAACAAGAATAATAATCAGTTCTCTTAATTTTTAGTATGTCTGTAGAAAAACTATTCTTTTGACCTTAGTGAGAAAACTCTTCTCTTTTGTGTGAATATTCTTGTTGAAATTACAAATAAATTAGGAATGGAAAAGTGTTATAAATAAGAACACTGATTACAGTTCATATTAAAAATAGGCAGAACACATTTTCCCCTTAGGTTTTATTGAGAATCGATATTAAGTAAGGTATATTTTAGAAATAAGTAAGATTTAGATGCAGTGATGTTTTGTACTTTATAAAAATAACTTCAAGGCAGTGGAATTGCAGATCCATGAAAGAATGTATGCTCAGCATCTATGAAACCTTCCTAAAGTAATTGTGCGTGCGCGTGCGCACCTGTAGAGGGGCTTGAACTCAGGGCCTGGGCCCTGTCCTTTATCTTTTTCTTTCAAGGCAAGAGTTGGGTGGACTTTCTTTGAATCATGATCTTGAGATCTGATCCTTCTGAATAGCGAGGATAACCTGTGCAAGCCGCTAGTGCTCAATGTAGAATAAAATAACTTTAAATAAGCCCTCTACCCCAATATGGGTACATCTTCTAAAGCTTCCTATTACTCTATTTACAGAGAAAGAATAATAGAATTCAATCCCCCCCCCAAAATCTTGCAAACATTACTAAATTTATTTGTAGATTTATTTTTAAAATTTTAATGGAAGTTTCCTAGTGAAAATACAGATTTTTGATTTTCATGAAATGAAGGGGAATTTGAGGTTGCTTTTTGTTTGTGGTGCCTCCACCCTCTACCAGAGCTCTAGATATAGTTCCTTCCATCTTCCTGTGTCTTTTGTCTGCCATTTTCCCTTTCTAATTAGAATCATTGGACATGTGGTAAGGATCTAGTGTGGGCAAGAAATAATGCATTTATGCATGCTATTGTTTTTTCTTCTCTTTGGATTTTCCATTTGCTTTCCTTACAGAACCAGAGGAAAGATAGAGATGGTGGAGGAAGTAAGCTTCTGGGCCCAAATGGTATTGTTTCTGGCTGCGAGGGTGACAGAGGGTGACAGATGTGACAGGTGACAGAGGGCAGTCATAGCCTCTGGCAGGAATGAGGGAGATGCCCGTAAGCCAGGATGAACGTCTTCTTTCACTTCGTTCAGGACAAAAGCAGAGAGTCTCTCAAAGGCCATTATTTCACCTTTTTAATCCTAGAATACTTGACAGTTAGTGACTTAGTCCCTGTATCAGGAGCCAATTATGCATTCACTTCACTTCTTAAAGGATGTAACAGTTCTAGAGCTGCACTTTACTATATCCTCCCCACCATCTTGAATCAGGACCTAACTTGAGAGCAAGTGCAGTGAACATAGACCACACTTCAGGTGATTGTGTAGGGGCCCAGAGATGCCGGTGCTCAGGTCCTTTGCTGAGTACAGGTGCTAAGGAGTGTCAAGTCTGTGGTGTTCCCCTCCACCCCAATTTGTTTTCGTTTTCTTTATAGTTCCAGTTTTGTTGAGGGCTCTCATGCTGGATTTTAAGGAAACCCTCAGCACTTGTACCTTTGAAACTTTCTTCTCTGAAAAACAGCCAACATTTATACTACTACAGCATGATGAAAGCCTTCTGAGCACCCAAACAACTGGTATGAAATCTTTCCTGGGACTTACTAACTACTTCTTTTAGGACTTTAGAAATTCCCTTCCTTCCTTGTTTCCTGTGAGGATGCGGTTCAAAGGTGGTCATTCTGATTGTAGAGTCCACATAGGAAAACCAATCCATGACTCTGGACCATATGTGTGTATTTTTTTTTTTTTATCAGATATTGATGTCATCTATACTTGGAATCACTCAACATTCACCAATGCTAACATTCCTTTTTTCTTTCTTTCTTATTTTTGTTTTTAAGTGAATTCATTTCTGGGAGCAAAAAATAAATGAAGAGTACTTACAATTCCCAGGCCTGTTTGGATTCCATATGTCATACAGTTCTTGGCAGAACCAGACTTTGGTAATCAAGGCACTGAGCCCAACATTGGCAGGAATATATTCATAAAATACAGATGTAATCTTGATTCATTTCTCAATCATTTCTAAATTTATTTAACTGTCTTTTAAATTTGGTATTATGTCTTTGAAAATATGTGATATGTAAATGAAAACAAAGTAGGTGTCATATTTTCTCTTCTATAAATAATGCTTCTTTTTTTTAAGTTTATAGAGTCAATGTATTGAAAATATCTCCCAAACACAGAAGCAGAATATTAGGTTTATAACAACTATAAAGATGGCTATCTTTATACCAATAAAAGAAATGTTGGTGATATAGTAGTCTCAATTTATAGCATAACAGTCTAGTTAAGAGCAGACTGCCTAGGTTTGGTTTTTTTTTTTTTTTTTTGGGGGGGGGGTTGGTCGTGGGGCCTGAACTCTGGGCCTGGGCGCTATCCCTCAGCTCTTCAGCTCAAGCCTAGCACTCTACCACTTGAGCCACAGCACCACTTCCGGCTTTTTTCTTTTTGCTTATGTGGTCCTGAGGAATCGAACCCAGGGCCTTAGGCATGCAAGGCAAGCAATCTACCACTGAGCCACCTTCCCAGCCCCAGACTGCCTAGTTTTAAATCTAAGCTTTACCTGTTATTACTTGTGTGACCCTAGGCAAGTTTTTTGGGCAGTATAGTTCCTAAGAAAATAAATTAGGAGAAAGGTTATTCTCTTTAAGAATAAAACATCCTTGAGTATTAAATATTTTGATTTGCCTATTTTTTTAAACAGTATTCTAAATGTTTCAGTTTTGATTTTCCACTTTCTATTACAAAATTATAGCTATGATCAGAGTGATTCTAACTCTCTGTTACATGTAGGACATAGCAAGAGACAAAGGAGGACAGGGTACTGCATACTGACCTCATGCTTGATGACTTAATTTGACAAAATTATTCAGGATATGGTCGTACTCCAATTAGAACAAAGTCTCTAAAATAATGGACATAGTCCTTGTAATCAACAAGCCACCAGATGGATGGCCAGCTGTCTGGCTGCTGTCCCCAGGAGACCATGCTGTACCGAGCAAGTGGAGTTTGGGTCAGTATGTTGTGACATTGACTACTCAGGTCCTGTAGCTACGTTGATTTGGGTAAGTAGAAGTTCCTTGTTGCTTCAACACATGCACAGCATGTGTCCCTCTACACTGGCCCTATTCGTGACCCCTTGGGTGAAGGGCAGGTAGGATTAAATGAAGAGATTGAAAGATCTTGATGATATGAGTTATTTCATTTGACTGATTACTAAGCTGATGATTAAGCTCCTTCTTCTGAGGTTGTTATTAGGTGAGCACTTCCTAGTCAGCCAAGCCTACTCAACATTATCTATGAATGAGAACATTTCTGCTGCTCTGATGTGTCTCCTTCAACACATGAGCAGCTACATACAGACTTCAGAGTTTTGCATAGTGGAAAACTGTCAGCATGTCCTGCAAGATTGTTGAGCAGGGCTGTTACGCTACAACTCTTAACACATTCGCCCATCAATCTATTATGCAGCACAGTCAGAAGTCCGACCCGAATATTTCCATTCTTTAGTTAACTGGTCATAGCAAATCCTCACTGAGACCACAGATGAAGTTCAAAGAAAATGGATCAATGTAGTAAAAAATAATAGGAGGTATGGAAATCGGAGATCATTTCTTAGAGTACTTCACTGTGCCTTCAGGACCATATAGGCTTAATTTTTTTATAAGGTAACTTCTATTTACATTATTCTAAATTTGCTGCACACTGGCAGTTTCATGACTTCAGAGGTGAGCCTAAACCAAGTTTGTATGAAGACCTCATGCTGTATAGTTTTGTTCCAAAGTCCTAAGGGTCATGCTGTAATCCACCTACAGGGAGACTTCCATGTGCCAGACAGCATTCTTATCTGCTACAGACACTTTAAAATGCCAGTGAATCATACAGGTCAGGTGGCAGCATAGCTTTCACAGCAGCACCTGAGACTTCTCTTGTTATTGCTTATTATTCAAGACTTTTTATTCATGTCTTTTAAGTTACTTGAGAAATGGATCAGAATTGTATGCTCAAATGAGGTGGATGTTTTCTCCAAAATCCAAAAATACCTGCAAGATTCTGCATCTTTTTTCCCTAGTGGTAGAAGGAACCAGCCATTACTTTGAAATATATATCTTTTTTGGGGGCAGAAGGGGTCCGGTCGTGGGGACTGAACTCTGGGCTTGGGCGCTGTCCCTCAGCTCTTCAGCTCAAGGCTAGTGCTCTACCACTTGAGCCACAGCACCACTTCCGGCTTTTTTCTTTTTGCTTATGTGGTGCTAAGGAATTGAACCCAGGGCCTTTTGCATGCAAGGCAAGCGCTCTACCACTGAGCCACCTTCCCAGCCCCTGAAATGTATATCTTGACATATCACTAAACCCTCAGGAAACTGGCAGAAAGGACAGACTTTGGAATTTCCCCCTACCCCGTTGTATACATAATAATACTTTATCAAGGTGTAGAGAGTGGTTACTACTTACGGTTAGACAGTGTATAATAGACAGCATGAGTTTCTGTGGAACGGAGGGACAGTTGAGTTCAGGATATATAATGCTAGTGTGCTGGAGTGTTGATTGAATCCTGAGGTAAGAAAGTAGGATGCCAGTGGAAGGAAATTACCTCAGATACCTTTGCCAACATACACAAAAGACAGAATGGCAGATTAATAGTTGTGTGCCAGATGCCAGTGAATATGTTGTTTTGTTCCAACAATGAAACCACATCTGGTACAACATCTGCATACTCTGTATAAGCAAGTCCTTACAGGTGGGCCTAATCTCTGCTTATAGGAATGAAATGTGACTTTTACTTTACTATATCCATACACAGAAGTTGTTCTAGACCTTTCCTATTATTATAACTCTTATTTTACAGATAAGGAAGCAGAGGGAATCTGCTAAGCATGTCTGTTCTGACTATCCTATTTGAAACTGGAAAAATAACCATGGCACAAATTTTAGTATGACTAGAAATTGGCATTGAAGCCAAATTCCATCCCATGATTTATTTAAAGCCCTTCTTTCAGTGGTAGAACACAATACAGTTTTGGGTCTCCAGGAATGAGCATATATCAAAAAATCTCACAAAATTCAGATGATTTCCCTGGCCTCATTATTTGTTCACCCTTGGTAATTGGGTGCACAAATATATTGAGGGACAATTGAAAGGAAGATTTATAATCTAAATATTTGAGTAGCAAGGTCCTCTTACTCAAGGGACTGTAGGTCTATGTACTGGCTTAGGTTTGAGAATTCATTGACAGACTACATCTTTTTTAGGTAGCATTGTAGCTTATATGAGTTTAGCAGGACCTTAGGGGGTTTTGTCTTTTTTAGACACAATAAACATCAAAGATCTCTGTTAGTCAGACCATTCTGATTATATCTTTTACTTGGGGTTGCCAGCTGTGATCATTTTTCTCACCTTGTCTCAAGTAAGTGCTGTCACGCAGCTCCTGACATTCTGAGATGTGTGATCTGCATTCCATTCCAATATCTTGGTAAAGGAAGTGTCTTTTTGGGTCTTCCCAGATGTTTAGTTAGAGGTGGGTGAGTACGACTTGCATTGTAAACCTAGCCCAACATATCTGTCTGCCTAAGATTTGGATAGTTTCCTCTGTACCAAGTAAGTTATAGATTTTCAGTTCCATGTAAAGGCCGGGTTTCAGCCTTCAAAGCAAACTATTAGAAACATGTTCAACTACTCCAATCTGACTCAAGACCCTCTGATACATTTCCATGATACGTCCAGGTTTCTGTTTACATAAACTGAAAAAAAATCTCACATTTCTTTTTATGAAAATGATACTTCATTTCTTATCGTACTCAATACCTGACCCCTCTGTATTTTGCTGAAAATTGAGTTTGTTTAGAGGTTTAAATGTAATGATTTGATGGAACAAGATTCATAGGAAATACAATGGCCTCACGTAAAGGACAACAAGGAGCAGTCAATCTTAATAGACAGGAGACAAAGGTCACCTATTTCTAATGATAAAAGAGACTTTGCAGACCAAGGTCCTCAGCATCTTCAACAGAACCTCTGGATGTCCTCATCCCAGTAAATACCGCAACTGTAACAAAACAGGCTCTGTAAATGTGGGAATTCCACTTGCTTTGTAATGTAGCCACTCACATGATTAGACTTTGATTTGGATTTCAGAAATTTCATCTTCAACAGGTACACAGTTCTTTCACAGCTGTCGCAGAAGATTTCTGGACTTTCACTTACTCCTTGAATTTGAGATTTTAAAGTCCTTAAGTCCATTCCTTTCCTGTAGAAATGCAAATTATGGCTCCAATCCCAGCTACAGAATCTGAAACTTGGGGATGGGGCCCAGAAATCTACTTTAACGAGTGTACCAGGTAATTTTCATGTACCCTCATCTTTATTATTCGATTGACTTCTGTCAAGTTGTTAACACATATAAGTTCAGTTTTAGGAGAAGAAATAGAGAAGAAAGAAACATGCATCAGAAAACAAATGATGAAAAACAAATGGTGGGGTTAGGAAAAAAGGGATATAGAATATAAGCAAAGAGAGCTTAGGAAAAGAAAAAAAAAATAATATGGCCAAGACTTTTCTTCTCCTGAGGGACTTCCCTTATTGTAGTTTATGATGATGTGTGAGTGAGGGTGGGAAGAAACACAAGAAATAAAAAAGAGAATGAGGGAGGAAGAAAGGTAAAGAAGGAAGGGGAAGAAAAGGAAGCCAGAAACGTTTTAGAACTCAATTGAAAAATAACATAGTACTTCTAAGTGCTTAGTACTTTTAAGTACATCTTAGTCCCCTTATAAATGTAATTTTCATATACAAAATAAGAATCTAAGTTTTGAGTATTTTTGCCGCCCAGCTCTGTACAAATATAAGAATACAAACTTGTACCAAAGAGCTGTTAAGAAATTAATACTCAAGAAGAATCAGACCAGGAGATGTTTATTAGTAGATACTGTAGAAAGCTATGAGGCTACCGTACTTTTTTAAGTTTAGCAATAAGGTGAGAAGGTTGGTTTTATGAGGCAGACATACATTTATATATAAATGTGAAATATTCATCACGGTGGACTCAAAGTAAAACAATAGAATGGCAATACTAGTGCCAACGAGGCTAGAGACGAGCATTTTTGTTTAAAGAGTTAAGAAGAGCAACGTTGAGCCTTCATTAAGGAAAGGTAAGAAGTCAAATATTGTTTAGAAATCTCATTTCTGACTGACTTTTCATGTTTGGGCCTTATTTTCAGGCAAAAGGACTCCTGTGGAAGATGGAACTCTCTGTCCTTTATCCAGAATGTGTTTCCAAGCCCATCAATGGAACCTGACACCGCTGCTGCCCTGTCTTGGAATGTTTGAAGAGCACTCACATTTTTCGCCTCTCCTTCCCTTCCTCCTGAAATCATGGTCTTCGCGGCAGTGTTGATGGAGGCCCATCCTGGGGCATCCAACACGACATTTGTAGTCTATGAAAATTCCCACACGAATATTACGCTCCCTCCCCCATTGCAGCATCCCGGGCTTGGTCCTCTGCTCAGAAACAGCTTTGAAACCATGAGTCCCAGTGGGTTGAATTCCTTGACAGTGAATAGCACAGCCGAGCCCCCGACACCGGAAAACCTGAAGAGCCTAAACCTGCCTCTCCAAATCATCTTTTCAGCGATAATGATCTTTATTCTGTTTGTATCTTTTCTGGGGAACTTGGTGGTTTGCCTCATGGTTTACCAAAAAGCTGCCATGCGATCTGCAATCAATATCCTCCTAGCCAGCCTGGCTTGTGCAGACATGTTGCTGGCAGTGCTCAATATGCCCTTTGCCCTGGTAACTATTCTTACAACCAGATGGATTTTTGGGAAGTTTTTCTGCAGGGTATCTGCTATGTTCTTCTGGTTGTTTGTGATAGAAGGCGTCACCATCCTGCTCATCATTAGCATCGACAGGTTCCTGATTATAGTGCAGAGGCAGGATAAGCTCAATCCGTACAGGGCAAAGGTGCTGATTGCGGTTTCCTGGGCCACTTCTTTCTGTGTAGCTTTTCCTCTGGCCGTGGGCAACCCTGATCTGCAGATCCCTTCCCGCGCCCCGCAGTGTGTGTTTGGGTATTCCACCAACCCCGGTTACCAGGCTTACGTGATTTTGATTTCTCTCATTTCTTTCTTCCTGCCTTTCCTGGCCATCCTGTACTCGTTCATGGGCATACTGAACACGCTTCGGCACAACGCCTTGAGGATCCACAGCTATCCAGAAGGCATTTGCCTCAGCCAGGCCAGCAAGCTGGGTCTCATGAGTCTCCAGAGACCCTTCCAGATGAGCATTGACATGGGCTTCAAAACACGTGCCTTCACCACCATTTTAATCCTCTTCGCGGTGTTCATCGTCTGCTGGGCCCCCTTCACCACCTACAGCCTCGTGGCCACCTTCAGCAAGCCCTTCTACCACAAGCACAACTTTTTTGAGATTAGCACCTGGCTGCTCTGGCTCTGCTACCTCAAGTCCGCATTGAACCCCCTGATCTACTACTGGAGGATTAAGAAATTCCACGACGCCTGCCTGGACATGATGCCCAAGTCCTTCAAGCTCCTGCCGCGGCTCCCCAGTCACACCCGGCGGCGCATTCGCCCCAGCGCCGTGTACGTGTGTGAGCACCGGACGGTGGTGTGAATACTGAAACGGAGGGTTTTTCTTTATTGATTGACTTTCCCTCCCCCCCTCCACGCGTGACTTGTGTACTTTGTTGTTATTGTGTGTGTGTGTGTGTGTGCGCGCACACGCGCGCGCGCACCCAGGCAGTGTGCAGAGTGCTAAGCAGGTGTAGTCCTGCTACCAGGGATGCACGACAGGAAGTCGTGCACACGCGTTACCTCCAGGTTCCCTCGGTGTAGGAGGAGAGGTGGAAGAGGTGGGCGTCTTGTCCGTGGAGTCACCGATTTCATTTTCTGTAGCAGGAATCAGGATGGCGTTTTACGGAGCCCGCAGTGACCTTGCCCTGTAGGTGGTTTGTATGCTGCTAAGGTATGCTTTGTGGAATTTACCAATTTTTTTTTTTTCTTCTCTAGAAGATACTGCTGCTCTTTGCCATCACAGTGGAGCCAAAACCCCCATCCATCTTTTTTTTTTAAATTTTTTTATTAAATAACCCAAGTTCGTTAGTGACATTTTCAAGGTTATTATTGTTTACTTTGGTGCACTTTAAAAGACAATGTACAGATTAACTCAGTCTTATTTTTTCCACAGCTGTTTTACTACACGACACATGGTTCTTTAGGAAACGCGTGCATTGTCATTTCTAGGGAACTAGGTTTTTGTCTTTGTTTTTGTTTTTTAAAGAAAATATTTTTATCTGCCTGTACAATTTCAAGAGAGCATAAAAATGTAGACATGTTTCTAAGCACAACAGAGAATCTTCAGAGCAATAGGAAGAAATTGTGGAGACAGAGCTTGAAAGGAAGGGGGAGTAGCTGGCCCAGGACAGGGCAGTTCCATTCATTCAAGGATTCTTATCAAGAATAACTGGGGAAAGAAGCTGCCACTCTTGGACACCTACTGTATACCTGGCATCAATTTATCCTCATAGTCTTCTGAAGTAGTTATTATTTTGCTTTTTATAGACTAAGAAAGCAAAGCCGCTAGGGGGTCTAAGATCCTGGTTCAGGTTAGTTGTAGAGCTGGAATCCAAACCTTTGTTGAACTTCTGAGACAATGCTGTTTGACTGTGCCATAGATACAGTTATCTCATTCCATTTAGAAATTTTATAGTCCAAAGGGACCTTTACACAGCTTTGTTTTAAATGAAAACTTTATTTTAACATAGGTCCATTTTTGGTAAAAAAAAAAAAAAAAAAAGACATAAAAATCTGATCCACAAAATCTGAAAAACAAAACATGAAATCACTTCAGACACCTTTTAAATTTGTTCTTGTCTAATGATGAAACATTATTGCAAATAAGTAAAAAATGTAAAAATGAGAAAATACGATGATTTTTCTTTTAAATTTGTAAAACAAAAAGCTGACAATTATTGAGAAACTCAATGTAAGTCTTACCCCCGCAGACTTGGAGCTTTCTCGGTCTCCAGCTGTGTGTGTTGTAAACAGTCTAAGCAGAGCAGCCTTGTGGCCTTCATGCTTGTCCTGGTAGCACTGGAATTGCTCTTGATCCTACTCGGGTGTGCTTCCCTCAAAGAAGGGAGATAAAGCTGGGTCTGAGCTTAGAGCAGATTTTAATAAGAGGGCATGTCTGAGGGTTTATTTATTTATTTATTTTTCTCTTGCTGACTGTCTGCAAGTTGTATTTAAGGACTTAGCCAACTCTTCTCTTTGTTCCTGCTGACACATTTTATCAGTCAGCCGGGGTAGAACTGTATACTAAAGGCCTCAGGGCTGTAAGTGTAATTTCTTGGCTATCGCATGAGTGAAATCCATACTTTTAACTGGGGATGTATAGCATTCCTAGGGCTTGATGAGTTATTGGAAAAATAAATCTCTTTTTTTTCAGTTGTCAAAGAGAGTTGGATTAGCTGACAATCTAAGTACTTAGACAATTCTAACAGCCTTATGTCCCCCCCAAAATCAGAGTACAGGTATTTGAAGAGTCCAGGCAAGTATAATTTTAGCATCACTTTTTGGTCTCCAGTATTATTTCTTTGCATTTTTACTTCACTAGCTATATTGTAAAATGGAATTACTGAAGATCTTGTGCTATGGTATCAGAAACTAAGACATTGGGAGGTTAATGATCTCACCTAAAATCTGGAAAACCCACCTCTTAAAGTGCAAAGGTGATGGAAGCCATTGTTGAGTTAAATAGCTCTTTAGGGACTCAAGTCTGTTATTTAAAATACTGCTTGGGGAATCATCTTCAGATGATAGTCACCTACCTCTTTAATTTTTTATTTGCATTAACTTCAGATAAAATTGTTTTTGTTCATAAGGACCTTATAGGACATTAAGATGGTGGTACATACTGATAGTGTAACTAAGTATATGTTGCTTTCCATTGTCAATGCAAACTGGATTTTTAAACACATAATTCATAAGGATCTTGGAGATTCAACTTTGAGCTAAATCAGCATGATCTCTATTCATCTTAACATATTGACACGGTCTGTCTCAGGCGTTTTGTGTCTGGGGTTAAAACTGAGCTTGTTTTTCTATATCCTGGTTTCAAGAGCAGCTTATAGGACTCTCTGCTGCTGAGAAAGCAGGGCTGTATTTGGTGAGAATTATAGGGTGCTCTTTGTCTGTGGAAGACTATATGCAGAGCCTTTGTCAGAATTAGCCACAGAACTGAACCTGATTCTCTTTACACTGGATAATCTTGAGCATATGACAGTTTACAAATAGTTTTTTGAACATTTTAAAAAATTAATATATACACTTTGAAAGCTTTAAAAGAAAAAGCAATCTGGTGCACCTTTGAAAACTTCAGGTGCAAAATTGCATGTTGCTTGTTCCCCTATATTTTCTCAAGGGGGTGAAATACCACTACTAATTCTCACTGCTGACTGACATAACCAGAAATGATGTTTTTTGGTGTTGTCATTTTTTCTGAAAGAGTTAATCTAATATTTGTGATTGAAAGAGTAAAGAGAAATACCAAATAGACTGCAGTAGTGATACTTTAAACTTTAATAAATGTTTCTACATATCCAGGGGAGGCTAAATAATAGAAATTCCTAGGCCCACAGAAGTTGGGGGGAGGGGTGGTCCAGGATTGTTGATTTTTATTTTATTGAGCGTTTTGCCTCATTTTTTGTTCAGGTGATCCCTGGGGCATACTTATAGCCATTTAAACATTATTTGTTCTGTCTCTAAATACGTGTTCTCTACTGGAAGCCATTATCTCCTAGTCCATAGGCAAATCCATATTCAGAGGAAAATCTGCATATTGCGTGCCTATTGCTTTCCGTGTGTTTCATGGTGGATCTAACCAGTTATCTTTCTTTTCTTTTAACTGGAAATTTCTGACAAACCAGATAGTGCACAGTAGAGCCCAGAGTGTGATTTGATCTTTGAAAGTCAAGATTTTTCAAAAGTCTTAACTACCCTAATAAAAAGACTATTTTTCTCTTGGAGACAACCCTCTAGGACATATCTTTATTGTATGCAATTTGTTGGAGCACATGAGGAAAGTGTAAAGATTCATCGAACTCCTACTGCTCTGTTTATGCCAATTGTATTCATTGAAAGCATGGAGTAAAATAATTTTTCAATCTATGTATTGTTGGGGACAGACAAGAATATTCAAATTTTCAATGGTTGCTTTTGTTTACATAAACTACTTATGTATATATCATGGAAAAATTTTCCACTGCTTACCATTTTATCCTACTGTGATTTTTAGTTTAAGAACTAGTAGGTTCAAATTTATCCTCACAACCATAGTCCTGCTAAATTGCCTACATGGAAAACTCATTTTTACAATAATCAAAATATCAAAGCACATGTTTGTTATTGCAAGTAAATGGTGATATTTTCTTAAATATCTATTGGTACTAGTGCTTAATAAAATTAATTATACAGTGGTATCTGACCTTAGTATAAGCCCTTACATTTTGGTTAGTATTTCAATACCAGAATTTATGATCATTTGTGCATTCTTATTACCACCAAGAAAAGAGTTTCCAATAAGAAAGTGAATAAATGTTCAACATGTCAGAAAAGTTTGTTGTGAATACTACTTTTTTGTTAAATTAAAATCTGAATTTAGTTTCAAATTCTGATTCTTCTGGGTTCTTATTTCCAATTTGGTTTAGCCTGTGTTCATGTAACTATATTATAGTTTTAGAAGTTCTTGGAGTAGTTCAGGATGAAATAATGAATATCAGTAACAGTTTTAGGAAGCTTTGTCCAGAGTTGTGAAAATTTTACTGCCCAGCCACTTAAAATTAGATTGGTAAAACTACCAAAGTAATGTCACAGTCTGCTTTTATTTTTAGTCATTTCATGCTGCAATTTTATATCTAAAATCCACTTATAAATCTTTATGAAACATTATGTATCTGAATTTAAAGATTTCAATTTTGTGCCAGTTAGACATGACAGTTTTTCTTGTTTTCATGTGCAACAGCTAATTAAATGTATTTCTTCCTTCTAAGTTACAATAGCAACTTAAGATTTCCATCAAATCTATCTATCTATATATAATTTCCTTCTGAAACGGAAACATAAGAAAAATAAAGCAAAATAGAGCAACATGCTGAATTACAAGCTAGTTTCATCTGCCATGAAAATAAACAACCAATTTATCCTTAGAAGAGAGACTTATGGAAGTCATTTCTACCTGAAATATAAAGGCATAGTAACTAGATTTAATTCAAAACAAGAAAGTAAAAAATGTATGTATCTGTTTCAGTCAGGACTGGTTCAAAAGTTATTAGTAAGATGATAGTATTTATTTTAAGGAATTAATTTACACAATTATGGAGCTGTCTAAGCAAGCCTTAAGTCTGTCTGTGGAGTAACTGAGGATTGCCACCTAGCCAAGTTGGTCCATCAAGACATAATGAAGATGATGTCTCCCCCAACCCAATAAGGTAGTATCCTTCTATGGATCTTTAGGTGATGATGCAGAAAGTTCAAACATACAAATCTCAATGGTCCACAAATTGGAGTGGTCAAGTTGATAATGTTGCTGTGTATGGTATACACATTCTGTTTATATTATATTCAGATTTGCATAATCACAAGACACTGGCTTTCACTTCACTGTGAAACTTCAAAGGGTAGAATAATGAATGGTTTGATCAGATGATTATGTAAACCAATGTCCTTTATAAATTTCACTCTGTTGAAACTTGTTAAATACTTTCATTCTAAGGAATTTGAAAGCATTTATAGTTACAGAAATACTTACTCTAAGACTAAAAGTATCATAAGAAGAGAAATACAATTTTTGGCCAGGTATCATGGTCAGTACACAGTATCTACTTCAATTCACAATATTTCTCCTCTATCTGAAGAAACTGTTCCAAAGAGTTTAGGTATTTCAAATGATATTCAAATTGAGGTCTAATGCCAAAGTTGATATATTTTTCTTGCCACTTTTAATCTCAATAACATATATTAGGCTTTAGAACAACAGTTTCCTAAAAAAATCACACACTGAAACATAATCACAACAGGAAAATTTGTATTCCAAGTTGTCTATATTATTGCTAAGCCTAGATTGGCCTGGTCTGTGCCTTACGTCATTCGTTGTACTTGGCCAAGTCAGAATGCTGATGTCTGGGATATTGAGGATACTATCTCTAATGTCATTTATGGCGGTTATGACTAGGGCGAACTCTGGGAACCCTAACACCCAACCACTACTTTAAATCTCATGGATCTTAGAACGAGGGTGGAAAGTATCCTGAAGTACTGCATAGATGAACACAGGGACTTATCTATAGCAGCCGAAGGTTGGGAGAGCTGGCAGGGTGGGGCAGATCTTAGATGATAGAAGAGACAGTGAGAGGTAGCCCTGCTTTTATTGAGGACAGCATCCTAACTCTTGTCCAAACACCAATCAGATGAAGGACTCAGAAATTATATAGAGGAGAAAAATCTCACAAAGAGCTGCCTCTGAAAATGATTGCCCCACCAGACTGTAAACCCCTTGAGCAATGAGCAGTGTTGTGCTTGCTGCTATATTCCCAATGCTAATCTCAGGGCTTTCCTCTAATAGGTGATCGACTAATATTGTCAATAAACAGAAGCACCAGAGGCCGAAGAAAACACCAGCATTGTGATTTTCCACAGAAATTGGCATCACCAAAAACAAACTGACCAATGGAAAAATTTCTGAATCTGTATTATAGTAATCCATCCATTTTGAATTTGATAAGTAGGCATGGGAGTATATGTGGTTATCTAAGTAATGTGAATTATACCAATTACTATTGTGAACTATTGGGGGTTATTTAACTGTCAAATATAACAAATCAGATAAGCCTGATATGCTGAGCTGGAAATTGCTGGAAGGGGGAGTCTTTGTAACTCCTGCTCATCTCACAATTCTCAGTGTATCATAAAATGGCCAAATTGAAAGATGCCCAGAAAGTCTTGATTGGTTTAGTTACTAGAATTGCTTAATTCATTGAGTCATTTATATAAAACACAAAAACTATCACTATAATTTGTTGAATATTGTTTTAAATACTGAAACCATATTTTTTAAATTCTATAATATATCTACTTAGTCATCTTTTCTGTGACAGTTTATCTAAAAATATCCTATCCAGTAGATGTACTGTTAAAGATGTACTTTCAAATAGATGATACCCTAATAGACAGATGATGAAACAGCTTTAGGTCAATTCAGTGACTTGCTTGGATTATTGCTGCAGATCTGGGATTCAAACCAGATTCAACAGCTCTCTCTTCATTTCTAGAGTTCTTACCACTTGAGTTGCCAAGGTTTTGTGGGGGTAGTGGGAGAAGCCCTGAGGTTTGAATTCAGGTCTTCACATTTGCTAGACATGTGATCTACCACTTAAGCCAAACCCCAGCCATTTTTCCTTTAAATAGGGTAGCACTTTTTGTCCACCAGTCTTAGTGCGATTCGATTTATGCTTCCCCACATAGTTGGGATGATAAGCACTTGTCATAATATCCAGCTTTTTAATGGCTGAAATGGGTCTGTTGAATCAAAATAGCTAGATTGCAGATGTTAGCTAACCCAACTGAACTGATGAGATTTTACTGTCAGAGAAGGACGAAATAGTAAGGTTACAAAGCTCAGACAAACCAGCAATTAAACACAAGCTAGAAAAATGATCCTGTATGATCTAATAGTCACATCTTCATTAGTAGAAACAAGAATAATGTAATTTAAAAAATATTTTAAAGAGGGCTGGGAAGGTGGTTCAGTGGTAGAGCGCTTGCCTTGCATGCATGAGGCCTTGGGTTCGATTCCTCAGCACCACATAAGCAAAAAGAAAAAAGCCGGAAGTGATGCTGTGGCTCAAGTGGTAGAGAGCTAGCCTTGAGCTGAAAAGCTGAAGGACAGCGCCCAGGCCCAGAGTTCAGGCCCATGACCGGACCAAAAAAAAATATTTTAAAGAAAATAACAGTTTATATGAGTTTACCACTCAAAGAAAAAGCCTGAGCTTTTAAAGAAAACAAATATGGATTGGTCACTGTGATAAGATCAGGAATTGCTGCTTGCTAGCATTTGAACCAATGTTTGATCTTCTCAGGCTGTATTTAAAACTTCTGAGTGCCCTTAAATTGGCATTGCATAGTTCCACCTGCCCTAGTAAGTATTGCAATCACTTCACTTTTGCTCATCTAGATGTAATGTTGAAAGAACTTTTCCTTAATGGCTTTCCTTCTGCTCTGTCTTCCTCTCCCTAAACTAAATTATTTGCAGATGCACAGAAGCCATTTCTCTGTGACAAGAACAAAGACAGATTTTTCTTGTATAACTTTCCTAAAGATACTAATAGTCGTGAAAACAATAATTAACTTGGATGACAAGGAGTCACAACATTTTATATTAAACCATGCAAAGGCTACTCTTGCCAAGCAGTAAGTTGCATGTGATCTTTCTGAAGGAAAAACAAAAGCTTTGCTTGAAAATAAATATATAGAAAACAAGAAGCACACTGAAGAGGAATAGAAAGTGCATCTGATAGAGAAGCAATGACAGCCAAAAATAAAGGAAGATTTCTCAGATAGATCCATTCTTCTCTTCCTTTTATGCATGCCAGTCCAGGACTTAGACACTATGCCTGAGATTGTGTGCTCAAGGCTAGTGCTCTACCACGTAAGCTATATCCACACTTCTGGTATTTTGGTGATTAATTGGAGAAAAGAGTTTCATGGGCTTTCCTGCCTGAGCTGGTTTTTGAACCACAGTTCTTACATCTCAGCCTCCTGAGTAGCTAGGATTACAGGTGTGAACCACCAGTACTCAGCTAACTAGTGTCTTCTCCTTGAACTTATACTCTCTCTGCAAGATGTTCAGCCAGCACTTCAAGGCAGAGTACTGTATTTGTTCATCATTTTCCATTGTCCTACCATGGCTTCTTACAGAGTAGTATCCCTAAAAGTCTGGAAATGGATCTTTACTAACGGAATCTTGGGGAAAAAATCAAACTGGACTTATACATACCAAGTAATTTCTAAGTAGTAAGATTAAGAGTTCTGTATGTATGTATGTATGTATGTATGTATGTATGTATGTATGTATGTATGTATGTATGTATGTGTATGTGTGTCTCTATGTCTATCTATCTTCATATGTATATTTATATATCTGACCACATAGTTTCTAAGTCACATGGAGCAGTTCCTCTGTTCTGTTTCTTTTTAAGGCTGATCTCTGTCTTATGCTCTTGGTTAAATACACTGCATTCCAGCTCTTTAAAGGGCAGAGGGGTAGAGGTTGGTCCTGACTGAAGAATGCAGATGTGGACAGACTGACATCATGGCAAGGAAAGGAGTGTTTTTTTATTACTGTCCTGTGTAATGTCAGTTTGTTGGTAAATGAAGGGTGATGGTGATGTGGGCAAGATATATTCTGTAACTCTCTCCATCATGGAAACTCTGGTTGCAAAAGTTTTCTATGGATGGAATTTGACATCCATATGTCAAGTAACATTTGGAACACTCGCAAATGGATCAGCAGAGTTTAAAATGCTTTCACCATGGATCTGACAGGACTAGGAACACATTTTTTTCAGCTGTTCTTTCTGATGGGAGCTATAAATAGCTTTGGGGAAGTATATAATTATCTCAAAGTAGAAACTAAAGATAAAAAGCTGCCTGAGATGTTAAAGGAACATTTAATAGATATTATTATGTAACATTTATTAAGTATGCTCACTGTGTTCATTGTCTTTGCCAGGAAGAATTGGAATAAAAACTCAATCCAAGAAGAGGTGATATAAATAGACAGGAGGTACATTAACTTAGTTCTGGAACAAAAAGATTGGCCTTCTTACAAAAAAAAAAAGAATGAAGTCAAAGCAGGGGGCTGGGAATGTGGCTTAGTGGTAGAGTGCTTGCCTAGCACTCATGAAGCCCTGGGTTTGATTCCTCAGTACCACTTAAACAGAAAAAGCTGGAAGTGGCACTGCAGCTCAAGTGATAGAATGGTAGCTTGAACAAAAGAAGCTCAGGGACAGTGCCCAGGCCCTGAGTTCAAGCCCCAGGACTGGCAAAAAAAAAAAAAAAAAAAAAGAGTCAAATCAGCTTAGTATGGGACAGAAGTAAAGAAAAGTTATATTTAGTAACTTTTGTGTGTGTGTGTTGTGACGGGAAGTGGGGGGTGGCATTGAGGCAATGGTCATGTGTTTGGTAGACTGGCATTCTGTCACCATGAGCATTCTTTGCTTTAGGTATGATCTTCAGTTTTGAGACTCTTAATCCCAGGGTCGTGGGTTCGAGCCCCACGTTGGGCGCCACCTGCAACGGACCAGCTCGGCTGGAGCACTGGGACCGACGGGACAGGGATCTCGGGATAGGTGGGCAAAGGAGTCGGCAAAGTGACAAACAGACACAGACTCAAAAGAGTTGCATCTGAGTGTATCTTTATTAAGGAGAATTAACATTTTTATACAGTGTGTGATTGTGACATAGATTTTTTGTTTATTTAAGCACGTAATCAATTTTTTAAAGGCAAAGCATTGATGAATTACATGAAAATTAATGACTATCCCACCAACTGTTTAAGCTAAGTGGTGCGAAACAAGTCTAGCATATTGTTTAATAGAATACGTCATCTATTCAGCCTCTTTTATGTTTAATAATTAACAAACCTAAGACAGGGCTGTACTTACATTGTACTCTTTTTAATTTTATTTTTATTTAACTATTTTTATCTTTATAAGCTCCTGTATAAGGAAATGGTTCTTGGTTGGTTCAGGAAATATGTTACTAACTTTATATTTTGTGTGAAAACACCATCTATTCCCTATAGTAAGTTGGACTAAACTTAATCATAACTGTTGGGAGAATCTTTATTTTTCTTTTATAATCAGAGGTCCCTTCTTTTTTAGAACTCTCTGAGTACTGGAATAACTCTTTTTAACTTAGTTTAGTTCATTGATTTTGTCTGTTGGACATGTCTAGAAATTTTAAGTCTCTATATTTACTATTCGTGAGCTGCAAAACCGCTTGTGAAGTTGTAGGAGTTTCTGGAGGCAACGTCACATCAGATGATAGATTGATTGGGGGATTGCCCACATTTAATCTTTGGCCTTAGTCTTTATTACTTAGAGAAGCCATCTCTATTGGACTGGAAAAATACAACATGCTCTGTTCGCGGATCAACAGAAAAATAGCCAAAACGAGAATAAAGGCAACGAATGAACAGCCAAGAAGAATATAGTAAGAATAAAGGTAGAGGCTATAAAGGTGCAGCCAAGTGTATGGGAAGCCTTGAACCAACACCCCCTTCCTCGGGGCATGCTTCCTTGAAGCTCTTTGTCCAACACAATCTCTCACGCAGACTCCGCAGAAGGTGGCGTGGCACCCACTGGTCACAGAAAGATGTCCACTCAGCTGGAAATACCAGGAACCACTGGAAGTGAAGAAACTTAAGCGTTTGACCTTGTTTCTCTGGCCAGAGACTATTCATTGAACTTGCAGTCCCTTATTCTGTTGTCGAGGTCCAATCAGAAGCCATCTATCCACCACAGGCAGCTTTATGGAAGTGCTCCGCCCACCTGCGCTGGCTTCTCTTTGCTGAACCCAGCTAAGGACTCCTTGCAGATACATCTTCATGGCTGCTTTGCCTGCTGTGATCTCTGCTCCTTTCCGAAAGCTTGCTTCGGCAGCTTCCTCTCCATTGTGCCTCTCAGACTGGGTTCCCATGGTGGTTGGATACTGAGCTGCTTGTTAGAGGAGGAAACAAGGGTTGTTGTATACAATGGCAGGCCTGAATTGGCCTGGAGGCAGGACAGACGCTCTCCCAGGTGGGACTTGTTAGGGCACAGGGCAGGCATCCTGCCACTGGGCCCTGGGTCACTGTGGTGAGCAGCAGTCACACTGGAACTTCTCTTTCTCAGAGAACAATGGGTTAAGTCTGACCAGATTGTCTTTTTTAGGGAATCCAGTTCTCCACCAACTTCTGGGGGATGCCTGGGGCTTGAGTCTATGCCAGGCTCCACTCCTGTCCAGAACCTTTCATTCCAAACGTTTTAACCAAGTGTACGTGGCGTGGCATTTCTTTCCTTTTTATTTTTTAATTGAAGCTCATGAATGTTTTGGTGCACAGAAGAGACAGATTTAAAGATCAGCCAGAAAATGATTGGAAATATAAGAATAAGAATTAAGAGAATTGATCCGACAATAGCAATTATAATTATTACATGAATCCAATCCAGAGGATTGAGGGCCTCCAAGTTATGCTTAAGTGACTCTGCCAAAGACTGTAAATTTTTTACATCTATATGAACTTTACTAACTGCTGTAATTTTGTCCTGTAAAGCCTCCATATCATGAGAGATATCGTTATCTCTTCAAACTCCTAACAGATGATTTTTGGTGGCATTCCAATTAAAAGAAGAGTTATATTTTAAAGGAGTAACACAGATATAATTAAAACTAGCATGACATTTAACTAAAAGTTGTATTTTTAAATTTTGAACTTCCTGACCTATAGCCAGAACCGCTTCCTCCAGAGCATTTATTTTAATTTTAACTTTTTATCTATAATTTGTTGTTTTGCTAGGGCTAATGTAACATTCTTGCTTAAATCATTAACAAAATGAGCAGTATTTACTTCATTTACTAAGGCTGCTGTAGAAATTACTAAAGAGGTAATTATTGTTATTAAAGCACTTATTCCTAAAATCAAGGCCGCAACAAAGCGTTTTGGCTGCAACATAACATACAAAGTTTTTAACATTTGTAAAGCAGAATTTGAACTCAGATTGCAATCCACTTCCATGACGCTGCCAGGACTGCTGGGACCACCTTCAAAGTTATCATTCCCAGTGTGTTGGTTGAGATGTGTCTCATTAACTTTTCGTAGGGATGGCTTCGAATTTCCATCCTGTAATCTCTCCAAGTAGGTAGAATTACAGGCATGCCTTGCCCAGTAACAAATAGTAACAGATCTTTCAAACTGATGGTTTAACACCAAGATGGAGAGTCACCTAAGAAGAGGAAAACTAAGAAGGTACAAGCATAAGCTGGGTAGGACTATTTGTGTCAACCGTACTAGATATTTACATACCAAAGTGTTGACTGTTCCATCAGTAAAGAAATGCTAAAAGATTTAAATTCTAAATATAGATCCAGTGATAGGGAAAGCAAAATAAGTGTAAATAATGATTTCTCTTGTCATTTATTACTTAAAGCCCAGGTAGGCTACCACCATCATTTGTTTTATATCTATTAGATGATGCTAATATTACATAAACAGAGCCTCCATTTCTTATGATCGGTAGATGTTAGCATCTATTTTTACACGTTAGGGCTCCAACTGGTTGAAAATACCAGAATTCAGTTCTATGTCTTCATGTACTGATTATCCAACCTCTGGCCTTCACCTCGTTTTGTTCCTCATTCACAAAGGAGTTTTCTTCAGAAACTGTCTACTCAACCTAGTTTGGGCTTCATGTCTTAGATTGCTCTCTGGGCCTGCTGTCAGCTTGTCTCAAACACTTTGGTAGGATCTGGGTGTTAAGCATCAGTGATTTATCTGCACTTTTCCTTATTTCTTTTTCTTGGCAGGAATGTACTGTGCTCTTTACAGCTAAGTACCATTCAATACTTGTAATCTGAACAGATTCTACCTACTAGGTTTGACAGATAAAACATAACTGTCCACACTGTGGCCTAAAGTCATGTGTTTGTAATTTGTAAGCAAGAGGCACAGGAAAAGAACAGTAAGATCCATAGTAAGCATTACTGATGGATACTAAGTCCTCTGAGTACATCTGAATATAGGGCAGAAATCTAAGCAGGACAGGCAGGCACATGGCTTCTTCAGGCCCAGGAAACAGAACACTTTTGAAATCAAAGGAGTTTGTGCTGAAGTTCTTCCTGAGGAGATGTTTATAGACAGAATGGCCATTAGATAGGAAAGACCTTGGTAGTGAGAAGGTCCTGGGGCTAGTGAACTTCCCATAGGTCAGATACCTCCTTCCTTAGGAATAGTTTCATTGCCAAGGACTATGGAGCCCTCAGGTCCTTAAGTCCTGAGATCAGAAGCAGGGCCTCGTGGGACTCAGCCTCCATCCATGGCCTATGTGCTCGTCTCAGTGCTTCTAGTATAATCCCCAATGTGACTAAACAGGGGTGAATGGGAGTTGGAAGGTTAGGAATGTCAGTAGAGTGATAACAACAGTTCCCTTCTTTTTGTGGCAAGGGGCCTGTTAACCATGGCCATGTTTGTGATGAGTCAGTATATAAGATTCCCTACCTTCTCACCTTGTTTCTTAATTCTTCCATTTGTATGTTCCCTTTACTCCAGGGATGTGAATCTTAGCTCTTAATTTTTATTATATTTCTTTGATTATGATTCAAATCATGCCCCTGGTAGAGAGGCTGTACACGTCTCAGGAAAATGTTTCATCTGACCTAGATTTCTTCCTGATTGCTATAGACCACCTATGACTTAAGCTGCTGTTTGCCTGCACATGCTTTTTGGGATCTTTGTAGTTGGGGTTAGAAGGAATTATTTCGGCTGATGAGATTCAATGAAGATATCCTAAATTGCCTCACATCTCAGCTTCTTTTACCCCTAAAGTGAGACCGAGCATAGATCCCACTTTGATCTCTGCTACCAGAGATGGCCAAAGATTTCCTTTTCCCAACTTCTGTTTTTATTTCATTTGGGATTTTAGCAACCGCAAATTGCAGGCTACAGACAAACTTAGTCTCCGTTAACCTCGCCGTAATTTTCATTCCTTCTATTCACAGAGGCCTCCATGAATTTTTTTATTTGTAGAATCTGTCTGAGTATGTGAAGTGTTTTATTTAGGAAACTTTAGGAAGCACACGGTTTCAGCCTCAAAGTATTTCACTTTTCCTTAACAAGGACTGCCAACTTCCCTGTTCATAGAAATTTCTGTTCCTTTCCACCATAACTTTGCTTATTCTATCTTTTCAACCTTCACTTTAGAAAACTATCCCCCTTTCAGTACTGCTTTTTAAAACAAAACTCTGGTAGGATTCCTGTGCATTACAAGGGACAGAAAGTTAACTGATCTCTTTGGGCCTGCAGAACATGATCCATCCAGGAACTCAGAGGATGAGTGAGGGAAGGAGTGAGGGATGAGTTCCCTGCAGTAGTGGGAACACAATGATTATAAGGATGACCTATGAATAGCGAGTGATCTAAACCAATCCATTTCTACTGCACTTGAGTTTTAGCTGAGCTGTAAGGGTTGCTCAAGACTTTCACTTAACCCTACGATTGCTGCCACTTCGAGTTCTCTCAGCTTTACTCAGAGAACGTTTCAGTTTGCCTCAGACATCTCTTTGAGATTCTGAAAATGAGTATCACTAACTCCCTTCATTCCTCCTAGTCTAACTCTCTATTCCTTGTAGCAGATAGCCTCGCCTCTGTCTTATCACGGAAAACAGGATGAGACTTTCCTCAGCTTCCTGTTTCTACATATACAAACCTGTATGTCCGTTCCAGCTTCTGTGTCCTGAACTCCAGTCTTCTGTCTTCTGTAGGGAGCCACCACTGTGGCCTCTCTCCTCTCTATTCACAAGTCTTCCTCTCTACCAGCATTTCACTGCCGGAGCTGGATGTGCCTTAAAACGAATGAAACTTAAGTTTCAGGGCTTGTCATTTGCTTTGAGTGCCTTTCAAGTTTCCTGATGGTTATTTTACCAGTGTGTCTGCATGATCGTATGTATCTCTGCAATATACCTGTGTTTGCCTTTTGTTGTGACAAAAGTTATGACATACACAGTGTAAGGGAGAAAGGCTTTATTTTTGACTCACAGTGTTAGAGACTTCAGTTTCTATCAGGATCAATTGCTTTGGGAGTGAGGCATTACTGTGGTGGCAGGAGAGCCCATTCTCTTTATAAAGACTACCAAGCAGAGAAAGATAGTGAACAGGAGGGTGGCAGAACTAAGATTTATTCTTCAGAGGCATGTCTCCTCCCAGCCAACTTCATCTAAATAGGCCTTCAATGTCACAATCTTATTACCCCCTCCCCCAATAGATTTTGCACTCCATCAGTGGGTTAAACCATGGATTAGGTCAGACTCCTTATCTTTCTAATCAGCTATCAGTGAGGGCAGCCCCTCCCGGACACACCTAGAGGTGTGCTTTATCAATCTAGATGTCTCTCAATCCAATTGAATTGACGTTTAAGAGTGACAATCACACTGGAAGGGGTGACATTGATCAAGATGCATTGTACTCATACACAGATACTGAATTATAACTCCACACAACTACTTAAAGGTAATGATAATAATGATAATGATAATAATAACATCACAGTACAAAAGTTACATATTTTAAATATAATATTTCGATGAGGGCCATGGTGGAGAACCAATGCACAGTTTGGAACCAGAAAGCAATCTATTGAAAATCCTCCCTTTTTTCTATGAGTAGGAATTTTTGTTTTCATTGAAATCCAGTGAAAAATCTTCTATTCATCTTAGAAGTGTACTTAATAATTCAGTAAGTAACAAATTCAGTTTGTATGTTACTTTGTTTTTGTGCTAGTACCAAGGCATGAACTCAGGAACTTGTGCTCTACTGTGGCTTTCTCGCTCACAGCAGGTAACTCTTTTACCATCTGAATTATGCCTCCACTCTAGAATTTTGCCAGTTAATGGCTATAAAAGCATCACACTTTTCTGATTCAGCTCAGCCTGCTTCAAATTGCCATCCTCAGTCAGATCTCAGCCTCCTGAGTTGCTAGGATCATAGGAATGACACCAGAATCTGGCTATAAGTTTCTTTTGTGATAAAAATAATGTAAGGAGAATTTATCAGAATTCATGTGTTGGCAGATATGTCAGTGTTAAGTCATATGTTTCCACATTCTTACTATGAATAGGAAAATTTGATCAGAGAAAAGACTGTTATCATTATATCTTATAGAAAATCATATTAAGGGGCTGGGAAGGTGGCTCAGTGGTAGAGTGCTTGCCTTGCATGCATGAGGCTCTGGGTTCAATTCCTCAGCACCACATAAGCAGAAAAAAAAAAGCCGGAAGTGGTGCTGTGGCTCAAGTTGTAGAGGACTAGCCTTGAGCTGAAGAGCTGAGGGACAGCGCCCAGGCCCAGAGTTTAGGCCCCATGACCGGACCCAAAAAAAAAAATCATATTAAACAACTTTTTGTCATACAAAGAAATAATCAGAGTGTACACCCAGAACGCATGAGGAAAACTTGTGGAGCTGTATGAGGTATTAATAGGATATTTATTCTGGACTTTGTAATGATATTTGCCATATATTTTTAAATGAGTAATTTTTTATGATTTTTCTTTTTCATAATCAGCATTAGTTTTTACCTCATAATGAATTCTTAATGTCTTGTTATTTTATTAAAAATTCTTCAAGACTTCATGTTGTCACAAAACCTAGACTTTTGGGGCTGGGGGTTTAGCCCAGCAAAAGGGCACCCGCCCAGCACACGCAAGGCCCCGGGTTCGGTCCTCAGCCCTGGAAAAAAAAGAAAAAGAGAAAGAAAAAAAAAAAGCAAAAAAAAAGCTACCAAACCTAGACTTTTATATGCCCTCAGTGTGTGTGAATGTGTATGTGTGTGTGCGTGTGTTTACAAACTATATTCTTTCTACTACAGATCAGTACAAATTTCTATATATGCACCTACATTTGTGAAGGAGTTTGCTTGTTTCAGATAATTTCTCAGAGTTTAAATTTTGAGATTTAGAAACAATATTTTTTAAATTGGGAGTGACGATGTCAAATAACTCTCTTGAAGAGTACAAATTCATTTGACTCCATGAATACCAAGTCCATGTCCTAACCTAAAATTAGACAGAATTAAAGTTTAATTCTTATTTTGGTAAATGAAAATGAATAATATTTTAATACCCATTTTCTATTTATTAATGAGCCAAGAAAGAAATATTTCATATGTTCATTACATTTTTGTACTTACATATTACTTTTCCTGTTTTTATTTATGGACATTTATTTTTCTCTTGTCAATATGTAAGAGTTTTACAAATAGGTAAGAGAAGTAATTTTTTTATCAGTTTCTCTAGACTCTAGCTATGATGACTGCATTTTCTTTGTCTGTCTGTCTGTCTATTAATCATCTTAAGTAGTTACACAAGGGGGTTTCAACTCAACATGTCAGTTTATGGATATAATGTATCTTTGATCAATGTCTTAAGTGCTCTTTGGGGCAATTTCTTTATAAACCTCCCTTCCCAATGATAAATCTTTGTTATATGTTCCCAAGCAAGCAGCATATACTTTACTTTTTCATACATTCCTTATAATAAAAATTGCCTGTTTATTGTTTGCATTCTGCACAGTGTAAAATCTGTCAGGCTCACCATTGTTTGTAAACTTGTTAAAGTTCAATTTTGGAATTTAAGACTTGTCTTCTTAAAGCAGTTTGTCCTATCCTTTATTTAGTAGAACTGGATTTTTTTTTTCTTTGTGCTCTTTTCAGAAATCACCCATGGAGTCTAGGGAGACTTTTCAGTTGCAGGTAAGAAAGTAATGAGTGGACATGGTAAAAAACAGAAGGATCTAAGATCTCAACCCTGATTCAATAAATCAAGACTGGTGTTCTTTCTTTACAATGAAGATTTAATTCTTAGTTACATTTATTTATCTACCATCAGTAGTAGCTACAGTTTTTGATAGCTCTATTAAATTGTATTTCTTTCTGAGTGGAGATATTTTAATTCCTTTTTACCAGATAGTTGGTATATGAAGAGGTTCATGGTAAACAAGTCTCTGTACTTCCCTTTAAAGATAAATAGGAAGGCAAAACAAAGATTTTAAACTGAGGAAAATCTAAGGTCACTTTACATGGCTATGCTCCAGGTAGACAAAAACAAAATAAAAAATATTAAGACTTTTTCTATTTCCCTAAGGAACAATTCATTCTTGGCAGCAGCAGCAAAACCCAGTGTGTGTGCGTGTGTGTGTGTGTGTGTGTGTGTGTGTGTGTGTGTGTGTGTGTGTGTATAAGAGAGGGACAGAGAGAGAGAGAGAGAAAGAGAGAGAGAGAGAGAAGAGACAGAGAGATCCAGAGAGAGAGAGAGAGAGAGAGAGATCCAGACAAAATAGTATAAAAGTAAAATAAGGTCTCAGTATTTCCAGAAGCTTTTTTTTTAGTCAACTAAATAATACCAAAGAGAATCAAACAGAACATCTGGTCCTAAATTAACCGATCAGCCAGTGGGATAAAGGTGGCTCTCATTTCTGAATAAGTTCAAAGCACAGACAAAAATTAGCTCCTCGGGGTATAGTCATTTTAGACTCCAATAACCCAGGTAATTTTCTGAGGTTAGAAATATTGCAATAATCTAAAGCCCATTTTTTCCCCCTGCAGTAACGGCTCAGCTTATCCAAATATAAAGTAATCCAAAGCTTATAGAGAGTAAACAGTGAATTGCACCTGAAAAATCAGAAGCAGAAAAAAAAATAAACAAGTTGAAGGACAAAAGAAGATGACCATTTTATTCTTAGAAATTGACATGAACAAATTTTGAATTGTTTTTATTTGAATTTTTTTTTATCATAACCTGTTAATCACTTGTCATCATGCTGACAAAACACCTAAGAGAACAACTTAGAGGAAGGATGCTTTGTGCTAGTCTAGCCAATGGCCATTTGGCTAGTGCTTATGTGCCTGTGCATGTGGTAGCAAAATCACAGCAGGGAGCTTGTGGGGGAACAAACAGCCTGGAGAAAGGACTCAGGAGACAGAATGGGTCCTTCAAAGGCATGCTTGCAGTGACCTACTCCCTTCAATCAGGATCCACTATTCCAGTAGGCTCTGCCTATTCAATGAACCAATCATTACTCAACAGCACAATCAGCTGGGGGGAGACCCTTCAACACCTAAACTTGTCTTATACCCAAACCACAATGCATACAGTCACAGTTTTATTTTGTTTATCTTTTCCTGGGGAGAATTAGCTAGTAGCCCTTCACAGGCTGAGTCATACACACAGAAGCTTGAGAACATTCTCTTGATTAGAATACTCAGTAGTTCTATATTTGGAATTCCCTGAAGGTGAATGTTACCAGAATATTAAACATATGACTAGGAGTACATTTGAATTCATTGAATTCTTGTGACGTTGAATTTTTTGTGTCATAATCAGACATTATCAGTTGTATATCAAATATCTTAAAATGACTTCATGCAAATAAGTGTTATTATAGTTTATAGGGATCTATGTGTTTTTAGAAAAGTGAATTGCTGAGTATATATTTCTAATTTGTAATTTCCATGTTCATTGGCTGCAGAGATATTATTAGCAATACCTTGTTTTCAACAGGATAAGTTTGAACCTGGTAAAACCATGAGTTCTAACCTGAGTTTGAGGGGATAATTGAAGATAAAAGTTTCACTATGACTTTTCTGCTGGGACTGGCTTTGAGCTGTGATTCTCAGATCTTGGATTCCAATGTTGCTAGGATTTACAGTCCTGAGCCACTGGCACCCTGCTTTGCACAAACAAATTATGAAAATAAATTAATTTTGATTTAATCAGGGAGCAATTAGCATTCCAGACAATTGCTATAAACTGAGAAAAAAATCTGAAGTGTCTTAACTCTTTCTATACCAGAGACATAAATGACTACAAATTCCTCATGACAACTTATGTGTCCAGGGCAGAGTACAGATGGGAGGACATTCACAACTGGATGGAATAAACTTTTCTTTATTGTGTATTTAATTTATAATTTGAGCTTAGAAGATATCTAAGCATAGTAGTTTTATGCTATTTAGAAAGTTAAAATATTTAATTTGAATATCAATACATTATCTTTTTTAGAATTCATTTAGTTGGTCATACCTTAAGATACAATAATTTAGGAGCTAATGCTGGTGGTTCAAACTTATAATTGAGCACATAGAGTCTGGGACAAGGGGATCACAGAGTTTGAAGTTAGCCTGAGCTTTATAGAAAGGCTCTATCTTAAAAATTAAGGAAATCATGTTTTGAATACAAGAAAAAAAGGCAAAATACCTTATTAGTAGGTTATACTAAAATGAACACATACATGCTAGTGGGTAGAGATTCAAACCTGTTTTATTACAGCCATTTCAATGAAGATAGATTCATTAATAGTTTCAGAGTCCATTACTAAACAAACTTCAGTCTCAGTAGAACTCTAAAAATCCTAGAAATGGAAAGACTTGGAGAAAATTATACTAAGTGAGTTTAACAAGACCCAAAGATACATAGGTTGCATGGTTTCCCTCATTTGTGGTAATTAGAATGTGCCTATAAATCTACAGGTAAACATACTGTTTGGTAAAAGACAAAAAAAATACACTTGGATGTGATAAATTAGACATTCTCACAGTGAGATCAAAGGAGGATATTCTTAGAAGAGGATCACAAATGTTCAATAGCTATGTGCACATGACCATATAAAATGATACTGAAATAAACTCCAAGAAATGGAAACAAATGGTTTTTGCTTTTTCTTTGTGGCTTTTTAAAAATCGTTTGTCTTGTTTATAATATATCTGTCTTTAGCAGGGTAGGGGGGAGCACAGAAAGGGTGGACCAAAGGATAAACAAGTGCAGTACTGCTATTCACTAGGTACTATTGTTGAAAATGAACTATACAACTTGTGGAGCAGGATGGACGGGAAAAACTAGGAAAAAGCAATGGAAAGGGTACACTGTTCAAAAACAAATGTATTTAATACCTGACTTATGTAACTGTAACCTCTTTGTACATCACCTTTACAATATCAATTTTAAAAATTCCTTGCACAGAGACCAGAAATAGCTTTCTGTTTTGTTTTTTTTTTCAATCAGTTATGGGGTTTGAACTCTGGGTCTGAATGCTGTCCCTCAGCTCTTCAGCTCAAGGCTAGTGCTCTACCACTTGAGCTACTGTGCCATTTCTGGTTTTCTGAATGGTTTATTGGAGATAGGAGTCTCACGGACTTTCCTGCCCTGGCTGGCTTTGAACCCTGATCCTCAAATCTCAGAATAGTTAGGATTACAGGTGTGAGCCACTGGCTGTTTCTCCTCCTCCTCCTCTTCTTCTTCTTCTCTCTTTCTTTTTTTTTAGGTCTGGTCGTGGGCCCTGAACTCTGGGCCCGGGTGCTCTCCTTCAGCTCTTCAGCTCAAGACTAGTGCTCTACCACTTGAGCCACAGTGCCACTCCCGGCGTTTTTTTCTTTTTGCTTATGTGGTGCTGAGGAATCGAACCCAGGGCCTCATGCATGCAAGGCAAGCACTCTACCACGGAGCCACCTTCCCAGCCCCCTTCTTCTTCTTCTTTTATATGCTGGTACTAAGGTTTGAACTCAGGGTCTCATGATCTCACTTGGCATTTTTCACTGAAGGCTAGTACTCTACCACATGAACTGCATTGCTATTTCCAGCTTTTTGTTGGTTAAGTGAAGATAGAAGTCTCATGAACTTTTCTGCCAGGGCTAGCTTTAATCTGAGATGATCAGGTCTCCTGAGTAGCTAGGATTTATATCCCTGGGCCACCAGCATCATCAGACTGGCTTTTCAGATTGTTACTGATAGAGCTCAGTATGGGGGTGAATTTCTATTTTTACAGTACTGATTCTTCTCTTTTATGAACACATACAACTTCATTTGCTTCTAAAATTTTATTGCTTCTAATAATGTTTTATAAATTTCTTAATAATTGCCTTACATCTTTGAGGATAATTTACTAGTATAATCTAATTTGCTAATAAATAAATTATATATTTTATTTCTATTGGTTACAGTATATTTAAAATTGTACTTGTGATTGTTGCTGAAGTATAGAAAGACTAATTGAATGTTATATTGATTTTATATTTAGAACCCTTTTTGAATGTTCTTATTAATTTTAATGATTTGTAGATTGCCTTTAATTTCCACTTAAATAATCATATCTGAAAATTAGAGGGGTTTTGTTCTTTACATTTAAATCTTTGTACATTATATTTGTTTTTTTCTTCTTACTTTTCCTCCTAGGATCCATTTTGAAATACTTAAAATACATAGCATATGTGTTACCTCAGGTACTGATTTTTTTGTATGGAGCAAAGAATACTTACATGTACGTGCAGCAATATTCAAACGTATCATTAATAAGTATGGACATTTTGTTATGCAGTAAACTTCCTGAACTTAATTCTCCTGTCAAACTGAAATTTAGTTTCATGTGTGTGTGATTTTTTCCCAAAGTATTTCTCCAATTCCATTACCACCCTACCCATGGCAACTACCAGTCTATTCTCTGCTTTATTAGTGTTTGATTTCACCTAGATTTAGGTCATGCAGTAAGATGTCTGTCTGGGCCTGGCTTATTTCTTTTAACATAATAATACTGTCCAAGTTGGGTCATCCATGTGGATTTAAATGACAGATTTTCTTTCTCCTTAATGCTGTTGCTGTCTGAGGCCTATTAGGCTGTTTAGAAGTCCAATGTATGTGCAGCTGATGGGACTTATCGATGGTGGTCACAGTTCGATTTTGCATGTGGGGTTCTTTTTTAAATTATTATTGTATAGGCAATGTAAGAGGGGTTATATTTATGTGTCAGGTAACAGTACATTTCTTTTTGAACAGTGTCACCCCTTTCCTCACTTTCTCCCACTTTTTCCCTCCTGTCCCCACCCACAAGTTGTATAGTTCATTTTCTACATAGGGTCTACTGAGAATCACTTCTACATGTGTTCACACTTTGTTCCTCTGTTTCTGTGCCTCCCCTTATCTTCTCAAAGATACATTAAAAAAGACAAAAGGAAATGAAACAAAAACAGCAACCAAAGAAGAAAAAAACCTTCTGTTTTCATTTCCTGGAGTTCATTTTGATAAATATTATTTTATAAGGTCAAATACACTGAGCTATTGTGCCTATGTGATCCTCTCCCAAGAATATCCCGTGTGAATGCCTAGGGACCTGTCTAGTTTATCATGTCCCAGTGTATTATTCTTTCTTTTACCTTCCAGAGTGTTCACGTGTAAATTTGTAGGCACATTCTAGTTACCACAAAGGAGGGAAACCATGCAACCTATGTTTCTTTGAGTCTGGTTTAAGTCACTTAATATAATTTTTTCCAAGTCTTTCCATTTCCTTATAAGTGATACAACACCATTCTTTCTGATGGAAGATTTTTACCAGCTGTGCATCAGACAAGGGTCTCATATCTAAAATATAATTTGAATTCAAACAATTACCCCCTCCCCCTCAAAAAATAAACCTTCAATGAAACAACTGCCCAATTAATAATTGGGCTACAGACATAAAAGAGATTTCTCAGAAGAAGAAGTATGAATGAACTATAGATACATGAAAGAATAGTCTATAGTGCTACCCATAAAAGAAATGCAGCTCTAAACAACAGTGAGATCCTACCACACCCCCACTAGAATGGCCATTATCAAGAAAACTAACAATGATAGATACTGGGGGGTTGTGGCTAAAAAGGAATGTTACTACAGTTGATAGGAGTGTAAACTTGTTATACCACTTTGGAAAGCACTGTGGAGATTTTCCACTGTAAGGTCTGCCCCCCCCCTCCCCCCAGGCCATGCAGGCCCTGTTCAGACACCTCCTTACCTTTTGGCTAAGTTTCTACCCAGTATCTATGTTACCTAGGTAACTGGCACACCTGGAAGCAGTCACCTCCACCTCCTGCTACATTACAGCCTTTGGTCAAGCCTCCCATCAGACCATAAGAGGGTCCCAGGCCCTGAGGTCACATCCAGATCCAATGTGGCCACACCTTTTCCACACCTGGCCACATCTCTTCCTGTCCCTGGCCTAGCTAAGCCCTGGCCTGATGGGTGGGTCTCTCCTTTTGGCCATGCGTCTCCACCATGCAGGGTAGGGGCAGCAGTTCAGTAAATAAACTTCTTTTCCTGCCTGAATACAGTGTGATGTTCTCTTCATGGGCTACCTAATGAAACATACCTATTTAATATACCTTACCCTCACAAAACTAAACATGACCTAGCAATTTCACTCTTGGACATCTATCCAATAGACCACAAACAAGGCCACACTAAATCTACCAGGACAACCATGTTCGGGGCAGCATTATTTACCAAGATGTGAAATCAACTCAAATGCCCTTTATTGGATGAATGGATGAACCTTTCTTTCTTAACTATTTTTATTTCATTTTTGGGAATTTAACCTTTAGAAAACTATTGCTTCCATTTTGTAAGGTTTGGATGGTATCAAACTAAATGATTTTGATTATGTTTATCTGAAGCATGTTACAACCATCTTCAGTACTTCTGGAAAACCTGCACTTAGATTATTCACATATAGCATACAAAACAAAGATCCTTGCCTTTGTCTCCTAATATTTTACTTAGTATATTTGTATGTTGGGTGATTAAGGTATTTAGCCTTGAACTTTTGTGGAGGAGGCCCTTATTTAAAAAGACATGGTGGACAGAGAAATGCCAAGGTCCTGGTGGAATGTAGATAAGCCAAGGAAACAAATGGGCTAGGTAGAATGAGAAAAAAAAGTCATCAAGAAATGAGCCAGATGGAAATTACATGTGAAAACCCTATTGGCTGGATTTCTGTTTCTTTTTCAAACCATTCCTGCACCCCCAATATTTGATCCATAGTCTGGAAAAGAGAGAGAGAGAGCCAGGCAACATTTTCTACAGAAAGAGAGATCAACAAAATCAACCAACAAAATCCCTACAAATCTCATAATAGCCTGGCCCCAACCACAGCACTGTGCTCCTCTACCTAGCTGTCTACCATGTCACTCTTGTACTAGCTTCCTATTAAATCTTTTCTTTTTCTCATTCTTTCAACTTGATAAATTCGCTTAACATTTGGCCCCAAAAATATTCACAAAAATTTCCTTAATTTCCCTCTCGCTTTCCTTCCTTCCCTTCCTATTCCTTTTTCTTTCCATTTCCCTTTTCTATCCTCTTCCATCCTCTCCCCTCTTGAGACTAATAGCCCTTTTGCCAATTACTTTTTGCTATAGTTCAAATGCCATGTGCTTTTGTAATCCTTTTCAGTAAAATGAAATTGTATTTTGTGAATGTCTGGCACAAGTTAATGAGATTTAGATTGGTATCATCTGTGAGTCCTAACTGAAGAGCAATTGAGGTCCATGGTTTTGCTATTGGGGCATGATAAACTATACAGATCCCTAGGCATTCACACAGTGAAAGGAGGCTATTCTTGGGAGAGGATCACATAGGCACAACAGCTAAGTTTATTTGACCTTATAAAATAATATTTACCAAAATGAACTCCAGGAAGTATTAATAAGATGTTTGGGATTTTTCCTTCTTTTGTTGCTGTTTTTGTTTTCATTTGGCCTTGTTCATTTATTTATGTGTCTTTGGGAAGGTAAGGGGAGGCACAGAAATGGAGGAGGAAAATGTGAACACATGTAGCAGTGATTCTTACTAGATCCTGCGTTGAAAATTAACTATACAACTTCAGGGTGGAGACAGGAGGGAGAAAGTGGGAGAAAGTGAGGGAAGATGTGACAATGTTAAAAAAATAACCTGAACTCCTTTTTATCTGGCTTGTGTAACCATAATCCCTCAGTGTATTACCTTTACAGTAACATTAAATGCATTTTTGAAAATTGTTTTTAAAAGGTTCCTTTTAAATGTGCACATATTAGTTGTACAAAGGGGGTTTAGTGTGGTATTTCCAGATATAATACTATAAACATCATCACAGTCACTCCTTCTTATACCCACCATTCCTGATTCTTAAAACAATAGGCTTTATTTTTCTATTTTCATAATCTGTAGGAAGCACTTTTCTTCATCCTCTTTGCCTACTGCTGGTATCAAATCACAAAGAAAGCTTGTTTTACATTCCTGTCATTAATTTCTAAGGGCTCGATCCCCCATGTGAGAGAGACAAGGTTAGATTTATCTTTCTAAGTCTGGCTAATTTCCTCTACCATAATGATCTCAAATTCCATCGTTCTTCCTTCTGGAGAGGGCTACTCTAACTGTGAATATTGACTACATTTGTTTTAGCCATTTATCAGATGATGGTTTCCATATAATGGCTATTTTGTATAGTGCTATCATGTGCTATAAGTGTGGATATGCAGGTGTCTTCATTAAATTCAGTTTTCCTATCCTTCAGGTATAGAGCAAAAGTGGCAAAACAGGATCATATAGTAGTTCTATATTTTTCATTTCTAAGAAACTTCCATACTGATTTCTATAGTTGCTACACTAATGGACATTCACACATTCCCATATGGTTCCTTTCCCATCTGGGTTCACCAGAATTATTGTTGTGTATTTTCTTGAGGACAATCATTTACAAATAGATGGATGATATCTATGTAAGACCAGAAACTTTAAAAGTGGTGGAAGAAAACCCTTGACACTATAGATAATTTTCTTCTAAAACTTCAGTTGCTGAGAAAATGATAAGAATTGAAAAAATGGAATTGCCTCAAACTGAAAAGCTTCTCTATTAGACTCAAAAGCAAACTGATGATGGCCTGGGAACTGGTGGCTCATGTCTGTAATGCAAGCTACTCAGGAGGCTGAAGTCTGAGGATCAAGGTTCAAAGCAAGTCAGTTCATATCCAAAGTTATATAATGGTTCCCAAAACTAAGCATCAAATGAATAAGTGATTCAAATAATTAATGGGCAAATGAACTGAACAGTTTTCAAAAGAGGAAGTAAAAATGACTAGTGAATACATGAAGAAATGTTCAACATCCTTAACCATAAAAGAGATGCTGATCAAAAATAGGTATTAACAAATGCCATTGTGTTGGATCTCCTTTTACCTTCTTGTTCAATTAAATGCTTTCTAAAGCATTTTATTTATTTACAGAAGTAATCCGAGGTGTTTTGAAATATTTTTTTTCAAAAATTAGCTGTCTGTATTCTCAAAGAAAATGGACATGATTATTGCTGCAGTTTTATTATGAATATGAAAATTGAAATTTTATTTTTATACATTATTTGGTCTTTAAGAAGTAGTTGTACCAGAGTTAAAGAATTTTGGGGGTTAGTATTAGCATAAGAAAAGAGGTTGTGGTGTTCCAATTAAGATGTGGATTTTTTTTTTCCACTTGTGGAAAAGACAGTTCTTACTGCCTCTTGTACTGTATAGGTTTTTTGGTACTTTTTAATTGTAAAAATGCTGTACAGAGGGGTTACAGTTATATGAGCAAGGTAATGAGTACATTTCTTATTGAGAATTATTGCCTCCTTTATTAACTAATCATTGTAATTGAGAGCTTAGATATCCAAAGTAGATTAAAGGTCTTATAGTCCTTTATCCTCCCCCCCACCAAGACTGGTTGCATTTGGTTGGATGATGGTGAGCTATTCTCTGTTATGTCAACCCCAAAATCTTACATTTGCCATGCTATTTCCATTTACTACATTAAATAACTATAGATGATATTTTATAATGGATTTAATATCCATAACATATAAAATATTCTGTTAGATGATTTAAAACTAAATCATTTTATAAACTTTTACAACATACTTGTGAGTTAAATGGTGACAGTAGTGGTAGGGGTGTTGTTCAGGCTTGTGAAATATTACAGGGGTATCTTCTGGGCTATCCCAACCTTCTTTCATTTATTTAGAAGCACAAACAATGAATTTCTAATGTCAGATTCTAGAAGAGAAAAATAGGGCTTCTGTTTGCAAATTCTTTATGCCTGGGCATTGTCTTGATCCAGACTTCATTTCTCTGGGTGGATATTGCTAATGATTGACAAGATGTAGGCAGTGCCTGTAGGGTACCACTTTCTTTTTCAGACCTAAACTTTTCAGTGAATCAGTTTCTCTGTGGGCAGTCATTTCCAAGTTCTACCCTAGGCAGGGGCAGCATTCTTGAAGAGCCCCAAGGAACTGTCGCCCTAAGCATTTGTGTGAGATCATGAGAGAAGTGTTTAATTTCTATTGATGTGTTTCTTTTTCCACATCCAGCTGGAAGAATGAGTGTTTAATTTTGTTTGCTTTGTGAACTGCCAGTCTCTGAAGAAGCCACATCTGTGTTGAAGATTCTGGGGATTGTTCAACTGAATACAGAATTGTGACTGTACAAAGATGGGATGTTGCAGACTAAGAGCCAAATTATCCAGAATGAAAATGAAACCTGAACTCTGTCAAGGCTGAATGCTCATGCTGCTAGCCCCTGGATTTCTTGATGCCTGCTGTGAAAATTCTGATCAGCAGATACTTTTAAGCAGTAAAGAGAGGAACGTTTGGCTAGGATGTGCCATAATATCATGATAATGTTATAATTTCACCAGAATATGAGTTCAAGCAGATTACAAACATCGTTCTGTCTATTGTTATATTCCTAGTTCCAAAACCTCGGTGAATTTTTATTGATTGAATGAATGAGTCACAAATAAATTTGTATTTAGACATATTATATGTTAGGTAGGATCCAAATGGAACCAATGTGACAAATTATATAGAGAGAAAATTGTCATAAGATATTCACTTGTGTGATTATGGAGGCAGAGAAATCTCCTGTCTACAATTACATGCTGGATACTAAGGACAGAGACTGGTAAAATATCAGCCTGAGCCCTAAGACCTAAGAATCAAGCAACCAATGGCAGGAGCACTCTGGTGTTCAGCGTTAGCAGGGCAGGCAAGACTAAGGGTAAGCGTTTCCTCCTTCTCCTTTATCTATATATGTATTAATAAAGAACAAGTTTAATAACATTAGCAGGCAGGTGTCTATTTCATATATTGCTAATGAGACTCAACAACATAATTTTTGTGAAAAAACTCGACATATTTTAAGAAAAATATGAACAATTTTAATCAGGATGCTTTAAATTGTACATCTTTTTGGCCAGGAATTTATAAAGTAAATAAAGCACACAAAAATGCAATGAATGTCTAGTGAAGTATTTCTTATAATAACAAAGAAGAAATCTGGAAACTAACTGTAATTTAAAAATAGAATTGTTAAATAAATAAGGAATGCATATTAAAAATATGTATACAGTGAAGAAGATAGATTGTGACCACAGATTCCAAAGTATTTGACACTAAGTAAAGCAAGAAAAAAAGGAGAATGAGCATGAGCATGAGAAGAAGAAGAAGAAGAAGAAGAAGAAGAAGAAGAAGAAGAAGAAGAAGAAGAAGAAGAAGAAGAAGAAGAAGAAGAAGAAGAAGAAGGAAAGAAAGAAAGAAAGAAAGAAAGAAAGAAAGAAAGAAAGAAAAAGTAGTAGTAGAAGAATATATTGCTTAAAAGTAATCCAGGTTCTATAAAACAAACAACGAGAAAAGAACCAAAAACTCATCAATAATAGGTGATAAGAAGTTTGGAAGATAAAAATAGCACAGTTATTTTTAGATGGAAACATTAAGACTGATTTTATCTGTGCTCATTATATATTTCTGTATCTCATGAAACTTTTCTAAGTTAAAGATTTGTTGTTTTATAATGTGAATGAAATAAAACTTTATAGTTGACCCAGTAGTTCTAGGTAACATCTGCAATCTATGAACTGTTATTTTAGCATATTTGCATGGACTTTTGTTACCTTACTTTCTTTGGCTAATAGTGAGGCAGTATAGTAAGGAATAGTAAGGCATATTTCATTCCTCAAAACATATAGGTCTAATTACAAAGTTACCAATGACATAGTTATAGGAAGAAGCCTATGCAGAGTAAGCAATTACACAATTAAAATAATTAGTTGCAATTATACCTAAATTTCCAACTTAAGGACTAATTTTCATGTGGTGTCTACTCCTAACACATACTAATATTTAACTTTATAAAGCTTCACTAACAAACCTCCTAATTACCGTTATTTCCTCTTACTATGTATTTACAGTGTCCTGAAGCCTGAGAATGCTGTCTTCACCTAATTTATAGTCACCAAATTAGACACATTGTAATTGAATTTACTCTTATTATAAATGGCAAAAGCATTCTGCTTTTACCAAGTGTCTCCTGTTAGAAATACCTATTTAATAAGGTGTTGAATATTAAGCTGTTAAGTGGTTATAAAGAAGTTAAGCACTAAGAAGTTAATAGAATTTACCTGGGCACTGAGGGATTATGCCTGTAATCCTATCGACTCAGAAGGCTGGGACCTGGGGATCACAGTTTGAAGCCAGCCCAGGAAGGAAAGTCCCTAAGACTCTTATCTCCAAAACTACCAAAAAAGCTGGAAGTATGACTCCAGTGGTAGAGCATTAGCCTTGAGCAAAAAGAACCTTAAGGACAATGTTCAGGTCCTGAGTTCAAGCTCCAGCACAAGAAAATAATTTTTTTAGGATTTAAAATGTACTAATGTATTCATTTTCCTTTTATCTTAGGAATATAGGTAAACTCTCACATTGAACTTTTGAGACAGAGTTTATTATTAGAAAATTATTAGGTCATCCATTTGAAGTAGATTACTAAGATTTACTGTAGAAATTAACTCACGGTTTTCTACCTCTGTGAATATTTCTCAACTCCACAAACAGAGATTTCAAGCATCATGCATTATTACATCCTGTTCTTCATTCTTAAAGTTTATTCTTCTTTATTACAAACATCTGTTGATGCATGTAATTTTTTTCTCATGAGTTCCATGATGCCAAGGAGTTCCTCAGTTTCATTCAGATGAAACAGAAAGTTCGATGAAAAAGGCAGCAGATAGTGAGTCTGAATTTTACCATGTTTAGTACAAAGATGTCACATTTCATTATTTTTAAAAATGCGATAACTCTGCATGGAATTACTTTCTGCCATTCCTGACAGAGGCAATTTAGTCTAAATCATAGATGAAAACTTTTCCAGCTCATCTAGGGTCATGTAATGTTAGAGAGAATCTTAATTAAGCAAATATGTATGTATATATGTATGATAGATATATTCACATATACATATATATGTGTATATGTGTATATATGTGTGTGTGTATATATATATATATCTACTATACTAAGGCCTGAAGTCAGGCCTTTAAGCTTTTATTTGGCTTGCTTGCTTACAAATAGTGCTCTAACATTTGAGCCATGCTTCCAGTCTAAAATTTTTGCTGGGTAATTGGAAATGGAGGCTTATAGACTTTTCAAAATTCCATCTTCTAGCTCTCAGACTTCTGAGTAGTTAGTATTACAAGTGTGAACTGCCTTCACTGGTCATTTTTAATACTCATATTTCTAAGCCTGCAGCAACATGAGAGTCCACTACTTTCCTGCTAAACTTGGCCATGATAATCTGAGATCTCATATCCAACCTGTCAAGTTGTATAGCCATACACACACAGTTCCTTCACCTTCTTCACCTTTTTTTTTTTTTTTTTTGGTGCCAGTCCTCAGAGCCTGGGCCTTGTCCATGAACTTCTTTAGCTCAAGGCTATTTCTGGCCTTTTCTAAGTAGTTTATTAGAGATAAGAATCTTATGGACTTTCCTGTGAGGGCTAGCTTCAAACATCAATCCTCAGATCTTAGCCTCCTGAGTAGCTAGGATTGTAGACATGAACCACCAGTGTCCTGCTGACCTTTATTTTTGAACGTGAGATTCTAGGTAAGCCTCATGTTAACCTACCTCAGATACCCAAGAGCCATCTCCTGAAAAGTAATCATGAAAAAGAATAATGTTCAATCTCTAAAATCTTGGAGATTATATCCCTAACTTCACCTATCACCGGCCCAAAGTCATAAAGATGTAAGAAAATTAACAATTCTATTTTGAAAACACAAATGTGAGTGGTTGTGTCCTAAACATCACAATTTTTGTTAAAAGTCATAACTCAATGAGCTGGGTGCTGGCGCTCAGCCTGTAATTCTAGCTACTCAGAAGACTGAGATCTGAGGATCAAGGTTCAAAGCCAGCCCCAGGAAAAAAGTCCCAGTGAGACTCTTCTCTCCAATGAACCACCAGAAAACTAGAAGTGGTGGTGTGGCTCAAGTGTGGTAGAGTGCTGCTAGCCTTGAGCACAAAGAGGCTCAGGGACAGATTCAAAAATAAAGTAATTCAGTGACCAAGATTTTTTTAATTTTATTGTCAAGGTGATATACAGAGGGGTTATAGTTACCTACGTAAGGTAGTGAGTATATTTCTTGTTGAACTCCCTCTTTTCCTCCCCCCATCCCCTTCCCAAGTTGTACAGATCATTTCTTTCTTTCTTTTTTTTTAAAATTTAATTTTATTTTATTTGTGAACATACTGTACAGAGGAGTTACAATTACGTGGGCAGGATAATACGTACATTTCTTACCAAGCATTGCAGCCTCCTCCTTTGTTTACCCTTCACATCCCTTCCCAGCCTCCCCCCTCCCCCCATCATTTCCAACATATTGTCTTGTGAGTATTGCTGTTGCATTGGTTCCCCCTTTGTCCTTTCTCTCACCATTTTGTTGTTCCCCTTCCCGTCCCTAATTCAGATAAACGTATATGCAATATTCAGGGTACCAAAATCAAATACAGAGAACAGAGGATAAACCATAGGGGGTAAAACACAAAAGAGAAAAGAAATCATGTAGTAAATTAAAACAATAACAACAAAAATCCCCACTTGGGTCCATGTTTTGGAATTTCTTCAGCTTGACATCATATGTTTATCATAGAATTATTTACCATAGCTAAGATATGGAACCAACCCAGATGCTCCTCAGTAGATGAGTGGATCAAGAGAATATGATATATATGTATATATTCATATATGTGTATATATGTATATGTATATACATAATAGAATTCTGTGTTTCTATCAGAAAGAATGACACTGCCTCATTTGTAAGGAAATGGAAGGACTTGGAAAAATTATATTAAGTGAAGGAAGCCAGACCCAAAGAAACATAGGTCCCATGGTTTCTATTATTTGTCATAATTAGTATATGTCTAGGACAATCTTAGCAGATGAGCAGAATGTCCATATGACCATATAGGATGAGTTGTTTTATTTTCTATACTGCAAAGAGTTTTTCTAGTTGAGAGGTGATTTTGTTTTAATTATATTTCCTCAATACTTGCAACATTCTACAGACCTTAGTTTCAACTACACATGGTACAGTTCTAAAAATATTTTTTCTGCCCATATTGATTTAATGAATCTTCCTTCCCATTGGTAATTGCCAACATGTTAGCCTTGCTATGTAACATTAAAGGCAGAAGCCAAAAGAAAATTCAAAAGCTTAAAGGTGAAATGATCAAGACATGGGACCTTCAGAACTGTTTAAGTGAAAAGTCATAGGAGTGCCCACTTTTCCACTGAAGAGAACAGTCTAAAATTAAACATGGAGTCGCTAATGCTAAATTCCATGTTGGAAAGCTGAAACTGAGCCCTTTACCTAAACTTTGAGAAAACAAGGTCATAGAGGGAACAGTAAAAATGTCTCTAAATAAACCAGCTTCTTCTGTCAGGACAAGTTGCTTCTTACCCTGGAAAGGAACCTGACACTTACCAGTTACAGTTCTGGCATTCTGTCTCTCTTTTCTGGCCTTACAACCAAATTAATTTTGTAATGATACATCTACTATTCATTACTTGTTATGCACATACTCATTATTATGGATTAAACTGTTCAGTTTATAATTGAAAATAAAGCCAATTAAGATAGTTAAAGTCTCATCATTTTGTTTTGAGCAAAACTCACATCACCATGTCAATATTAATCATCTGGAGGAAAATGGAACTTGTGCTGAAAATTATATTTTTTCAAGGACAAATAAAATGAAATATAAGAGAATTAAATTTCCCTGTTGATGTCGAGGGAAGAGATTTCACCCCATATCCTTATTTTTGTTTTCTTTTTTGGTCAGTTGTGGATCTTGAACTCTGGGCCTGGGTGCTGTCCCTCAGCTCTTCAGCTCAAGGCTAGCGTTCTACCATGTGAGCCACAGCACCATTTCTGGTTTTCTGCTGGTTTATTGGAGATAAGAGTCTCACAGACTTTCCTTCCCAGGCTGGCTTTGAACCACAATCCTCATCTTCCTGAGTAGCTAGGATTACAGGCTTGAGACACTGGCACCCAGCTTATTTTTGTTTTTTAAGAGAGTTTACTTTGAAAATTTTGTAAATAACTTTGAAAACTAGATAGTGGTTATATGGTACCACATCCTCATTTTACAATGGTAACAAACTCAGGTTATGATTTGCTAGATTAAGAGTAACAAAGACTCAAGGAAAGGGAGTCTCAGAATATTGTATTTGTGCTGTTTTATTGAAAGATGGAGATGTGAAGTAAAAAGGAAATATTTAATGTAGAAATAAAATGAATTATAAAACACTGAATTCTAAGTGTCTCTTGAAGCCTTTCTTCTTTCCTTTCTTTCCTCTCTCCCTCCTGGCCTCCCTTCTTCCATCCCTTCCTCCTTCCCTCCTTGCCTCCCTCCTTCCCTCTCTCCTTCCTCCCTCCTTCCCTCCCGTCTTTCCTTCCTTCCTTCTTTCCTTCTTTCCTCCCCCTCCCTCTCTTTCTTCCTTCCTTCTTCCCTTCCTTCCTTCCCTCTCTCCTTCCATATCAGCTTTCCACAAAAAATAAGCATGTGCCAACTCAGATCATCCATTCTGAATGTATCATCTAAAGAAATATAGAATTTGGTGTCTTAAAAATATGGAATAGAAAGTTTATTTTTATTATATATTCCTTAATGAACCTCTTAAATTGTATTAAAATATAAACAATTCAGTTAGATAAAACTGTAAACTAATTGAAAATTAATAGATAGAAAATAAGATTATTAGAGATATTTTGTTTCAAAAATAAAATTTTAAATTCTATTTAAACTTTATTTTAAAATTCAAATTACTAAAATTATACATTTTAACTCACTAACTTTTTTAATATATGTTTTTATTGTAAAAATTCTGTATATAGATGGGTTACAGTTACATGAGTAAGGTAAGGAGCACATTTCCTATTGAGCATTGTAACCTCCTCCTTTGTTTTTCCCCTACCATCCCTTCCCACCCTACCTCCTCAGCTCCTCAGCTCCCCCCCCCCCCAAGTTGTAAAGTTCATTTTCAACAAAGTGTCTTGTACATCTCATTGTTGCAATGGTTCTACCTGTATCCTTATTTCAGCATTTTGTTATTTTCCTTCCCCTCCCCAAATTAGAAAAATGTATATATAAGATACAGGACATCGGAATCAAATATGGTGACAACAGGGGTTATACCATGGGGAAGAACACACAAAAAACAAAAATAGATCACACAATACATTATAAGTACATTTACAAGAACAGCAACAAAGATAAAAGCTCTTGTGTCCCTATCTTAAGGTTCATTTTGATTAGCATCAGCTTATATGGTCATATGCACATAGCTTTTGATCTCTTCTGCTTAGAATGGCTATAATCAAGAAATCTAATAACAACAGATGCTGGAGGGGATGTGGCCAAAAGGGAACCCTAATGCATTGTTGGTGGGAGCGTAAACTTGTTCAACCACTTTGGAAAGCAATATGAAGTTTCCTCAAAAGACTATACATAGAGCTCCCCTATGACCCAGCAATCCCACTTTTAGACATTTACCCAAAGGATCACAAACAAGGCCATACTAAAGCTACCAGCACAACTATATTTATTGCAGCATTATTCACCATAGCTATATGGAACCAACCCAGATGCCCCTCAGTAGATCAAGAAAATGTGATATATATGTATATATATATATACACATGATATATGTACACTCATATATATATATATATATATATATATACACACACATATATATACTGGAATTCTATGCCTCCATCAGAAAGAATGACACCGCCCCATTTGTTAGGAATCGAAAGACTTGGAAAAATTATATTAAGTGAAGTAAGCCAGACCCAAAGAAACATAGGTCCCATGGTTTCCCTCATCTGCAATAACTAGTATATGAGAAAATAAACTTTAAAGAACAACATTTACTTTGGCCCATGGTTTTGGAGTTTCATCTTTCGTCACTTGGCTATTCCTTTAGGATTGACACAAAGCCAAACATTCATGGTGGAGACAACATAGTAGAGCATTAAGAATAAGATATATGCCACAAAATTATGAAAAGTGAGGAAAGGGGTTGAGGGGTATGGATGAGAATGTAGCAAAGGTGACATTGATCAAGACATGATGCATTCATAAACTGTTTTGTTGAATGGCAAATCCTTTGTACAACTATTTTACGATAATAAAAATAAAAACAAAACAACAAGCAACAAAAACCTGGTGACCTTGTGGAAAGCCAGGAAGTGGGAATGGAGGCACATAGAAACTGACAAGTGGGCATGTTTCTAAGGACCCACTCCAACGAGGTGTCACTACCAAAGTTTTCATCACTTCCCAATTGTTCATCAAGTTCTGGATCCATCAATAGATTAATCCAGTGATGAGGTCACAGCCCTCATGACCCAGACCCACTTCTCCTGCATTGAGGAATACTCTTAATAGGTGACACACTTTTGTGACACACTTTTGTGACACCCAAGCTATATTATCTTATATCTAAAGAGTCGATGTAAAGGCAACACGACTGTGGGAGTATTTTGTGTTGTATTCTTCTTTCACTTGTACCCTGGTTGTAAAGAAATCTTGCTTTGTAATTAGCTCCATGCCGTTGGGCTATTGTTTGGAATCCCTATACATATAGCAAAACTCTACTGTGTCAATAGAAAGGAGCAAAGGGAAAATTGATAGCACATTGCCTTTGTGTGGGTGTTTACACTTGAAAACAGATGGAAAATAAAGCATGGAAAGCCATGCTTTCCGATTGTGAATAAACATTTGAGAGAGACAATTACATTTTGAACAGGCTGATAAAACATTGTAAAGGATTTGAATCAATCTCGACATAAATCTGGATTTTGAAAAACCACATTACAAACTGCTTTCTTCAGTACAGGAAATGTTGTCAGCTGCACATTTCAAATACTGCCTTCTTGAAAGACAGAATTGTTCACAATTTTCCAAATGTGCAAACGGTCTTGGTGACACACTGAGGTTCAGGGCTCTGGACATGGGTGAATAGTAAATAAACATTGCCTGACTGTCAGGAGAAACAGAAAATAGGGTACAAATAAGACTCTTGAAAAGAATTTTCATGTAAGTCATTGATAGAAAAAGGAACATATAGAGTTCCCAGTAAAAGCAGAAATTATAACGGTTATGTAAAAACTGTTGTGCTATTTTCTATATTAGTTGCTTCATATCTAGGGAGTTTTTCCTTTCATGCTAAGTTTGTTCTATGAGCCTGCTGTCATACTTAAACAAATATAGTAAGAAGACATTTATTCACAATATGTCTGGGAAATTATTGCCAGGAGTCAGGGACCAAAAATGCCTGTGTTTTAAACAAGGAAGTGATTTTTCTGTAATTTTTCACTGTAGCCAAGTTTATTCAAAAAAGTTTTTTTGCTAAAAATTTGCACACAGAAAGTGTGATTTTCTGATTAGCAGCTCATTTGAAGAAAATGCCTAATTTAACTTAAAGTGATATTCCCCATTATGTTTTAAAATTCTTGAAAACATATCCCTTTATGGATGGATATGTTTTCAAGAATTTGAACAGAGTGGACATCGAACACTGCTACAGCAGTTTTCTTGTGCTGATATCAATGGGATGACATTCAGAACAAGTTCAGCCATGTGAGGGCTTCTCAGGCTTTTGCTCCCCGTGTTTTAGTTATTCCTTTGACATTCAGATATCGAAATATACTATTTCTTTGAAAAGGAATATCTAACTCCAGGAATGTTTCCTTCACCTCATTCCAATCTGACTCCATGTTTGTCACATATGTCTAGTAAGATGTTAGTAGGTATGCTGGGGAGTAAACAGCTTCAGTTAAACTTGGTTTGCGTGTGGCCTGGTGGAGTCCCAGCTTGAAGGATTGGCTTGCCAGAGTTGTTTGCCCACCCACTTCCCCAGCCCTGCTGCTGTTGCCAGCTTTATGCAGCATGGCCCTGACCAAGTCCAGCCTCAGCTACATTTTCTCCTGACACTGATATGTGCAATATGGACATACGAATAGTGAAACTCCTGTAAGACCACACTTGATAACAGGGCCCAAAGCAAAAAAGCTTTTCTTCCATCTCTGCAGTGGAGTATACAACATGAAGGTACCTTCTCCCCCTCTCTTCAGTGGGTTGCAGGGAGCTGAACTTCCCATAGCAGAGACTAGGTCAGTAATATGCTTGTATTCCAAGGGTTTTCCAGAAGATCAGCCTGTGGAGCATATATATATATATATATATATATATATATATATATATATATATATATATATATATATATATATATGTATACACACACATATATTCACGCACACACATATATATATACACACACAAACATATATATATATATACACACACACACACACATATATATACACACACACACATATGAGTGAGATTTATTATCGCTTTTTCGTGGTACTGGAGATCAAACTCAGAGCCTCACACTCATTAGTGAAACATGTGAGCCACAGGCCCAATAAGCAATCTATCATGATAATTTGGCTCATTGGGTTATAGAGGCTGAGAAGTCCCATGATCTGTCATCTGCAAACTAGGGAGGTTCAGGGAAGCAGATATGTAGTTTCAACTCAACCCAAAAGATCGGAGAACCAGATTGCCAATAGTCTAAGTCTTAGTTTGGGTCTGAAGGCCTAAGATCTAAAATCTGCTCTCTGAAAGCAGGAGAGAAATGTCTCAGTTCAAGAAGACAGAGAGCTGATTGATTCATGTGTTCTTTTCAGGCCCTCAAACTAGGTGAAGGTCACCTAGCCTACCAATCCAAACAGTAGTCTCCTCCCACAACAACCCCACAGGCATAGAATTAACATGATATCAGCTATCTGGATATCTCTGGCCCAGTCTAGTTCATACATCAAATCAATCATAAAGTTTATTTGTTCCTTCTTGGTATTACTCTTCCCCATTTCTTGACTATTCTTGGGAATAATTATCCCAAATAAAAGATCTCAAAAAAGCTCACATCTGACAGATTTCTGCTCTGTTCAGGAAGAAGGGAAAGTTAAGAAAGACACAATAAGGAGCTGGGAAGGTGGCTCAGTGGTAGTGCACTTGCCTTGCATGCATGAGGCCCTGGGTTCAATTCCTCAGCACCACACAAGCAAAAAGAAAAAAGCTGGAAGTGGCACTGTGGCTCAAGTAGTTGAGCGCTAGCCTTGAGCTGAAGAGATGAGGGACAGCGCCCAGGCCCAGAGTTCAGGCCACATGACCAGCCCTCCCCCTCAAAAAAAGAAAGACACAATAAGCCTTAGTATACTGACATTTACTGAGAATTCTTAAATTTAAGAAGTAAATAAAAACACAAACTAGCAAAAACTGTTGCTTATCACTGCTTTTCAATTTATGGTTGTAAATTATTTTTATGTGTGCCAGTACTGGGGCTTGAACTCAAGGCCACAGTGCTATCCCTTAGCTTTTGTTGTTTAAGACAGGAGTTCTACCAGATGAGCCATACCTCCCATTTCAGCTTTTTGCTGGTTAATTGGAGTTAAGAGTGTCACAGAATTTTCTTCCCAGACTGATTTTGAATTGGAATTCTCAGACCTTAGCCTCCTGAGTAGCTAGGATAACAGGTGTAAGTCACCAGTACCAGGCTCCTTTTTCGTTATTTTTTAAAGTAAGCCAGACCTGAAGAAACGTAAATCGCGTGATGGTAAAAGACAAAAAATTACAATTGGGCATGATAAATTAAACAGAACTCTAAACATTGACACAGTGAGACCAAAGGAGGAAATGAGATTTCTTTTTTAAAATCTTGCTTTCTGGTGTTTTTTATTTTCTCCTTTGTCTCTGTTTTTTGAATTCTGTACCTTTTGTCTTGTATGTAAGTTTATGTGTTTTTTTGGGGGGGAGGGGGACAAAGGGAGACCAAATGCAGCAGTGACACTCACTAGATAGTTTGTTGAAAATGACCTGCACCACTTGTGGGGGAGGGGAGACAGGCGGGAACAGCTGGCTGAAAATGGGAGAAGAGGTGACACTGTTCAAAAAGAAATGTACTCATCATCTGATTTATGTAACTGCAGCCTCTCTGTACCTCACCTGTACAATTAAAACAAATGACAAAAACACAATACATTGTTACTGAATAAAGAATGTCCCCAAACCCTTGACCAGAGTCAGTTTCTCCTGTGCACGGCCTGCCCCTGTATGCTCATGTCCAGACTTGCACTTAGAAGGGTCCCGTGCTTGGTTTAATCCTCTGCTTACCAACTTTTAAAAATTCTTAATAACTGATGGAAAGAAGCCCCACATGTTTATCTCTCACTGAACTATTCATATTGTGTAGCAAATATTGAAATTGAAATAAATTGTTCTTAGGTCCTTCAGGAAGCCCTTTGACAATGGACAGTCCCTGCAATCAAAAGCTTTTGTGTTAAGCAGATGGCACTCTAATTCCATCCATGCAGCTCTTTCATTTGTGCATGTAGACCAAGGGTTGAACTTATTTAGGCTGCACGTCCTTGACTGAAAATGTTTCATAGATTAGATAAGACTCTCTTGACTCTGTCTGAACACTAAAATGGTCTGAGAAGTATCAAGAGTTGTACCTCGCCTTTCATAGATCCCAATTCAGTGAGTGAGGATGATAGCAGAGTTTTAGCATATTTTCTATCATTGAAATTGTCCTGACCGAGGAGGGAGCCATCCCCAAACTCTGATATATCTCTGATTGTACTTGCAATTTGTAGTTACAGGCTCAGACCACCCAAGTCTCCACAGTTCTTACAATATAAAACAAGTTTGAAAGAACAATGAAAGCTAATTGTAACACAGGAAAGTTAAGAGATAAAGTTTAAATTTTCAGAAGAGTTGATCATTGTAAGTTGTCTTGGGGGATGATGGCCTATTCTTATTACTAACGCAAATAGTACTTATTTTTCCAGCCGTACACTGAGACATAATAAAAGCTGTAAGAAAAGGGGAATGATTCAAAAGAAAAGGGAAATTCAAATGTTTCTAATAGGAAGAATCATTCAAGCATGCCTTAAAAATAAACCATATAGGCAAGCGAACAAAATTAATTGTTGGACCACTCTTCGTTTCATGAAAAAAAAAGGCAGCTCTATTTAGAAACATCTCTGAAACCATCTGGGAGTTTGTAGGGCTTTAGTGGAAGAGAATGTTCTGATTTGGAGAAAAATAACTTTGAATCCAAGACAAAGTAAGAAGAAAAACAAGCTTGTAAAAACATTGATTAAATAGTTGCTTGCACCCATAATAGGACAAGTCTCTCACTGATATGTAAAGTTGATTCATGATAATGATTCTATTCTCAAATAATATTTGAGAATAGAAAAAGACACATCTGAACTCTTTCCTGGCTTTTCCTCTGATAATGTAGAAGGAAACCATGAACAACTTACTATCGGTTGGAGGAGAAATGCTTTTTGAAAATAAGCTTTTGGTTGTTAGTGAGTTACTTTATTTCCCCTGCAAAGTAATCACTTGGGGTAAAAGGGGAGCAAATCAACTGTGCATTTTTTATCAGTTACTGTGGATCTCTTCAAGTGTCTGTCTCAGTTTTACTTATCATCACCTACTAATGTTTATCTACTTAAGTTTAAGAGCTATCAATGAGAAGTCCCTAAAATAAAATTACTGTTTTATTATTATTTTCAAAAATATTGAGTTAAGAGACCTGGGCACTGGTGGCCCATCCCTATAATCCTAGCTACTCAGCAAGCTGAGATATGTGGATGGTGGTTCACAGCCAGCCTGGGCAGGAAAGTCTACAAGACTCTAATTCCCAATTAAACACAAAAAGCTGGAAGTAGAGCAGTGGTTCAAGTGGTAGAGCACTAATCTTGAGCAGAAAAGCTCAGGGATAGCACCTAGTCCCTAAATTCAAACCCCAGGACCAGAAATTAAAATGAATTTAAGATCAAAAACCTTCAGGAGAAAATTGTGTGTGTGTGTGTGTGTGTGTGTGTGTGTGTGTGTATGTGTGTGTGTGTGTGTGTGTGTGTTGGGGGTGGTGGTGGTATTAAACAATGTTGAACAAGAATTGTACTCATTGACTTACTTATGTAACTGTAACCCCTCTGTATATCACTTTTGCAATAACCGCACCCCCCCACCCCCAGCAAAACCCTGTGTCTTCACAGGAAGTGCAGATCTACAGGGCAGACCTCTCCCTTGTGTGGTATCATCGTGAGTGCACGTTTATTGGTGGGAGGGCCTGCCCTCATCACTGTCCTGGGCACCATAACTATTGACTGGTTCTTCTTTTTTCTTCAAATTGGGAAATAATTTTAGTCCTTCTCAGGAAGCATAATCAGGTCAGTGATTTTGTAGCTATCAGGTTGCAAATCTTGGTCCTTTTTCATTTTTTTTTTTTGGTCTGATTTGCTAGCAACTCTTTCCTGCATATCTCAGCATGATCTTTGTAGAAAATGTCAAGCCTCTGATGAGCTGTGGAGTGAGTGGGCTTTAGTATATAAAAATATCCCTCCCATAAAGATATTTTTGCACCAAATGTCTCATAATATAACTTTTTGTACCTAATATACGTAGAAAAGTACAATTGGCTTGCTTTATGGAATATGTATTTATGATGAAATACTTAATTAGAAGTTAATGCTTGTGCTCCAGTAGCTAATGCCTGTAATTCTGGTTACACAGGAAACTGAGATCTGAGGATCAAGGTTTGAAGCCAGCCAGATCAGCAAAGTGTGTGAGATTCTTATCTACAATTATGGCTCAAGTGGTAGAGTACTAATCTTGCGCACAAAAGCTCAGGAATCGTGCCAACGCTCTGAGTTCAAGCCCCGGGACACACACACACACACACACACACACACACACACACACACACACACACACACACACACACACACACACACACACACACACACAGAGTTATTAGTGAACTTTTATTATCAGTGAATAATGGAAGTACAAAATCCAGTCCCTTGAGTATCTACTGTAACACATTTGGATCCAGGTGATATATTATCTACTTATTCATCAGTTCCCTCTGGAAAATGGTGCAAAGACCTTCATTTGCTTTCCCAAAGTGATGTTTGTCTTTTAATTAAAGCTTCAAATTTGCTAGACAGTAAAAGAGTTGTTTCTTATATTTCTTCAGCTCAATAGAAGCTTTGCAATTGTGAAAGTTACAATAATGGTGAGGGTTAAAATCTGAAAGCCGCATGTGTTAAAGACTTGGCCCTCACTATATGGCCCTATTGAGAGATGACCTTGAGGGTGTAGCTCTCACCAAATGCATAGTTCATCCTTGGTAAGTCCACAGCTGAATGGGTTATGAGCATGTTCCCCTAGCTAGAGAAAGTAGTTCACTAAGGATATGCATTTGAAGGGTATATATTGTCCCTTGTCTCTTCTTCATTCTGTCTCTAATTCCTGGCTACCATGAAGTGAGCAACTTTTCATCCACTCTGCCCTTGGGTCATGGGCCGTCTGCCTTGCTTCAAGCCGAAAAGCAACTAGGCTACCCAAGGACTGAATCTCTGAAGCCACGAGCTAAAACAAGTCTTTCTTCCTTCCAGTTCTTTTTCTTAGAAATTTTGCCAATGAGGAAAACAATAACTATAAACTAAAATTCAATAACTTGTGTTTTAAATAGAGTACTGTGTAACATGGAAAGAAAAATGATTGGGAATCCCACCTACACACAAAAATTATTTTAGGATGTCTGCATTTCAGTTTGGTTATTAATGAACATAGAAATTTCAGTAATATTTTATAGAGATAACAAAAATGATCACTATTTTACTCTCTTAATATAGACATAATGTAAATACATCTCATCTGTATGTAATATGGTATAAATATATTGTATCTATATATGTAAATACACAAAAACAGCCTTCCTTTTTGTTTGCTTAAATTTGTAGCATAGGAATAACTAAGAGATAAATATTCTGCTATGAAATCTATAACTAGATGTTCTTTAAACATAAATGGAAATTATACCCCAACTCTGAGCTACCAAGTGTCAGTTACTGTGTACTTTTCCTATCCTGGGTTTCTTTTGCATGTGCACTGTCAAGGATATCTGAGAATTGTGCTTTTCTTCTCATTTCTCTTGCAGGCTTCACCGCTGAAAACTTAGTTCTCCATCTGTCTTGAACAGTGTTTTCTTTTTTCTTCTTCTTTTTTTTTTTCCAGTTTCTGCCCCATTGCTGCTTTCTTTCCTGGTCCAACTTTATACCCTTCTACAAGTTTAGTTTTCAGTCTTTATTCTTTCTTTCATTGTTTCTATTCATTAGTCTCTGTTAGTTTGTAGAAAAATAATACTAAATAATACTATAAAAATGGCTTTTCATGGAATCCCTTCTCAAATGTTACTTCGTCATTCCCATCAGTCTTCTATAATTAAGACCAAGTCATGGGACCTTGGCCTGTTTCTCTAAGGAAAGAAAAGATACCCAAGAAGTCATGGTTGACAATAAAAAAATGTGGGCTTAGCTTTGAGTTTCAAGTATAACTATTTTTAAAAATTCAAAGTGAGACATTAAGAGAGCTACAGAAAGAACTGTTTTAAAATAGTCAGAGAAAGGCTGGAAGGTGGCTTAGTGGTAGAGTGCTTGCCTTGCATGCATAAGGCCCTGAGTTCTATTCCTCAGCACCACATAAGCAGAAAAAGCTGGAAGTGGTGCTATGGCTCAAGTGGTAGAGCACTAGCCTTGAGCTGAAGAGCTGAGGGAAAGCTCCCAGGCCCAGAGTTCAGGCCCACAAAAAACAACAACAAAATAAAAACTTCAGAGAAATTTGAAAGAATTAAAGTTCCAAAGGCACCACATGAGGTAGTAGCCTCCTGGCTTCTGAGACATTTGTACTGAACATTACTATGTCTTTCATGAGGTTGAATTGGTAAATGGCTGGATAATAAATATAAAAGAAGTTGGGTTTGATTACAACTTTACTAGATCCAGGATATTTCAAAAACACCACCACCATCAACAACAGCAAAAACCCAAGTCAGAGTAATTCTCTCTAAAAAGCAGCAGGGACACAGATAGATTGGGAATAAAAGAGGTGTTTGATAGAGATCAGGAGGCCATACTTCGGGGCCTGGGACCACAGTACCTGTACGGTGCACATGACTGCATGAGAAGGTACCAATTCATCGGAGACCAATGCACAATGCCCAGGAAACAAACAAAAACAAAATTCAAAGGACATATCAACACCACATGGAATGCATAAGGACTGGACAATCTTCCCTATGAAAGCCACCTAGTGATATAGACTCCTTAGAATCCAGATACAAAATTGGAAAGATACGGAGGGTGCATCACTTCATAAGAGATACAGGCTTTGCATTTTGTTAGCAAGATCACTTATTACGTCCGTAGAATCTCCAAATTTCAATGTCCTATGTTGGATCAGATCCATGCATTATGAAAAAGGACTTTTTCCTAATCTCCATGGAGCTCACAGTTCCTTGGAATATTTCAAGCATCTCTTTTTCTCTGTAATAATGCACTGTGCATTGTCTGGCAGATATGACCCCAGCAAACTAAATTCCACATGTGGAGTGCTCAGCTTATAGTATTTAATGATGCATCTACATTGCCTATTTTGTCACATATACCTCACACACTCATAGATTGGGTATCAACTTTGAATTTTTCATCCTTCTTCTTAATCCCTCTGTCCCAGGAGTCCTCAGGCAGATCCTTGTTTTCCCTCATATCTGCCTCCTGGTTCCATTCTTGGTGCTTCCACAATGGTTCAAGTAACCATGAATAAATGAAATAACACAATTTAACTTCAAAACACTCATGGATGAACAACTAGCAATAGTCACTTCATGAAAAGTAGCTACTTGTTTGTGTAGTATGGCTTTAAAGTATCTCAATGATTGGATGCTCCATTCATAATGTTCTCTTTTTTTTGTAATGACTGTGAATGAAATGGTTTTCAGACAAACACAATGTGTCCTACAGTTCAAGAAGTCAGTGTCAGTGGGCTACCTTCTTTCAGGTTCTGATCTGTTCCTTATCTTTTCAGCTCTTAGAGATTGCCTGCATTCTTTAAAAGGCTCATGGTACTTTCTGTGTATCACTTCTAACTTCTAATCTAACTTCAAATCACATTCTGCTCAGTCTGATCTCCTAACCGTCTTCTTTTGTGAAGAAGTCGATTACATAGTGCAAGCTTGGATAATCCAGAATAATGTCAACTTCTCAAAATGTTTAATTATTTCTGCAAAATTCCCTCCCCTCCCCGCCACACACAAACTATGGAGTTAGACATGAATATCTTGGGCTGGGGAACATTATTCTGGTCAGGATGTCCACTTAAGAATCTAGGCTCTCTTCAGCTATATCTCTCTGTTCCAAGGAGCAATGAGACTCTTACAATTTCTGTCTCATGGTAGATTTCCTGCATTCTCATCTCAAAACATTTTTTTAACTTTTCCCATATTTGGACTACCTGTTGCTGCGAGCTGCCTAAGTTCTACTCACCCTCGCATTCTCTGCTATTCTTTCTCATGCCTTCAGCCTCCTGCGATTTTCTTCTTTAATTTGCTCTAACAGTCATTTTGTATACCATCTGGGGAGGATGGCATTTGCTGAAGTTCATGTTGATAATTGCCTTAATTATATGGTGATCCTGAAACAATCAGTCTGCAATGAGTGAAGCATCAGTTTTAGATGTTAAGCAAGTTAAACACAATCAAAGGTGACTTCTGACTGAAAATTTATAATCTGGTAAGAAGTGAAAATATTATTAGATCAATGAGTGTATTTTTCAATTTTGTTTGCTCTTTTTTAATACGAATTTTATTTTATTTTCTTTAAATACTTGTACAAAGGGGTTCCAATTTAACACACGCCAATTTATGAGTATAATACAACTTGATCAATGTACCTTATTCATCATTTTCCCACCACAGTTATCAAAACCCTACTCATCCTTTCAAGTTACCTAGTTTCATTTTCACATATGTACATTGAATAGTATGACAGTATTTACTAACCATTCCTCTTTCCATTCATCTCCTTCAGCCCTTTAACCTCTTTCCCCTCAGACAAGACACATTTCAATTTCCTGGTCTTCATTTTGTTTAACTATCTGTTAATTGTCAAGGGAGATAAACTATATGGATCTACTCCTGTGTATGTCATACTTTCATCAGTTTGTGCATATATGCATAGGGCCCTCTATGCATTTTCCTATATGTTCATAATTTAGATCTAACTTTCACATACAAGAGAAAACATATGCCCATTGTCTCTCTGAGCCTTACTGACTTCACTCAACATAATTTTTTCCAGATGAAAAAACATAAGTTTGAAATCATACTGTCCTGAGTTAAAATGTGCTTGTAATTGGAACACTTTATCTATCTTCATTAAAATTCAAGTATTCTCATCTATAAATAATGAAGACATTTTTATTATAAGATTGACTAAATATATAAAAACATAGTTTGTAAAGTTCATGTTCTATTGGAAACTCAAAAAAGTTTCTTACATGATTGTTGACATCGAAAAATCTATTATGGGGCTGGGAAGGTGGCTCAGTGGTAGAGCGCTTGCTTTGCATGCCTGAGGCACTGGGTTCCATTCCTCAGCACCACATAAGCAAAAAGAAAAAAGCCAGAAGTGGTGCTGTGGCTCAAGTGGTAGAACGCTAGCCTTGAGCTGAAGAGCTGAGGGACAGTGCTCAGGCCCCATGACCGGACCCCCCCCCCAAAAAAAAAAAAAGAAAAAGAAAAAAGAAAAAGCTATTATGTATGCAGAGGACCAAGAGAGAACACCCAGTCAGACAGCTGCTAAATGGAGATGGCAGGATTGGAGTAAGACTGACGTCTGTATATAATGTTTCTCTTGGAGATAGCAAGAAGCATCCTGGTCATTAAATCTGACTTGTAATGGTGCACACAGATATTTTAGGGGAGCCATGGGACATTTTTTCATGGAAAGTATAAAACAGGCCTCAGGTTTTTTTAAATTTTATTTTTATACAATAAGTTTATTTTTTCTTGTTCTATAAAGCTTCCCTTTAGGGTTTTGTTTTTTGTTTTTTGTCATGGGGCTTGAACTCTGGGCCTGGATGCTGCCCCTCAGCTCTTCAGCTCAAGGCTAGTGCTCTACCACTATAGCCACAGTGCTACTTCCGGTTTTCTGGTGGTTTATTGGAGATAAGAGTCTCACAGACTTTCCTGCCCAGGCTGGCTTTGAACCACGATCCTCAGACTTCAACATCTGAGTAGATAGGATTATAGGAATGAGTCGCTGGCACGCGGTCCTTTAGTTTGTTTTTTAAATGTAATATTATTTTCCGTAAGTATTTGTACAAACAACAGAGCAGTTTGTCAATACAGTGCCTCTTGATCATTGTCACTCCTTTGAACAGTTTCACCCACTATTCTCACTCTACCTATTCCCTCACTTTTCTTGATTTAGTAGGATATGGACTGAATGTTTTTGTCATTTAACAGAGCAGTTTATGTATGCAATGCATCTTGATCTGTGGCATCTCCTCAACTTTTCCATCTCCTTCCTGCCCCCTGCTGGACCCACCTCTTCTCTTCTCTCTCTTTTCTCAGGTCTGTGGCATATACAATGCTTTCTTGCCTAAATTCTACTCATTTCCCCTGTTCATTCTTCTACTCCTCTCCTCTTGCCCTGCACTTTGCAGGTACCCATTTCCTGATATTTATTTTGTTAGGCTTTAACTTAGTCTTTCTAAAGAATTATACTATTTTTAGACTCCATAGATTTCTATTATACTCTGGTTAACTTATTTACAACTACTTGGGTGCCATCCAATATATATATATATACATATATATACATATATGTATAATATATACATATATGTATATATATGTATATATATATATATAACCTGCTATCCATCAGACAAAAGTCTAATATGGAGCTCAAAAAATTGAACCCTCAGGGCTGGGAAGGTGGCTCAGTGGTAGAGCGCTTGCCTTGCATGCATGAGGCCCTGGGTTCGATTCCTCAGCACCACATAAGCAAAAAGAAAAAAAAAAGCCGGAAGTGGTGCTGTGGCTCAAGTGGTAGAGTGCTAGCCTTGAGCTGAAGAGCTGAGGGACAGCACCCAGGCCCAGAGTTCAGGCCCCATGACCAGACCTCCCCCCAAAAAATTGAACCCTCAAAAAGTAAACAAACCCTCAAAGAAACAGCAACCTAATTAATAAATGGGCTAATGACTTAAAGCAGATGTTTCAGAAGAATATGGCCAACAGATACATGAAAAAAATGTTCAACATCTCTAGCCATAAAAGAAAGGCAAGTCCAAACAACACTGAGATCCCACCTCACCCTAGTTAGAAGAGCCATTATCAAGAAAACTACCAATAACAAATGCTAAAACATGGGCTGGGAAGGTGGCTCAGTGGTAGAGTGCTTGCCTTGCATGCCTGAGGCCCTGGGTTTGATTCCTCAGCACCACATAAGCAAAAAGAAAAAAGCCGGAAGTGACGCTGTGGCTCAAGTGGTAGAGAGGTAGCCTTGAGCTGAAGAGCTGAGGGACAGCGCCCAGGCCCAGAGTTCAGGCCCCATGACCAGACCAAAAAAATAAAACAAAAAACCAAAAACCAAAAAACAAATGCTGGCACAAATGTAGGCAAAAGGGAACTCTATTACGCTGTTGGTTGGAATGTAAACTTGTTCAACCACTGTTGAAAGCAGTATGGAGGTTCCTATGACCCAGCACTTAAACTCCTGGGCCTTTATCTAATAGAGCACAAACAAGGCTTCACTAAAGCTACAACTATAACCATGTTTATTGAAGCACTATTTACCATAGTCACGATATGAAATCAGGCCAGATGCTTCTCAACAGACAAATGGATCAAAGAAATATAGTATTTATACACTCATCCGTCAGAAAGAATGACATTGTATCATTTGTAAGGAAGTGGAAAGACATGTAAAAATATATTAAGTGAAGTAAACCAGACCTAAAGAAATGTAGGTTGTGTGGTTTCCTTCATTTGTGGGAACTGGAATAGGCCAATGATTTGAAGCTAGCTGTTTCCAGAAGGACATAATTTATTGTCAAGCTTCACTCATAGGCTTTTATCATTTACCTGTGCTGGTAAAGGCTTTATAATGATAGAATCTGTATTTGTTTTGTTTATTTCTTTATCCCCAGCATCAGGATAGAGCTTGGCAAATATTAATGTCTATTGAATAAATAAATGGAGAAGTACAGGAAGACAACCTTAACTATGTAAATCCTTTTAGCTTCTCTTGCAGAGCAAATAATCTGAGGATTTACCTTTCTCATATACACTTTCCAAATTTTAGCTTGTTTTCTAAAAAAACTGAAGTGAGGACTATAAATGTGAAAAGACAAATTACTTGCTATGTCGAAAACTGGAAAAGGAAAGGATCAACATTTAAGTGAATTTTAACATACTCTACATAAAAACATCTTGCCTGAGTCTCAAAGTTATTTCTGTAAAAAACAATTCGTTATTAATTTTATTCTTATGATCCTGAAAATTTGCTTGCCTTACTAATTTATGGTAAGGTAGGTAGACTGAGAAGCACATGCATAAACAGACCTAATTTGACGATGCTTTTATAGCATCCAAGTAAATTTATATTTTTGCATAATTCATACTCTCTCACACTAAGTTTCTGGGTTCTCAGGAAATTCTAATGAATCTATAATGTATAAAATGTTTATCACTTCAAGAACTGATTGCTGTAGCTGATGAGAAAAACTCTCAAAAGCATCACAGGCACACTGGAGACAGATCTACTCACCACTGGCTTCTAAAAACTTCAGATCTTATCATTCTAATTATTGTGCCACCAGGAACATTTTAAAATATTAAAAAATGGTCTAATAAGCTGAAATACCTTTCCCATATTCACAATTCGAATCGTAAGGAGCGTAAGGAAGTAAGTTTAGTCACTAATGGCTTCATAACTATGGTAGCATCATAACCACCAACATTTTCTAACTGAGCTGAGAATACCATAACATAATGTTAAGGGTTTTAATTTTAATATTATTGCTCAAGCTGAAGATTAATAAATGAGAAAGTTTAAATGCCATGTCCTGATTGCAGAGACAATTTTTACGTTTTCTAGAGACAATGGGAATAAGTGGTAGAAACGCCAGTGATAGCTAGCCCATGTGTTCCTTGGTATCATTCTATTAGATCAGGCCATATCTTAAATGTTTGTGTGTGTGTGTGTGTGTGTGTGTGTGTGTGTGTGTATGTGTGTACATGCATACACACACATTTTGTGAATTATTTTCATACTCAGGATTAGACAGATGACTATTAAGGAAGTGAATGGCTTATTTTTTAAAATCCTTTTTGCCATACGTGGGGAAGTCACCGGTTTGGGATTGGACATGGCTGTCTTTCGGTGAGTAGGTGTTATTTTCCTTAGGTTATCTTCTACCACAGTACTCCGTGATCCAATCAAACTCTTTCAATTGTGGAAAATTGGAAAAAGTAGGAGCCTGCTTTTGATTTGTGTGACAGAACTGAGTTTTTCCTTAGATTTTACCCATAGCAGGTGAAGAGAAATGGTAATGATGAGAGGGCCACACCCGTTGAGATGATCAAACCAATCACTTGCTCTTTCTCTGCCCATTGCCTGGATGGAGAGGGCTCAGCAGAAGACTCCAAGGTGGAGAAAGATCAGCTCGATGGATCTGATGTCCCTGAACCATTGAGGGAGAGGGAGGAGAAAATGTGTTTAAGACCAAGAACAATTCATGAGGTATTAGGGTGAGTATTAAGCATTTCAGTCTTTCAGGTGGAAGGCTTTAAGTCTGTGGTAACTCAGTGAAGCACAGATGGTCAAGTCTGTAGCTTATTTCCTCATGAGATCATAAGGCCTATGTTCAGTACAGTTGGACAAGGGAAGTAACATCAATTTAAAAGTTGAAAGGTGGGGGCTGGGAAAGTGGCTCAGTGGTAGAGTGCTTTGCCTCACATGCATGAGGCTCTGGGTTCGATTCCTTAGCACCACATAAACAGAAAAAGCTATAAGTGGTGCTGTGGCTTAAGTGGTAGAGTGCTGGCCTTGAGCTTAAGAGCTGAGGGACAGCACCCAGGCCCAGAGTTCAGGCCACATGACCAACAAGAAAAAAGAAATTGAAAGGTGATAAGTATGCTTCTAGTCATGTGCTTCAGTGTATTCAAAACTAAAAGAAAAAATTTAAAGACACTTTAATTTCTTTATTTATTTGATCAATGAATATATTCACTAAAGATTAGACTTTTGGGAATGAGAAGGATGAATCTAGTTTATATCTCTGTGGAGTTTGGACTACACTAGTCAGAAACATTACGCAAACAATGAAAAAGAAGATGTGGGTATCTGTTAGGATTAAACAGAACAGAGAGAGCTGGGCACCAGTGGCTCACACTTGTAATCCAACCTACTCAGGAGGCTGAGATTGGGGTTTGAAGCCAACCCAAGCAGGAAAGTCAGTGAGACTTTATCTCCAATCAACTACTCAGAAAAATCCAGAAGTGGTGCTGTGGCTCAAGTGGTAGACTGGCAGCCTTGAGCATAAAGAGGCTCAGAGACAGCATTTACTCAGACCCTGAGTTCAAGCCCCAGGACTGGCAACAAAAGAGACAAAGAACAGAGGAGCACGGTGACCATAACCCCAGTGCTATGGTGAGGTGGGCTGTAAATGTGGCATACATCATTATCCAATCATTGAGAATTTTGTTCCTTTGCCTCAGAGACTGTGCTCCTAGTTCTTCATTTGCAAAATGCTTTTACTTATGACAATGGACTCCTCAAATCCATAGTTGTTTCAGTTGAGAATCCTCTCAGAACACTTGGCTCAAGAGCCATGGTAAAGCTGGGATTCATGCTTATAATCCTAACTACTTCAGAGACTGAGATCCAGAGGATTATGATTCGAGGTCAGTCCATGCAGAAAAGTCCATGAGACTTTATTTCCAGAATATCTACCAAAAACAGCTAGAGGCACAACTCAGTCATGGAGCACCAGCCAACCAAGCAAACAGCACCAGGCCCTGAGTTCATACTCCAGTACTCCCATGTTTCCTCAAAATAGGTCCTGGCAGGGGCCCAGGTTTCTGACTGAACGCTGGAGTTTTGTTCTACTTTTATTGTTTCTGATTGAACTGAGATGTTTCTTATAACATCATCTATTTCTATTCTGCCTCTGCTATTTGAGGAAGATCCTCTGGTGTTTAATAGTTCCTTCTGCTATGATATATGATGCTAGTGTTATTCCTCTAAACTTCACAATAATGGCAACAGTCAACACTTGTGGAGCCTTTTCTATGTGGATTTTTCACATATTAACTCACTTTATCCTCACGGCACCCAGTGCACTGCCGCTTTGTTATGGCTTCATTATAATGTAATATTATTGTTTGCTGTTATAGTCTCATTATTGATCTTCCTGGATTTCAAGAGCTTATGTTTCCTTTGACAACTACACAATGCATTTCCTCAGATTTTGCCCATTGTCCCAAGGAAATTTCTTTCTTCCTACAATTTAATCAGTCTGTCATCCTTGATTTATTTTCATGCTTCTACTTGTTCCTGTTCTTAGCATAAGATTGCACCAGTTTTAAAGAAAAAAACACTCTCATTTTCTCCTTGATTCCCAAGTGAGCTAGCACCATAGAGGCAGAATGTTTCATGCCTCAAAAACAACTTTTGCTTTTGCACAAAGTCAGCCAACTACCTACCTAGGCCTCATGTTAACAACTTAAAGCTAAAACTTACACTCTATTTTTTTAGTTTGTATAGAATATAGCTGTAATTTAAGATTTAGTCTAAGTGGCAAACAAAACTCCAAGAAAACAATGGCCCAATGGAAACACCAAATTATCCACCCTTCCCTTAACCATGAATTCTTAAAAAATAAAAGCCCACCTAAGAACCCTGACATGGAAAGACTTTTCTCTATTATCAGATACTCCAATACTCAAGGTCCTTTGGTTCCCCAGCATCTGCTAGTTTCTCCTATCCCCAAACTGCATTTGTTTGCTAAGCCTGATTGGCATATGTAGTTTTGCTGCTGAGCCCTAGCAGTAAGTACCCTGAGACCACCATCTTCTGTTGATACCCAGCAGCCTGAGAAACAAGTATGCTGGAACCAAAGCACTAGTTAATTTGACTGATTTTCTTGAAATTTTCAAACCCAGTGAATGCAGCCATCAAACAGCTGCTTGCCTGTGAATGAAGTTGCCAGCTACCTCAGTGACTTATGAAGGAAATGTGAATCCATGCAACTGGAATCCTCAAACTTCCACAATAATGTCAACTCCTATTATTCCTTTGCTTCTCTCCCTATCATTCAGCTTTGTATCCTTTTCTCAAGTTTCAAATAGGCCTATGATTTAGTAGGCTCCATGAATGACACCTTTGCTTCATCTAGCTAAAATTTGTATCCATTGGAGAAGATGAAGATTCTCTGCGCAGAGTGAAATATTACTTCTATGAGAGACTAAGTTTGGTAGATTGTGAACCTGAGACCAACCTGAGCTACCTAAAGAGATCCTTATTAAGGCATAAAGAAGAATGAAATTACAGTGCAGGAAAACAGATGCAATTAGAGATGATCATATCAAGTGAAATAATCCAGACCGATAAAGACAAATGGCACACATTCTCTATCACATGCGGACATTTTCTGCAGACCTCAGAAAATGAATGGCAGGGAGTGTTGTGACTATTTTGAATTTTGAACAAGTGGCAGTGTGGAGGGAGAGAGGAGAGGATAAAAAGGAGTGAATACGACTGAAATACTTACCAGGTTTGAGTACAGAACAATGAAACATGTCAGAATTGTTTTAAAGGGGGCAGTAGAGAATGAGAACTACAAGATGAATTTGATCAAATTACATTATATGTATGTATGGAAGTATCACGGTGAAACTCCTTTGTATAATTTATACAATAACCAAAAACGGCTACAGAAAAACAAGTATTACTTCTTTTGCTTGGGATGGGTTTTACTTGATTTCTGTGGATGTTATTCTAACTTTGAACCCTAAAATTAGGCAGACCAACACGCAATCTTAGACAGCCCTAACAAAACCCAAGTCTCTCAAAACTAAAGAGAGAAGAGATCCCGTGTCCCCTGGTTTCTATAAAGTATGAACATGGATGTTGGGGATGTTGGGATGAAGCTATTCTTAACCAGATCCTTATCCCCAATTCATTGTCATCAAATGATGCAAAGGCTGGGTGTGACAAGGCCATGCTAGGAACGTTGGGTGGTGAAGCTCTGTCAGTACTGATGGAACCATCAAGAGAGGAAGATGCATGCTCCCTCTCACACCTTAGAAAACATGAACTCTGGTGCTACTTAGGCAACACAGTGGAAAATAGAAAATTAGACAAGAGACAGAGACAATTAGCAGGACTCCAAAGTAGCTGAAAAATCTTTCAAGTTTACTTAACCAAGGAATTAAAAAACGGTACCAAAAATATCTAAAATTTGCAAAAGAATGTTTCAATCAAGATTCTGTGTGTGTGTGTGTGTGTGTGTGTGTGTGTGTGTGTGTGCACGCACACACGCGTGCATGCACGTGTGAGTCCTTGGTCTTGAACTTAGGGCATAGGTGTTGTCCCTAACCTTTTTGTTGATGTCTAGTGCTCTACCACTTGAGCTACAGCTCTTCTTATGATTTCTTTCTTTCTTTCTTTCTTTCTTTCTTTCTTTCTTTCTTTCTTTCTTTCTTTCTTTCTTTCTTTCTTTCTTTCTTTCTTTCTTTCTTTCTTTCTTTGGTGGCTAATTAGAGATAAGAATCTCTTGGACTTTCCTAGCTCAGCTGGCTTTGAATCCTAACCTTCAGATCTTAGCCTTCTGAGTAGCTGGGATCATAGGCATGAGCTACTGGCACTCAGCTTAATGTGTTTTAATGAAAAAACTTACGGTAGCACTGAAAATACAAAAAACGGTATAAGGATAACATGGACAAACATCTGAGCTCAAAGGCAATTTTATAATATCATTTATACTACTTAAAATCAGATAATGATTTCAATATTCAACTGTGAGATATTGTGGAGGTAATTGGCATGTTAGATATTACAGAGCTATTCATATCCATCTTCAAAAAATTTAACAACTTGAAGAAATGCTCATGATTAAAGTTCAAACAAAATTTTGATGTGTGTGTGTGTGTGTGTGTGTGTGTGTGTGTGTGTGTGATACACAAATTTAATTAAATAGCTATCTATTTTGGGAGAAATATACAACACATAAACCCTAGTTTAATTTTTGCTTTCTAATTTTAGACATTTTCTATTTTTCTACAGATATATATTGTTCTTTTACATATAAACATTTAAAATAAGTCATGGATTTTAACACAGCTTAGCCCAGAGTCATCGGTTATACTCCATGAAGAAGAAGCACGAGAGCGCAGCAATCAGAGAAAACCACTGAGCACAATCTAGTCTGAAGAATGATTCAGTGCCAATGGGTACCATTTGGCTATTGACATCATAATCCTAGTGAATGTTGGATTGATGCTTACTGCATCACACATAGGGTTCAGTCTTACATGAACTGACTCAAGCCCTCACAAGAACTCTATGAGAGGAACTGTCTAATTATCTTTACTTATGGTTGACAAAACTCTTGAGGCAGAGGGAGATTCCTCCTATTCTGATAGTAAGCACCAAGGGCAGACTCTGACTCATGGCATTTACCCTCTGGAAACTGGTATTCTAATCCTGGTATCTCACTGGGTAGATGCTGGAATTTGAAGCCCTGTATTATAACCCAGGAAGGAACTTATCATTTCTTTAATTCTTTATTTGTAGCACTGACATTTTAACTCAGGGCTTTGTGTTTGCTAGGTGGGTGCTCTGCCCCTTCATTCATACCTACCAGCTCCAGGAAGGGCTTTTCATATGCAGCTGCTTTTGTAGGGACTTTCATTAGGAAAAATACCTCTACATCCTTATTAATTGTATGGAACTCAGACTTAACCTCAAGACCTTTTCCAGTATTTTCTCACCTGAAAAACAATGTGGTTCCTTGTTATTGTAAAAATGATTTTTTTCTCAAAAAAGAACAGCTGCTCTAGGAGCCAAATTTGCCTTGAACCTTATGCTACATCTTGTCACACTGCTGGTTGTACATGACTCCATATTTTAAGTCATTGTAAACCATTTGTCTTTTATTTTCGTGGTGAGCTAAGGGATAATGGCAAAACCTAATTAGGAGCTCAAATAGCATTAATTTATAGTATTACTTCATATTATCTAGTTAGACTGGGATCACTGCTTAAGAAAATTGGACATAAGAAAAACAACTTTAGGAATTGAAAGAGTATTATTCCTACCAAGTAACAATTTAAAAATATGTTATTAATTCATAAGTAATACCTATAGATTAAAATGACAGAATAAAAGCAGGGACTATTTTAATATCCTGAGCTTTCTTATGCTCTTTAGTAGAGGTAACTAAATATAAAACTCAAGGATAGTCTAAAAATAAAAGAAGATCTTTTCTTAATTGTGTCACAGTATGAAGCTGCTTTAGGAAGTCCTATAAGCAATGTGAATACAGAATAAATTGAGAATTGTTAAAAATCAGAATGAATGACAGCTCATTAATCTCCTTAATTAAAACAAATTAATTACAGGAACTTGGTGACAAAAATAATACTGTACAAGGCAGAAAAAATAGAATTTATTTAAATAGCTCATTGATTGGAAAAGAAATTCAGATCATACGAACATTCATTAAGGAGCTGTAGCTGTTTAAAATCAGTTATGATTGACAGCTTCACACTGTGTTCTTACAGTACCTCATAATATTTTTTCCAAAAATACTCTTCTTTATTGGAAATTACAGGATATTCAGAGCTTTTACTGCAATCCAAGGACCAACATGTATCCCCTTGTGCCACACAGGTTCCCTTCTCTATCCTTCTTAGTGTTATCAGTTCTCAGTCACTTAAAAAAGTAATTATCTTGATATATTAGGTATTTCATATTATTCTCAGTCTTGTAGCCTGTTATTCAATCACATGTTTGTGAGAAAAAGCTTTAATTTTAAAGACACTATGGTAGCCAACTTCCACAATGGATAGATGAATGACTAATGATCAAATTGGAACAATGTCATTCCATCAGACCCCAAAGGGGAGAAAGGATGAGATCAAGGGTCATCTGATCACATCAATGCTTCCTTCTTATACCCTATCCCCCGGAAAGCAGGTCTAATTGTGGCAAAATTGACTGACATTAAGATTTTCCCCCTTGAAGGAAGAGGCTAAAAAGAATCAAGTAAAACTTCAGAGAAATTAGATTTACAATTCTTTTGCATGTAGACTTACAAAACAGTGAGGGAGAGAGGCATATAAAGACAGTAGACAGATTGCATGCACACATGTACACACGTGTGTAACACTTCACAGTTTCAAAGGTACTTTTGGAATGAAGTGATCAAGGAAAACTTACCTGAGAAGGTAATAGTTAAGCTAAAAGATTGATGGATGCATTGAAATATACCCTAATTTTTTTAGAAGGAAACAGCATTCTGGGTAGAAATTATAGCAGGAAGAACAGAGATAGGAGAGAGCTTGTTCTGGAAAAGATCTGCAAAAGGGGTGTGTGTGTGTGTGTGTGTGTGTGTGTGTGTGTGTGTGTGTGTGTGTGTGTGTGTGTGTGTGTGTGTGTGTGTGTGTGTGTAAGATGGGAGATACACAGTAAAACAGATAGGTAAGAAACACAGTTTTTCAAGGATTACCTCACTAACCTACAGCCAATTGGGCTTCGGAGAGGTCAGTTTTACTTAATGAGATGTCTAACACAATTTCAGCTGTTCTGATTTGTTTTTCTTTTGGAAATTTAGAATTGGCACACAGGGGTTGAGCAGTCACAGGCATTAAGGTGCCCAGTGACATGTGTAGGATATTGACCAGTGTCAGCATTGGAGAGTCAGTCAATCTTGACAAAGTTGTGGAAGGCCTGAACAGGAGTTTGAAAGAAATAGCTTTTTTTTTTTTTTTTTGGCATGGAGGACAAAGGAACAGATGCTCATAGAGAAATAGCAGTGAGAACACTGCGCACCCAGAGACGGCTGTTAGAAGAAGTAGACTCCAGATCGTTTTCTAGGTTCTGTGCAGTTCTGATTCGGATATGCATGTGTCTGTGGCGGAACCCTTCGTTTTATTTTTTGTTTTTGTCTTCCCAGCACTTATGTATCTCTTTCTCACTTGAAGACTGTGGCAGAACTGATCATTTTAGCGTCTCTTTGGCCTTTTGGTCTGGGGATGGGCACAGGCCCCCCAGTATGTATTTCTCCCAAGGATTTGGCCTATAGACCCTAGTGAAAAAGTATCTATTTAATTTTAAAAAGTATCTTTATTGTATTTCTTTTCTTTTTCTTTTAAACAAAGATAATTTTATTGTCATCATTAAGGTGTTTTATGGAGGGGTTACCATTTCATAAGTAATGAGTACATTTTTTTTTATTGGACAATGTCACCCCTTCCTTTGTCTTCTTCTAATGTTACCCTTCATTATACTTAAGAAAAATTTTTTCCTTCACAAGAAAAAAGATAAAACAAGTATTAGGAAGGCTGAAACCTCAAAAGTAAACATTTAGCCAAGATTTCCTGGAACAGCTGTGAACACTGAACACAATTTCCAATACTTAACATGGTTAATTTCAGGGAAATGCTAGTTTAATAGGAAAGACATTAGCTTTTTCTTTCTTTTTTTCCACAGGACCTTTTCAGATTTATTGGATGAGTAACGTTTAATTTCATGAACATTTAGTGAGTGTATTGTAGGCTTCATCTCCAAGTAATTTAAAAGATTTCCATAAATCTCTTTCAGAAATATAAACTTTACATTATTGTAACAATAAGCTTAAAACTTCGAAAGGCTTGCAAAGTTCCACTGAAAAGAACATTGGTTACAGCATTTGCAAGTTTTTGGTTTAGTGGTGACCTGAAGTGACACAATATATTTGCAAAGAGAAATTTTAAGAGAAGGAAAAAAATCTGTTATATTGTTAAAAGAACCATATTTTGAGGATGTAGATACATTGGACATACAAAAGCATACAAAAGGAAGTGTCATCATCAGATAACAAATCAATGGTGGTATTTGCATATTATTTAGTGTTATTTTCTGTAGAAAATAATGGAAAATAAAATTTCCATACATTTCACTTTATATGTATTATCTTTAGTTGTACAAAGGAGTGACCACTTAACAAAGCAGTTTGTGAATACAGTGCATCTTGATTAATGCCCCCCACCTTTCAACTCTCACACATCCCTTTCCTACCCACCCCTTCTCTTACCCTTCTTATGATCCAGTAATTATACTCCTGGACAATTACCCAAAAGATTACAAACCAGGATACAATAAAGCCACTAGTATGACCATGTTCACTGCAGCCCTAGCCAAGGTATGGAAACAGCCCAGATACACCTCAATGGAAGAATGGATCAAGAAAGCATGGTGTATATATATATATATATATATATATATATATATATATATATATATATATATAATGGAATTTTACCCATCCATTAGAAAAAAATGATATTGCCAAGAAATGGAAAGACCTGGAAAAAATTAAGTGAAGTAAGTCAGGCCTAAAAAGACAAAGGAGGCATCTTTCCTCTTCTATGTGGAAGCTAGATTTAGCTTAAAAACCTGTAAGTAAATACATTGGATAGTGGTTTTTGCAAGTGTAGATAAATATATGAACTGAATATGGTAGATTCAAGGGAGAACTCAAATAGTGTAATTCCTTAGAAAGGCAAAGTCAAAGTTCAATAAAATAAATACCAGGAAGCAGATATTTGAAAGGGATGAGTCTAGGGGAAAGGAGTAGAGGAATGAAGAAGAGGAGAGAATGAAGTCAAGAATTCAGTGTATATACTACAAAATAAATAGGACTTTAATTATTTTTAATTATGTGAAGTTTTAAAATATTTACTTCCCTATGTACTTTTCCAAAAGCAGGTATTAAGCTGGGCTTAAACAGAGATCCTGCTGTGGTCAGCTTCAGTAGTGTTGTATGAAGCAACTTTCTTTGGGGGAAAATTGGTTTTCTTGTTCAAGAACTGTTAACAATGATTAGGACTGGTAATCTATCAAAGGAAATTAGTATAAATTGTGGAAATTTTAAATGGACGAAATTGTATGTGGCAGAATTACCTAGAATTATGAACGATATCAACTGAGCTTGAAGCGCTGGGATAACAATATTGCAAGTGCTATTGTAGAGTCTAAAGTAGGCACCAGGTTATATATGTATGTATGTAAGGAAGCCAAAGGATATAGGGGATTTACGAGTATGCTTCTCCAGCAAAACAGAACCATCAAGATGTCATATCTATATCTATATCTATCTATCTATATATATAGTGCATGTATATATAAATATAGATGCATATATATGTGTATTTATATAATTGTCACTGGTGTCTGTGGAGAATTAGTTCTAGAACCTCTAAGGTCACCAAAATCTATAGATGCTCAAGTCATTTATAGGCAATATTATGTACTTACATAATCATCTGCAAACATCTGCCCATGTACTTAAGTCATCCTTGATTACCTATAAAAACTAATACAATATAAATGCTTTGTAAATAATTGTTGCTGTGTGTTGTTTAGGGAATGAAAACATAAAGTTCACTGCACATTTTCAGAACCAATATAGTGTTTTTGTCTGAATAGTTCCCCTTCATGACTGATAGAATCATGGCTGCAGAAGCAATGGGTAGAAAGGGCTAACTGCATGTACACATCACTTGATTTGAAAATAAAAAATCCTAAGTGAGTCATTTTGGATTAAAGCCCACCCCAATTACCTCATTTCTTGATTACTTCTTTAAACATCATTTTTCAAATATAATCATATTTGTAACGACTAAGTTTAGAACTTCCTAATGAAAATTTGTGTGTATAATGTGTATGTATGTTTTCATCTGCACAACTTCAGCTCATAGCAGAAGTCTGTTCATTTATTTAACAAATATACTTTAAAAGAATGATTAGGAACCAGACATCTTTAATACCCCATGTGTGTTCTCATGGACAGATGGCCAAATTGTCTACAGACGTATCATAGTAAGAGGACAGGCTGAAAGAACATTCCAACAAGCCAGATTTAATCTTACTAGGCAGTGCTGTCCCTATACCTATTTGTCCAACTACAGGGCATCTGACATATTAACATAATATACATCTAGAATTGTTGAAAACATCCCAGAAGGATATGTGACAATATATCCATAGTGGTTATTTCTGAAAATGAAAATTGTGAGTTACTTTGACTTTCATCGTGTTATTTGTATATTTAAACTCTCATTACAGCAAAATATTTCTTTGTAGTTAAAAATCCAGCAAAGAATTTAGTAACAGATTTCATCATTGTTAAAGTGAATATTCATTTGACAAATAATTATTTTGTTATTATTATTGGTGGTGGTGTTATATTGGTGGTACTGGGGTTTAAATTCAGGGCTTCACATTGGTTAGACAGGTGTTCTACCTTTGAGTTCCAGACCCAACCCAACAAAACCTTCTCATCTCTCTGCTTATATACAGGCTATAGCGATAAGTATTCTAATCTTACCAAAGAAGAGAAACGATCTTCCATCCCAGGGCAGGGAAGCCAGTGATGTTTGTACACAGGCCAAGCATAATGCTCCAAGCTAGGTTAACCACAAGGGCACTGCAGAAAGGAAACAGCTGGGGATTTATGGCCAGCGTTTTGGAAAAGGTGTTGACACAGATCTGGATATGTGCCAGTAGATTCAAACAGCAGAACAGCGGACGCTGAAAGAGCATTTCCTGCTCTCCCTCTAAATGCTCATCCCAAAAGGCTTGGGGAGCAGAGCTCATAGGAGGGGAGCAAAAGTAGAAAGCCATGCATCTCTGAGGACTGGAATAAGGGCAGCAGTGCACACAGGAAAGTACACAGCTCTGCTTTGTGTGATTTGGTGCCAGAATCAGCAGTGGGGTTAAGTCTTAAAAGATAATTGGAGGAAGTAGCTAGAGTTCCAGATTACTGCAGGGCACTTCTGCGGTGTGAATGAAGCATATAGACGGCTGCTAATGGCCTCAGAGGATTGATTTAACCTTCTCCTACAAGTGACTTCCTGCATATGGACGCTTGTAGAAAACAGGAGAAATCTTATTTGAGTATTTCTTTCTTTGGCTTTTTGTACTTAAGGCTGTCTTTCTATAAACAGCTTCCCTTCCAGTTTTTTGGTGATTAATTAGAGATACGAGTCTCATGGACTTTCCTTCCCAGGTTAGCTTCAAACCTCAATCCTCAGATCTCAACCTCCTGACTAGTTAAGCATGACCCCTTATACCTGGCTTTGAATATTTCTTTAAAATACCCTAACAAACAAACTTCAGTCCAGTTTTCTTTATGTTATTTCCTACTTTAAAATTCTCAGATTCTTGAGAGCTTTTAGGAAAACCAATCAAAATTAGAGATCTCCTTTCTTTGCTGCCTGCGTATTTTTCCTCATAAAAGCCAGATGCTGCTTCTTGGCTAATTCTACGCCCTGCTTTTGTACCAGCTGGGGCAGGGCACACAGCTGTAAGCCATGCAGAGTGACAGGAGGCAGGACTTGCCGTGTCTGTTTCCAAAGGAGTCTTTTTAGCACCTAACAAAATGTCCTGTGAGATCCAGGCTCACATTTGGGCAGCTCAGACAGTTCTATTTTTATTCTTGTGCCATTTTCCAGCCAAACTTGCAAAACCATGTCACAGTTACATGCAAATAAGGACGCAGACCTAGTACATGAGAACCTGCAAACTGAAGGAAAAGTTAAAATTCAGACTGTGATTGAAAAAAAAGAAGCTGTGAATGATCTTATGTGAACTATCCTCAGCTGTTTAGAGGCCAGTTTGTTTTGGCTCCACCTGTCTTGCAGAATACCATCCACATACATGCCAATCATGGAAGATAACTGTGAAGAAGATTTTAATTATTCCCGCAAGGAGGTGATCATTGACACTTGGTTTGGGTTTGTAGAAACAGCAGCAGCCCAACCTCCCCTGGCACACAGTTGTACATTCTCGAACCAAGCCTGCCAAGTTCCTTTTGCAGCCTTTCTCTAGATATCACATCCTCATTGGAACCAATACTTCTCCCTGTTGGCAGCTCTTACTGTAAACCCCTCTGCTGTGAATCTGTCCACAGATGCAGTAAATTCTTGAGAAAGCAGATGAAACTAGAGGGGGTGTAGGTGAGGAAAGTTGGGTTGCAATCTCTGGGATTTAAATAATAAAGAAAAACCCTCCTCTGATTTATAAAACAGGTTTCTGAAAATGTGCAAGGTGATCTTCTGGAAGTGCTTGCAAAGCAAAGCCGATTCCTGGGTCTTACTGGACACACTGGATTCCTAAGTGTTTAAAGTCTGGCCGTACAGTTTTATAAAGCATGTCAGGAAATTTTTGTTCAGAAAGGTATAATCCATTCTCTTTCTCAGATTGCCTTACAGTGAATTAGTTTCCCAACAGAATGGCTCTCTCTCCTCTCTCTCCCTCCCCGCCCCTCTCTCTCTCTCTCACACACACACAGAGGCTTGAACTGGGGCTTGGACATGCAGTTTCTTAGCTATTTTGCTCAAACCAGGCATTCAACCACTTAAGCCACAGGTCCACTTCTGACTTTGTGGTAGTTAACTGGACTGACTTTGAACCATGACGCTCAGATTTCAGTCTCCTAAGTAGTTAGGGTGTAAGCACTGATGCCCGGCCAGAATGATTCTTGAAGGTTAATTTGAGTGTGGAGGAACATGTGAAGATCAAGAACAATTGATGAAAAGGACAAGATTCATCCCATCTTCATGCAATGATTAATTTTATGTGTCTACATGCACAATGTTTTTGAATGAGTTTACTATTTAAGTGGGCGAATTTAGAACACAGTGTGATCAGGCTTTATAATGAGTGTGGGCTTCACCCCGTTGAAAGAATGGCATTCCTGGACAATAGAGAAAATTTGGAGGCTTGTTTGGGAAGACGATGATCTCTGTAGGATTTTGATAAATCTGTGTTGGGATATGTGGTATTTGACATCCCAGTGTAATGCGTAAGAAAGGAAACAAATGAGCAATTAGGGATGTGCTTGGGGAACTTATGAAGGAGGTAAGAATGATGAAGATTTGCAAGTTATTGATGAAAGGTCATTGCTGACGCTGGGAAGAGGTATTCAGATTGACAGGGTCTATTTTGAAATGATTTTGATATCATAAGTAATGTGGGCTTCCTAGAGTTTGGAAGAATTTCTTCCTCTTAGGATAAGCATTTTAATGTACCAGCTGAAGATGGTTTGCACACATAATTAGGGCTCCTTATGACCATAGACCTGAATGTACAAGGGCGTCAATCTATGTCCATGTCATGAGAACACTGAGATCCTTCTTTCCCTTTGGTCAATCTCTTCCATTGTATTTTTTTCCCATCAACCAGTTCATCTCTCTCAGAGTACTCTGTAGCATATCTTTCTAATATGTGACATTAACCTTTGGTCTACTGTCTATTATAAATGACATGAACTAATGACATCAATATAGACATGATCAGAGATGTCATGATATTTATAAATATTTAGACACAGTATTTTGATTCTGTGTACTTAGGGACAGTTCAATCACATCTTTTCATTCTTAGGAGTATGGCTAAATTGGAAAGAACTCTAGCTTATTTGATAAAACAATGAAAAAGATTCAAATCCAGGAAAGCAATAACCTGATGGACAATAACCAAAAGAATGCAGAAGTCAAATTGATAGGCAGGATATGAAATCACTTGAAGTTAGTTGCATAAACAAAAAAGTAAAAGCAAATATTGATGTATAGATAGATGTATGCTTATTTATTTAGGTGTGTGTGTGTGTGTGTGTGTGTGTGTGTGTGTGTGTGTGTGTGTGTGTGTGCGTGCGCACGCGCCAGTCCTGGGGCTTGAACTCAGGGCCTGGGCACTGTCTTTGAATGTTTATGCTCAAAGTTAGTGCTCTACCACCTGGACCATAGCTTCATTTATGATTTTTTGGTGTTTAATTGGAAATAAAATCTCATGGACTTTCCTGCCCAGACTGGCTTTAAACCACAATCCTCAGATCTCAGCCTCCTGAGTTGCTAGGATTTCAGGCATGAGCCACCAGCATATGGCTTATATTTGCTGTATCAAATGACCAAGTTCTCCACAATTCAAAGTCCTGATTTGTCTGAAGAAACAGAAAAGTTTGAAGTGACAACAAAATACAAATAGTCTCTGCATGGGTTAACACCATAATTAGAATCTGATAGTAGTTTTTGTGGCAGAGTCATGATGTTTTTTTAAATTAATAATTAGAAAAGTTCTATTTCAGTATTTGAAATGCTGCCCCAATTATTTTATTTTTTTCATTGTTTCATCCTCCTTTATTTCCCCCCTACCATCATGTCTCCCCACCCCCTTCTTCCCACCCCCTCAATATTGTAAAGTTCGTTTTCAATATAGTGTCCTGTACATCTCATTGTTACAATGGGTCAGCCTGCATCCTTATTCAAGTGTTCTGCAATATCCCTTCCCCTCCCCAAATTACAAAAAGATATATACAAGGTGCAAAGCACCAGCATCAAATCCAGTGAAAATAGGGGTTATACCATGGGGGAAGAGCATACAATAGAAACAAAAGAATGTCATGATGTTATTATAACCAATAATTTGCCATTTTCTACCTCTAAAAACATTCAATGTTCTTTAAAAAGTATTACAACATGAATTTTCAAGAATTTCTTTGCAAAAAAAATCTAATGCAAGCCATAGAATATTTATTACTCCTTTCAAAATGCATAACAACACTAGGCTTTGAGATCATATTTGTGATGAACAGGGAAAAACACTTATTTCCTATACTATGTGTCACATTAAATGGACATATCACAGAGCACAAGAGAGCAGAAAAGGTGAGATGCTTAAAAATTTTTTTGCTGTCCATCAAAAAGCCAAGTCCTCTACTTGTTTGTTTCCAACACACCACAACATAAGAAAAGGACTTTTTTTATGATCCTGGCTTCATGTGACTATCAGGGTTTCAGCTGTGTAGGCTCATTGGTCAGACCTGAGCTAATATTCAGATCTGATGTGTGATTCTCAAGGTTGCATGGGGGGGGGAGGTGTTGGTGAGACAACAGGATCACGATGACCACCCCCCCAGCAATCAGTACTATTTTATGAAGTATGAACACTTATCCACAGCAAAGAATGAATGATTTAGATTCATGTGCATGGGAAGGTGTGCTGCAGGACTTTCACCAGTGCTTGTAACATCCATCCTCTTTTTTTAAATAGGAGGCTGATGATTCCTCCCAGGACTGTTAAGACTGACAAAACTTATAAAATGTGCCGTCTCCGGATCTAGCTAGAACACAATAAATTTACTTTGTTTTTCTGTTATCAGAAGAGACCAATGAGTCTGAGGTAAATGACTACAGAACTTATTTTTGTCTACCTGAAAGTAAGGATGATTTCTGTACACATAAAGCCTTCTTTCATTGTATTATGGCCAGATTTGCCGGCATCTGTCGGCCCTCTGGCTTTTCTCTCTCTTCTCTAGCATCTTCAGTGAGCAGGACTAGGGCAGGCAATTTTGATCAAATGCCAGATCCACTTGGATGCTCAGTTGATATTAATTAATTCTCAGCAGCAGCAATTTGGCAGTAGATCTTGACTTGTGTGACCTCTCATGCTGGATGAAATTATACTCAGCTGATTTCTTTTCCCAGACAAATCCTTTACAACTTTCCCAGGCTTTTGGCAGAATACCATTTTTTTTTGACAATTCTGCAACTGACACTTTGGGTGGGCTGATGTTAAATAAGTAAAATGTGAGACATTATAAATTTGATTTTTTGATGTTTGAGAGACACTGAAATAAATGTTGTAAAGATCTACCATTTATTTTCTGAGTTTTCTGGATCTCAGGATGATGTATTTAGGATGCAGTCTCCTGCCTTCCCCTTCAATCATTCAGCATGATTGCTCACTATAAGGTTTTCTTCAAAACAAACAAACAAACACACAAACAAAAACAGCTTCTTTCTGACAGGGGAGGGCTTCAATTTAGTTCCTTGGATAACATCAGATTTCCATTAGTTCCCAAACTCCACCTTTTCTTCTGCTATTTATGAAATCGTTTCTTATGTGATTTTATTCTGTCTTTGATGCAGAAGTCAGACACAGAGCTGATGTGAAAAGATGATGACCCTTTGAGCCCGACCTTTCCCTTCTGCATAACTCATTACAAGTAATGAGTACATCATGTTCTAACCATCTGCATCCCAATAACGTTCTTGTATCCAGTGTTTAATGTAGCTTAAAATGTCAACAGTTTGGCAAATTGCTAATCGTTTGCTAATAAAAATAATTTTCTACTTGTAGTCGTTATTTGGTAATAATAGTTACTATTTGGCAATTGAAGATATTGTTACTACTAATATTATTTGTTTCCTGAACTTGTGTGAACTTCCCACAATGCATTATCATGCTTAGTTATCTTTATTCCTTCTTTTACCATGTTTTTAAGGTTTTTTTCCCACTGTATCTCTAGCACCTGAGATTATGTTTGATATAGAGTAAATTATTTAGTAAAAAATTTGTTGGGTGACTGAAGGATGAAGGACTAGGGTAGAAAAATAGCAAAATTGCTATTTTTTAAAGAGAGCAAACATGATGAACATTAGAATTTTCCTGCCTGTTCCCTCTATTTCCAACATGCTCTCAAGTAACTCTAACTTATCCTTCAGATAAATTTTTTTCTCAGCCATTTATGATGCTTATCTTGGGTGTAAGGTTTATAAGAACCGAGTTCTTATCTGACACACCAACTTTAGTACTTAAAGAGTCCTAAAGGTTGTAGATAATTAAAAACTGTATGTTGATACATTACCCTATGATGTGATTTTTCTTTATTCATGATACCAAATACTGCACTCATCACACTTTTGTTTAGACCATGTTCATTATCTTTTTCTCTGGATGTTTCCCTTATTATAATTAGTAATGTACACATGGGCCAATGTGTCCCCAGGCCATAAGCTTTCTGTCTTCAAATTGTCTTTTTAATTGTATCTACTAACTTGTAAACTGATACTTTAAGTCTTATACCAGTTGTTCACCATCTCCTTTTGGAATCTGGTATCTCTAAAAAAGCTCTTTGTACTGTTGGCATGGTTTGAATGTATGTGCCCCTCAGATTTCTGTATCGGTTGGGAAAAAATGAGAAAATGCAACTTTCATATATTATAGAACTCTTAGTACTCAAGGAATAGAAGTGAGCTTTCTATAATTACATAAAGTCTACCTACAAAACAACCAGAAAAGAAAAAGTGAACTACATCGCATACTTGAGTAATGCAACACGAAAGCCGTTCTCATAGAGCAATGGGAAGTGTCAGGATAGTTGATTGCACCACACTGATTACACCACACATAATAAACTCTAAGTGGGAGGAAGTAGAAGTCCCATATAACACACTCAAGCTTGATGATTCTCTAGAGGACCCTGCAGGCCTCAAAGAAATTGTGGTTTTCATTGTGTTACAGTATTAAAGGGAAGGAGTGAAGATTAAAAATAATAAAGAGAAAAGGCACAGGGGTGAAGTTGGGGACTAACAAAATTTCCCCTTGGTAATTAAGTTCAATTACTTCAGCAGCTGGAGTACTTCTCTTGTTGATTCCATCTGTGGCATATAATATACCAAATATCCAGGCAGAAGTCTCAGATGGATCACTGTCCAATTTTATATCCCCATTGAACTATTTTCTTCTCTAACCCCAGCCAGAAGATTGTTGTGAGGATGGGAAACGCTAAACATCTGTGTGTTTATTAGATATAATAATTTAGTAAGAAGAGAGCTGAGAATGTAGCTCAGCGATATAGCATTTGCACATTATGTACAAAGCCCTGGGTTCAATTCCCAGCACCACCCAAAAAACCAGTATTGAGAAAATTTACTTGGCATTCACTCCTTGATTGCTAGATATGTAATCCAAGTTTAACAGGTAATAATCTCTTGCCGTATAAACAGGGTACATTCTTCCAAATGGAGCTAACTTTGATAAACTAGTGCCTTTTCTCTTGATCCAGCTACATCTGGGTAATGGAATATGTGGAATAACCAGTTATGTTCTTGAACCTGTGTGTAATGCTGTTCCTTCTTGAGTGGGAAATCTCTTGAAACCCGGCTCTGCAGAACACAGTGATGGTAGATAAGACATGGGGGGAGCAAGCAGATGGTGGTGTTGGCTGAAGAATTGTAGAAAAGGAAAGGAAGCCCATCTCAAGAATATTTGTCTACTTCTGTGGGTCTGAGTCTCCCTCCCTCATGACAGAAGGGGTACAATATGAAGAGAATGCTGGCAAGTGGCAGAAGACATGGTGGACTCCATGCTGATCTCTATCAGCGCTGGATTAAACACTCAACACTAGTGATAACCAGACCACATTTACTTAGAGTAGATCAATATAGTTGTCAGTTAACGTAGTTACATCAATGCAGTTAATGAGACGGATAACCTCTGTTCCTGACGACATCACCTTTTTATTTCTTCCTTTTTTGTCATGTGTCAAGCTTTAGAGTATCTAAGGAAAGGGCTCGGTTGATTTTTCTTTTCTTTTTTTTTTTTTTTTTTGGGTCCGGTCGTGGGGCCTGAACTTGGCCTGGGCGCTGTCCCTCAGCTCTTCAGCTCAAGGCTAGTGCTCTACCACTTGAGCCACAGTGCCACTTCCGGCTTTTTTTTTTTTTTTCTTATGTGGTGCTGAGGAATTGAACCCAGGGCCTCAGGCATGCAAGGCAAGCGCTCTACCACTGAGCCACCTTCCCAGCCCTCGGTTGACTTTTCTTGCATGTGTACTTTGTTTCAACCTAATTATTCTTTTTGCAGTAGATGTCCTTTTAGTGACTATTTATTTACTTGGGACTATTTATTTACTTTAGTGACTATTGTTTTCTCTTAATGTCACTCTGAATTATGAATATGCTAGCAATTTCCTTGGGTTTTTTTTGGTTCATAATATTCCAATATTGTTTTTTCTTAAGACCCTGAACTTCTTGTTCTGCAAACAAAAAAATAACTGGAAAAAACAACTAACGAACCAACCAACCAAACAAACAAACATCTCTTGGCTATTGTAGCCCAAGCCTTAACTTGAGTTATCACAATGGAAAAACTTGCCTTTCACTTCAGTTTCCATCCTTAGGTTATCTTGTATAGCACGTTGATGAGAATGCTATGTTACCTTGAAGAAAGACTACTACTTCTGCAATATATGCTGCGTATCTTTAGTCAAGTCTTTTTAAAAGGACATGATGCCATTTAATAGGATGATGGTATATGGCAAGATAAAGATTACTAAGATCTTTCTTGGAGAGCTAGACATAATCTCAGAAATAGAACTAACACACAAGGACTCAAAATCTCCTTTAATTCTATCGGTGAGAGTGAGTGTTTACAATGATAGGAAGGTGAATTAAGAACTATTTGCCTATGACTCACAGTGCCCCCCCCCACCTCCCTAAGACTCACACTGTGATCATATCCCCAGTTTTAAACATATAATTTGACTAGATATAGTTGGGACCTTGCAATTGGCAAGCTTCCAACACTGGTTCTTCGACTGATCTGATCTAGAGCATTATCATCCAACAGGCTAAACTGATGCTCTTCCACCAGAAGAATGAATGAAAAGCCAGAGCATACATACAGAGAGATCCTTGAAAGATGCAGAAAATAGTGATTCCTCTCACATCCAGAGTCAAATCCCCTCCGTAAAATGTACAGGTGGAGTGACGGTTTGAGAAGAATTATGTACTGATTCAGATCTTGACTCCAATTGTAACTGCCCTCCCTCTTTTTTTTTTTTTGTCTGGAGTGAGTAAACATAATTTATCATACTTGTAGTCAGCTTTTGACCTAACTGATGCCTTTCTTTTGTGCTCCTTGAATCCCGATAAGAACTTGGACATTTGCGTTGAAAGGGGTTATGCAATAAATCCATGATTTAATCACTTGGTTACTAATGACTTTCTGGCATATGAAAATTATACACTTAAGAATGTGATATGTGTAGATAATCACTTTGGTTTCAAATGTGAAAAATTATCTTCAGTTGTCCAGTCCTTCTTCATCTTAAGCATCTTCATCTTTAGCATATCCAGATTACAGAGTGCTGGCAGTACTTCACTGGATTCAAGTATTAACAAGATTGTCTATAAACCTAGCTCATAGCAATTATAGATGAATTACAGCATAACATACTCTCATGAGAGTAGAGTATGGATGCCGTTAGAACTTAATTGAGTCAAGTAGGTTTTTGTTCATCTTTAGCCATAACCTTGCTGTTTTTGTGTGGAGTCAGTAGATTGACTCTTCGAGCTCTTGGTTTCCTCATTTGCAAAGTGAAAGTTTTTATGTCTCGCACAGTTCTAACTTCAGCTCACCACTAATCTGTGAGATGAGAGTGAATCACAACCACATTTATGTCACCTATCCAGGTGATTTTTTTTAATTGTTTGTTTGCTTGTGCTGTTTTTGTAACAAGGGAACTTCCAGAAAGTTACACAAGTGCTCTACACTCAAGCTATCCACCCCAGCTCTTCAGTTACTTATTTGATCAGTGAAGTGGTGAAGAGGAGGAGAAAAAACTCTTGTCTTTAAAATGATCCTTTTCACAGTTAAAAGCAAAATGTCTAAGGTCACGCAGAAGTACCAGTGTCTGTGGATTCTCTGGTAATAGTTTAAATTATGGCATGTGTAGAGAATTGGATGTTGTTTTTTGCCTCAGTTGCTCAGCTTCATTGCTCATGTCTGGTGCTCTACCATCTGAGCCATGCCTCTCTCAGCCTGGCTTTTGGCAGGTTAATTGGAGATGGTATCTATGAACATTTTTGTCCAGGCTGGCATCAGACTGTATTCCTTCAGATCTCAGCATCAGATCTCTGCATTGCTAGGATTTCCAGGTGTGAAAAGTGAATTTTATTGTCTGTTTAAATGTAAGAATATATATTTTTGTCACAATAACATTGTAGAGTATTTAGCTTATTAAAAGAAGCACAGTGTATGAAGTTTCTTTTTTTAGTCTTGAGATTTAACTGTAGTCCTCATGAATTTTTACGGTTTTAAACTTGACTATTTTTACGATGCTATAATTCATCTATAATTGCTATGTGTTAGGTTTATTTTAGATGATCTTGTTAATACTGTGACAAGCAGTGAAGTTCTCACATTTACAACTCACAAATGTGGAATGAAAGATTAGTTTTGTGTGTGTGTGTGTGTGTGTGTGTGTGAGAGAGAGAGAAAGGAAATGTATGAGTGAGAATGGAGTAAGATAAAGATGAAGAAAATGTTCATGGGGTAAAATGGTCAGATAGTAAAGCTCAAATGTAAATATGGAAACACTTCAGGGATCAGAAATGAATCAAGAATTGGGTAAATAATGTGTTCATGGGATAGGAGTACAAGACTTTTTTTTTTTTTTGTCAGTCGTGGGGCTTGAACTCTGGGTCTGGGCGTTGTCCCTCAGCTCTTGAGCTCAAGGCGAGTGCTCTACCACTTGAGCAATACCATCACTTCCCGTTTTCTGGTGGTTTATTGGAGGTAAGAGTTTCACGGACTTTCCTGCCCAGGTTGCCTTTGAACCACAATCCTCAGATCTCAGCCTCCTGACTAGCTAGTATTATAGGCGTGAGCCACCAGCGCCTGGCAGGAGTACAAGATATTTACTCAGAAAGAAACAAAACTTATACACCAGTCAAAAATTAATCCCTCTCCAATAAAAATTTCACAGTTCTAATTGAAGATGAGTTAAAGCTATGAGGCACCAGTGAGTCATGCCCTATAATCTTAGTTACTTGAATAGCTAGGGTAGGGAGGATGATGCTTTGAGGCCAAGGTAGACATACTGTTTGTGAGATCCTTGTTCATATTGCAGGGCACTGTGGCTCATGCCTGTCCATCCAGCTCTGTGGGGAGGGTAGCATTGGGAGGATTATGTTTCCAAGCTGGCCTGACCAGAGTGAATGAAGAAGCATGTCAACAGTAGAAGCCAGGCGTGGTGGTACGTACATTCCATTCCAGTTACTGTGGGTTTCTTAAAATAGGAGCATCATTGCCTATGTTTGCAACCTGGGCAAAAAGAAAGACTATCTCAAAAATAATCAGTAAAAAAAAAAAAGGACTTGAAGCATAGCTTGGTGGTAGAGTGCTTGTCTGACAAGCACAGGCCATAAGTACAGGCCTCAGTATTACCAAGAAATATGTACTAGTGAGACCATGTTCTGACTATTAGAAAAATCCAGAATGCTACTTCAAAACAAAAACCAGTTAAGATATAACTTAAATATTTGAAACCTTGGTGTGTAGCTTAGTGGTAAATCATTTGCTTAGCACACACAAGGCCATGGATTCAGTTACCAGTACTATATCTTAGTTGAGTCTATTATTTTGCTGTTGCATAGCTATAATAAAAATACTAATATTAAAGGGCAAAGGAGGTTTCAAAGGAGATGGTGTATGGAAATCAGATTTGGGAGATTTGTGGAGAGTACTGGTTAGTAACAATTTTAAGGAGTGTTTCATCATGCTCGAACATGATAAAGATGCAGGTATTGCAATGGCTGTAGCAATTAATGGGGCATAGCAATCTTCCTGGTCTTAGGGACTCAGGAGCCACAGGGCAGAAAATAGGAGGGCTGAGGGAAAGCAATCCAAGCTGAGTGTAAACTACTTTTCTGGAAGCTTGTCCAGAAATGAGAGAATGGAGACAAATTTGACAACAGTGCCGGGCGCTGGTGGCTCACGCCTGTAATCCTAGCTACTCAGGAGGCTGAGATCTGAGGATCGCGGTTCAAAGCCAGCCCGGGCAGGAGAGACCGTGAGACTCCTATCTCCAATAAACCACCAGAAAACCGGAAGTGGCGCTGTAGCTCAAGTGGTAGAGCGCTCGCCTTGAGCTGAAGAGCTGAGGGACAGCGCTCAGGCCCAGAGTTCAAGCCCCACGACCGACAAAAAAAAAAAAAAAAAAAAAAAAAAAAAATTGACAACAGTTACCTAAGAGGCCAGAGAGAAAGAAAGAGAATATGATACAGAAGAAATATCACATCGGAGAGAGCAAAGTACCCAAGAGGCTCTGCTCTTCTGAATCCTGATATTGCATTCCAGTAGAACTTGTGAATCAAATGATGAATTGGAGCCATGTACAGGTGTCATATGCCTGTAATTCTAATTCTTCCGCAGTCTGAGATGTGAGGATTGCGCTTTAAATCCAGACTAGACAGAAAATTCAATGAGACTCATCTCCAATGTACTATCAAAAAAAAAAAAAAAAAGCCAGAACAGAGCTGAGGCTCAAAGTGGTAGAGTGTTAGGCTTGAGAAAGAAAGCTAAGGGACAATACCCAGGTCCTGAATACAAGCTGTAGTACTAGCGCAATATAAAAACAAAAACAAACACAAACACAAACATATGCATACATATGTATATAATTCTTTTTAAATTTTTCAATAAGTTTAATTTGAATGAGTTAATAAATTCACAATTATTTAAATGACTAATAACTTTTATATATATACACAGTTCTAATGCACTTTCTCAAAATATAGAAAAGACAAAAAATCATTTGAAACAATTATTTGAATAGATGGAGTGAAGGCAAATATATGTAACGTAAAAATAGAGCAGTTCTGAATCTTACATCCTTTAAATTTTAACAACAATCTTAGGGAGAAAGAAGATTTGAATGCAGTGGTAAACTCCTCATCTTTGTACTCATTGAGTTTGCCCTACTGTCTTTGATTTGGATACCCTGTGTTTGTATATACATTTGTCTGAATTGGGGAGGAGAAGGGGAACAACAGGCGAGATAAAGGACAAAGGGCAAACCAATGAAATAGTGATACTCACAAGATACTATGTTGGAAATAAACTTTGTTTGTAGGGGGAAGAGGGAAGGCATACTGGAAGGAAAATTAGGGATGTGATAACAATATTCGACAAGAAATGTACTCACTACCCTACGTGTGTAACTATAACCCCCTCTGTACAACACCTTGACAATAAAATTTTTTTAAAAAGGAGTTTGATCCATAGTGTACAGAAGATGATGCCATGAACTAACTAACTCTTGACACTGATTCATATAAGATTATGTTTCAAAACTCTCATGGAGGTTTTTATACTTGTATATTCTTTCTTCATAGCAAAAGCACCATAGGCAAACAAATTTGAAATGATACACATGTCTGTGCACTAACAGAAATAATTCATTTGGTGTTTATTCCAATTAAAATGCCACTTCTAGGAAAAGTAAAGAATGTTATGTATCACAGTCAGGAAGATATTTTATATTTTAGGTGTTTTTTTGTTTTTTTGTTTTTTGTCGGTCCTGGGGCCTGATCTCTGGGCCTGGGCGCTGTCCCTCAGCTCTTCAGCTCAAGGCTAGTGCTCTACCACTTGAGCCACAGTGCCACTTCCGGCTTTCTTTTTTTTTTTTTTTTTTTTTTTTTTTTTTTTTTTTTTTTTTTTTACTGCTTACGTGGTGCTGAGGAATTGAACCCAGGGCCTCATGCATGCAAGTCAAGCACTCTACCACTGAGCCACCTTTCCAGCCCTATATTTTAGTTGTTAAAGAAGATCAGTTTCATCTATTTATTAAAGTTGATCAGCTTCATCTGTGTGTGTATGTTTTCATGAGTGTGTGTGCAAGTATGTGTTTAAAATAGAAGTTATATGCTTAGAACACTTTTAAGATTTCCACTAAAAACCATAACAATGACAAAACGGAATAAAATACGGTATTTATTCTTACAATGTGACAAATGCATTTCTTATAAGGGCACAGCAATTTTCTTCTCCATGCTTCTTCTCCATGCTCTCTACTTCTCAGCCCCATTTTCTACCCACTATGAATCAAAACAAGGCATCCAAGAAAGTCACTGTGCTTTTTCCACGGCAGCATCTGAGTGATTCCAGGAAATGAACTGCCATTAAAACTAAACATAATAACTATATGTTTGACCTTCACTTAGCTTGACCATGCTTTCAATGCTCCTTTAAGTGTAAGGGAAAGCTCATTTACATATATCTCCATGAGAGAGATGATGGAAAGTTCAGTGGAACACGTGCCTGTGATTGCCAAGCACCTGTCCTGTGAGAGTAAAAAAATCCTGCACCACCTGAATGTATCCTGTTAATTCTAATTAGGAGCCAGGCCCTAGCTGTGTGCTTTAGAATCACTCAACATTTGAAATAATTGTAATTCTGTGCTGTGGGTACTTGTATCATATTGTTTGGTAGAGGAAGAATTAATGACTCGCTTAAACAACTTTTTTACACTTTGGTATTTTGACTGTGGGATTCAATCTACTCATGGGAAACCAGCCTTTCTAGTCATGGAAAAGAAACTAAGTATGTGGGGGCAAAACAACTTGGATATGATGGAAATACTTAGTCACAATAGCCATTTGTCAAAAGAATATCCTGAGGTGAAAGAAATTTTCATTTTTGTCTTTAAAAAAAGATCCATGCACTGCTCTTCTAATTGCTGTTTTCAACTGTGTGCTCATTCATGTTGTCTGATTAACCTCTAATTTTTGCTTTTTTAGGATCTGTCATTTTATGAAAGAAGTATAGTACTCAAAATTGTAGGGTACTGTGTTTTCAGCAGTCTACACAGATGTCTACATCTACTTAAAAGGCTTGTAAAGAAAAAGTATATGTCATCAAATAAGAAAAATTGATCTTTTAATAAATACATATCTAACCAGCTGTATAATCAGACAGACCACATGGCTACAGTGTGAACCAAATAGTACCAAGATATGTTTTGGGTTTTTTTTTTTTTTTTGGTTGGTCATGGGGCTTGAACTCTGGGCTTGGGCGCTGTCCCTGCGCTCTTCAGCTCAATGCAAGCACTCTACTGCTTGAGCCACAGCGCCACTTCCAAGTACCAAGATATGTGGTGAGCAGGGTTGGACTGGCACAATGAGTCTCAACTCCCTTCTTGCTTAGGGTCACCTAGCTCTGCCTTTCATGATGCTCGCTGTGTTTTATGATTTCATTTTTGTGGCCAATCCTGGGTGATATGCCGTCCTTGAGCTTTCTTTTTTTTACTCAAGACTAGTACTTTATCTCTTGAGCCACAGCTCCCCTTCTAGATTTTTAGTGGCTAATTGGAGATAAGAGTCTGTGAACTGAGATTCTCTGATCTTCTGAATTCTAGGATTACAGATGTGAGCTACTGACACATGGCTTTTTCTTTCCCTTTCTCTACCTTGAGCTTGCTACATAGCCTGTTCTGGTCTTGAACTCACATATTCTTGCCTCCACTTTCTGAATGCTGTGATTACATGCAACAACATGCCTTGATTTATCTTTCTTTGGCTTTTATGGTTTTGATGTGGTTAAGTAGCACAACTTAGTTATTTGATAGAATATCTCTTAATTTGGGTTTGTGTGATGTTAGCTCAAGATTAAAAGTATTATAATGCATTTAAGTGAAAAATGATAAATGATATTGAATCCTTTCTGGTGCTTTTTAGCTGTTGGCATTAACTTCAGTTAGCTCCATTACTGATGACCTTAACTTTTGCCATGCAGTGACAATATTATGGTTATGGTTTGATTTTTTTTCCTCTGTAAAGTTGTAAGTTTTATCGTTGTAATTAATAATGTGTGGGGCATTCAGTGATGATCCTTTCTTAAATCAACTATTGCTATTATATTGCAAAATGGTAATTTCCTCTTTTCTTTTCCAACTATTCATTAATATTCCACTGTACAAGAAAACATTCGCCTTTGTTTTGTCTGTGCATGGTATTGTGCACTTATATGTTTGGACTTGACAATTTAATTTTATTTATTAACAGGTTATATTATTTCACTTTCATTATTTATTTTGTTGCCAAATCCCCCACTTTAAAATTTTAAAAATGTCAACTGACTTATGGAATTATAACACTTTGTACAACTACATCATCATCATAATCAATGTCATTACCTAGGTTTGGTATCTTTTTATGTCACGTGACCTGAGTAGTTATAATGAGTCTTAAAAAATAAGTAGCTCAGCATAGAATTTGGTATATAAAAAAACATTTTGTATCATGAAAAATCCATGATTTTGAAGGATGTTTGTCTCAAGAAATTTACTAAGAGTTGATGAAATGGGTGATGTCAATTAAGGTGCATTGTTCTTATAAACTGATTTGTTGAATAGTAATCCCTTTTGTACAACTACTTAAAGATAATAAGAATATAATTTAACAATCTTATTCTACTAAAAATTTACTAATATTTCTTTTCTAGTTAATATAATACAAAGTTCTTCCTTTTAGTTAGAATGTTTCGCAGATTTTAGGTTGTAGCATATTCACATTACTTTTACCTTGTGTGAGATTGATGACACTTGAGGAACACTTAAAAGGACAGCCTGAGTTGTCAAAAAAGGATCTCACTCTCTATATGCACATGTGCATATATATAATAAGTAGTTGTCCATAATTTTGAGAATTATTGACTTATTTCTTCTGCATAGTTTAATGCAGTAGGTTTTATTTGTTTGAGGTTCTCAGAAGTTTGTTTTACTTAGGATAATTTCTTGTCTGGCTCATCTCCCTTTGAAAGCCACAGATTATAGTGCTGTCAACATTGGATCTTGCACATCTGTAAGGTTATACCTCTAAGCGGAAGTGTGCCAATAACCTTAAGTGTGACCTGGATGCTCATCATTGCTTTTCATGTTGTCATGGAACAGGGGAGGGGGATGAAAATTCCTCACTGAAGTTGCAGCCAGTGATCTGTTTACAATTATTTTTAGTCTGGAGTCCAAGAAGTTTAATAATTGTAAAACTTCCTAGAGAACCTGGAGGCGACTTAGAATCTAGAAGGACCTTACATTTAGATGGTAACAAAAGCAATCAAACATTGAGTTTGGTATAGAATAGCCAAGGTTGGCTTAGAATGAAAGAAGTGGGTGAGAGACACAGATATAGGACTAGTTATCTACTCTTTGGGTTATTTAGGGCTGGGATAGTATTGTGTCTAGTCCAAGTAAAGCTTGGGGAAGTATTTTCTCTAAGATTCTTTAAGTCTTTATTTCATTATGGGATATTTTTATAAAGAAGTTTGACTCTGTATTAGAAGAAGGTTTAAGTGACCATGTAAGTTGTCATTTCAAATGTAAAAGAAAACAAACACCCTACATGGGTGTTTAGCCATAAAAATGAAGGTCAGCAGCATTTATTGTTAATCATGTTTAAAAAAATTCTATTGGTAAAAGAGTTTTTGACTCTTTGCTTTTAATTTTAGATCAGTTTTATTTGCCTTACACAACTTGTCTGAAATCCTGGTGCAGGAAACATTTAACTCTAGTATTGGTTTACATTTGTTTGCTATAAAGGGTGATAGAAGTTTAACTATCTTTATACTAACCTTAGTATACAGAAAAGGAATTTTAAAAGATCTTAATTCATCTGCAGATGTCATATATTTCATACTTCCATACTGATTATAAATGAATTATTGTAATTCCTGCTACTTACAAGCAGAAATCAAGAAGGGGATCATGCTTTGAGGCCAGCCTAGCCAGAAGTGAGCAAGACATTTCTACAAATAAGCCGAGTGTGGTCACACATCCCATAACCCTGACAGATGGTAAAATGATGGTTGATCTAACACTTGCAAAAACTCAATGCAAGATAAACCGTGTGAAGGCCATGCTTCCTGACCTCTTGCAAGTCATCATGCAAGAGGGTAAGGTTGTCATACATTCACACTTCTGGTCTTACAAATGGGTCCTACAATTGGGAAAGGGGCAGTTAGACTAGGAAGTTAAACAATCTTGATCACTCTTAGTTAAGTCAATGTTTTGTTCAGTAGATGATAATTGAGAATGCTTTTGGGGAGGGAAACCTGGTTATAAGAGGACATTTTAGGTGATATATTGATTGTGCTGTTGGCCACAATTTTTGGACACTTTATTTGGATACTTGAATAATCCAAATACAACTAAAATTCACAAAATAAGTTATATATTTTAAATGCACAGATGTATGCCAATCTATTAAGTCAATGAACTAAAAAGATAATGTTTGAAATTTATGAGTATAAATTCACAGAAGAGATGAAGAAATGCTTTAGAAAAATCTACACTTTTGAATTAAAATAACATAGCCTGGTACTGGTGGCTCACGATTCTAATCCTAGTGATTTAGCAGGCTGAGATCAGGGGATTGCCATTCAAAACCAGCCCTGGCATGAATGGGCAGTGAGACTCTGATCTCCAATTAACCACTATAAAAGAAGTAGCTTTGTGGTTCAAAGTGGTAGAGTGCTAGCCTTAAGCAAAAGAGCTCAGAGGCAGCTCAGAGCCAGCACCTAGACCCCAAGTTTAAGCCCCACGACAGACAAAGATATAAATAAATTAATAAAATAAATGAATAATAACAGGATAAACTGTTTGTCACCTAGAAATGTGAAGTGAATATTGACAATAAGCCTGTTGAATAGGAAAATAGATACCTTCATATTTAACTTATTCAAGTACATTTGTTTCACTTAATAAAATTACATGTACGTATACTTTTGATTCAATAATTCCACTTTTGGGGAATTCATCCAACAGTTAGACCTGCATATAAGTCAAACATATATGTTCATTATTTGTATATATTTATTATCATTATTATTATTATGAACAACTATGAAAGAGTGTCCAAAGTAGGGGCTGGCTAAGTAAACTATGGAATATATTCATCAACAGAATACTGTCTAGCCATAAAAATGAAAAAGTGCCTGCGGACTGGCATAGGGGGCTCCGGATAGAGAAGTGGGAAGATAAAATTCACTTTAGAGGGAGGTAGAGATGGCATGTCTCCACTCTTCTCCTGAAGGGCAAATAAAAATCTTGACATCGGGGCTGGGAAGGTGGCTCGGTGGTAGAGCACTTGCCTTGCATGCCTGAGGCTCTGGGTTCCATTCCTCAGCACCACATAAGCAAAAAGAATAAAGCCGGAAGTGGCGCTGTGGCTCAAGTGGTAGAGTGCTAGCCTTGAGCTGAAGAGCTGAGGGACAGCGCCCAGAGCCTGGAAGAAATACATGGAAGTGAGAACCTTTTTCCTTCCACTTGCCTCTCTCTCTACATATGTTCTCTCAAAGTTGTTGCTTAAAAAGTTGGACACAACAATGAATGCAGATGGAAAGTCTTAATTAGCTTGTTCTCTCTAGCCACAGAACTAGGAAATAGGCAGGCTGACACAACAGAACACAACAGAGCACAGTTATAAGACAGTAACTACTCCAGCCAAATCCCACAGGAGAAAACCTATGGCCTACCCCCCAGTCACATGAGCCAAGGTGATGTAGAAGCTAAACTTCCCCTTTCCTCCCCATTCCCTGTGGGATCACTGTTGTCCTCATAAGAGGTGGCCCAGAAGGGAGCCCAGACCTTCATCTATTCTGGAAGATATTTCTAATGTGTTTGTTCATTTCTTATTGTTTATAATTTCATAAGTCAGGTTAGGAGTACAAGGCTTCTTGGGCATTTTTACCCATTGCTTCACTTTCTTCCATTTTTTTCCTCCTCCTGTCCTTAACCACAACTTTTGTAGTTCATGTTCAACCTAGTGTACATTGAATACTCACCTTTCTTTCCCTTTCTTCACTCACCTTTCTTCCCTCCATTTATTTGCCAATCTAGCAAACAAAACCAAAGGAAAAGAAAACAAAAACAAAAACAACATTAAAAACAGAAACAAATTTTTAAAAAAATCTTGGGATTTTTTTGTACATTTTTATTGTAAAAATACTGTACAGAGGGGTTACAGTTACAGGAGCAAAGTAATGAATACATTTCTTATCAAGCATTGTTACCTCCTTTGTTTTCCCCCTACCATCCCTTCCCTCCCACCTCCACAACTACCTCCTCCCCTGCCAAAGTTGTAAAGTTTGTTTTCAGCATAGTGTCGTGTACATCTCATTGTTACAATGGGTCAACCTGTATGCTTATTTAAACATTTTGTTTTTTCCCTTCCTCTCCTCGAATTAGAGAAGTGTATATAAAAGATGCAGGGCACCGGCATCAAATACAGTGAAGACATACAAAGAAACCAAAAAAATCACATGGTACATTATAAATACATTAGAAACAATAGCAAGAAAAAAATGTGTGTCCCTATTGTGGGATTCATTTCGTTTAACATCTAGTTGTCTTACACATGTACTAGTTATTGCAAATAATGTAAACCATGGGACCTATGTTTCTTTGGGCCTGGCTTACTTCACTTCATATAATTTTTTCCAAGTCTTTCTATTTCCTAGCAAATGGGGCAATGTCATTCTTTCTGATGGAGGCATAGAATTCCATTGTATATATATCTATATATCTATATCTATATATAGAGATAGATAGATCTATCTATCTCTATATATAAATCTATTTATCTCTATATAGATAGATCTATCTCTATATATAGTTATATAGATCTATCTATATATATAGCTCACATTTTCTTGATCCATTCATCTACTGAGGGGCATTGGGGTTGGTTCCATATATTAGCTATGGTAAATAATGCTGCAATAAACATAGTTGTGCTGGTAGCCTTAGTATGGCCTTGTTTGTGATTGTTTGGGTAAATGCCCCAAAGCGGGATTGCTGGGTCATAGGGGAGCTCTATGTGAAGTCTTTTGAGGAACCTCCATACTGCTTTCCAAAGTGGGATTTGTTTTGATAAATAGTTCTCTGGATGGACGCAGAAGTTACATTTTTGAATTCCTCTCCTTCCTATATCTTTCTTTATTTTTTGTTTATGAGTAAATGCATAAAGCTCTGTATAAGTTTTCCCTTTTATTTGTATTTTAGGTCTAGTCTCCATATATGAGACAAAAATGTGTTATTTGTACCTCTGAGCTTGCTTTACTTTACATAACATGATTTCTTCTAGGTTCTAGAGAATGAATCTAAATTTCAAAATATGTTTTTGAAAGACCTTATTAGACAAAGTAAAAGCTGAAAGAAAATATTTGAAGATTGTATATTCAACAAAGTAGTAGTACCTGATAATGTAAAAACTGTAAAAAATAAACCAAGCAATCTGACTAGAAAAATGAAAAAATATGTGGCAAAAAGTTTTATCAGTGAGGCAGGTTAACATGAAAATGTTTACTATCAGCTGTTAGGAAATCAAAACCACAAGGAGATATCAGTAATGGTGGTGCCCAATGCTTGTGAAGATGTGGACAAACTGTTGCCTATGGCAAGCCCCCTGCTGGAAATGATTGAATAATTTCTTATCAATTATGCATAACTACTTAACAGTTCCATAACTGCATGTATCTTGGGGAAATAAAACTTTTCACACGAGTACTTATTATGCCTTATTTATAATAGATACAAATGTAGAAATAACTCCAATGGATGAAAAGTTAAGCAAGTCTGGAATGATGGCTCAAGCCTGTAATCCTAGCTATTCAGAAAGTGGAGATCAGAGGAGTGTGGGGTTTGAAGCCAGACTGGGCTAAAAAGTTAGTGAGATTCCATGTTGCTCAAGGAGCACACTAATGCACACTTGCATAACGGCTGGGCGTAGTGGCATCCACCTGCATCCCAGCAACATGAGGAAGCACAGTCCAGGTCAATCCTGGCATCAAGTGTGATAGCGCCTGGAAAATCATTAAAGCTGTAGGCTGATGACTCATGCCTACAATCCTGGGATGCTGAAATCAGAGAATCTAGGTTGGAAGTCACCCCAGGCAGACAAACCCTGAGAAACTCATCTCCAGCTAATCAAAAAATCCAGGAATGGAGGCATGGCTCAAGGGGTAGAGCATCCACTTAGCAAGAACAAAACCCTAAGTTCAATTCTCAGCAGTCCCCTGCCCGAAAAAACAACAACAACAACAACAACAGCAAAAACCAACAGTTAAACCAAGGTACGTTAATGTAATGGGATATTACTCAGTACTAAAAAGAAAGGTGCTGTTCATATACACAGCAACTTGAAAGAATAATCAGAGAATGTTAGGCAGAAGAATGACTACTTGTTATGAAGTGTATTTGTGGAGATCATGACTCCAGACAATTAGAATGGTTTGTCTTATTTTGATAACACACTTGGCAAGAAAAGGATAGCATCAGAGCAAGGGACAGGAAAATTAGAGTCCCCCAAAAAAGTGAACAGAGCTGAATGCAAATCATTTTAATAACAAATTGACAGACTTGAAATAGGTCCTTGTCGGGTCGGGTGGAGAAAACATTAGCAGCATACTGTATAAAGTTTGAGATGCGCCATTTCACTGTGCTGAAGTCTATCTGTACACAATTTTCAGTTAATTTTTGGCTGATGAAAGTCTTCATTCACCTGCTATATTTCACTTCCCCTCATGTTTGGATTTTTGCTGTTCCAAATGTACTCCTAAAACCAGAGCAAGTCAGATTCTAATTCTAAAATCAGCGATTATGGCCCTTTGGGACTCTCAAAGATAAAGAGTTCTCCATTTTAAATTGTCTCCTTTCCTTTGTTTACCCTTGCCAGAATTCATGCCTGGCTTTCCCAGATAATTGCTGGGTGGCTTCCAACTTTGCTGGAACAACAGCTTTTTTAAAAAAAAGCTTTCTCTCTCATTATTTTTGGAGAGTTTGCACACACCACTCCTGGTTGTAGCCTGCGCTTTCCAAGCTTATGGACCAAGTGGCTGCACGTAAGTAACTTTGTTCTCAGCAGCCAGCCTCCATGCTAATCACTTCAGAATTAAATTGTCTTCAGAGTTAATTGGCTTCAGGAGAGAAAGCCTGAGTCCAAAGACTTGTTTTCAGAATGATTTCCTTGCTTGGTGCTCTTCCTCCAAGTCAGTCTCTACTGCATTGTGTATTTACAGTAAGAGGGTCTCTACAGTCTAAAAAATCACTACCCATCAGAGCACCAGTGGCTCATGCCTGTAATCCTAGCTACTTGTAGTCTGAGATCTGAGGATCATAGTTGGAAGCCAGCTTAGAAAAGGAAAGTCCATGAGACTCTTACCTCCAATTAACCACCAAAATATCAGAAGTAGAGCCTGTGGCTCAAGTAGTAGAACACTAGCTTTGAGCACAAAAGCTTAGAGATGGTGCCCAGGCACTGAATTCAGGTACTAGATTCAAGGCTCAAATTCAAGCCCCAGGACCAGCACACACAAAAAATCACACAGTTCACAATCTTTAAGGTCATACAGCTGATTTCTGTGGCTGGTTAAACTACCATATCTCAGTATGCCACACAGTATATGCTACTGACATTGAATAAAGAATAAGCAATCTTTTCTAAAAGCAAAGGGTGACTAAGTAATTTATAATAACAAAATAAAGTCAAACATTTAGGAAACTGGAAATGGGGGTGAATGTTGGTGCAGTACTAAGGCCCTCCTAGTTTTCTTCATGATTATGTACCACATAAATTTCTCTCTAAAAATAAAATGTAATTCTTGGATTCTAGTCCACATTCCCAAAACTAGGGAATTCAATAATGAATGAGATCTGGATAAAATCAATGCTGAAGATGTAATTGTTACATTAAGTAGGATACAGTTGTTAAGTCTCCTGTAAAAGAGCCCTTTGCTTTTCGAGATTCATTTGAAAATGTTTACAGATGAAGTAATATGGTGCCTGGTATTTGCCTCAAAATTAACTATGCCTGAGGGAGAAGAAATAAATGGAAGTATATAAAGTAAGATTGTCTGGGTGTCAGTAATTGTTGGATTGATGAGGGGTCTTTTTATTATACCACTCACTCCACTTTCACATGTTTGAAATTTTTCATCATAAAATATTAAAAATAATACCCCATATTGATCTTTCTTGGAAGCATTTAGTTTCCATGAACATTACCATTCTCCCCTAAATCAGATTATCCAAAGTTGGAATGCACCTCCACATTATACATAACAGTTCCTTTTGCCCCTCAGGTCTTTGTTTAGCAAGCAATGAGGGCAAGAAGTATTTGTGACCCTTTAAGGAGTAGTTCTGGAAAGTTCTACAGCTAGCTGTAGAAAAGGTACTCCTCCCCTCCACCCCCATCAATGCTTCCGTGAAATGGAAGCCACTCTTTCTGAATTAAGACACATATTTGCCCTAAATAACAAACGGGAGAGGAAAGGAGAGGAGAGAAAGGGCAGAACTCAGTGTGTGTGTGTGTGTGTGTGTGTGTGTGTGTGTGTGTGTGTGTGTGTGTGTGTGTGTCTGTGTGTGTGTGTCTGTGTGTGTCTGTGTGTGTCTGTGTATGCATGTGCATGCACTAGTCCTTGGAGTTAAACATTGGGACTGGGTGATGTCCCAGAGATTTTTTCTCAAGGATAGCACTCTACTACTTGAGTAAGTGCTCTACTTTTGGCTTGCTTGTCTGTCTGTCTGTCTTCTGTCTGTCTGCCTGCCGGCCTGTCTTTGTGGTTTATTGGAAATAAGAGTATTATGGAGTTTTCTGCCAGAGCTAGCTTTGAATTGTGATTCTCAGATTTCAGCTTCCTGAGTAGCTAGGATTACAAGCACAAGCTACAAGCACCTGGCAGAACTGTTTTCTATGTTTCTAAAGAACATTGGAGACAAAAATTTAGATTAATACAGGGTTCTAAGATTCACATATATGGAAATCACAATGCTAGTTAAGTACAATTGAAATGTTCTTTGTCCTCATCTTTTTCCCTCTTCCTACTCCTGTATTTTTTTTTCACCTCCTTCTCCATCTCTTCCTCTTCCTCTCTCCTCCACCTCCTTCTCATTTCCTCTCCCATCTTTGCCATCTTCCTTTTTCTCCTCCTCTTCCTCCTGTTCCTCCTCCCTTCCCTCCACTTTCTCCTTCTCTTCTTTTTTGCTCCTCCTCCTCTTCCTCCTTCTCCTCCTTCTTTCTTCTTCTTCCAAGTTACCAAGTGTTACAGGCATTTAAACATATTTTCATTCAGAGAAACACTCCTAAATGTGCATTTTCTTTTCCTGAGAAGAGGGTTGTAATCATTGCCAGAGACTATTCCTAGAGATAGCATGCCAATCAAGGTTATCAGCTGCAACTCAACAAGGAAAGGGCAATATTTTAAGATCACGTATAATTTCTCAGTAGGTAGAGAAATGCATATAATTTATTAATTAGTCAACTATTTGTTACATACGTAGGCTCCACAAGTTCCACTTGGTCAAACCTCAACTTCCCTTGCCACTCTGCATCATAGGGGATGCTAAGACATCTTTGCTCCTTCAAGTCTTTCGTGGTGCTGTGAATTAGCTTGGTTAATGTTCATAGAGGATCTAGAACAGAATTAACTTTGGTCCTTTTATAGTATTATATGTGCTTTCTGTAGCAATGGACACACTTAGATATTGATCCTAAATAGTGCTGTGAAAAAAACTAGAATTATTTAGTCCACTCCTCCCATTTTATGAAATGACAGCTTGGCACTAGTGACTCATGCCTGTAATCCTAGCTGCTAACGAGGCTGAGATCTCAGGATCTTAGTTTGAAGCCAACCTGGACAGGAAAGTTTGTGAAACTGTTATGTCCAATTAATCACCAAAAAAGTCAGAAGTGGAATTGTGGCTCAAGTGGTAGAACACTAACCTTGAGCAGAAAAGCTCAGGGCCTGAGTTCAAGTCCAAAGACTGGCACGAAAACAAACAAACCCAACCCAAACAAACAAAAACACAAAAGACCATTGTCCAAGACAGGGGCTATAGCAAAATCAACACATAAACAGATGAACAAAAACCTAAAACTAAACCCACTCTTCCCATCCACCTGATCTGAAGATTCCAAATTCCAGCTATAGAGAACTAAGCTAGGGTTAGTTAGGTCCTTGGTTAAGTCTAATGTATAAGAAGAATAAAAGCAACCAAAGAGGAGGGTGCAATGCTTGGTAAGAAATGTACGCATTATCCTGCCCATGTAATTGTAACCCCTCTGTACAGTATGTTCACAAATAAAATAAAATAAAATTTTAAAAAAAGAAGAATAAAAGCTATAACTTATAATTCACAGAAACATGTCCTTCTGGTAAAGTAAGGAGGTCAGGTCTGGCTGGCGCCATATTGGCCACATGGTTGATTATAGGTCTGGCATCTTGTCTTCATGCTGGGGGAAGGGAACCCCCTTCCTGGGACTGGGAATTTCTTGAGGATCTGCCCCCTGTGCCGAACTATTTAGGCCTGGACCAGCCTAGCCACCAAGACTCCATGCCACGTGAGTCTCTGTGATTGTGTCCTATGTCCTGTGTCCTGTATCCTGGCTCATCTCCAGTCATCATGGCGTCCCAATTTAGCTCTCCATTTGAAGCTGAATTGGCTTGTTGGTATTGTTTTTGTTATCTCTTTCCTCTTTAGCATATTTCCTAGCTGTGTTATATGTATTTGCACAGGGGGCAGATCCTCAGGAAATTCCCAGTCCCAGACACTGGACTGACAGATTCAGTAACCTATCAGCCAAGCGCCTGCCCCGGCCTCCAGGCTTCTGGGCAGGCCCATTACCTGAGAGGAAGGTGAGGGGGGAGGGGGAGAGTCTTTCCCCCAGCATGCAGGCAAGAAGCCAGACCCTACCATCCACCATGTGGCCAATATGGGGCAGGCCAGACCTGGCCTCCTTACTTCACTGGGAGGTTTTAGTATATGTCTAATCTCTGGCAATGAACAAATAAGTCCATGTGGGCTCTCTCAGCCCTTCTCTACAGCTCTGGCATCTGCTCTTGTTGGGCACAACAGGTCAGTACCATATACACACCTAATATTTATTACTGGGAAACCAGATTTTTTTCATCCCCGGCTTAAAACGTAGTATTTTCTCCCCCAGCCAAAAAGTAATGTTTTTCTTTAAAATGCAATCCTACAAAGGCCAGTAGGACTAGGGAGAGAGGTAAAAGCTATTTTCCTAACTTAGAAAGTTTAGAAAAGCATGGACTAACACAGAAACGGTGGCATAGTGGCAGCTATCTGCCACCTAGTGGATAATTCACAGATTCAGCCATGTTTGTACTTAGTTTCAAAACAACACACTATCACAAAGCTGAGACCTCTCATCACCCTGCCAATGGGAAAAAAACTTGCAAATTTGTAAACTACGTATTTTTCTTTCAACTTGGCCTCAAAATTATTCTTCCAATGTTTTTATTTATTTTTTAATGTAGAAACAGTTACTATGCCCCATAGTTTTTGTTATGGCTCATAAATTCTATTAGTAGTGCTTTAAAAAAAAATCCCTGTGGATATTCTCAACATATAAATCCCATATATTCAATTTCTAAATTTTTGTAAGACTGTTATCTGTGATGCCAACAAATATGTTTTTACTGGACTCTTACAATTTCTTTTTTCCATCTTGTAGTTAATACTATCCAAAATTAATATTATGGGCCCTAAAGCTTTGCTTTTAATTGAAACTTCCTTTTCTTGTACAGAGACTGTTGAAATGAAGAGAATGAAACTTCCTGGTGCCTCATTTCCTCTATCTAGTAATGAGAGTGCTCCTAGAATGGTTTAATCTGTGGAAAATAATGTGTTTAATGTCATTGTTTTTACTATTGCTGTTTAGCTGTCTATCGATATTTGCTATCCATCATACAGAAGTTCAGGACTGGCTTGGATTCCCTGTGAGGCAATTCAGTTTGAAAAATCGACGATCGAAAAAAATTGACACTATGTAGGCATAGTTTATATTTAATATGACAGAAACTATATAAGCCATTACTCTCATTTTGAGTCCATGACCTCCTAAGAAATGGAGAATGAATTATTCTTTCAGCTAAATATTAATGAATATGAAACCAGATTTCTCATAAACAAAGGAAAGAAGAATATTTCTAATTGCTCAAATTGAGTTATGAGTTATAACTTAAATAATCATCAAATTTTATGACAAATAAAATTTATACTACCTGGGCAACTTCCCAGGTAAGAGAATGTTTTTTTTTGGGGGGGGGTCCGGTCATGGGGCCTGAACTCTGGGCCTGGGAGCTGTCCCTCAGCTCTTCAGTTCAAGGCTAGCGCTCTACCACTTGAGCCATAGCTCCACTTCCAGCTTTTTTCTTATGTGGTGCTGAGGAATCGAACCCAGGGCCTCTGGCATGCAAGGCAGGTGCTCTACCACTGAGCCATCTTCCCAGCCCCTAAGAGAATGTTTTGAGGAAAGGAGCCAAATGTTTTTAAATCCAGTGTTTATGAATAATAAGCTCTTTCCTGCCATGTGCCAGGCTTTGTTCTAGGCAGTGCGGATGTATGTTCTAGTAGGAAGTACTGAGAAAGAAGACTATGGGGAGAACGTGGACCCAGACTCTAGAAGTAACCTGAGTAAGAGCCAATAAAGGCTGCTAATGGAGATAAGACCATGGTCTGAAACCAACTAGGAAATATCTGACAGAAGTATATAGGATAGAGAAAAGGGGGAAGCCATGGAGACACGGATGGAAACATTTCAATAGGAGACAATTTAGAGTATAGGTGAGAAGTAATTAAGGCTGAACCATGGAGACAAACAGGAGGAAACAGTCCTGAGACATCCAGCAATGGAACAGGACTCAGGACCAGTGGGAACTTGTCCTGCGGGAAAAGGAAATGGTGAGGTGAAGCTGAGTGCTGTTGTGTGCTAGCATCACCAGCAGCATGGAATATGGAGGCAGACTCTACTGTAATTTCAGCCTGCTCCACCCCCTTTTCTTTAGCTCATTCCACATCACTGGGAATATGGAGAGTGCTCAACCCTGGTGGTTCTTAGTGGACGAAGTAAAGAAAGAACACCAATCAAAGCTACCTGTACCCACATGTCTGCATTTCCATTGGATGTGTTTGGACAGGAGGCTGATTTCACCTTACATGGAAATTATTCATTAAGAAGACAATTAGCTGAGCATTTTCAACATGATTCCATTAGGACCACAACTTAAGTCAAGCATCTACTTCCAGCATTTTGCTGATTTGTTGGAGATAAATCTCTTGGATTTATCTACTCTGGCTGGCTTTGAACCTTCTCTAATCTCAGCCTCCTGAGTAGCTTGTTTTACAAGTGTGAGGCACCAGCACCTCACAAAAGTTCTGTAAGTTTTACCCTCCTTATGAAGTGGCAAAGGCTTTGTTTTTGGCAGCTATGAGGGATAAAAGATGTTATGAAAAATGTAGGAATGAGATGTACTAAAGCATGCAGGGGAGAATTCTAATAGTGTATCTCCTTTGACCAGCTAACTTACCATTAAAAAATGAGTATCAGGGCTGGGAAGGTGACTCAGTAGTGGAGTGCTTGCCTTGTATGCATGAAGGCCTGGGTTCGATTCCTTAGCACCACATAAGCAGAAAAAGCCGGAAGTGGCTTTGTGGCTCAAGTGGTAGAGTTCTAGCCTTGAGCTGAGGGACAGTGCCCAGGCCCAGAGTTCAGGCCCCACAACCAACGCCCTGCTCCACCCCCTCCCCCAAATGAGTATCAGGGACTTTCTGAAGCTGGAACTTGTCAGAGGTATGGGTGAGATCAAAGGAGGGCAGTATGCAAATAGAGTAAGAGTGGACAAATGCAGCCATCATATTCCATGTACATATGAGAAAATTGAACCAGGTAACTTGAATAGTAGGGTTGAGATGAGGTAGAATGATGGAAGAGGTTAATATTGATCAAGATGCATTGTACAGTACTCATCAACTCATGTGGAATTGAAACCCCTTTGCACAACTACTTGAAGATAATAGTTTCTTTGAAAAAATGTTTCAATGCTTAGAGTGCTGTATTTCTTCTGGTCGGAAGCTATACCTGTAAACATCTTCCAGCTCTAGTTTTGTAATTTCACCTCCATAGAGGATACATGTTGGATGTAATATCAGGCAGCAGAAGTGTGGGTGCTGATTAAAATAATGATTACCAGGCTCTGGTGGCTCACACCTGTGATCCTAGCTATTCAGGAGGCTGAGTTCTGAGTGCAGTAGTTCAAAACCACCGAGGGTAGGAAAGTCTGTGAGACACTTCTCCAAATAGCCACCAGAAAGCTGGAAGTGGAGTTGTGGCTCAAGCGGTAGAGTGGTAGGCTTGAGCTACAAAAAGCTCAGGGACTGTGCCCTGGTCCTATGTTCAAGCCCCAGGACTGGCACGCATGCACACACACACACACACACACACACACACACACACACACACACACACACACACACACACAAATATGGACTAAAATGTAACTAGATGTTTACTTTCTAGAATTGCAAGCAAATTAATTATGTGACTAGCTAGCATTTTTGTCCATAAGGAACAGATGCACATAAAGAACTGTGAGACTGGAGAAGTGAAAAGGGAAAGGAAGCAAATAGGGAGTTTGATTAGGAAGAGAGCTCTGTAGCTTGGGGTAATTGAGGCAGCCTTGGAATGCTGCTCCAGAATGATAAGAGAATTTAAGAAGCCTCAAATTACAATTCCAGAAGCAGGTTAAAGTAAGACTGCCTGTTTTTTGAGACATTGGGGAATGCCAATAGAATTGCATTTCCAATCGTCTGTAATAGTTTGATACAAAACTTGGACAGACAATTCCGAACTTGACAGACATATTTAGGATAGTCTGGCTTAATATAGAAGCTGTTTGTGTCCAAAAATCTATGTAACAGGCTTCAGAAAAAACTTCAAGGCAGTTATTCCCCACAGCACCTGAAATTAGTTGCCCAACGCATCATGTCAATGCTGGTTGGGAAAGGAAATGGTACAGGTTTATATGGACAGGGGAAAACAGTGGCATCAAAATAAATAGTTCAGAGTAGATACTTGAAACTGCAGGTATTAATCTGTAATCTCTGCCTCTCACATGAACAAATCCATCCAGTGTGATTGAGGTTAGTGGGAAAAGAGGCTTGCATGTTTAATCATGATTATTAACAAGCGGTGCATGGGAGAATATTATTATAGCAATAGTACTTTCACAACTAGAAGTTAATGTGATTTCTGTTGGATGTCAACCACGTGTCAGACATCTCACTGAGCACTGGGTTTTCTAGAAAGTGAATAAATATATGATCTAGGAGTGGAAGAGGGTTAGGAAGGAAAGTGAAGGAATCTGACATTCAATACCTTTATAGTAAATGGACTGTGAAGTGGTTTATGCGTGCTTCCTTCCATATGCACAGACAGTGGTTGTATTATAGTTCCCTAATTAAAAAGTGGAATACCAAGGCTATGACAGTTTAATATCTCTGCCAGGTATCATACAAGAAGCAGGCAGAAGATCTGGGATTGAAAGGTTTTCTTGTTCTTTTAACTAGATTGCCTCTCCTTCTTAATGTAGTATAAACTAAGTTGTTTAAACTTGTCATGGAATGATGAAAGAAGCCATAATTTTCTTCAAGTTGGGAGAAAATTATTAAATTTTGTTGAGACATTTGCAAAGGTTCTACAGAGGAGGTAACTTTGATCTGGGCTTTGATTACAATTTTGACAGGCAGGCAGGAGGAGGGGCATCTTAGAAAGACCAGCATGGGTAGAAACACAGAAATTGGCATTGTGGAGAAACAAAAAAAAAACTCAAGGGAAAATTAAAAAGTTATTGATTTACATATAGAGCTAGGGACATTTACATAAGGGACTAGGGACAGAGGTCAAATTAGATAAAATAGAAAAGCTTTATTGAGATGCAGATTATATATCATAGAATACACTCATGGCAAGCATATAATTTAATGATGGTTAGTAATTTTACCAAGTGGTACAGCCATCACCATAAATGTTTTAGAAATATTCATTTTCTTCATTGCCATTCACACCATCAATCTCAGGAAACCATTAATCTTTGTTTCTATACATTTGCTTTTTCTGGACATCTAAAATACATGGAAATCCTAAATATATTACCTTTGTATATGGTCTATATCAGTTAGCATCAAATTTTCAGTGTTCCTTCATGTTAAAGGATTTATATTGATTGCTTTCTAGGGTTGTATAATATATTGTGTGGCTATGCTCATTTTGATTATTTACTGATCAATTACCAATTCATTAATCCACTGCTTGAGTTGTTTTGGTGCTTGACTCTAAGTAATCCTATGAACCTGCACTTTCATTTCTCCTGGGAAAATATATAGGAGCAGAGTTGCTAGGTTTTCTAGTAGTTTTATACTTGAGAAACCACCAATTTGTTTTCCAAAGTGGCTGCATAGCTTGGCATTTTTGCCAGCCATATATGAAATTTCCTGTTCCTCTATATCTTCCACTGAATTTCATATTTTGGGTCTGACTTTAGTAAAGGCATCCTAGTCTATGTGAAGTGCTGTATCATGGTGCTTTTAATTTGCATTCCTCTAATGACTAATTTTTAATACATTTTTTATTGTAAAAATACTGTTCAGAGGGGTTACAGTTACATGAGCAAGGAAATGAGTACATTTCCTATCAAGCATTGTTGCCTCCTTTGTTTTTCCCCTACCATCCCTTCCCTCCCACCTCCACAACAACCGTCCCCCCAAATTGTAAAGTTCGGTTTTCAACATAGTGTCTGATGACTAATTTTGATGTGGCCAAGATTTGGATTCTGAAAACTGTTTCAATAACACTATGATGAAAACTGTAGAGCAATGTATGGAATTTACAGGAAAAATAAAGCTGTTCTTACAAGAATAAGAACAAGTTTAACTGCTATATGTCCTTGAATTGCAGACAGCCCAAAGACAGCAATACACTTGGGATCAGAACTCAGGAGATGATTCAAGTAAGCAGAGATGTAGATTTTAGAGAAAACAGAGAAGGCAGTTGAGATCATAAAATTAGATGAATTCACTAGCAAAAAAATTACAGAGGAGCAGCTTTGAGAATACTGAATATTTGTTTTTAAGAAATATATAGCCCGGCACTCGTGGCTAATGCCCATAAATAATCCTAACTACTCAGGAGGCTGAGATTTGAGTATCACAGTTCAAAGCCAGTCTGGATAGGAAAGCCTGGACGAGTCTTATCTACAATTAACCACCAAAAAGCTGAAGTGGATCTGTGGCACAAGTGGTCGTATGTCAGTCTTGAGCACAAAAGGTCAGAGACAGTGCCCAGGACCTGCATGCGTGTGTGCACACACACACACACACAAGAAAGAAAAGAAATTGATGGATCTATATAAAAATAGAACTAGAAATTTTGAGGGGATGGATGTGGTTAGGAAACATAGGGAGAGGTAAAAAATGACCAGGATGCATTGTACACGTAGATCAATGTCTTGTAATTTCTTTGTGTGCCTACGTATAGGTAAAATACATCATATTTTTACAGAACCATTAAGGAAGGCAGAGACTCATGAGACTTTGTTATCATAGGTGCCACTGGAAAAGATTCTGAAGCAGCAAAGGGAGGTCAACAAAAGCAAATAACTCACATCTGTATAGGAGACTGAATAAAAATAAAGAGACTATTAACTTTGATAAGTCCATATCCTTTGGTGGCATTCAAAAGGATAATTTCCATGCAGTGAGGAGATTGATAGGTGTTTTCAACTTCCAGTTTTGTCAACATTTTCCTATTTTAAGTATCTATTTGCTTCCTGTGGATGCCATGTAGTTTTAGAAAATGTTAATACATAAGGAAAGCAATATTTAAAAATTCTATTTCTACCAGGTGCTGGTGGCTCATTCTTGTAATTCTAGCTACTAAAGAGGTTAAGATCTGAGGATTGAAGTTCAGAGTCAGCTTGGGCAGGCAGGAAAGTCTGTGACTTATCTCCAATTAACTACCAAAAACTCACAACTGGAGCTGTGGTTTAAGTGATACAGTACTAGCCCTGAGGGAAAAACAGAAAAGCTCAGGGACAGCACCAAGGCCCTGAGTACAAGCCCAGTACTGGCATCAAAACAAAGCCAAATTCATTTTACTTTACTTTCCCATGAGTCCTCTCTCTGTACTTCCACATTTATTCTGTTGAGAGCTTGAGTTGGAGCTATCAGGAAAAAAAACCAAACTTCCCCATTAATGATGCTACAAAGAAAATCCAAGAGAGGTAGACTATTATTTGTTTAAAGAATCAGCGTTTGGAACTCAGTGTGTGAACATCCGTAAATATCAAGTTTATTTCTTTTTGTGTGAGGTAGGAATAGTGTTTAATGTAACTGAGTCATTGAATGAATGTCTGTTGAGCTCATTAGTCTCACTCAGAGAACCCTTTATGGACATCTATTCCACAAGTTCATTACCATTCGTGGGAAAGTATTTGGCCAAAATACTCTCTGCTCCTCTGTGACACAGATCATAATTCTATCAGAGCAAGCCATTCTCAACCACAGATGTATCCAATCCAGTCACCACAAATACACACAAACCCTGTTATTTTATAGATCCAAATTTTCTGCCCTATTCTCTTCTGTTTACTTTCCCTCCTTTTGATTTCCAATTTTAGAAATAATGCCTCCATGTCCATCTTCAACAGGATCTAGTCCTAAAACTATTCAGCTAAGAAAATTCAGAGTGGCTCTAATTCTGATAAATTTTCTAATTTTTTTCTAGAGGATGCAGTTTTGGAACTATCTAAGAAGCCACATGTGCTTGTGAGTAGAGGAGCTCATTGCTCAGTTCTCTTCAATTGAATGGTTTAAATGAAGACTGATAATATTTTGTCTCTTGGCATTTTTATATTGATATATAAAATTCAGATGGAGTAATTTCTGTGAAGTTATAAGGTTGTATTTATCCTTGTGACATACTTTCCCAAGTCTTGCTAGGTCTCTTTGATCTCATAGAAAGAGAATGCTTCTAAATATCACTTTGTTTTGAAATGGGTTTTCACTAAGCTGTCCAGGCTAGCCTTGAATTCCTGGCTTCAAATGATCTTCCTGAATCATCCTGCCTCAGTTTCTCAAATAGTTGTGTCTATAGAAGAATATTATTATGCTCAGTTCAGACATTTCTTTACTGTGACTCAGAATGTTTCTGTTAGGTTAATAAACCTTTTTCCTAATTTTGAGAAAAAATGGTAATATCCCACAAACAATAGTTCCTCTTTACTTGATAATTACTACTCCAAGACAAAAGGTTCATATTTTGAGTACCCACAAGAATTTCAAAACCATTGATTAAAGCAGTAAACTGGAAATAATAGGTGTTTTCCTAAATATTCCTTAGTTCTTGAATTAAACAAATTCAGGATATAAGGACATTAAACAAATGAAGATATTAAATATTTAAGGTGATTCTGGAGGGAAACGACCTGATGCTTGTGGTAGTGGGAAATGTTTCATGAAAGTTTATATGTCAGACACAAAATTTGCTTCAGTTAGAATAAATAAAAACTTAAAAATTGTGTGTGTGTGTGTGTGTGTGTGTGTGTGTGTGTGTGTGTGTGTGTGTGTGTGTGTGTGTGTGTGTGTGTGTGTGTGTGTGTGTGTGTACATGGACATACACCAGTACTAGACTTTAAAATAAGATCCTGAACTCTGTTCCTTAGTTTTTGGACTCAAGGCTGGTACCGCAGCTGCACTTCTGGCTTTTTGGTGGTTATTTGTAGATAAGAATCTCATAGACTTTCTTGCCTTGGCTGGTCTGAACCACGATCCTCAGATCTCAGTCTCCTGAGTAGCTATGATTATAAGCTTGAGCCACTGGCATCCAGCTTCCAAGGATTTTTTTTTCTCCACAAGGAAGAAATTAGGAAAGCAGAAATATTGAGTTGAAATTTGCAATTTCTGATAGAGTCATTAGAGTAACAGATATAATAAGTATAGATGCTCATTTTAGTTTAGGATATTTCTAAATTTAACCACTATAAGAAAGATGAAAGCATGGCTCTTATTTAGGAGAGTGTTGTGTTATTTTTCAACTAATGCTGTGATTTGATATCCAAAGGTATCTATTTTAGTTAATGTAAAAATGTTTGGAACAAGAAGACCAAAGTCATTATGTAACAGAAAGGCAGACATCTGTAACCAAGTAGAAACACTGTAGATCATATTTCATATCTGTGGTATTTACAATAGTTGAAGTAAAATGTAAATCTTTAAAATAATTTTAGAAAATATACTATGTGAAATGAACATTTATTCAGTTTAAGAAACTTCTGAAACCCACTATTTGTAAAACAAGCACAAAAGCAGTATTATTGCAGTCATCAACATCTATCTGTTAGCGTATTAGAGAGAATAATTTGTGTTCAATTATACATATCCAAACTATACTGTAAAAATCATTTTTATTTAAAATGTGAAGTGTTATCAATGTGTCAAGTAGATTAAAAACTATTTCTTTAAATTACAAAATGTAATTACTAACATCAAAAATGGTTTTAGACTTATTTTTTATTTTGACATTAAATTTTGTGATAGTTTTTAAGCAAAGTCATTTGTAATTAGTCACATCTTTCACAACGATGGCTCATTCCTCACTGCAATGAACAATGTAATATTTCCTTTTCTAAGGTTATAATAACTAAGGATTGATCCTGTGATCACATTTCACTTGACCAATGGTGCTAGTTTATTTCAGTCTAACATTTTTCTAATTTTGCTAATTAAAATTGAACCCTTTGGTATCCTACCCATTAACATTGAAGTTGAAATTCCTTTTCAATTTTACCTTTACAGTCTTTAATACTGAATATGACAACACAAAATACTTTTAGTTGTCGATTTGTATACTCACCTTTACATCTATAGCCACAGGTCTAGGGCTATATAACCTTTTGCTTGTCACTACTACTGAAACGTATATTACTGTAGTAAGAAACCTGAGCCTTGGAACCCTACCTACATTGGTTCTATTCCATACAAAGTCATTAGCAACATTTTCCCCAAACATTGTCGTAATATTTTTTCTTCCATAGTTAAGAAAAGTTGTTAACTCACAGTGACATTTGTGTATGCCAGTTAAACAAGTTCTCTTTTCTTAGTTGTGCTACACATTTGTGCTGTGCCTGTAGTAGCATCTTCTCTAAGTTGTAGGAGTAGGATCTCTGCAGCTAGAAGGATATCTACATCAAGAATTTTCACATTTACCACTTCCATATTTCCATGCCAAGATTCACCTCCTACTGTCTCAGAACCACAAGAGTGGCTCTAGTTATGATCATAGCATATGTTTAAATATATGCTTAATGACTAAGTCGCCTTCTTAATACAGAAATATAGAAAAAATTTAACAAATCACACTCACAAAGGATAATTAAATCTGTGTCTAGTAACTATGAATTTTAAATGTAAAGATTAAATGCAAACTAAACAATGTGCTCACTTAACCCCTACACCTTAAACAGCAAATGTCTAAAGCTAATGGCTTAGCTAAAAATCTTTATGCAAAATATATTTATTAGCAAATACAATTCTATGCATTATATATCTATGCAGGTTTTGAATGGTTTAGCTTTCTACAGAGATAGTGTTTTGTTTCCAGATCATAGTATGACTGGTGTGCTTAGTGGATTGTGTGCAATTGCATAAAATTTACAGGACAATATTGATATAGACTGCATTTTATAACGTGAATATGAGAAAGCACTCTGCCATTATGAATCTGAAAGTACAATTATAGTTTTCATAATCTAGGTACTCTGTCTTTGGAGTATCTCTAAATGGTTAACATCACTGGATGTCTTTGCATTTGAAATTGCTTCCAAAAGACTTTTGATATTAATTTTAATTGCATCTATTGGGTTGTTTTAATTACTGTAATTAGCCATAGCCCATACTTATATTTCCCTCAGGATCCTTAATGTTTCTACAGTAATCTGAAAGCAGATACATATATCTAGGTGAGTTTCTTTTGAACTCTTACCATAGCTGAAAGCTGTGATAATCAAAGGTGATAACTGCCTATTATCAAGAAGACAGCAAAAGATGTTTTCCCTTTGTACCAAAATGGAAATTACTGCTTGGGGAAGTTGGTAGGGTCATGATGAGTTAAGATATCTGATTTGAAGATTAACATATGGTGACAGACTTTTCACTAAAACTTCTTTTCACGAAGAGTGACTTTCTTTAGAGACCTCATAAATACTTATTTGTAGGATTGCTGTTTAGGGTTAGAAATAATGCTCCTGCCTTGAATTAAGGTGGATACAAGTGTGGTGGAAACAAGCAGGGCTAGGGGGGCTCATGCACAGCCCATGTTACTCTATTGTGCTTTACAGGTTCCCATTTGTCAACAGTGAGTTATTCTTGTCAGTTCTTATTTTTACTGGGTTTCTCTAAAGCCCACTTTTATGTCTGCCCGTTAATCCTCTATGTAATTTCAGAAGGCAAAATTCATGAGGCTTGGAGCTAATTTTGTTTCTGTTATGCCCTTAGATGTCTGGATGAAAGTTGTGTTCTGACACTCAATTCCTTCCCTAAAATTCATTCCCAGCATGAGAGTTTAATGATCTATTTACTTTAAAAGTTTGCCTTTGGGAGCAATGATTAGCCTCGCTAGCTTCACTTAAAAGAATAGACTTTCATTTCACTAAGTCTATAAGCATTTAGAAAAAGATCATTGTGGGCTTTGAATATAGAATTCATACAAAATGTGCTGAAGCCCATGCCTCAGCTATCTGTAGATAGAAGTGGTCCCTTCATACGTCTGTGAAGGATGAGGCTCACAGCATCCACAGTGCAGAGTAGATTCCACTGCGAAAACACCGGGAACTAGCCAGAGAGGCAGCCTGTATGAGGACCAATTGTATTTAGCAATAAAATAATGATTGGGGAATGACATTTTAATGATACAATTCTTAAGTGTGCTGATCATGAGTCAGAATCTCTTATGAATCTTATTCTACCATTCATAATCAATCCATCAGATTATATATAACTCATTAGGCTAGAAATGAAAACATTCATCTCATGCAGACCTCTCAAATTTGTCCCTAGTTTTCTTTCACTCTGAAGTTTTGAAACATGGCATTCTTCATTAATTAATATGAACAAGTCCTAGGTATGGGTGATACACTCAAATATGAAGAGATTGTTTTCTAACAGCAGAGTGCAGCATTTTGCAAGGTTGTAATTTTGCAGCTGTAGTATATATTCATTTGTGTTAAGCTGTGCTTTTGTGCACAGATCCTGTAGCTCAGTAGGAATATATGTAAAACCTTTTCTGTTCTTACCCTGACATTAATATTCTTAAAAGCGTCAGTAAAACAGAAAATCAACTAGTTGACTGAGACCAAGTTCTGGATTTAGTGAGAACAATGGCAAAGTGGATTTTGGGTGGGGATAGACTGCTTCCTTTCTCCTTCTAGTTGTCAGTGTCTACCCCAGAGCCACACTTGCGGCACAAGATTTCAGTGTCCTGGGTCAGGAAGCCTTCACCCACCAAGGAGACAGAGCACTTCCCACAGTTGAAGCATTCACTATGCCACTGGCGGTCTTGAAAGCAGATGAACTTGGCACCTCTGAGACCTGTGAATGATTGGAGACACAGAATCATCATTCTTTCAAGGATCCCTTAAATTTTTGTCGGGTACTCTTCTAGGAGTGAACAAGAACATGTAGAAGCAGACAACTACAAAATAAACCCTTTTCCCTCCCAGCTTTCTGTTCAGGTGAGATTTTTCAGACACTCCTCTCTCTCTCCTTCTCTCTCTCTTTCTCTCTCTCTCTTACACACACACACACACACACACACACACACACACACACACACACACACACACACACACACACACACACCTTCATAAAATGCACCAAGATTGCACCAAGATGTAGCTCATGAAGGCGGGGAAGGGAAGTGAAGGGTAAACAAAGGAGGAGGCTGCAATGCTTGGTAAGAAAAGTATGCATTATCCTGCCCATGTAATTGTAGCCCCTCTGTACAGTATGTTCCCAAATAAAATAAAATACAATTAAAAAAAAAAGATGTAGCTCATGAGCAAAGCAGTTGCCTACCAAGTGCAACCTCAGTATCAAAAAAGAAAAGACAAAAGAAAAATACAGTTAAAGATTGCCAGCCAACTTCTGCAATCTACAGAAGTGAGTGAGTAGAAGCTAGAGAAATATATCACCTACTTTTCTAAACATTTAATCATTTCAGCTAGGCAAGGAAATACAATTAAGTGCAGTGGGCAGACAGAATAGATTTTGAAGTCAGATATATATAATTTGATTTGCCCTCTTTCCAGGTGACTCAGTTTTCTTAGTTGCAAGATAAACACAAAATGGAATAAATGTACATATTCAAGACTGGTATTTGGTGTTTTAATGATTTTTAGTTCTCTTCCTTCAGTATCATATGCTTAGTTTTACCTGGAGTAAGCACTATGGTTCTATGATTGTTAATAACATACTTTCTAGAAATCCAAAATAGAAAATGTCATCCATTATAAGATTGAGTTATCCTGTTGTGGTAATCTTATTACCTGCCCAGAGACAACTTGAGTTTAGGGTTCTCATGAAGATCTACAAATCTGACCACTCCAGCCTCTGCAGTACCCTATCTAGTGATGAATTTCTATGAAATGCCTCATTAACTTTTTCTACTTTAACTTGGGCCTCATTTGAGTTTTCAGTGATACTCAGATCTCCATCTCCTCTATGATTTCAGGATACACATCAAGGAATTGATTTTGAGGAGTTGTAGAAAAGAGAAGAAGAGTCTGGGATAGTATAGACTCTTCCTCTTTTGTACTGATCCTTGGGCTTGAATTCAGGCCCTGGGCATTGTCTTTGAGGTTTTGTGCTCAAGACTAGTGTCCACCACTTAAGCCAGAGCTTCACTTCTGGTTTTTTGGTTTTTAATTGGAGATGAGAGTTTCACAGACTATTACCTGGGCTGACTTGAAACTTCAATCCCCAGATCTCAGTCAACTGAGTAGCTAGGATTATAGGTGTAAGGTACTGTAGTCCAACAACATTTGGGTTACTTTTAGATCTAATAATTTGTTCTTGATAATCTTATGCTTCACCTAGCAATGTCTTTCTGTTTGAACTTAACAAAGGTTGGTTTAGTGATACTGAAAAGAAGTCATCAAAAAGAGTCACTTAGACATAAGTCTGTGATAGATCGGAACTGAAACTCATCAAGTTGAGGACTTGCATAGGCTCTCTGAGAACATGATTAGATAGGTGAGTTTCTAGAGTTCTTTATGATTTCATTTTCTCATTTACCTATTAGAGCACCATTTTTTTTCCCAGCCCAATTCAAGAAAAGTTTAGAATAATTTGGGATTTCAGATTGCACTAATGAGAAATTAGGGTTCCAGTTACTGTAGCTAATCTGGAAGCTCCATTTTTTTCTAACTTAATGTCATGGAGATAGTTTATTCCCTTAGCAGTAGAAGCTGCCAGATATACAGAAGGCAGAAGAATGTAATGGTTAGAACTTTGTTCTCTGGAATCAAATAGGTCTGAAATCATTAATACAAGTCCTTGTAACTATCAATGAGGTAACGCAGCTGAGTAAGAGGCATACCCTATTCAGCTGGGCAGCCACTCCGCTCTTTGTGATGGTGATCTCACTCAAAGAATCTGAAGGCAGCTTGTCCCTTTGCTTTTGTCATCAAAGATGGATTTTTAGTATTCATTCTTGTTTGTTTGTTTGAAATTATGTGTAGGCCAAATAAAACCTGTCTGCTGACTGGACATAGCCAATAGACAAGAATGAGAATCTACACAACATGATGTCCCTGTACAGATAAATAAGTATGACTTATCTGGGTAGTTTAGGCCTTTCTCTTTGTAAGTGGATTAAAGTCTCTAAATTGGGATTTGCATGGAAACTCTTTTCCTTCTTTGGAAGATGAATGTATGCTCATCTTTTGATATGTTATGTGTATCTTTGGAACTGGAGGGAAAGTCTTCGTTCTCTGTTACCTAATCCAAACTAACAAAGTGAAATACGGTCTAAGAGCACTAGCAATGGAGAATAGATACTGTCAAGTTATGAAGTAGTGATGAATTCCTTGATAGATTAGCTGCTGGTTTTTCAAATACTGAGCTAGCCTCAGTTCCTTAACTGTAGGATTAGAACTTTAGAAGAAATAGAATGTTTTTCAGAGCATTATCAACCTAACATTGTTTTCAGATAGTTTTCAGAATAGTTACACTTAATTAACTCTTACCCTTTGTTTGGAACTAAGCAGAACTCTGATTTCTTTCTTTCTTTTTTTTGTCAGTCATGAGGCCTGAACTCTAGGCCTGGGAGTTGTCCCTCAGCTCTTCAGCTCAAGGCTAGTGCTCTACACTTGAGCCATAGCACTATTTCTGGCTTTTACAGCTTATGTGGTGCTGAGGAATTGAACCCAGTGCCTCATGCATGCAAGGCAAGCACTCTTCCACTAAGCAACCTTCCCAGCCCCAGAACTCTGAGTTTTTTCTTTTTTTTTCTTTTCTTTTCTTTTTTTTTTTTTATTGGTCTTGGGGCTTGTACTCTGGGCTTGGGCGCTGTTCGTGTGCTCTTCAGCTCAAGGCTAGCGCTCTACCACTTGAGCCACACCACCACTTCAGGTTTTCTAGGGGTTTATTGGAGATAAAAGTCTCACGGAGGTTCCTGCCGGGGTTGGCTTTGAACCGCGATCCTCAGTCTTAGCCTGCTGAGTAGCTAGGATTACAGGCATGAGCCACCGGCGCCCGGCTTCAGAACTCTGATTTCTTAATATCATTCTTCCCACGTAGTTCGTTAATGAGATTCAAATTAAGCTTTATTAAGGTTTGCTCTGATCTCTTAGCTCCTTCCTTTTTACTCTTCCCTTGACTTTAGAGACTGTAGGATTGGATTTTTCTTTTTACAGAGGATAAATACACATATTGTATTGTCTTTTCCTTGAGGTAGTCATGTAAGCTACAAATGGGCACCCATTTGTGTTGATCCCCAAAAGGAATACAATAAAGAAGGTTTACATTTTCACTTGCATTTTTGATAGTAACTAGATTTCATGTTACATCCCTCTAGCTGTGTTCTACTAAATCCTATTAAACTGAAAAACTTACCGGTGATAGGTTTGGTACAGGCTGCACATTTCTTGGCATAAAGGTGGCTATAGCAGTCCAAACAGAATGGGTAATCATCTCGGGACATGAACTCCTCTTCACAAAGCTCTTTTCTACAGCCACTGCACAGAAAACACTCTTTGTGCCATATCTGGTCACGAAATGTCACTCCACCTGTGGTTATCACCTGGCAAAGGACGAGAATGGCTGTAAGGGTGAGTGCCATTACAGTTCAGAGCATTCTATGGTTTTCTTCTGTGTTTACAGCTGGTGCGTTGTGATATGATAGCCTGATGATTCTAGGATTTCCTTTTCCTGACAATTTCTCTAATTTTTGTTTATAATCTGTGGGAGAAACCAAAGTTTACAGGAATTGAATATTGCTGGAAACAATTATTATAATATTTAAACACTCAGGACCATTTTGGACTCTGGCAGCTGAAAAGAAGAAATTGGGGATTTTATTTACCTCAACTTCTCTGAGTTTTTTTTTTTTTTAATTTGGGTCTTCAGAGATCTGCTATTAGAGCTAAGAAACTTTTTTTCTGGGGGGGGGGTGTCCGGTCATGGGACCTGAACTCTGGGCCTGGGCACTGTCCCTCAGCTCTTCAGCTCAAGGCTAGCGCTCTACCACTTGAGCCACAGCACCACTTCCGGCTTTTTTTCTTTTTGCTTATGTGGTGCTGAGGAATCGAACCCAGGGCCTCAGGCATGCAAGGCAAGTGCTCTGCCACTGAGCCACCATCCCAGCCCCTAAGAAACTTTTTATACCATGTTCTTATATTAAGAAATAACTTTCAAAGGTTCTGAAAACAAACCTGCTATTCCTCAAATTTTACACTAGGTCCAAGAATACCCAGCAATAGAAAAATCCTGAGTGGAATTGGTGAGGACTGTCATTGGGAAATATTGATTTGCATCTCTTTTTTTACTTAAAAAAAATCTACAAATGGTTACACAAGAGCTTACGATTTATCATAGCTATTTATATGCACAGTGCATCAAGTTTTCAACTTCTTTTCTCAGCTCTGTATATCACCTTTACAATAAAAATAAAAATTAAAAACAAGAAATATTTGTTTATCTTATAAAAAATTTATTCTAAAGTGGTTTATTTTGTGATACTATCTTAGAAATTAAAACACTTTTTTTCTACAGAAACAAAGTATACTATGTAAATGGAAAGGAAAATAGTGTGTGTTAAAGTAAAGCAATTTAAAATATCCCCTACTAACTTCAAACGTCTTTATATCAAGCACAGCAGAAACCATGGTTTCTGTGATTTGTCTGGTCAAATGATCAGCACATAATGTTTACAAGCCTGATACCAGTGGTTTATGTCTATAAGCCCAGCTATTCAGGAGGCTGAGATCTGAGGACCTCGGTTCAAAGCCAGCTCAAAAAGGAAAGTCTGTGAGACTCTTATTTCCAGTAAACCACCAAAAAAAATCCAGAGCTGTGACTCAGTGGTAAGGCACTAACCTTGAGCAAAAAATCTCAGGGACAATGCCTAAGTTCCAGCCACAGGATCAACATTTAAAATAAAGAAAGATTTGAAAGTTAAGAAACTGATCAATAGCAAGCTGAAACTTGATTTATGCACCAGAATCTGTTTAATTTGGAAGAAGAAACTCTTGAACATTAAAAATAAGTTGCTTGTGAATGTATTACTTTTGAAGAGGTAGGCAGGCATAAATAAAGCTGAATGTCTAATCTTGGTTTTTACCACTGATTGATGTCAGGATTCCTTAAGTATTTTTATCTGGTAAGATAAAGACAATAATGATTTTGCATGCAATAGATGCCCAATGAAGAACTGAAAAATATGTTTAACTCTATTTAAATCCTGAGGTGGAAGTGGTGCTGTGGCTCAAAGTGGTAGAACATTATCCTTGAAAAGAAAAGCTCAGGGACAGCACCTCGGCCCTAAGTTCAAGCCCCATGACCAAAAAAATAAAAAAATCCTGAGGAACTTGAATTCAAAGCACTAGGTTGAAGTCACTTACTTTTTAGTGGAAAAAATTTTTTAAATGTAGCACAATGAAATCAATGGGAAAACATTTAAGGTAAAGATCTATTGTCAAGTATTTTTTTTCTCTTTTTTAATCATCATTAGTTTGGTTTGAAAAGTTGTTTTACTTTCACTTGGATTAAAATAGCTTGTTTTCAGATTTTCTTGAGAAGCTTGTCATTTTGAAATTTAAATAGAAAATAATCTGGCATGTCATGATCTATCTGCCTCCCAACATAAATATTTCATAAATTTTTATGACTTCAGTTTGTAATAGTTTTCTATAACCTGCACTTTGTCCCTAAGCTCAACACTGCAATATTAGAGATTTTCCTTGGTTACCTCTTTACAGCAGTGGACAGATTATACTTTCTCCAATGAATTCTAAGATAATTCTCACAAATTTCATTAATATTTTAGCCCTAGTTGACAAAATGAAGCCTAAAGCTTGCTACAACAGTAAGATTAATGGACTAATTTTATTTCCTGTCTCTGCTTTTGAATGCATGTCACTGACTTTGGTAATTCAGTGGAGCTTTGTATATTACAGGACATGGGTTCTGATTACTGCCTATAATAACATCACTTTGTAGAGGCAGTGTTCCTTCCAAAGTAATGGAAGACTTTCAGTATTAGGTGGTTTGGTGTCATGTTACTATCCATTGTAATTCTGTTATCATTTCAGCATAATTTAATAATTACAACTTAGAAAAATATATATTCCAAGTTGGTCCAAATGCAATACTGATTTTTCCTCTGCCTTCTCCCTTTCTCTCTCCCTGCATCTATGTGAATGCATGTGTTTCATTATGCATCTTTAGGAAATGGAATGGCACTTCCACCTCTTCAAATGCAAATATACAAATGGTTTAAGGGATCTACCAAAGGATCCCATAGATAAAAAAATGCTTAGGAACCACTATACTGATTTAGTGTGATGATGTTGTGTGTGTGTATATGTGTGTGTGTGTGTGTGTGTGAGGGAGAGAGAGAGAGAGAGAGAGAGAGACAGAGACAGAGACAGAGACAGAGACAGAGACAGAGACAGAGAGACAGAGAGACCTGGGGCTTGAATGCAGAGCCTGGGTGCTCTTCTTGAGTTCTTGAGCTGCCTAGCGCTCTGCCACTTGAGTCACAACTCCACTTTTACATTGGAGAGAAGAGTCTCCTAGACTTTCCTGCTCAGGTTGTCTTTGAGCAATGGTCCTCAGATCTCAGCCTCTCTGAGTAGTTAAGATTATAGGAATGAGTCACTGATGCCTCACCTATTTAAACTTATGATGTGTCAAGGATTTCTTTGGGAACATCAATGTATGTATTTCATAAAACACAGACTGGATTTCACATGATAGACATGAGCCACTTTTCATATGAAATCTTAAGAAGCTAAAATGTTAAACGATGTTTGTCTAATTTCCCCCTTATTAGAAATGTGATTTGAATGAGGAGCCAAATGAGAAGGTCTTTCATGTTCCTCTGGAACAGGGAGTACAAAAGCATTCAGCTTGCCTTCTTTGTACTTTTGTTGGTGGTGGTAGTGGTGGTAGGGCTTGAACTCAAGGCCTGGGCATTGTCCCTGAGCTGTTTTTCACTCAAGGCTAGTGCTCTACCACTTTGAGCCACATCTCCACTTCCAGTTTACTGTTGGTTAATTGGAGATAAGATTCTCACTACCTTTCCTGCCTGGTCTGGCTTTGAACTGCAATCCTCAGATCTCAGCCATCTGTGTTGCTAGGATTACAGGCATGACCCACCAGCACCTGCCTCTTTGTGTTTTTATGCTACTAAATTTCTTATACAATCCATCTTCTCACTTGCTTAAGCCTACTAATCTAGTCCATGAGAAGAAAGCTTCAAGCCACAAACCTATTTGCATTGCTGAAAGAATACTGGAGGAGATCCCAGATTGACTTGTTTTCCTTGGTGAATCCATGGGCAAACCAGTTAACACCAAATGAATCACAATTTATTTCCTAACAAATTTCCTGCATTGGAAGACAAATGTGCCCTCTCCCAGAACACTTGCAATCTTGTATTAGAGCTGCAAATGAAACTTGACTGTCGATTACGTGAGTTGTTTAGAGAATCTAATATCCATGTTCTAGGAGGAATGTTATGGATGTGCTAAGTAGGTACTCATCGTAGCAGCTAGGACTTTAGAGAGTTGTTGAAATTCAAAACTAACATGTGAATGTGTCGGTTAGACAGAGCAGGAGAGCATCAGTTTACTCCAAACTGCAGCAAAATACTAGTGGTAGATGAGGTCCTACAGCCTTCCTCTTCTATAAATAATTACCTTCTTACAAAAGTTGCAGTAGTTAGCAAACTCCTTCTCAAAACATGGCACACAATAATTGCCAGTCTCTTTGGAGATCAGAGGCTTTGTTCCTATTGGTTGTCGGCAATGCTCACACACAAAGCACGTTTCATGCCAGTAGTTGCCTTTAAATTCCATTTTGCGAGAACCTGAACTCCAAAAGAAAGAACCTGTTAGTGCAAGTCCAGTATAAGCTTATTTTCTTTGAGCAAATGAAATTACCTAAAATACATTTTAAAACATTAAAGCTATAAGCTAGTTGTCCTTTTAGAAACATAATATTTCCAGAGTTTCAGGAACATTCATCTAGAGAGAGAAAACAGCCATGACAACAACGAATCCTTCCTTTGAAAAAGAAGTCTTGCAGGCTTTGTGCATGCTGCAATGTAAAGATGTGAAAGTATTTTAAGTGGAGACTGAATACCTCATGATTAAGATAAAATGGGGCATAATAATCATTAGAGGGATGTTAGAAACGCCCACTGCATGACTCCAGTAATTTGTGTTGTATACTTCTGACTTCTGAATTATTTGAGTCTTTAATGTGTGTGTGTGTGTGTGTGTGTGTGTGTGTGTGTGTGTGTGCGCGCGCACGCGCATAAGTGAGTGAGAGAGATACGAAGAGAGGCACAGAGAAAGGGGAAGAGACAGAATGACACTCTTCTATGCTTATGTTTGTAGGGATAAAGATAAATTCCAAAATATAGTGAATCAACCTTGCCAAAAGTGGCCGTAGTGTGGCTCAAATAGTAGAGGGTCTGTCTAGCAAATGCAAGGCCCTGAGTGCAAATTCCAGTACTCCTGAGAGAGACAGAGACAGAGATAGAGATAGAAGAGAGAAGAAACTTCAAAAACAAAAGTTTAGAAAGAGTAATGTAGATGGGGAAAATTGGGTCAAAGCACATTCTATTCATGGTGTAAGTTAAGTACCACAATGAAGACCTTTCATATAATAAATGTATGCCAATAAAACATTTTTAAACATCAGCTTACCAAAAATGGATTGTTTTACATGGGCCCTTTTCTTCCCTAAGAGGGTGTGACAACTGACCCTTAAGCCTGCTTGCAAGTAGTCAAAAGTGGTGATTGCCCTCAGTCTCCCTCTTCTAATGCTATTGGTCTCGCCTAGTTTCAGGGGGCTTACAGCACTTTATTCTGCAGCTCAACTTCTGGTCCAAAATGTTTCTGAGAATGAGGTTTTATGAAAAGAAAACACTGTACATTGTCATATCATTGGGGATCACTGTAATTTACTGTTCAAGGATAAGCCTCTGTCAAACCCAGGGCTTTGTGGCTCACTCAGCTCTTTATATGCTGGTGCTTAATGAGGAGCATGCAGCGTGGGTGGGAGCCCAGCTCCCTGGGGGTCTTACCCGGCATGATGGTCCTCTTGCAGTGGAAGCACTTGGAGGAGCACTCATTGGAGTAGCACTCTGTGCACAGCAGGCGCTCATCCTTGGCAACAAAAGGCTTCTCCACCAAAGAGTGATTGCATTTGGTGCACCGGAAGCATCCTTCATGCCAGTGCCAGTTTTTGTAACACAGATCCTTGCAGACAGCAAATAGAAGTTAGTCTAATGCATTTGCAACCACACAAGCCATTTTATAAGCTAAAAGTGAACACCCTTGGGACTTTTGCATAGTAGGCTCTGCCTCCAGTTTGGGGGGAGTTGTTGTTGATAGTGTTAGGTATTGGGAAGAGATTTTAAGAGACTGGTGTAAGGATTAGATGGAACCCAGGGCATCTTTCATTGATCAATAAAGGACATTGGAAAATAAACAACTCTGCTGCTCTTTCTTCACATATTTTTCCTATCTTCTCTTTCTAACTACAGAAGAGGCTTTTCACATGTTTTAAAATTCTTGGTTGCAAAATAATACCACCTAATTAAAATAAATGAAAAAGAAGAAAGTAAATAATGAGCATTAGAAGAAGAACGGGTGGGTAAATAAGTTTAATATGTGGAGATTAGGGAAGATAAGGTTGATAAGTTAGAAATTTGCAAAGGGCAAATTGTTTTATTTTTATTTTTATTGTGTGAATATGTGTGTGTATGTGTGTGTGTGAGTACTGGGGCTCAGTTTTGCTTGGCAAGTTTGCTCAAGGCTGGCTCTCTACCAGTTGAGCAACACCTCCATCCAGCTTTTTACTGGTCAGTTAGAGATAAGAGTCTTAGATTCAGCTGCCCTAGCTGGCTTCAAACTGCTGTGATTCTCAGATCTCAGCTTTCTGAGTAGCTAGCATTATAAGTGTAAGCCAATAACACCCAGGAATATTTCCAATCTTTACACCTCTAATTATTTATGTACTTATTTATACTCTTGTTATTATGAAAGCAACTTTGGGAAGTAGTTTAACCACTTTAATCTTTTAACATCCTAAGCATGGAGTTTCTGTCTGCTCTTTTACACACATACACCTACTTTACAAGATAATATTAGGATTAAAGAATGCATTTTGAAGTGGCTGGAACTTGATTAATGATAACGTTGAGGATCTTTTATGCATAGCAACAAAGAGTGTTAAAATAAAGTCAATACAGGTGGAACAGAGGGAACTCTAAGTCATTGATCTCCAGCACATAGCTGTAATTCTGTGCACTGAGGTGAGCCCTACCTTTGAATCAGATTCAATGGGTTCTTTGCACTGCTCACAATAGTTACAGAAGATGCGATCATAACAGGAAACGCAGTACAGATTGTCATCCTTAAGTACGTACTTCTTCCCAAGAAGGGGTGCTGTGCAGTATTGACAATCAAATGGAGACGTCATTTTGGTTTGACTCTGTGAATGAGAAAATGATTCTTATATTAAAAAAAGCAAAACTGTGTTTATACATGATGAGCAATCAAGACAATGTGAGTCAAGTACTTAAATAGATGTATATTTTCTTATTCATAATTCACTCATTTAGGAAAATATTCTTGTAGTCATGGTGAAACTTAAGAGTGACAGAAAAAGACTGTTTTCTTTCTTTTAGGCAGAAACACAGAAAAATGTTTTGCTAGAAATAACTAAATAAATAAGCCAGCACTCAGGTTGTGGGAAAACATATTCATGATGAGCTACACATCACTGAGAATGTGATTTGTGTGGAAATCAGATGGCCAAAGCTCAAGGATATAAATATGAACTGGTGATGAGGGCTTCATTGATTGTCACATCACCTATCACCGTGGAGAGCATTGGAAGGGAAGTGAGATGAATACAGCTGTTACTCCCCCCCTCCTTTTCCTCAATCTTAAATAGGAATGCATGATCAAGTGCGTTGCCATAGTCTCATCATGCTATTTCTCAAATCTTTTTGGCAAGAGGCTGATGGCTCACACTTGTAACCCTAGCTACTCTGGAGGCTGAGATCTGAGGATCATGGTTGGAAGCCAGATCCAGAAGAGAAGACCATGAGATCCTTATCTCTAACTAGCAAAAAGCTAGAAGTGAAGTTGCAGTAGAGTTCAAGAGGTAGAGGACTAGTTTGAAAAACTGCTGAAAACAAGGGCACAGGGCTCTGAGTTCAAGCTTCATTATGGCACTAAAATAGTTATTGGTTATGAAATAACTAATAGAAGACTTTCACATTCATCCTGAAGTCTTCTTATATCATGTACCCTCTGTTGGAACAGCCTCCTTACCTATGGATTTAACCTCCTTCAATGTCTTGATGACTCCAAAACCTAGTTTTTGATCATTCTAATCCTGGACAACTCTTAATATCCAACCAAGCTGACAAATAATATGTAGATTTTAGTGAAGAGCTATAGGTCTTTGTGATAATTGTTGAGCAAAAGTCAGATAGGGGATGTAGATTAAAAACACCAAAGGCTATGAATATCTACATTAACAATAATTAACATGTACAACATGAATAAAAAGAACAGCATCTTACCAAATGAAAAACTGCTATGAAACAATGCCAGGGTGGGACAAGAATTCTGGTTGTTGTATAAATTTGATGCCATTAAGAGAGAAAATATAGGAAGGGGTAACATGGAACAAGAGACATTGTACTCAAAATATTTTTATGTTGAATTGAAACCCCTTTATTCCACTACTTAAAGACAACAAAGAAAGCAATGATTTCAGAGGTTTGTAATTAGATATGAGTATGAAACTGAGTCTGACATTTTCTATATTAACAGAAGCAATATTTATTGGAATACTTTCATTGGAAATTGACATTTATAATTTTTGATTGATTGGAGTATTATATTAAAATATATGAAGATTTTCAAATTCTCTAAGGAAAAACATTTTTAGTGAAAAGCAGAGGATCAGTTAATCAATATGATGCTTTCACAAACCATTTCAATGCTATTCTCAGATGTTTTGCCTTCTTGTTTTAAAGACGAAGTTCATAAGCATAGTGCCTGGTTGAGTACTCATCATCAGTAATTCTGATATGACACTTTTGCTATATTGCTACTCATTATTAATAAAAGGAAAGACTGATTTGGAATATGTGCATTTCCCCCCCTCCCCCGCAGGAAAGATGAAAATTCAGACTAGAAAATTCCCAATGGGACACAGCCAAAATTATCTACAAGGAACATTGAATTCCCTGTTTGATTAGTTCTACAGATACATCCCTTCCTAGTGACCACAAACATTCTCAAAGGGATACTGAGGACTTGGAAACAGCTGGAAAATAGATCTTATTCCCTTGAAACAATTTAAGTTTCTATTTACATTTTCAGTGACCAAGTGTTTATTTCAATAGTACCATAAAGCTAATACTTTTCCTTTCATCACTTCATATGAAAAATGTCCTTTTAAATACCTACTTGCATATGACCATGTAACATACTTACATATGACCATGAACTCCAAGACATGGACACAAGAGGTTTTTCTTTGTTGTTGTTGTTGTTGTTTTCAATGTACTATGTCATTTGTTGTTTCTTTTGTATGTTCTTCCCCCTATGGTTATATCCCCTGTTGTTACTGTATTTGATTTTGGTACCCTGGTATTGTATATACATTTATTTGAATTAGGGAAGGGAAGGGGAACCACCGAATGATGAGGCAATGGAGAAAGGGATAGCAGTGATATACACAAGACAATATATTGGAAATAATCTGCATTACTTGGGAGTATACTACTAGTTGGGGGAGGGAAAATAGGAGAAAAATGAGGGAAGGCATAACAAGTTTGACAAGAAATGTACTTATGCTCTTATGTAACTGTAACCTCTCTGTACATCATCTTGACAATAAAAATTTAAAAAAGAACTTCAAAAGATAAAAATAAATTGTTAATTGTTATTTAATTTCAGCTGTACATCATGAAGCATGGCCACTCTGTTTGGGTATGCTCAAGCCAATAGCATCTTATAAAGTTTATGAAGAAATAACAAAAGATATTTCAACAGAGGTACTATTTTAATTGTCTGTCTTGAACAACACTTTAATTAAACAACATTATAATAGCTGGATCTCGTCCATTGATCTGGCCTTAAGTCTAAGTGCAAGTACAATATTGAATGGCACTTTCCACCTTTCATCTCCATCCTAGCTATATGATAGGCTTTGTGTCATGGATTCTTAACAAAATGAACAAAATTCTTAATTTTCAGGGAAGAGTAAAATCACTCCTTTTTCCATTCTGTTCTATACATGCAATGCCAAAGAGTTGGGTATCAACAGAATTGATGCACTATCTTAAAATCTTGTGATATACATCTATGGGACTAAACAATGATATCAAACATTTAGTCTTTGTCAACACTTTTACTGTGCTGGACAGATGCATAGATTCACAACAAGTGGGTATTAGAATCTGTCAAGCAGGACACAGGCAAGGACTTAGATGCCACTTTTGGTCTCTTTAATATTCTCTTGCTTACGAGGCATCCTGCACTATTCATTTAGTCAGGAAGTCAATAAATATGTGAAGTATATGCCATTTGCAAAGTAATCTGCTAGAAGCTGTAAAGCACATAAAATACATTAGATTTTTATCCTATCTGCAGAAGGCTTAGAATCCATTAGGAAACAAAGGCATTTTATAAATAACTAAATAAAAATTCAGAAGTGATCAGGAGAAATGGAAGGTAATAAGTACTTAAACATTACAATTAAAAATTATTGCTCAAAGTCCACTCCTACTCTAAATTGGAAATTGGGGTGTTAGAGGCTGAAGATAAGTATTTTTTTGAGTTATTAAATGAAACTAAATGTTCAGTGAGGGTAGAAGTCTCCCAGCTGAAAGAAAGGGAAAGGAGAAAGGATGATTACTTCTAGCCAGGAAAGATTGAGGAATAAGTAGAAACACCATTTGAATGGCAGTGAGACAGCTATTCTGGATTGATTTTCCCAGCCTCTTCCAACTATTCTCCCACTAATTATAGAGATTAGAGAGATGATAGTATCTCCTGAATCCTTTTACAGACTTACTATTCAGGACACAAGTTGGCCTGGGAAATTGGAAGAAAGATGAAATAAAAACCATAATGAACTTTACAACTTTGGTGGCAGCAGGGGGAGGGGGGAAAAGAGGAGGGGAGGATATGGGAAGGGATGGTAAAGGGAAACAAAGGAGGAGGCAACAATGCTTGATAAGAAATGCACTCATTAACTTGCCCATGTAATTGTAACCCCTCTCTATGGTATTTTCACAATAAAAAAAAACCCCCAACAAATAAACAAACAAACAAAAACGTCCCTGGCTGCGGTTGATGGCAGCATGCTGGGTCACAGAGTTGTAAGTGGTTTCTACCCACCCAGGGCAAGGAATCAGTTTCCCAAGGGCCAAGCAGCTAGTGCAAGGCTGTGATTGACAGTCGTAGTAGAATTGGATATAGTAAAAGCAGTTTCCTGCTCTGGAGAGCAGATCACAGGGGAGAACGGAAGTGGAAATGAGGAAGGAGTAGTTTCAAAGACCCTCAGAGAATATTACAAGTATTAAAAATGGCTTCTAATATTTCTGCTTCCTGAGTCCTGCACAGTGTGTTAACCGTTGTGCGTGGATTTTCCTTATGTTATCACCAGTCCATTGGAAAAGTATATTTTTGGTATTCTCAGTTAACAGAATAAGAATTCACACTTACAGAAGCTAACATCATGTGGCTGATGAAAATGTTGGCTCCAAACTTCAAATATACACATGAGAGAAGAGAAGTCTAGGATGTTAGCCCAGATGAGCCTCTTTACCTGAAAATTCAGGGAACGGTATCTGAGATGAAATAACAGAATTGAGAAGACAATTATGCTTGTGTGTGTGTGTGTGTATGTGTGTGTGTGTGTGTGTGTGGCACTTATAGACAAGGACCAGTAATTAATTCTAACTGGCTAGTGGGGCATGAAAAGGTAACTATGGAGGTTCCAAAAGAAAGACTGGAACCAGGTCATCACTGGTTCAAGCTTCAATCTAGTGGGTAATTTTTTCTGTTGACAAAATAGAGTTGTTGATGATTTATAATAGGTAAGTGTTACATATTGAACTGATAAGTATAAAAGTTGAGTGATTTGACACAAAGGATTACATAGGAAAGTAAATTAGAAGCTTATTTTTTAATATTATGTTTAATCAGCAAATAATATACCTTCTATATAAAAACTGCTGTTTTATTTAAGGGAAATATGAAGGAAAATCAGTGTGTGTATGTGTATGTGTGTGTGAGTATACTTTTAACAACAACAAAGTCAGAAAGGAAAGAGAAGAGAAATACAGAAGGAACTCTGAGGGAGGGAAGAGAGAGAAGGAAGGAAGATACAGAGACACACATACAAAAGAGAGAGAGAGAGAAAGAGAGAGAGAAAAGACTGTATAGACCATGAAAGGAAGCTAGAAAAGAACATTTACAATGTGCTCTCATAATTTCAAGAAGCAAAAATTATAGTGTGATGGGTGAGGATAAAACTTGGAATCAAGATGGGGAAGGATGGAAGTTAGAGGTGATCAGAATGATGGTCATAATGATCTCATTTACAAAACAAAACCAAAACCAAAAAACAGATTGTATGGATATGACAGAATTGTGCCAAGAAGACTCAGGTGTGGTAAAACTTAAAAAGTAGATGATTTTCTAAGGATATTGATAAAAATTATATTAAGTGAAGTGAGCCAGACCAAAAGAAATATAGCTCCCATGGTTTTTCTTATCTACAATAACTAGTATATGTCTAGGACAAGCAGAAGAGGTCAAAAGTTATGTACATATGACCATATAACCTGATGTTAAGTGAAATGAACCCCAAGATAGGGACACAAGAGAATTTATCTTTTTTGTTATTCTTTTTAATTTATTTATAATGTACTATGCGACTTTTTTTGTTTCTTTGTATGTTTTTCCCCCATGGAACAATTCCTGTTGTCACCGTATTTGATTCCAGTGTCCTGCATCTTGTATATACATTTTTCTAATTTTAGGAGGGGAAGGGAAATAACAAAATGCTGAAATAAGGATACAGGTTGACCCATTGTAACAATGAGATGTACAAGATGAACTTTACAACTTGAGGGGGGGAGAGTTAGGGAGGTGGAGAGGGAAGAGATGATAGGGGAAAAACAAAGGAGGGGGTAACAATGCTTGAGAGGAAATGGACTCATTACTTTGCTCATGTAACTGTAACCCCTCTGGTACAGTATTTTTACAATAAAAATGTATTTAAAAAGATAAATGAGCCTGGAAATCAGAGAGTCATCTTGGGATCTTACAAATGGGTTCCTAGTAGGACTAGTGTGCACTAAGATGGGAAAATGGAAAAGAATCTACTTGGGACACCAAACTAATTATGTTTATATACATTAATTCTGAGGAACTGGACTAGCAGGGCATCAAGGTGAATATTAATGAAATTGATCTGAAGCATTGTATTAAACAGGGAAGTTTAGTCTTTGTCTCAGCTGAGTTACTTAATGGAGCTGATGAGATGTGATAACTGAAGTTAGGAAATGGAATGGGATGATCAGAGAAAGTTGCAAGTGTAGAAAAATAGAAAAGGTAAAAGATGAGCTCATAAATGAATATATACTGTTTGATGGGGAGGCAATAGAGGAGATGGACAAAAGACCACCGTGTCTTGGAAAGCAAAGTAGTGAGAATATTAAGAAAAGAGTATATATTAATGCACATTAAAGTATTGGCAGAAGGTAAAAGATGTTTTTAAAAAGTCATTTGAAAACACTAGCAGATGTCAGATTTCAGAGTCATTTCAGCTGCTGTTGCTGACAGATTGTAAAGGTACACATACAAAAAGTACTTCTAAGAATAAAAACTAAAGTAAAATGCATCAAAGAACTGACAAGAAGGGAATGTCTCAAAGATCACAAATAGACGAAAAGTACTAAGGTAGAAAAGAGGTCTATCTCAGGAGGAACTTCAATTCCTAGAGAGGTTTTCTGAGCCTCGATGACATTGGTAGTATTATATACTGGACTTCTACTAACTTAAAGCTCTAAAATCATTTAAATGACATAGTCCAAAACAAAAGTGGGTTGGTAGCACTAAGGGATCTGGTATTAACACAAGAAAATGCTGTATGAAAATTTCCAATTTAGGCTGGCCAAAAAATTCCAAAGGAAAGTTGAGGAAGGTAAATGCAAAAGAAGGAATAGGAATGAAAGACCTTACATCACATGCAGTTACATACTAATAAACATTATAAAAATTAATAAAAATAATTTGTGGAGTTAAAATGTAATGTTTTACTCATACTGAGCAAAAACATTTAGGTAATTAAAAAGTTGGTTCTTCATTTCTGTATTGTTTGAGTCAACTAATAAATTTTTCATGTTAAATTTTTAATGCTCAGTGCTTCTGACACACTGAATTTTTTGTGGGTCATTAAAAAACACAAATAGAACTACAATAATTGAAATAAAAAATAATTTTGTTATGCCAAAAGTAGAGAGGGAAAAATTAAGAATCAGTGCTTAACATGCAAGCCAAAATACATATAACTGTGGGAAATAGTCTATAAATATTTCTATTAAATATTCTATAGACTTTATAAATATTCTATAAAATGATATTTACAAATCTGTATTTGCAACAAATCTTAGTTAGAATCCAACTGAATTCTAATTAACTTAATATGCTTTTTTTGTTGTTGGTACTGGGACTTGAACTCAGAGCCTGGAAACTGTTCCTTAGCTTTATTTTGCCAATGCTGTTGTTCTACCACTTGAACCACAGCTCCACTTCACACTTTTTGGTTGTTAATTGGAGGTAAAATTCTTATGAACTTTTCTGCTCAAGTTGCATTTGAAGCAAAATGCTTAGATTTCACCCTCCAGTGTAGCCAGGATTAAAGGCGTGTGCCACCAATGTCATATTATGGTCAACTACAACCCAATCAAAACCTGAAAGTTAGCTCCTGTCCTTAGTCATGTGAGTGAATCACTGGGTGGGGGAGGGGTGATAGAAATGATACATATGTCTTTAATATCTAGTGAATGAACAGAGTACCACTTTGAAGTAGAGGAGTATGACCTGTTATCAAGAAAAATGAAGGAATTTTCTTTGTGGTGTAACTTAAGGGAGTTGCATTACCATATATCCTTTATTCTAAGCATCACTATAACTTCTGTTTCCCATGGAGAGAGCAATGCCATAATCACATTAAATATAGGTCTTACAGTAAATTATATAGAACAAATAGTAATTAGTCCAATATGTGCTTTGCTCTTGTAAATACATTCAAAAAACGCTGTAACCATTACTTTCACATATATGTACAAGTGCATTTTTCTTTAAAGTCTGATGGGATTTCTGGCTTAATTTTCATCTGTTTCTTCAAGGTAGCTTCACTTGTGTAAATGTGTCTGTGCTCACATCTAGGAGTGTTAAACAACTATACCACTCACTCTTGTCTTTCACGGATTCTGTACATTTGTTTCTGCATTTCTATCAGGAAGAACTTGAAAGAATTAAAATATGAGTAATGTGGGAATATTAAAATGCTATTGGGAAATGTTAGGGTGAAATTTGAAGGCTGACCCTTGTTTGGCTTATACACAAAACTTAGATCAAAATGGAAACTGGATAAAATATTTTATCTTGGTGAGTTTGCTTTCAGTGATTTTCTCATTTAGAATGAAAAGGCTGGCAAGTGTCTGATGAGCAGCCAAGAGCAATTTTAAAGCCTTGTTAATCAAAGTATACTGTAGTATTCTCTCTTATAAAGGGTTATGGAAATCAACTGCAGTGTAGAAGTAGCCAACACACCTAGTCTGCTAAGGCAGATGTTTCTTGCAGTCTCTTCTCTTCCCTGCACCCCCTAGAGCCAAACACGTATCTATTACATGTTCTTGTTCTCTGTTGATAGCTCAGTTTCCCTGAGGAGTTCCATAACATCTTCCACAATTCTCAACAAGATTTACTCTCAGATTCGTTGTTTTCTTTCCCCAGTGAAAGAATTTCAACGGCCTTTTCTCTAATTATATGTTCTGTCATGGTGAAGGGTGAACCAAGAGGGAAGGAGACAAGAATGGAGGAAGAGTGAGCAAATGCTTATTCATTATATTCATTAAAAATGGAACTAAATAGCTTGTGAGTAGGCATGGAATGGGAAAATATGGAGAGAAAAATGAAAGGAGAAACTCTGATTAAGATGCATTATGCTCATAACCTGACTTGTGGAATTGAAATGCCTTTGCACAATAAAACTAATAAAAAAAATAAAGGCTAAACTCAATTGCTTAGCATGGAGATCCTTAGCTATCTTCTTTCTCCTTTCTTTCCTTTTTCCAGTAACTTGTAATGAATGACTGCTTCAAATACATTATGATCACCCAAGTTTTTCTTTCTGCTTACCTCATTCAAACTGATGTTTTCTTTATCAATAAAAGCCTAGTTAAAAGTCTTATCCTCAGGAACATTGTCATTTCTCCAGTGCAGAGTAATTAGTCTCCTAAATAGATAGATGTTTTTATCTTTTGCCACATTTTGTAACAGTTGTTCTGTTCTGTGCATTTCTTTCTCCCTCCGTGGATTGCTCTTTAAGAATGTGTCTCTTACTTCACATTTGTATCTTAGGAGACATAGTAGGATCTCACTAAGCGTTTTACAAGTGAATGGATGGATGAAAGGAAAGCTTGGAGTCTCATACTCCAATACCAAGACTAGTACCTAAGAAAGCACATTTTCAAAAAAAGAACAAAGGATAAAGACTTGGATATGAAAGAAGAATTTGCATGGGATATGTCTCTTGATAATTCATTAATTTATATCTATTATATGTGTGGCAGAAATGTCAAAGGAGGGGACTGGGAAGGTGGCTCAGTGATAAGAGTGCTTGCCTTGCATGCATGAAGCCCTGGGTTTGATTCCTCAGTACCACATAAGCAGAAAAAGCTGGAAGTGGCTCTGTGGCTCAAGTGGTAGAGTGCTAATCTTGAGCTGAAGAGCTGAGAGATAGCGCCCAGGCCCAGAGTTCAGGCTCCACAAGTGACAAAAAAAGAAAAAGAAAGAAAGAAGGAAAGAAAGAAGGAAAGAAAGAAAGGAAGGAAGGAAGGAAGGAAGGAAGGAAGAAAGAAAGAAAGAAAAAAAGAAAGAAAGAAAGAAAGAAGGAAAGAAAGAAGGAAGGAAAGAAAGAAAGAAGGAAGGAAGAAAGAAGGGAAAAAATGGCAAAGGATCAAGAACAAAACAAAGGTTTGTGTGGTAGTAAGAATTCTTTCAGGATGGTTGAAGAAGATAGCTCCAGTGACCACTGAAGACCATTGAAGATTATAGATACAACAAAGCAGAAAAGTAGATAATCAATCTGTTGCTATAGTTAAAAGAATTTCCCCCTAAACTAAAAGCAGTGATAAATTACAGTTAAACAGTTTTGAACTCTTTGATATGTTTTGGAGTCTGAACTGGCTCTTGTGTTCTGTATGAGTTTGTAGAATTCCTTGTCTTTACCAGTACTGCAAAGTAATTTGTATTCACTATGTTAGCACAAGTATTGTTGATGTAATGAGCCACAAGACTGGAGAAGATTTAGCAGAGTCAAATGAGATATGAGAAAAATAAATCTTCCAAACTTATTATTAGTCTGTGTAAACTAAGCCAAGTGGACTAAGCATATGTTCTAGAACAGAAAATCCTCAATTTCCCATGCTTTAAAACTAAAAAGGACTCAGAAAAGCTAGTAAATATGTTCTACTTTTGTTTCTTTTCTTCCATTTCTTCTGATTATGAAGTCAAGGTTGAGCAAACCTATGTGCTTCTATTTGTTTTGAGTTTGTAACCAAAGACTGACTCAGAAGAATAGTGGCTCAGAAGTCAAAAGCTACCGATTTTTGATAATAGTGTTTTAGCATTGTATTTGATTTGTTCATTGCTGTAGAGGCCATTTAACTCTACTGGCCTTTACATTTTAACTGTAAACTATGAACCATATGGCTGTCTATGATCTCATGCAAGGACTATATAAGAACAAAAAAGTCATGGTAAAATCAGCTGTAGGTATCCTGGGCTCAATGGAAAATATTCAGTAATGACCATAGTCTACACTTTGAAGGAAGAGGCTATTTTCTTCTTCTTCAAAGGCTACTTTTAAAAAACTCAACAAACAATCTTAAAAATAACTAAAGCCATAACTTCAGGCCATCAATCAAAAAAGTAACCTAAAACAAGCATCATAGAATTGGGGTGGAATGTTAGATATTAGTCTCTAGGGATGTACTTGCAAGGTCAGTTTGTTGGAAGCTCAATGTCTTGTGTAGAGAGGTCAAACATGAATTCTCTTGAGGGCTAATGAACTATTCTCCCATGAAACAAAACAGCTGACTAGAGCTTTCCATCTGGGTAATCAGTGTTCTGTGGATACTAACAAAGCAAATTAAAATAATAAAAAAAAGGACTTTGTATAATTTTCTTGGACCAACTACATTCAGAAATATGTAGTTATGGTAGCTATTAGTAAAATAGAGGCAAAATATAATTCAAGATAAAACATAAGCCTAGCAACATTTTATGAAATGTTGCACTATAAGTAGTAAAAATGCAGAACTCTTAAAATACATAAGTTTAACATGATTTAAATTTTTTTTCCATAAGCATATAAACAGGTTTTCAGGACAAGAGTCTTGCCCTTAAGGATAAAAATGAATTATCTGCATCTGTCCCTAAATAAATCTCAATTTTCAGCTTTAAAACTCATCATCAGGTTTGTGTCTACATTCTGATCCCAAAGGAGCCATCATCATTTTAAAGGATGTAAATTGAGTGTGTCCTCCTACTCTATTATCTTGTACAGATGTTCTGGAAAAGCAAGTGTAGTTCCTACGTGGTCACAGGGACTCCTGAAGGCTTACCTAAGGCTTACCTAAGGCTTTGTTATACACAAGGAACTCAGCCTAGAGAGATCATGTACCTAACACTTTCACATAGGTCAGCACATCCTTTCATTTGTAGGAATCACCAAATTGACCCTGTTTCTACAGGTGAAGTCTATGAGAATGTGAGCCATATCAAAGGTGAGCCAGTAAGGGGTCCCGCTCCTCTCCATGTTTCTTGGGATATTCAAGAAGCACTCTAAAATTCCTTGCAGGTTAACTCCAGGTTTTTTGTTTTTATTTTTGTGATAGGTCATCCTTTCTATTTGGAAACCATTGTTATCATGTTCATTAATATGACTGTTGGAACACAGACTGTAGAGAGAGGTTCATTGACTCTTCTGTTTCACACTGTCTCCTCTTATGTAATAACAAATACAAGTTCAGGGGCCTGCCTTATTGACATTGAGAGTATCGAGGAAGGGCCTAAACTCTAACCCAGGACACATCTATCAGCTAAATAATTCATCAGACCCAGGTGTCTGGGTGCAAATGGCCATGTGGAAAAGTATGCGATGATCTGGGAGAAGCTCATGATAAAACTGATGGTGATTTGTGAGCAATTCTTGCTTTATGGAATATGAAAATGATGCAAGGCCAGGGAATAGGCATGAATATCCCTGCCTTGTAATGTCCCTCTTGGGCTCTCATATTCCCTTCCTCTTTCCATGTAGAAGGTGGTATGCGTCTTTTCCTTGAGTTCTAAAGATGTCTGGACACATTGGCCAAGTTGAAGGGTATTTACATCCCATCTCTCTACAAGTCTACCAGCATTGTTGCTGAAGGGTATAGGTATGGAGTAAGGATTCACTCTAATGTTACAGTTTTTCATTGTGTTCTCAAAAGCAGTGGTCCTTGCAGTATTCAGACTCTCGTTAGTCTGCAGAGGACTAACGAAAATAAAAGTCGATTTTAATCATCAGAGCTCTCTTTCACAGATCTGGGGGATGTCCAACTCCAGATACTTGGTGAGGCTAGCATACCACTATCAGAAGGGCTCATGAGAAGGTGTATGCACTCTTTGACATATGCATTAACTTTCAAATCTGCTTCCAAATCCTTAACGTCCATTGATAATTTTCAAGATTTTTGGGGGAGGGGGATAAGTCATAGTAACTTTATACTAGAGTAACTTAAGAGGCATTTTGACAAATATACATATATATAATTTTAGAAAGCATATTTATAGATGATTTTTATAGCAAACAAGCTAAGACATATCAAGCTACCTTAAAAGGATTAGAAGATACACAAATATGAACATTGTTGAGGAGTACAGAGAAAATACAGTAAGGATAGTTGGAAAATGACAAATATTTTAAGAATATCTATCTACCTATAATTTAGTATTCTAATAGTTCTGCAACATTAGTAGTTATCAAAACCCCGCATGCTGGTGGTTCATGCCTGTAATCCTAGCTACTCAGGAGGCTAAGATCTGAGGCTTGCAGTTAAAAGCCAGCTTGGGCAGGAAAGTCTGTGAGACTCTTATCTCCAATAAACTACTCAGAAAAATCTGGAAGTGGGATTGTGGCTCAAGTGGTAGAGTGCTAGCCTTGAGCAGAAGAAGCTCAAAGTCAGTGCCTAGGCCGTGAGTTCTAGCCTACGGGCTGGCAATTCAACAACAACAACAACAACACATACACACACACACACACACACACACACACACACACAAAACCACACACACATACACACACAAAACCAATTTGGCTTCCTCTCAATTAATTTAAAAATATCTAGAATCATTTTTTTTTTTTGGGTCCAGTCATGGGGCCTGAACTCTGGGCCTGGGCACTGTCCCTCAGCTCTTCAGCTCAAGGCTAGAGCTCTACCACTTGAACCACAGCGCCATTTCCGGCTTTTTTTCTTTTTGCTTATATGGTGCTGAGGAATCGAACCCAGGGCCTCATGCATGCAAGGCAAGTGCTCTACCACTGAGCCACCTTCCCAGCCCCTAGCGTCATTTTGTGTGTGTGTGTGTGTGTTTGGTGGTTCTCATTCAAGTCTAGCACTCTATCACTTCAGCCACAGTTCAACTTGTGGATTTTAGGGGTTAATTGGAGTTAAATGTCTTCTAGAGTTTTCTTCCCAGACTGACTTTGATCTATAATGCTTGGATCTCAGCCTCCTCAATAGCTGGAACTAAGGAATGAGCCACCAGGCCCTGCTAAAGTCACTCTTGAAGAAACCACAGAGACAGCATGATGAAGAGACAGGTAAAGCAGTAAGATTTAGTTTTTACTGCAAAGCCTCTTTTATATCTTTGGAACTCTGCATTCAGTGTGAAAGTTGCCTATTTCAAAAATTGAATTAAATCTTCAAACATCTTTGTTCTCATTGAATCTCTTATCTTTATCACAGAAGGGAAGGACTAGAGAGAATTCACTTTCAGGGTATTATTCTACCAGTATGAAAACTAAGTTTAAAAAGACTATTTCTAGTATTTGTCCCCCAGAGAATTGAAGAAAACTTCAATACATCATTCTAAATATAATCTTGAAAATATTTATTAGAGAATCCTCACACTGTTAATCCAAATGAACTTTATACAGTCTTTTTTAAAATAATAAATTAGCAATGAGTAGCCTACTTCAGACAAAGTTTCGTTAAATAAAAGTGATAGATTTCCTTTAAAATTAAATGCCCAAATTTGATGCCAGTTTAGTGACCCATTTAAAAACATTCTTATATCTGACACTATTTTGGTCATTTTGCAATTTATGACTCAGCTTAACTCTGTATGATATTTCCTTTTCTTAAGAAGAAAGAATTTTCACTCTGAAACAAACTAGTTGTACAACTATTTTCTGCAAATACTTACAGAAAAGGAAGAGGAGAAGGAAAACTTAGAGTGGGCAGGGGAAGAAATAAGATGAGAAGGGGGAGCAGAGAGAATTGTTAGCAAAAAGCAGGAAAAAGAAATCCTTTAATTTGACTCTTAAGCTTAGTCATGTTTCTTTTCCTTTTAACATTTTAATTAGCATCATTTAGTTATACAAGGGGATTTCCCTTTCACAAGTCTATCATGTATATAATTATCTTATTTGCTCATCCTCTCCAATCTCCCTCAACCCTTTTCTCCCTTCCCAAAACAATCTCAACACGTTTAAATGTCCCTTGGTGTTGATTTTTCCTTCCTTCTAAAACTACACTTTTAATCCAAACTCCTAATTTTTACAGGACCACTAAATCTAGGAACTGGGGTGGGGGTGGGATTTTTAAACACTTAGTTTTCGACTTAGCAATTCTCAACTAACAAATGAGAAAAACTGAGTTTAGTAATTTAGTGGTGGCACTTCTCCTCTTCCCTCCCCCTTATATCTGATAATACAGCAAGCAAATATGCTTCAGCCAGAATTCAGGATTCCAGATATGTATGTAACAGAAACCATTTTTTCCCTTGGTTTCTATGTATAGATATCTGCTATCATCATCATCATCATCATCATCATCATCATCATCATCATCATCATCATCATCATCATCATCACCAACAACAAGATTATTTGCAAAGAACTTTGGCTACTTTAAGATTTTTTGAAAGAGAAAAGGATGAAAGCTTTCTTCTTATTTGCATCTGTCATTCCAGGTTTTAATTATTGACCAGATCACAGCCAGAAAGGTTCATTTCAGGCATGAGGACAGTCTACCACTGACTTTCTATTAAAAAAACAAGGTCTTCCAAAGGAAGTACCAGGACCCTCCAACATGGCAGCTTAGTTGTAGTAGCTTAGATTAATTATAAGGGGGAAGAGGTTCATTGTTATAGTTCCATGCATGTACACTGCATGCCAATCAATGTCATCGCCTGTATCATACTCCCTTGCCTCTCACCCCCCAAAATAGCATCTCTAAAAATAGCATTTCCTTGTTTATTTTTCAGAGTTGCAAATAACCTATTGGACAACCTCCTTTTATCCTCCTTACCAGCCTAACCCTTCCTGCTTATCCCATCTATCTACCGAGTCTACTTCCCTTCCTTCTCACTTTATTGATCAACAGCTTTCATTGAAGGCAACTCAGCTTTAATTATTTATTGTTGTCATTATTCAGTTGCTTTGGAGGCTGGAAAGAAAAGCCCCCAAACTAGATTTGGTTGTATTTTCTGGATCATCAGTAAAAGTGAGGTAATGATACATACATATATATATATATATATATACACACCCATATACATATACATATATATGTGCATGTATATATGTGTGTATTGCAATATATGTATATACACACACTTATGGGTATGTATGTGTGCTGTATAATAGTGTCTGAGTTGGGACTACAGGATGGAGGTTGATGTTATCCAGTTTGTTTTCAGTATTTATGAAGAAGAATACTGTACATACAAGGCAGACCTCTATTTGGTACTTTGTGTCAGCAGTACTCAATAATTATAAACTATCCTTTAACAGCTCAAAATTTATTGACTATAAAAGTGGTTGGGCACCATCCAATATTTAAGGCCAGCTTCTATTTAATTTTTGTCTGCTGTCAATCTCAAAAGATTTAGGCATGTTTGTTTCATAGCACCTGTTAAAGAAAAATTATTATAGCCAAAGAATTCCAGCCTTCACTCAGCAGTTCTAAGTTTACAACACAAGATGTTGGTATCAGGTTTTTATGCTAGTTCTGTATATAGAGAAGTGGGGAAAATCTGTTAGCAGCTTTTGGAAGCTGAACGATCACAGAATTCGTTGACAAATATTGGTTGGTATTTAGCATTACTTTTACTTTTCATCTCAAACATCTCTCCCGTGCCAATGAGTCACACAAAGCAGACTTCAGGGTTGTGTCCGCCACTCCTACAGCAGAGCCTCATACAAATATGTGTTGAATGAGTGCAGCTGTCTTGACTACAGACAAATCTGCAGAGCAAAATCCTCATTCATATTCTGCTTTATAAATAAAGAAGCTAATCCAGATACTTCAAGATACTTGGCTTTGAATCACACTATTCTTCGAGATGTAGAGAATTCAAGTTTTCAGTATAGCGTTAAAGGAAGACCTTCTTTATCTGGCTCCCCACAGTCTGTGGGTCTTGTTTTATTAAAATAATGTCAAGCAACATTCTGAGCATGTGTGCTTTAGTTCTGTAGGTTTTGTTAAATCTCTCAAGTATTATTGCTGGACCAGCAATCATGTTTGACAATGACTCTAAGACTAGGGGTCAGCCTATAGAAAGTTTGCATGTTGACATGGGAGATGATCAGACACATACATCATTTCTTCTCTGTTACTCTTCTAGTGGATTAAACCCTGTCTTGTGTTTTCCTGGCCCCCACTCTCTACCATTCACATTATTTCAGTTAATGATCTTTCTGCACAACAAAAAGTGCAGGCCAGGAACTAGACTTCTGGTGACTGTTGTGTTCCCAGTACATATTGAGCATATAAACACCCACAAATGGGAAGACAGAAGTAAAAGAGGAGGAAGATGTGGAAATGCTGCTGGGTAGGCACACTGGGAGTTTCAGAATCATTCTTCCTAACTTTAAGCAGAGCTTCTTCTATGAACTATGAAGATAGAGTAAAAGAGAGGCTCTAAGAAAAAGTGAGAGTATCACAAGTAGAGGAAAGGCTCTAGTTGGGTAGGCGATGGACAGAAGGAGAATGAACTCAGCTTGAGTGGGTTCTAATGCAACTGCTTGTGGGACCACACCTAGGGCAGTATTCCCCCATGCCTGAATCACTGAGAGCCATGTTCAAAACTATTGTTCATGTCAGAGCTACACCTTGCTGTGAATGCTCTTCTTCTTAGTCAACTGAAGACAACACCACTGGAAAGGCAGATCTGTGACAGATTCCAGTAGCTAAAAATCTCTCTTGCTTGGCATTTTGACAATTTTCATGGATGACTTACATTTAAAACAGACTAAGAATTTATTTTGTTGTTGTTTGAATTAAATATCGTATGAGGGAAACTTTGCTTCCCCCTTGGTTGTGTTTGCCTTTTATAGGAATCTTTCTGAGGATAAGATTTCTCTCCTTTGGCTCACCGATTTCACTCTCCACTCCAGTCACTTCAGTGATAAATAACTGGGCAAAGGGGCACTTTGAAACCCCGCCTGCATTCTCTCCCTGTCCAATCATGGAGTGGCTGAGTGAGCCCAGTGCAGCCACCCAGCCTATGAACACATCCATAAGCTGTTTGTTGTATTGGGTGTGTGCAGATACTGATATGAGAAAGAAAGAAGAAAGAGAATTACAGATACCTACGTTGTTCTTAATCAGGATGTTAAATTATGACACACTAGAGATTCCTTTATTATGCTAGTTATTATAGTTTGAAAATAATGGATGCAAATAAATGATGTATATCATTGTTGGTAAGTTCCTTGGATCAATCAAAAACCCAAAAGCAAACATAATAATAAGTATTCTATTTCCTTGATTGGAACAACAGCTAATTCATATTTTCAGTGCTTTATGGAATTCAAACTTACTATTGATTTTCTCTATGTTAGAGTTTATTATAGTTTTGGATTTACTGCCTAGCTCTTTATTGAAAATATTTACTAGCCTTAGATCCCAAGTTTCAAATTATATTTTGAGCTTTAAGTAGTACTTCACTTGGTGTTTGCTAAAGTATATTTAAGTTAAATTGGGATTTGATATTTACTTGGATATATTCCTTAGAAGAATACAGAGTAATTTTCTAAATTAATTTAAAAATAAATCTAGAAATCATTAATAAGGCGCTTATAGTGGTATTTTGCATGATGTGTATGGTATGGAATGGTCATAATATTGCTTTAAATGTAAAAATATTAAATAGAATAATCAGCTCAAATGCGTACATTTTTCTTTCTTTTCTTTTTAATTATCTTTGCAAAAGGCTTAATTATCTGTAGAAAGGGCTTTCAATCTAACATGTCAGTTTCTGAATAAAATGCATCTTGATCAATGTTACACGCCTTTCATCATTCTCCCCCATCTCTCCCAGCTTCACTCCTCAGTTTACCTGCTTCCATGTTCACGTATATTCATTGACTATTAGGACTGCATTCACCTATCTGTCCTCTCTCCATTTGTTTGTCCCCTCTCTCCGGCCCCACACACTCTCAGCCCAACTCCCTGGTATTCTTTTTGCTCAACATTAAGTTAGTTATACCAAATACATAAGTATACATTTTAAAGTAGGAAACAAATTTAGAAGGAAACACGTTAAAAAGGTAAAACATCTGGACTGAGCATATGGAGTTTTACTTTTTAGTATTTTCCAAATTGAACATCATAGTGTATCACACTTTGATAAAAAGGACAATATTGAACAAAGTTAGAGTGCAATTGTTCAACATTTTAAAATTATTGGTCAAGGGTTAGAATCTTTTCTGGTAGTATAATTATAAAAACGTTCTAGAGAACAAATGAGTAGTTTTAATGTAATTACACATTGTCAGTCATTTTTAAAAACATAAACCTTAATTTAGACAGTGTGACCGCTTAGTGTCAGCTGCTTGTATGTTTTTTTCAAGTGCAAATTATGCCCACATAATCACTAATGGTTGCAGTGATATGATGAGAATACACAAAAGTAGAGCCAAATACATAACTGGGTGCAAGGTGGGGGATCAGGATTATCTAGGGAATGTGGCATCTGAAACTTAAAAGGTGACAGTGATTGAAGTGAGTTGTGTTTGTCTGCAGAGTGGTTTATGGGGAAGCATCTAGAGAAGGCTTGTAGAAAAGAGGTATTTGTTGAAGGTCATGCAATATTGTCCACAAGGGGTGTGTGTGTGTGTGTGTGTGTGTGTGTGAGAGAGAGAGAGAGAGAGAGAGAGAGAGAGAGAGAGAGAGAGAGAGAGAGAGAGAGAGAGAGAGAGAGAGAGAGAGAGAGAGAGAGAGAGAGAGAGAGAGCAAAATCCAATTTGGAGCAAAATATAGAGGCTAAATCATTCAGTGTTCTGACATGTAGCAATAGTAATTAGGGACTAAAAGGTATACTCTTTGCCAGGTATGGCTGCAACTAATTTTAATATAGAAATGTATTAATTCCTTATATCAAACCTAAGAAAGGGGTACAACATTAAGACCCTTATTTTATGTAAAATGTAAATGAGACACACAGAGGCTATATGCTTCTCTGAGTTCACAGAAGTGTTGGATCACATATATTGTGATTTGAATTCCAGCCTGTCCCATAGACACCTTATTCTAAACCCTTTGCTCCTCAGTGTGGCCAATGAACTAACAGTGATATAGGGGGCCTAGTGGGTCCTGGCATCCAGGGCTACAGCAAGAACATGTCCTCCATGGTGACCAGAGCCACTCAAAAGGCTTCATCAAGGACTCACCCACAGATACATTCTCCCTTCCTTAGAAAATGCTCCCAACACTTCTCCAAAGGGCCTTCCCTAAGGGACCATAAAAATGGTGGCAGCCATGCGTTGCTGGCTCACATCTGTAATCTTAGGTACTCAGGAGGCTGAGAGCTGAAGATAATGGTGCAAAGCCAGTCTGTGCAACTTATTTCAAACTAACCACCAGAAAGCAAGAAGTTGAGATACAGCTCAAATGGAGAGTACCACTTCTTCTAAAAAGCTAATGGGTAGTGCCTAGGCCCAAGCCCTAGTACTATCACCCCCTCCCTCCACACACACGTGTGATCATAAAGGTGCTTGATACCATGTCCAAATAACTAGATAGCTGTCCAGCAAAGCACTGCTCTGTGGTGGATTAATGACCTTCATGGTTCAGGAGCTAGGTTTGGGATTACTCTCTAGGAGGAACATGTGCATATTCATACCAGCAAGTCCCAGAGATGGGGCAAGCCTAAGCACTCAATTATTACATATGCTTACACTGTGCTATAAACCAACCTGTCCATCAGAGTTTGAGCAAATCAAGGAAAATAGAAACTCCAACCAAGGACCTATCTGCTTTTCTTGATCCCTCCATGAAGGTGGGAGGAAGTATGTTGCCCTCCACACTGCAGCCCTTTGGCACATGTCACCTTGGCCCTATAGGCTTCCATGTCCTGCTGGATTCTTTGCTGGAGAAACAAGGGACCAGAAACACTAACATTCATGCGTGAACTCTCAGGATGGCTAAACAAACTGAAATGCTGCATCATAATGCCCTTCTGTCTACCACATCTTTTTCCTAATAAACACTTGGATCACTTTCACTAAGTTACACATCTTGCCTGAATTTTTCTCTGGTCAGACTGAGGAGGAGAGTGGCGCTGACTTTGCAGCGACAAGAGAATTAATGTGACCCTGGAACTGGAACTTGTTACAAATGCTAAAAGACAGGCATTCAACCTACAAGTGGTTTTGAGCACCATAAAACTTGACAAGATGTGTTAGAATCCAATATATTGTTTCTTGGAGACTGAGTTTCCTGAAATGAATTTGGGCATTCATCTATTCTGTAGGTAGCACAATGGAAGGGGACAATTCTAGAGTCAGAGAGGCTGGTGAAGGGGTTACTGTGACACTCAGAAAGGAGATGGCAATGGGAGGAGGAAAGAGGAAGTGGATTGAAGAGGTAGAAGTTCATCCACAGGGCTGGGAATGTGGCTTAGTGGTAGAGTGCTTGCCTAGCACGCATGAAGCCCTGGGTTCGATTCCTCAGTACTGCATACACAGAAAAAGCTGGAAATGGCACTGTGGCTCAACGGGTAGAGTGCTAGCTTTGAGCAAAAGAAGCTCAGGGACAGTGCCCAGGCCCCAAGTTCCCAGGACTGGGGGAGGGGGGAGAAGTTTAGCCTCAGTTTTCAAATTGCATCACTGGCTGGGGTCATGGTGTCACTCACTGTATAGGAGGAAGCAGCGTGGGAAAAAAAAAAAAAACAAGAGAAAATGCTGCTTACCATTACAATGCAATGAAGAAGCTTGAGAATACCGTGGGACAGCCAGATGGAACTCTTTAGCCAGGGCTGAAATGATAAGAGAAATATGAATTATTTGGGTGTGTGGGAAGATGTCCCCCCAAAAGTCTATAAGAATTTTTGACTGGCATGCCTTTGATGTCCTTCCTCAACATTGAGTTTAGTGTTTATTTGATTTCTGAGAAGAAAGTTTATTAGTTCTGTCAGATTCTTCAGGGAATCTGTGGTCCTAAGACAATCTGATTTAGAGGTGGATAAACACCCATGCCAATCATTTTAAGAGGATTTGAGGTTTTGGGGAAGCATTTTTCTTCTCCATCTTTTTTCTCAGCTCTTCTACGTTACGATGCGGTAACCAAGAAAACTGAGGACCAAGGAAAAATAATGATAAGAACATGGAAATGTATACTTCATTTAATTGACATCTGATTCGCCGTGTCCTTTGTAAATGCAACATTTATTTCAATTACTTCTAAAAAGATCGTGTTTTCTCCATTAATAAAAGCAAAGCTTCTCTCAAATCTTACAAACACTGGTTTTCAAGAGTATAAGAAGAAAATCTTCTGGAGCTGGCTAAGAAACCCAAATGAACCCAGTTTTATTCAAAAACGTTGGTGAGTATAAAAAGAAAAAACAAGCGATAAGGTAATGTCAGGAAGTGATATTACATTAAAACACTAGTCTGCCACTCAAGTAGCACAGTTCCAGAATTATCAGCTGTTAGCCATATGAGAACCAAAGAACAAGTGTAGAAACTCTACATTGAAGTATACCTTCCCACCCAGTCATTTATGATATCTGCTTTAGGTATCTCTCATGATATATATGTTAACACACAAGCCTGATTATAATGATCCTGTTAATTTTAATCCATAGACTTTTGCTAATGAAAAATACTAGCCTTTACACATGACAGGACTTATGGATGGGAGGTGATTTGAGGATAGTCTCACATTGTATGCTTAAGAGCATTACATTTTCATTAATGGTGTTTGTAATTTCCACCTTTCCAAAACTCGAAAATGACATCGGAAGAGCTGCATTTGCTTTTCCAATTAATGACTGACACCAAAGAGGGTGTGACTAAGAGAGTGAGAAACATGAACACATAAAATGCAGAGTGTTTAGCTTAAATAACAGTTTCAACATATAGCACTTTAGACTGATGTGATGTATACTATACCTGAGTGGGTTGGTGCACAGACCTTTTAGTTGATCTCAGTATACATTTATATATGCCTATTTTGGAATATAGGCAGATTTTTCTTGGAAATAGCAAGACTTTTGTATTAACTCCTTTTACTTAGATATCTCTAAGAGACTTTAAAGTGTGCTTCTGAAATATGAGTTCAGTTATAAAATACCCTCAGTGCTAAAGTTATTCATTCAAATAACTGAAACCAAATAAAACCTGGAATCTCTCCTGTCCCCTTTTATAACAGGGATTGCCCATGTTAAAAGACATTACAAAAACTCAGAAGGCAACGTAGAGTCATTTGGATAATATTGTGTGTATGTGTATGGTATACAAAGTAGAAATCTGAAAAGCCCAGCAAATAAAGTTCAGTAATTCAGTGACTCTAATTGAACTCTAATTGCAGTTACTAAAAAGTATATTTAAAAAAATCTCTTATTAAAAAATTCAAGAAATTAAATACCACATAGACAAAACACAAAAGAAACATGTACAGAAAACTCACTTTGTCTTAAAGCTGCCTCTTCCTGCAATTTAAACAGCATGAAAGAATGTATGCGGAGTTTTTCCTCTAATACACACGCATGCCAATTCCAAAAGGAGTAGAATGAAGCATAGCCAGTGCTATCCAAAGATCCCTCCCAAGTGTGGCTTTCTTAACTTTGAAGGAAAAGAAAAAAATAGAATCTCTGTTTGCTCCAAGTCTGTGACGTATGCACATAACTAATTCCCACTAGGCTGGGAAAAAAATGTTCCTTGTCAATTTCTACTTAAAATTACAAATAACAGAATATTTGCAGGGCATCCTTTAAAGGGAAATTCTGTCAGTGTTAGTATTTGAAACATCTGAAGAACATCCAAAAAGTTTTAAATATGTAGTATTTATACATATCCATACACACCTGAGAAATTGCCACTGACTAGGCTAACTTAAGCAGATTCTTATATATTAAAAAAAACATTCTCTAAAAAGGCTCTGTATTCTCAAATTTCTTGGTTAATCTGCTCATGGCTTTGTTTTCTGGTGGCCATCAGAGCCTTCCCTTTAAATTAGAATGGTCCAAAGTGAAGGTCTTTTCTGGGAATTTAAATCACCTGGAAGGGAGGAATGCTCTCACCTGTGGAGTTCTTGGAAGTTGGAGAGGTGAACTCTGGCTTGTGGCCTCTATGACTTCTTTCTTGGGGAATCTGGGAACTTTGAGGCTTGGATGTGTCTAGATTAACTCAGGATCATTGCCTGCTCTGCTCCTACAGTCTGAACTTCTGACCATTTCCCTGTGAACTGGCAGCCATTGTTACATCATATCCACACTGTATGACCTCAAACTCACCTGAAGAATATAGACAGAGATGTCAGAGATGCAGCTCAAGAAAAGTTGGACACTGAACAAACCTACAACAGGAATTCTCATTGTTCACTCTGATCTATTAAAAAATCTTCACAATCTGAGGTTATTTCTTTAGAGAGAAGAAATATTCTGCCTTAACTTCCTTTATCTCCAGACTAAACTTTAACTATATTTGAAATGGCATATATTACTATATGGCATCTATCAATAAATTAAATAGAAAATAAAAAAAATAAATAAATGGCATAGATTAATATTTTCTGATGTCAAACTCAACTCCATAAAATCAAAGATGAGATATGGAAATGTGGAGGCCATTATTATTCTATGTGTTCTATTCACCTGGCTGATGAGTAAGACATGAAAATCAAAACATTGTGATTGGCAACAACAAATTCTTATCCAGTCAAAGGACACGAATGTATGACATTGGTACTGGAATTTAATCCTCACTAAACATCTGCTTGAGGGACTTTGTCTTCTTCCTTTTATAGGCAAGGGAGCAGACAAGAGTTTTGGAGATTTAAAAGTATCTCCATCCCCCATCTAGTGATGCGGCCATTGGCCTCAAGGTTTATTTGTGCTTTTTGAGAAGTCGATCTATACCCAGTGACTCCACTTCAGAAACTCCTCTAACCTACTCAGTCTAGTGTAACTTAGTCTTCTACTGAACCACTCACCAAAAAGAAAACCAACAAAACAAAACCCTGAGATCATAGATCTTAATTAACCAACAGTGCAGTCTTCAGTTGTACAGGAAATTTCTCATCTTTAGACACCCTTATCTCATACTAGTATTTGCCCCCTTTAGTTTCAGTAAGTTACACTCTTCTAATTCCTTGCCTGCTGTTAGCATTCTCAGTCTCATCAAACTATTTTCTCCCTTCTCTCCCTTAGATCTGCACTTCTGTTCAGAGCATTTCTGTTCTTATCAAACCAATTTACAATTATGAGACTCCCAATCTGTAGTCTCAGATGACATCATTCTCCTAGATTCTAGCCATCTATCCTATTGCCTGTTAGAATCTTTGTGTAGGGTCAGTCCCATTAAATAAACCTTTATTTTTTCCCCTACACCTTAGTTTCCTATTTCTTTCTGGGTTTGGTGTAGTCATGGAAATGACATCTTATGCTCTTTCCTTCCCTCATTTGTTCTCCATCAGCCTCAACCTTGCCTATTTTCGGTGGGTTCTTCTCTGTGACATGACACCTCTCAGACTTTTCAGCCTTTTTATATTCCAGTCTTCACATTTCTTACACAAGTTATTTTTATCATTCATAAAACAATTTGTCTCTCACTCAGTCCAGTTCCTTTCTATACTTTCTTTACATCATTGCATAGAAAAATATTTATTTAAAAATATATTTGTAGCCAGGTGCTGGTAGCTCACACTTGTAATCCCAGCTGCTCAGGAGGCTGAGATATGAGGATGGCAGTTCAAAGTCAGCCCAGGCAGGAAAGTCCATAAGACTCTTATCTCCAGTAAAGCACTCAGAAAACTGGAAGTGGTGCTGTGGCTAAAGTGGTAGAGTGCTTGCCTTAAGCTGAAGAGTTCAGAGACAGCACCTAGGCCCAGAGTTCAAGCCCCACAACTGACAAATATATATATATATATATATATATATATATATATGTGTGTGTGTGTGTGTGTGTGTGTATGTATGTGTGTGTATACATATATATACATGTATATATGTATATATACATATATATATATATATATATATATGTTCCAAGTCTTTCCATTTCCTTATGAAGGGAACAATGTTATTCTTTCTGATGGAAGCATAGAATTCTATTGTGTATATGTACTATGTTTTCTTGATCCATTCATCAACTGAGGGGCATTTGGGTTGGTTCCATATCTTGGCTATGGGAAATAATATTGTGATGAATATCACTACACTGGTGGGTTTAGTGTGGCCTTGTTAGTGATCATTTGGGTAAATGCCCAGAAGTAGGATTGCTGGGTCACAGGGGAGCTCTTTGTGGAGTCTTTTGAGGAACTCCCACTTTGGTCACATCCCCACCAGCATCTGTTGTTAGGTTTCTTGATTATGGCCATGCTAACTGATGTAAGGTGGAATCCCAATGTTGTTTTGATTTGCATTTCTTTTATAGCCAGAGATGTTGAGCAATTCTTTAGTGTTTCTTGGTCATTCATATTTTCTCTTCAGAGAAGTCTCTCTTAAAGTTTTTAGCCCACTTTTTAGTGGGGTGGTTGTTTGGGAGGTTTGTCTTGGGGGATTTAATTTCTTGAGCTGTTGGTATATTGTAGATATGAGACCCTTGTCTGTTGAATGGGTGGTGAAGATCTCCCAATCTGTGGGCTTTCTATTGATCTTATTAGCTTTGCCATGCAGAAACTCTGCAGTTTCATGCAATTCCATTTGTTCAACTTTTCTTTGATTTGTTGTGTTTCTGGATATTTATTAAGAAAGTTTCAACCTGTGCCAATGATTCCTAGTACTTCTCCTATTTCTGCTTGTAATATTTTCAAGGTATCTGCTTTTACCTGGAGGTCTTTGATCCATTTGGAGTTGATTCTGGTTCAGGGTGATATGTAGGGATTTAAAGTAAGCCAGACCCAAAGAAAAGCAGGTCACATGATCTCCCTCATTTATAAGAACTAGAATATGTATGTGATATTCTTAACAGGAAATCTCAGTAACTCAAGTGCTTAGTGCAAAGGACTATATATAATGAAGCATATTAACATGAATTCCAACTTATGGAAACAAGAGGTTCTCATTAGACTCTGTATATATTTCGTTCTTTTTTCTCTATTGTTTTCCATTCTTCATTTCTCTTAGTTTTTTTTTTGTACCTTGTGTTTTGCATAATAGACAATGCAAAATGTGAAAGGGAAAGGGAATCACAGAAACAGCAGAACAATGGATGAACCACAGCAACATTGATACTCACTTGACACTATATTGGATATGAACATTACAACTTTGGGGGGGATAGGAAAGGGTAAGTGGGAGATAAAGACGGATGGAGTAGCAATGATTAAACACAAATATACTTATTGCCTTAACTATGTAACTGTAACCCCCAGCTCATCACTTTTTCAATTATATATATGCTGGGCACCAGTGGTTCATATTTGCAATCCTGTAATCCTAGCCTCCTCAGGAGGCTGAGAACAGAGAATCATGATTTGAAGCTAGCCCAGGCAGGAATTTCAGTGAGACTCTTATCTTCAATTAAGCACCAAAAAGCTGGAAGTGGAACTGTAGTTCAAGTGGTAGAGCAATAGCCTTGAGCAAAAAAGCTCTGGGACAACACTCAGGCCTTGAATTTAAGCCTCAGGACTGGAACGTATGTACATACACATCTATATATACACACATATGTGTATATATATGTTGAATATATGTGTATACATATATACACATATACGTATGTGTGTATATACATCTGCTGAGTTAACATGCTACTTGTAGAAAAATGTATGAAGGAAATATAAAATAATTTGCAGTAAGGTAGCCATAGCCCAAATCTTTGTATATGTTTTTAGAATTTCATGTATGTATTAACTACGTAAGAAAATATTTGTGTTTGCCATTTATAAGATGATTTCTTTGCTGCTTTGTATGTCCCTCCCCCACGATATAACCTGTTTTCACTGTATTTGATGTTGGTATACTTTGTGGAGGGGAGGGAAAAAACAAATTGTTTAAATAAGGATACAGTGGACCCATTGCAACAATGAGATGTACAAGTCGTTATGTCAAAAAACGAACTTTGCAACTTTGGCGGGGGAGGGGGGGTTAGGGGGGAGAGGTGCAGGGCGGGGGGGGGGAGCTGGGAAGGGATGGGAAGGGGAAACAAAGGAGGAGGCAACAATGCTTGATAAGAAATGTACTCATTAAATATGTATTTTAATGTTTTCGTTTCTTTCATGCATGTGTTTCTAACGCATTTATAAGATGATTTCTTTGTTGCTTTGTATGTCCCTCCCCCACAGTGTAACCCCTGCTTTCACTATATTTGATGTCAGTATAACATGTGGAGGAGATGGGGACAAACAAGTCGTTTAAGGATTCAGGTGGACCTGTTGCAACAATGAGAAGTACAACATGTCATGTCAAAACCAGCTTTACAATGTCGGTGGGGGGGGAGGGGGGTATGATTGGGTGAGGGGGAGGGGGGAGGCTGGGAAGGGAGGTGAAGGGTAAACAAAGGAGGAGGCTGCAATGCTTGGTAAGAAATGTATGCATTACCCTGCCCATGTAATTGTAACCCCTCTGTACAGTATGTTCTCAAATAAAATAAAATAAAATATAAAATAAATAAATAAATAAAATAAGAAATGTACTCATTATCTTGCCCATGTAATTGTAACCCCTCTGTATGGTATTTTCACAAAAAAAAATAAAAAATAATAAAAAATTTTTAAAAAGAAAAAAAATATTTGTGTTTGTGTAAATGTTTATGTATGTACATATATGGTTTCAATTATACAATATAATTGAGAACTCAAAACCTCACTGTGCATAGTTATAAAGGACAAGAAATATTTCAACAACAACAACAAAAAAGAGCTTTATATAAGCTTTACATCACATGGGAGTCATCAGAAATGAAGACTCAGGCAGGTAATCATGTGTGCTTCTGTTGTGTGCTTAGGTTTCATGAAGAGTAGACAGTTATGAGTTAAGATTAAAGAGCTGGGATCCACTTCTGGTAGACATGATCCGATTTTAATAAGCTAGAAGAAACTTAAGAATGTTATTTGTCTTCAGGTATAGAGATGTTAACTCTTGAATGAAGATCTTGTAACTTGCTTCAAGGAAAAAGGAAGAAATAAGAGGTCAGAGAGACCTGTGCGTCTTGTTTTCTTCTCTTTTTAACTTCATAATTTTTTATTGTCAAGGTGATGTACAGGGGGGTTAGAGTTACATAAGTAAAGTAATAAGTACATTTCTTGTCAAACTTGTTACCCCTTCCCTCATTTTTCTCCTACTTTTCCTCCTTCCACTCCCCATCCCCCAAGTTGTACAGATCATCTCCAACATATTGTCTTGTGTGTGTCACTGTTGCATTGGTTCCCCCCTTGTCCTTTGTCTCACCATTCTGTTGTTCCCATTCCTGAAACTTCAAGTGAAATGCACAGAGAAAAATCAAGTAAGAACTAAACTAGGAAGAATGAATGACAAAGAAGTCAAAAGCATAAAACATAATAATGATAAAATTATACATAAAGAGATGTTAAGTGCCCAGAATGGGGATTGCTGGGTCATAGGGGAACTCTTTGAGGAACCTTCATACTGCTTTCCAGAGTGGTTGAATAAGTTTACATTCCCACCAACAGTGCAGTAGGGTTCCTTTTTGGCCACATCCCCTCCAGCATCTGTTATTAGATTTCTTGATTATAGCCATTCTAACTGGGGGGAGGTGGAATGTCAATGTTGTTTTGATTTGCATTCCTTTTAGGGCCAGAAATGTTGAGTATTTCTTCATGTGTCTATTGGCCATTCCTTTTTTTTTTTTTTTGGTCATGGGGCTTGAACTCTGGGCCTGGGTGTTGTCCCTGTGCATTTCAGCTCAAGGCAAGCACTCTACCACGTGAGCCACAGCTCCTCTTCCAGTTTTTTTGGTGGTTTATTGGAGCTAAGAGTCTCACAGACTTTCCTGACTGGGCTGGCTTTGAACTGCCATCCTGAGATCTCAGCCTCTTGAGTAGCTAGGATTACAGTTGTGAGCCACTGAGGCCCAGTGTCTATTGGCCATTCTTATTTCCTCTTTAGAGAAGTCTCTCTTTAAATCTTTAGCCCACTTATTAATGGAGTGGTTGTTTCTTTGAGGAAGGAACAGCAGAAACTCTAGGGCTCCTTGGCACAGGCCGAAAATTTCTTAATGAAGATGTAGAAACACAGCAAATCAAAGAAAGGTTGGGCAAATGGGATTGCATTGAATTGCAGGTCTTCTGCATGATCAAGGACCTAGCTAGCAAGATCAATAGAAAGGACTGGGAGAAGATCTTCACTAGCCATAAACAGACGGTCTCATATCTAAAATTTAGTTAGAACTCAAATAATTAAAAATCCCCCAAACAAATCCTCTTCTGTGTTCTTAAATGTCAAGGTGGCATATGTTGGGTTTGTTCTGAATCCTTATTTTCCCTTATAACACTAATTTTCTGAATCAAATAATTACAAAATAATTTCAGTATAATGAAATATTATAACAAATAGTGCTCTTTTTCTATTTTTTGATGCCAAAAGTTATGTAGAACATTTATAGAACATGAATCATGAAGACTTAGATTTAAGCAGGGAAAGAAGAAAAACGTAGCACATCCACTCTACATTCATTTGCATATATTAAGTACAATTTAAACAACTCTATTTTCTAGCCTAACATGCCTTCAAGCACTTTTCCAATTTACATGTATGTAATGAGTTAGGTTAAAAACTATAGGTTCTTCAGGTAAACAAGCTGACAAGGTGCTTTTACGTCCAAATAGCAAGACATGTCAAAGACAAATTGATGTTTGTTTCAGCTTGACTAGTCACATAATGGACTTTTTTCTTTGACTCATCAAAAGTATTGCAGTCAAGATAGTTTCCTTTTTGTGCAAGTGCCTTCTCCTTGTTCCCCTTTTACTGAAACGGGGGGGGGGAAGGTTTATATACTATTTTTAGTTTGGTTTTACTTCTCAGAAAAGACAACAATTGATTTCACCAATACTATGTCCAACTTAATGGAATTTGATAAATTATCAAATAGAAAGAGCAATGCTCTCTCTAAAAAGTAAACGCAACCATCTTATTTCTGTGGTGGATTTAATCTTTCAAAGGGTCTGCATGTTTGCAGGATACTGGTAGTGCATAAGGCATTTCATGATACTCCTCTGATCTCCACTTTACCTGCATTACACCTCCCAGGCTACTTGTCATGTTTCTCATTTCCTAGTGCTCCCCAAATGTCTCATTATTCATGTCTATGTCATAATACCATTTCTGTCCCTCAAAAAAAGAGAGAAATATTTCTTCTCTTCTTCCATTGCTTTGAGGACAATACTAGTATTTCTTCTAAGATTCAGTTCCAGAGTTATGCAGCCTTCCAGCTGTGCATGACTGTCTGAATGTCATTTCTTCTCCTACAGCACCCTCTGCTTACTTTTGTCAAAACACTGTAAATGTTGATTCTTGCCATCCTGCTTAAAACTAAGAGATAACTTAAAAATTTTTTTACATTAGTATTTAATATTCAGATGTCACAAAAGATCCAGGAAGTTGTTGAAGACAAATCTTTCTTCCAACCTACCAAAATTCTACCCTTTTCCTTTTCTTCAAAACAAGAACCATGCTTGTCTTACTAAATTTAATGAATGCAATTAAGAACAAGTGTGGTAAAGCAAGTAAAACAACAGTAGGAATGTTAACTATGTTGTATTCATTGTGCTTAGTTATTTTCTTTTTGTGATGTACCTAGAATAAACTTGTTTTCTGAATGCCTATTAGATTTTAAGAATTTGGAGTCCTGCTATTCTTTAATTTATTTAACTTTTTAAGACACTTATTAATATTTCTGGATTTGTATGAAAAATGTACATCCTTGCCACACATCAGTATCTATCATGTGTAATTCAAGCTATTCATGAGGATGAGATCTGAGGATTGTTGTTGGAAGCCAGTCTGGCCCATTCCCCCCCCTCCAATCAACCAGCAAAAATCTACAAGTGCAGTACAATTCAAGTGGTAGAATGCCAGCCTTGAGTAAAAATGTCAAGCCAGAGTGCAAGGCCTAAGTTCAAGCCTCAGTACCAGCACACACATACAAAAATGTACAACCCAGAGGAATTATATATGTAGATGCACATTTGGTCTTAATTTACTTATAGGTAGTACTGGGGTTTGAAATCAGGATGTTGTGCATTCTTGACGTTTGAAACATGACTTCAACCTTTTTTTTTTTTTTTTTTGCTTTTGTTAGTTTCAAGATAGGATCTCACTTTTTAATATGCTAGCCTAGACTGTGATCTGCCTATCTAAGCTTCCCTTTGTGGATGGGATGACAGATAAACTCCACTGTGTCAACTCATTAAGATGAGATTTACCCAGGCAGGCCTTGAACTGTAATCCTCCTATTCTTAGCTTCCTGAACAGTGAGGATCATAAGTACATACCACAGGTGCCCCTCTTGTATATATGAAGTCAGCTTCCACGTACCCTGGTTTTAATAAAAGGAAGCAAAGCTTCCACCCTCTACTTCCAACCAATTCACAAACACATAAATTGTTTTGTTTGTGCTTGCACTGGGCTTTGGATTATCCCTGAGAATTTTTGGCCCAATGCTAGCTCTTTATCACTGGAATCACTGCTTTATTTCCAGCTTGTGGTATTAATTGGAGATAAAAGTCTCACAAACTTTCCTACCCAGGCTGGCTTCAAACCACAATCCTCAGATCCGTGGTCATAATTATAGGTATGAGTCATAGGCACCCAGCTACAAATTAGTTTTTGACAGAGATGATCCCATGTGGGTCTGGGTTAAATGGCATCTCTGAAAATGCAGTCAGTTGCTCTTTCTCAATGTGTAGTCTGCAGCAATCTCCAGATCACTATTGAATCCACTGATGCTTTCTAGTATGGGAAGAGCATTTCCCTAATACATTCAAGATCGTTCTACATTTAGGTCAAACAACTTAAACTCTAGTAGTCACTGGATCTTTCAGATGGTCAGAACTGGGGTGGCTTCCTTTGACTCTCCAAATGAATATGGGTCTATAGATTAAAAATATCAGAAGATGGATCTGGCCACATGTTCCAACAACTCTATAATAACTGCAATAATATGAATTAACAGATATGAGAATATAGCTGCATATTTACTGATATCTGGCTAATTGAGAAATGACTAAGATAATGATGGGCAAACTCAAGTAATGAAAGATAACTGGAATTATTTATAAAATACAATCATTTAATAATATTCAAAATGAGAATTCAACTATATTACACAATGATATCCATCAACTAGTTTTGATATTAATAAGTCTTTAAAGTACTATTCAATAGAAGCAATTTTATTTTAAATAATATACTTAACCTGAACATTAAGGTTTCAGTAAATATTGAACAACTTTCACTATATGAATGAAATTAGATCTTTACATACAAAATCAACTGTATAATATTTACAAAAAACTATTTACTTTGGAAAAATATGAATTAACACAAATTTAGACAAAATACTTTTTATTTTTTCAATGGTTTGCTGTATTATACTCACAAATTAAATCAGTATCTGTACCTTCTATTTGTTATCTAGTTTGACAGAAACATGATTACTTTGGTATCTGCTGAAACATAAATGATAAGGTTCTTAACATCTGAATAAAAAGTCTGAATAAAAAGGTGTTTAATATTTTGGAAGTGAAATAAATAAAACTAAATTAGAGTCTTCAGACATAAAGTACTTGCTGTTTTGTCTTCCTTTGTTCATATGAAAATATACAAAATTAGTCAAAATATTTTTAACATAGTTCTACCAACCGTAATAAGAATGTTTAGTCAGCAATTACAGGATTAAAACTGTCTGAAATGCAAAAGAGGTAGCATGATCTTTGCATGCAAAATTTTTAAGTATAAAGTTTTATATGTCATATAAGGAATTATATAAAATACTTTTTACATTTAACATTTAATTTGCTATTATATTTAAAATAATCTATTTTCATAAGTAATAAAACTGTTGCTTTAAATTCATGTGGCTGAAATGATCACTCCAAAAAACTATCTTAGTTAAACAAATAATTGTTAGAAAATAAGAATACCTATTTTTTGATGTGCCAGTCCTAGGGCTTGAACTAAGGACCTGGGTGCTGTGCCTTAGCAGTTTTAGCTCAAGGTTAACATTCTACTAGTCACAGCTCTACTTCTGTCTTTTTGGTGGTTATTTGGAGATAATGGTCTCACCAACTTTCCTTTCAGGCTGGCTTCAAACTGTGATCCTCAGATCTCAACCTCCTGAGTAGCTAGGATTATAGGCATGACCCCAAGTGTCAGTTATGATTATCTATTTTTTATTAAGAGCTTTTATTTTTGGAAAAAAAGCTTCTAATGATTAAAATGCATTTATGGATTATCACTGGGGAAAGCAACGTTCTATTTTACAGGTTCTTATAATGTATTAAATGTTAAGAATAGCTCCTGAAACAACTTTAGATATGTAAACTGGGTTAATAGGAAACTATGCACTACACCGGTAGTGAGTGTGATGTCAGGAGTGACTTATACCTACTACAGTCTTTCCTGCCACTGTTGTTAGCAGCAGCTTGTTTTCAAGGGCAGGCAGGGCAGGGGCCCTTCTGGGTTTTCACCAGTGAAAGCACCCCAGTGGCCCTTGAAAAGTTCATGTGAAAGCCCCATCTATGTGACAAAAAAAAAAAAAAAAGTCATGGCTTCATAATAAAAATGATGTTTTGCTTACTTGAGCATTTATTCAAAGCATTCTCCAACTCAGTCTTACTTCTAACACCAAAAACAGTTTTTCTTATTTTAAAAAACATGATCACATTGTTTCTCCATAGATGTATGAAAGTATAGGAATGTTACCTAAAATCAAACAGCAAATGAGAAGTATTTTTCCTAGAGATGAAAAATACAAAACTTTATTCGTTACTTAGTATCTGGAAGAAAATAAGCCTGAAAAATATAATAGTGTTAGAACTATGCAAAAATAATTTTGTATGAAAAAATATTACACACAGAATTTATATGAAGAGAAAAACTTTCAGAGAGAATCTAATTGTACAAATTCACATCTTTTGTAAGGTTGACATTTAATACATCACCACTATTTTATTTGAATTCCATGTAGCAAAGGGCTGACAGAGGAGTAGGGGCCATGTCTATTGTTTGTGATCATTCAACTTTAACCATAGGGAGTTTGCTCACTAATAACAGACAGAAGATGACTACTCTTCTGTCACAGATGATTTCCTGGGTTTCAGAACAAGGTCCTTAATGGATAAAGAAAGTTCTTGAAGCTCTTTACGAGTAGTATTGGCGACATCCTGCTGTTCTTTGTCTAACTCATCATTTGAGGGATCATCTCCCTGCCCAGTCTTCTTATTTTGGCTGATTAACTGCTTTACAACCAAACTTTGATACTTTACCAAAAGAGTATGCTGGTCCTAGGAAGAAAAAGGAGAGGAAAAGTCATTAGTGAACAGAATTCAAGGTTCTATGGGATAGATAATGTAAAGTTTTCTGACCAATGCATATTGAAGACCTCATCTTTATAAAACAATGGCCAGGTATGTTGAAAGCTGAATCTAACAAGGTCCCTCATATCAAGTAGTTGATAGATTGGGGGAAACATCTATGCAGATCACTTCATAAAGTGACGAATCTAAGTTTTATCAAGCAAAACAAAGTGACAGGGAGGTTCAAAAAAAGCCACATAACATTTAAGTGAGGAGTTGGGTTTCTGAGAAGAATTTGTACAGGGTATGACATCTGAACTGGTCTTTGAAGAATATGCTAAAATGAGAGAAGCTGAAATAGAAAAGAAGACATTCTTGTCTTTTTTTGAAAGTATTTCCATGGATTTTAAAAGATTCTTAAGAGCCATGCTAAACATGAAAAATCAATGTCCAAGGTCACTGTTTACATTCTTGAAAGTAAAGAGATAGTGGTTAATGTTTGGTATCTGAGTGCTGACAATGATTCATATATACCCACTCAACATATTTAAAGTTGAAAAGCTTTGAAAATTTCAAATGCACTGAAAATGTAATACCTCTGGAATCCTATGATTAAGAAAAGCAATGATCTGTGGAACACATCTTCCAGGTGCATGGAGCATGCTGTGGGTTGAGAACTGAAATAACAGGACTGATGTGAGGTGCAAAGTAAGAGCAGGGTCTTCTGTGACTTTTAGCTGTTCAGCCAGTGCTTGTCGATGCTGGAATAGTATTTGCCTAAAATAAAACAAAACACATACACATAGACAATTTAAAATCTCCTCACAAAATTCAATTCTTTCCTTTTGAATTCTTTTATTTCCTTTTATAGTTTGCTGAGTTTAATGATCTACTTCCATAATAAGATTTTAAGAAATTCTTTATATATATTTACCTATTTATATATAAATGTTATATGCTATTCATTAATATTTATAGAAATATATATTTATATGCTATATATAAATATACTACATAAAAATATATACATATACAGCTCCACATGGATAGACTAATATGATAAAAAAATTATAGAAAATTCTATAGAGCTATATTCATATATTTTCAAAGTATGATTTTTTGTTTTAAGTTGCTAGGTATTAAACAGAACTATGCTGATTTAAATAAGCTTTCTTATAAGGAAGGCCCCAGAGCCAATAAAAAGTTCCAGGCTTAAATCAACTATGGAATTAAAAAACTCTGCTACGTTATCAAGAGGGTCAAAGAGGAATATCTAATTATATACACTTGAAGATCTAAAGACACTTAAATATACTCTTCCTTGACAGTTTTAGATGGTCATATTCAAATTTCAAGAAATGTCTTATATATGAATATTATTAACAGATTAATCAATGTTACCTTTCTCTTTTTTTGTCTCCTTTTTTTACCATAATATCACAAGCTTCTGCTGCAGAATCCAAACAAGACAGAAACTCTTCTATGCTCTAGAAAGATATTTATCATAATTGATATTTTTATATAAGTACTTAAAGAAATATAGATATCTAATACTGTTGTATAGTTTTATACCTTTAATACGGTTTGAAAAGGTCATTTTGGTATTAAATTAGAAATTGTGATTTAGGACAAAAAATGGTAAAATGCATCCAGCTGTTTCTCTTCTTTTACCTTTGAAAGTTGCTGGGAACAGAATATGTTTTAGTAATTATTCTGGTAAAAATCTACTTAAAGATCATCATAATATAAAGGTCTAGCTATGATAACTAAGGAGAATCAACTTACTTTTTCATTAAGAGAGTTGTGGAGTTTTGTGAGAGCTACTTTGGTTTCTTCTGACAATTTACTTAAAATTTTTTTTCTTACCTATAAAGAAAACAATTGTTTTTGATAAATTACAAGTACAAACTCAAACAAACACCATATATTTACTACTACGGATTTATCGTTTTTGGTTATTAGATCTCAAACTGGGAATGAAAAGATTCTACTTGCAGTCCAAAATCAGAAAGCCAGCCAAGAGTTAGGTAAAAAGGCTAAAACAGTCCTACTTTCACTACCTGCTCCAGCAATTGAAGAGGAAGACTAGAAACAATGTCACTGGCTTTGTGGGAAGTAGAATATGGGGGTAACAGGCATTTCCTCTCTTTTCACTAGGGTGGGAAAAAAGTAATTTTCTTGAGGTAGTGTAAGCTGCGAAGAGCCTTACTCACAGAACTCAGGGATGCTTGTAGGATGGACCTGAGATCTTGTTCCATGATAACTTGCTTGTTATGCTATGACATGAGGAGGCTTTCAGACCTTTCTCCAAGTCTGTGTGCCTTGTGATGTCTTCTGGCATTCTTGATCAGTCAGATAGTTCCTTCTGGTGCAAAGGTTTGGGAAATGGCCTGCTGAAATGGCTCCTTAACAAGACCCTAGGCTATATTGTATCTGGGAAGACGGGGGCAACATAGCGCCTCTTCATCCCACTTCACACCAATCCTTTAAGGTAGCCTGCAGCCTTTAAGAGCATGGGACAAACTGCGTCTATTTCTTACAGTAGATATTGGCAAAAAAGAAGGAAATATAGATGTTTTCATATATATGTGGACGTATTGCTCAAGCTGAACGCGAAGAGGGCCAGTGCATTGTAGGAGTACAAGGGAGTCACTATGCCCCTGTTCTGGTCCTTATAAAATTATATAAAATTAAACATCATCCAAAAAACAACACGTCACCTTTATGTCCTGAAACCCCAATGCCAGAGGCTATAAGTAAAACTGTAGTTTCACTCAGTTTAAAGTCACTGCTATAAAGTCGTATGTATGAAGATACTTTCACCTTCCTTATTTTCCCTACTTTTTAATCTTAAGTGGACCAAGAAGGATGAGGAAGAGAAACCTGTTTCTTAGAAAATAATTAAGCATCTTTATTCTTAGTGTATTGGTCTTATTACCATTCCTGTGGACAACTATACATACATTTTGCTGTACTTGAACTAAAATCTTTTTGCTTGGCTCAAGGGGTAAAAGCCCTGCCTACCAAGCACAATGCCCTGATTTCAAACCCTAATACTGAAAAAGAACTCTTTCTTATATTCCTTTTTCCTTTAAAACTATTTCAAGCAAGAGAAAATAAAATGTGCTGACTCAAAACAATCCAGTGGCAGGAAAATCAGAACATACTTCACTTGTAATGGTTGCAGGATCATCCACTGCCATCATCAAATCTGAGGCTAAGAAGTTGAAAATGAGGTTAGTGATGTCAGTACACACTGTCTTCAGCAAGTGCTTGGAAAGAGCAGATTGAGTGTCATCTGGAAAGGAAGGTAAGTTGTTAAGACTAATTTCCTTCTATAAATACAAGAACCTATAACAAAACAGTATTAAGTGTACCTGCAAAATACTTCATCCCTTTTTCAAACAATCTAATATTATTGTATAGGTTTGAAACCTCTTCTTGTAAGTCTTTGATTGTGCGTTTTCTGCCAGCTCCAGAAGCAGAAGTTGAAGACATGAACACTGAACGTACCACCTCGAGATATGCTTTATTAAGAGGTCTGTGTACAAGATAAATGCAGTTAATTAAAATGTACTAGATATATGATGTAGATGAGAAATTTTGCTTCTAATGAAATAAGGCCTTAGAAATGGTATCTATTTTGCAAGCAAATAAAATTAATTTGGAGAAGAGTTCATGAAAAATTTGTTTCTGACTCTAGGAATTATAACTCAAATGGATTATTTTTCTTAAAGTACTCAAAGATATTGCACTGAAAATGTCAAGAACATCAATAAAACTCTACGTATGAACACAGCCTTTTAAAGCTAATTTGTAGAATAGTGGAATATAAGTCCCTGACCCATTCTCAGGAACTAAAACTTAAGGAACTTTTTGCGTAGAGTCGTTTAGAGCCACAATGCCCCAGTCCTCCTTTGCTTCTTGAGTAGCCAAGAGTGGTAAGCCCTTACACCCAGATAAACTTACTCCTTTTAAGGTTGATTTTTACTTATGTGCTTCCTAAAAGTTAACGTTATTTTCTATCAAAATAAGATAGAAAATAATCTTTACTTGTTTTTGAATATGATTTTTATGCTATCAAGAGACAGTCAATGATTAGTCCTGGTATTTGTCTCCCCAACCAAGATTTACAATGGAGCAATGGCAGCAAACATTCCAATGGTTCTCAGTTGTTAATTTCCATACTACTTTGGCCAAAATACTTATACAATGCTGAACTAAATTGCCTCTCTAGGCAATAAAGTCAAAGACATTGTGATTAACATCAAAGCTTTGAAAACAAAAATATCTAAAATGTATGTACTTAATAACCACTGAAATTCTATCCGAAAGGGAGAACAATGTTTTCTACTTGCTTTATTAAGTATTCAGCAAGTTCAGAAATAAACTCCTCAGATGCATCTTGTACATGTATTCTCAGATGATCTTCAATCTCATCCTGGAACATAAAAGTAATCTCTGGCTTCTTCTTTCCTATTACAGACAAGGCAGTGTGAGGGGAGAAAGGGACACATAAAAAACCTGAGTCATTAAGGTATTGTCATATGAAATAAAATGGTAGTTTATTCATTATCTATCATAAACTGTCATATTGCTAATGTCAAATAACAATAGCTAAAAAATAAATGTAATTAAATTTCTTTTAAATGATCATTCTCTTTTCTACAAGTGCATCTGACCAATAGAAAGCAAAATTTTCCCTTTGTTTCATTTGCATGATACAAAATAGCTTGGGTTTTAAACAATCATGTTAAATAAAGTATCTTTTAGAACAGGACAATCTGTCTTTGCTAGACAATGGAGACCAAGTAGAATTTCTTTCATCATAAAAGTGATTATGTATTAAAAGGTCCAAAACTCTAATAGAATTTTTAAGCTAAAATTTATCCTTTTAGGAGGCACCAATGAAAAAAGTAAAGTTAATAATTTTAGAACCATAATTTATTTTTGTTTTTACAAAATTATTTCTATTGCAAGGAAATATGGGATGCAGCTAAAATAGTGGAAACTGTTAGCAGTGGAAATATTATGCCTACCTACTGAGTATAGGTTGTAGACAAAGAAGCCAACAATATTCCCATTAAAAATTATAAAGTTTTGTTTTCTAAATAAGCAATTATTTCCATTCTACAAGTGAAATAGCAGTAGAAATAAGTAGCTTAAAATCACCTTTCAGTATAAATGAAGAATTAAGCAGAAGAAATCAAAGCTTTAGAGTAGACATCCAAGTACTATCCTTCTTTTCTGAGATCTGTTTTTCTAATCCTAATGTTCAAACTAAATAGTTTGCTTTCACTGTTTGCTTCATGTATGCTTTTTACTTGTTATTAAATTATATTTCCTTTTAGTAATCTTTCACACTGAATTGACTCTATATTTTAGCCAAAAACCCAATTTCAGCATCCATTTCAGAGATTACAAGACAGCCTTTTTCAAAGGACTCAAAGTACTTTTTAGGTAGAATGTTTTTACTACTTTCATAGCTCCTCAATAATCTATGCACACACACACACACACACACACACACACACACACACACACACACAAATCTCATGCCTCATTTAGAACCACAGATACTGGAAAATTCTTGGTAAAAATGTGTCTTTACACCTATATCCTGAATACATCTAGGAAATAGGAAAACTCATTTATTTATATATATATATATATATATACACACACACACACACACACACACACACACACACACACAAACATACACACAAAGGGTATATATTATATAAATATGCAAAAGAAAATATTAAAATACATATGGGACCATCTCATCACTAACTGTAGTAAAGCTAACTAGAGCAAGTAGTTTTTACAAAGAAATTTTCCTTTAAATAACACTGTTTTATGCATATCAAATACAGTAGACATTTCAACTTTTCTTAGGACATTTTAAAGACAAGCTTAAGTAACCATGCTATATTGCAAATCACTGTGTATTAACACCAGTCACATCATTTGACATTTTCATCTCCTAGGTATAACTCCTATGTAATAAACTCTGTGGAAGAAAAGAACTATAAATCTTATATTATGATCATTTGGTGTTGTTTTTTATTTTTTTTGATAAAGAGAGCAATATCATAGTTTTGTTAACATTTTTAAACAAAAATAAAAACCAAATTTATTTAGAAAAACAAACTACAATGTCTCTTTCAGATTCAACATTTCTAAACAATAGCAAATCTAGAAAAGATGCACTGGATTAGTCAATTCTATCCCTCTAAATATAAGCAACCAACTAGTTATGCTTTATTGTAAAAATTAAATATATATATAAAACTCTGATTAGCTTTTTTTTGGGGGGGGGGTCATGGGGCCTGAACTCTGGGCTTAGGTGCTGTCCCTCAGCTCTTCAGCTCAAGGCTAGTGCTCTACCACTTGAGCCACAGCGCCACTTCCAGCCTTTTCTGCTTATGTGGCGCTGAGGAATCAAACCCAGGGCCTCATGCATGCGAGTCAAGCACTCTACCCCTGAACCACCTTCCCAGCCCTAGCTTTTCTTTTCTTTATCCTTTGGCCTTTCACTCAAGAGATTTATTTAATGTGAAGGGTTTTTTATTTTTGTTTCTAGGGTTGTTTTTTTTTTTTTTCCTATATCAGGTCTATAAACTCTATCCTCTCAGTTACCATCCCTTCCTCACATCTGTCCACAAGTGCATGTTAGCTCCATTCCTCTGAGTGTGATGCTGGTCTCCTGAATGACTGCAGTGTCAGCAATCTCACCATTAACCACTTATTCTATCACTCAAATTTCCTGTTCGAATTATCCAGTTTTTGTAAAATGTCAAATGGGTTTAATACAGGAAGACAGAGGAACTCAACTATATTCGTTTCCTTGTTATTTGACAATGAATAACAACTGGTGATCAGTAGTGATTATTTCCTTAAAATGAGTTGACCTGACTTTCATGGGTAGTAATAGTCACCTGTCATTTTCACATGGCGATTTGTGGCCAGAAGAATTAGCAATAAGTTTATGCTTTATGCAATTATCACAGTGGATATCCAAGAACAACTGAAATTTGAACTGTTGATGGGTTTTTATTTAACCTAACTGTGGTGACTGAAATTTGTACCTACTGAAAATGTGTATAAGCACATACTTAACAATATACATTTTAATGAAAATACTTTAAAAGTCATATAGAAATAAAGGAAAGGAAAGGAAAGCTACAAACCAGTGTGAGATGACTGAGACTCATCATCACTGTCATCATCTTTTCTTCCTTTCTTCTTGCTTTTTTTAATTTTGTATTCTCGGGCATTGCTCCCACCACCTCCTCTCACACTTCCACTACCCTCTGGTAGGAATGACATTAGTTAGTCATTTAGAAAATGATGACTCTATACTGCTACACTTAACTTTAAGCAGAAAAATAAAAAGCAAAACAAGAAATCTTTTACTCTTTTTAAAGCCTGGAGTTTCTTTATTAAAATAAATAAATAACAAGAAATCTCTTTAAACAAAATCCTGAGAAAGCCTGCTTGCTTTAAATACAATCTCTTTCCAATGTCATCTTATTTCTATAGCTGTGTACGATCTTTTCTTAGCCAAATCCATCATCTCACCTTTTATCTCCTCAAAAGATATATCCCTTCATTTGCTGATCTGTTACTACATCCTAGATTTTCCTCTAGTATAATGTCACAATTCGACTTGATTTTTAGGTAATTAGCATAAAGATTACTGTCCATGTTCACAGGAGACATCCTGACTCACCCACAAATCAACCTGATCATGAATTTCTTGAAGCCAAGAAGCATATCACAATTTTACATTCTGGGAATACACCAGTGCTTTAAAGATAATAACATTCTACAAATATTGACCATGAATATTAATCACTTCTATAGAAGAAAATCATTAACAATTACCTTACTTGTTAACTAACGACCAAAAGCCCCGTAAATTATGAAACAAATTCAAACACTAAAAGTTATAAAATTTTACTGAGGTATTCTCTATTATTTACATTGAAGATAATAATTCCATGAGAGAGAATATTTACCTTTAAATGGGTTATAAACACTGAAAAATATTGAAACTATTTTCCTTCATAAAGATTTTTTCGGCCGGGTGCCGGTGTTTCACGCCTGTAATCCTAGCTACCAACGAAGCTGAGATCTGAGGGTTGCGGTTCAAAGCCAGCCCAGGCAGGAAAGTCCATGAGACTCTTATCTCTAATAAACCACTAGAAAACCAGAAGTGGCGCTATGGCTCAAGCGTTAGAGCACTCACTCGCCTTGAGCTGAAGAGTACAGGGACAACGCCCAAGCCCAGAGTTCAAGCCTCACGACTGACCAAAAAAAAAAAAAAAAGATTTTTCAGTAAATTGAAGTTATTTTAATAAGCTGAAAATCTTTTTCTAACTTCTGTATAGAATTCCCTCAGATTTCATCGTATTGTGGAATCTACCTACCCTTTGCTTTTATAATGGAAAAAAATACTATTTTTGAATATTTAAAGTGAATGTGCTTTTAACATTTAGTAATGTTTCTTATGAAAAGACATTCACTCTTGACATGATTCCAGGTGCTATAGCTGAACTTGCCAGACAACAGCACTTTCACTGAGAATAAAATACCACATGACCCATAACATTTGGAAAGAAACAGAACAGATTATAATTATGCTGACACATCACCAAGTAAGTAAGGTATATTTTAACTATATCATCAACTCACATAATAAATAAATGTGATAGATGATAATGATAAGAAAATATATGATAAAATATACATAGTCGTAAGCACTGCTAGAATTTTGGGGACTAATATGCTATCATTTCCTGGAAGAACTGAGAAAAATTTGAAAATACCATTGTAAGATTTTGCAAGAAAAGAGTTTGAAGAAGGAATGAAACTATCTCAAAGAAATAGTGAATTCCATGAGAAAAATAAAGTCTTTATAGTAAAAGTTCAATGTGTCTGTAGCTGTTAATAAAAACTGTATATATCAATTTTTATTCTTGACATAGCATTACAACTTCTTCCTACATAAAACAGTATGAAAAACACGTATCTCTCAAGTACAAATTTCCAGTATAAAAGTGCTACCGAGAATAATTTTCAGTGACTTATAAAAATAATAGCTCATTGGGGAAATCACTAATTCAGTAAACATTCACATACACAAAAATTATCAAATGGTGCTCTAGGTAACAGGTATATAACAAAAAAATGAGACCGACATGGTTCCTAACCAAAATACACTGCAGTGATTAGTGATAAAAAAAATTAGTAAGATGACTGACCTAGAGCAAGTCTGAATACTTTTCTGATGGCTTAGGGAGGCTCTGAGAAATGACTTTAAAAGCCAAGTTCTAAATAACCAGCTAATGATATTTGGGAGAGTGGGAGAAGACATCACAGGGAGAGAACAACTACTGCAGAGGCCTTGAAGCGAACATTCGTGGTATGTTCTAGTAAAGAGGCCATGCCTTTTGCATGTTTGAGAGCCTCCACCTCCCAGAAAACAGTAAAAAATCATGAGATTAGGTTTTCTCAAGAAAGTAACCATAATATATTAGCCCCAACACCTCCATTTTCCATAATCAAAACAACTTATTATCAAAAGGTTTGTCATTAGTTCTCAAAGGTCAAAAACACAAGGACAAGCTTCTAAATAAGGCTTAATACAAAATTCACACCAAATAAAAACTTCCTTTAAATCTTTTTAATAAGCAACAAATAATTACCTGTTGCTTTCCTCCTGCGCTCATCCTTTTTATCCTTCTTATTTGTATTAACATTTTCTAAAATGGAGAATTGTTTCAGATCTTCTTCAGTGATTAAATGCACAGGATTATTTTTCATTTCCTGAAATAAACATGCATTTTAGGTAGGAAAAATATGTAATATGTAAAAATATGTAAAATATGTAACTTTCTAAAAACCATAAAAACCATAAAAGTTGTTTGCATAATCACATTCTAATGTTTTTCCTTTGCGTCTTAGTTACGAAATCTAAAGCTTTGTTTACTACTCTAAATCTGTTTCATCTTGATAAAAAAAGTTAGCTTTTTGTACCTAATACTAGGTTAGAAAGTATAATCTCTGAAAACAATAAAACATCAGATGTAATCCTTTTTAACTATTACCTGCAGAGCCTTTTGTCCCTTGTTTTTTTAAGACCTCCTAAGACCAGTGCTACCCGGTAAGTCTATTTTTCCTTTGAATTCTTTCTTCCTCTTTTTAGGGTGGGAGGGTCTTGGGGCTTGAACTCAGGGCTTGGGCTTCTTACTTGAGCTTTTTTGTTCAAGGCTAGTTCTACTTCTGGTTTTCAGGTAGTTAGCTGGAGGTAAGAGTCTCAGGGTCATGGAGGTGGCTCATGCTTGTAATCCTAGCTACTCAGGAGGGTAAGATCAGAGGAATGCAATTCAAAGCCTGCCTGGGGAGTTAAGTCTGTGAGACTTAGCTCCAATTAACCACCAGAAAACTGCAAATGGCACTGTGGCTCAAATGGTAGAGTGTTCGCCTTGAGCTGAAGAGCTCAGGGACAGCACCCAACATATGACCGACAAAAAAATTCTCAGGGCTTTTTCTGCCTGGGGTTGGCTTCAAATTGCGATCTTCGTATCTCAGCCTCCTGAGTAGCTAAGATTACAGGTATGAACCACCAGGGCTGGGCTGGATTAATTCCCTTATTTTTTTTTTGAGTTTGTATTAACAACATGAACTATTTTCAGGTTCAAAGATTGGCTTTTTCATAACAAAAGGTTCTATAATTCCTGTAACAAAAGCATATTTTCATGAGAAAAATGCTTAGAATGTTGACAGTTTAATAAGACTGGTAGCTAATGTATCAGATATTTTATATATAGGTGTATATATATATATATATATATATATATATATCCCTTTATTTGTATTTATCATCTTTAGAGAGAATATCATCATCTTTTCTTTGAAGATAAGGAGAGTGGAGATCTGCTTGTCCAAAGTCATAAAGAATAAACATGCTTAAACTAAGATTTACTCATCAAATCTATAAAATTATTTATCTTTTTCTATTTACCAGGAAAAGCTCATTTGCATACGATTATATAACTTAAAATGTGTGAACCTAAATACACATTATTTAATAAGCCTGCGTAAAGCCAGGTTCTATGAAGAGATGATGCTGTTAACCAGAAATATGAATGAAAACAAAGACAAATCTGGCATTATTTCTCCTTCAAATATTTTTACAGCAATTGTGCTATAATTAATTTTTTTTTTTTGAGACAGAATCTTAGTATGCAGCCCAGGCTTGGTGTGAATTGCCTTTTCTCAAGCAGTAGAATACTGATATTGAGACGTGTCCTACTATCATTAATGAAAGTAAATTTTGATAGCAACAGAATTTCTTTCCTCAGTAAGTTCTTCTATTTATATACCCAAACTAGAAAAAAAAATGCTCTGCTAGATTTACTAAATAATACTTGTGTGTACATACATATACCTTATGCTATGTAAAAGCCTAATGATTTTCTTGAGCTACTCAATGCATGAAAGAAATTATACAGATACTGCTATGCTCATTTCAGTATTTCAGTATTTTAAAGTTGGATCAATATCCTCAGGTGACTTAAGTATATAGTTTAAGCTGGGCAAAGCTGTGCATGCTTATAATCCCTGTTACTTGGTAAGATGGGCATGGTTAGGAAGATCAAGGAAGGCTTAAATCCAGCCTTTGGCAAAAGTAAGAGCTGCTATGTAAAAAACAACTAAGTGCCAGGTATTGGTGGCTCACACCCGTAATCCTAGCTGCTCAAGAGGTTGAGATCTGAGATTCGCGGTTCAAAGGCAGCCCAGGCAGGAAAGTTCTTGAGACTCTTACCTCCAATAAACCACCAGAAAACCAGAAGTGGTGCTGAGGCTCAAGTGGTAGAGCACTGCCTAGAGCTGAAGAGCTGAGGGACAGTGCCCAAATCTAGAGTTCAAGCTCCATGACTGAAAAAAAAAAATAAACAAAGCAAAAAAACCAAAAAAAAAAACCCATAATGCACAAACAGCTGTGGCACAGCTCAACCTAGTAGCATACCTGCCCAGTAAGCATGAGGCCATGAGTTGAAAACTCGATTTTAGAAAAAAGAAAAGTATAAAATTTCATTTATGTTATTTTAACTTAAAAGGTCTGTAAGTTCTAACATATGTTCTGATAAAAATGTAAAGGAAAAATGGAAAAATGAACATGTGTGAAAGAAAGTAAATAAGAATGATTGAAGGAAAATGAGATTTCATACAAAGTGTAGACAAAGGGTAAACTGCTTATGCCATTTTTCAAAAGACATCAGATGACTTTAACGTAAAAATTTTGTTAAGATTGGTGTAGGAAAAAAAATCTGGAATACCTTTTCAGCTTTCTGGTGCATAAGTTCACTGAACCGATCTAAACAGTCAGTTATAAACTTTTCACTGACTACAACAGTGTCACTAAAGACTGTAGCTGAAGACTGTTTGCTGAATAGTCTCATCACCTGCTGAAGCAACATTGAAGCATCTTCCACTGATATAGAACTGGGAAGCAGGGGCTAGAATTATAAACAAAATAAAAATGAAATGAAAAGGTCATTTAATACATATTACTTGCCATACATATAAAATATGCAAATGATTTAAGAATGTATGTATATAAATATGCACACTCATGTAAGCATATTAGTATGCTCTCATGTGGTTTTCATAACCATAATTAATTTGATGATTTTCCAAACTCTATTTCAGATTTCACTATCATGCTGAGCTTGGGAACTATAACCTATTTCCTATCTAATTTCCCTACATGTAAGTCATTACAAACTGTCCAACATGACACCAAAAGCTCTCTTTCACAAACGCACAAACAATCCCCCAGTAAGGCCTGAAAACTCTCCTGCAAAATACATTTCTTGTAAGCATTTTCTATTGCCTTTGTATTATCATTCTGTATAACTATGTCTCCTCCAAATGTCTCTCCCAAGAAACATTTTATCCAACAAAGAGAATGGTGACTGACACATACTAAGTACTTGAAATTTGTTACATATATCTATTAAACTACAAAATTCAAACAAATAACAAGAGAAAAACTTAAGGTCTTTGTACCACAAACAAGGAACATTCTGCTTTATGAAGACTAAATTAAAGCCCTGACTAGAAATTAGTAGATTAGTTCTCTGTTTATCTTTACTTACACTTTTATTTTTTACTTATCCTTGTCTTTTTTATATAATAGAGGGCAGGTCTACACTGAACACTGAAGTAAAACACTATCAGTGTCAAAGCAGCTTATGTTAATATGTTAACAGAGATTACTAGATAAGGGATAAACAAATGCTACAGCATATTCAACACCAGCAGAGTTCTAAATGCTTAAGTAAGTCTCATCAATGTCAGTATCAGGATTGATGTGTGTTTTACATTGTTTTCTTATTTGTTTTGAGATGAACAAAACTATAGATATTGATAATACACAAGAAAAAGATTACTTCAAAAGCTAGAATAACTTTATATGTAAAATAACTAATGTTAATGCTTTAACAATGACTGCTGGAAATTACCTCTAAAGCCAAGATTACCTTTGCATACCCTAGCTTTCCAAATGGCTACATATTAGCAAAATCTTATGTGTTACTGGTTTAAATAAATAGATAAAACATACTGATATATCAACCCAGGTTCCAGAGCTGATGGCTTCTTCTACTGATGCTTCCACCTGATCCACAAGTCCTTGACCAACACAAGCTGCCTTTAAAAACAAGAGCTGTGTAGTCTTATACCTTTTCTTTATATAATTTACAGCATCTGGGATTCCAAGTCTGGACAGAGCATCAAATTCTAGAAATACATCACAAAGAACTGTCAACCACTCTCATTTTTTAGAAACCTTAAACATAAGTTAAGTTTTAACAAAATCTATGCTTTGATCTTAAAGGTACTGCATTCTAGATTATTTTAGGAATAAAACATAGAGCTGTATCATAGCTCATTCTCCGGTTATCTTCTCAAACCTTTTTCATTACAAGTCTTTGTTAGAAAAATTGATACTTTCTGAATACCAGCTGTGTCACTCTCTAAGGGCTAAAGAAAAACATGAGACTATAGAGCAATCAAAGCAGAAATAGGGGTAAGAGAAGGTAATGATTTAAGAAACAAAGTAAAATTAATTTTGTTATTAGTTAAAATATTGCTATTTCTTTTTAAAATGTTAAAAATTTAGAACAAAATAATTCTCTAGTCTTTTAACTAGAAAAGTTTTAGCATAAAAAATTCTCAAATGTACAGACAATATTGTAAATGAAGATATCTACATTCTTCACTACCACCTTCACCCCAAATAACCATACTTTAAAAGAATGAGCTACAACAATGTTTTAATAGATCTTAGCTTGAAGAAAAGAAACAGTATATCCCAAGAGATGAAGAAAACATAAGTAGAGCAAGTATACAGGTTTCTTACTGAGAAAGTAATCTGCTATATAATTATAAAGTTGATCAAACTAAGTGGATATTTTAATGACTAAATTTAGTCAATCTGCTGTATACAAATGATGGTTAGAACCTCAGAAACACAATTTGAAATAACCTCAATGTTTCAGAAGTAAAAGACAACTGATAAAAATGAACATTGATAAGTTGACAGTCAAAATATTTTGAAGAGGAAGTAATTGAAAACTGGGCAATTTCATAAAATATATAGGGAACATAATCTTATACGTTAAAATACTTGTACTTTATCATTTTTATATAACAGAAAGGTTATTGATAAACAATACCAGTTTTTGGCAATTTTACGTTATAGTTGGTGAGGTGACTCTGGAATTAAATTCATATCTAAGACCCACAGAAGACTACAATGTGATTATATCTTTAAGTTAAGAGGAATAAGTGTAACCTGGCCAACAGAAGGAAAGTAAGGTTAGTATAATACTTTCTAAGAATGTTTTAGTAATAAAAGACACTATACTCTTAAATTAAAAATAGTTACCTAAATAGCCATTCTGCCTGAAGAAGGAATCCACCCAAGTACTCTGTGTTCTGGAGTAGATATCAGGGACGAACACAGCTTTGTCCTGTCTCCCACCAACCACAGTGCCTCGTAATCGGCCACTAGTAACAAGCTCTTCGAGCACGGCTTAAAACAAAAACAGAACAGCCAGAAATCTTTAATCCCACAATTTTACATCTCACTATGTGTATGCCCAACATGTGTGTGCGTGTATATACATGTATATACACGCACACACATAGATACATATATACATATTCATATTTTTTCATTTTATTTATAAATTGCTTTTCTTCTCAACCTATCCCTCTGGAGGTAGCTAACAGTTAATGTTTGGTAGTATACAAGATAGATACACATATGACCACTGTTATAAAGAAATATTCTGAAACAGAAAATACATTAGGGATATTAAGATTCAAGAATATAACAGGAGAAAACATAAATTAATTACATTTTGCATTACTAGCCTATCAAGCAGTGCTACAGTTTGGATGCTGGATGTCCCTTCTATGTATTAAAGGCTTAGTAGGGGGTCTTCGGGGGGCCTAATAGGAGGTCTTTAGGTTATGTGGACTGGGTGACCTCAAAGCTCTTTCCATTCCTTTGCTCCCTGGCTCCTGAAACAAATAGTTTTAGTCTTGAATATGTATTCCTGCAATGTGCAGTAAGGGCTCAAAGCAGTAAGTCCAACCAATCTATACTACAGACTCTTAAGACTAAGTGAAAAGAAAGCACCACTCTCCCCCCATTTTGTTTTTTAGGATTGAGAAATGAAAATCAGTAAATTGTGCATATGCATGCTGAGCAAGCACTCTACAACTAAACTACCCCTTAGTCTGAGTGACACATATTTGAACAAAACTCACAGTAAAGAAGCTGCTCTTGAAATCCATATTTTGAAATCAAAGGATTCACTGCTGTGGGCCTGTATGGAAAGTAATAGAAAAGAGGGAAGAAGGACAGAAGGAAGGAAGAGAGCAAGAATTGAAATTGATTCATACAACTAAAAAACAAGGTTCATGAAAACCATGGTTTTAAATGATAAAAAAGTTTTTACCGCATTTTAAATCCTTCATTGGAATTTCCCTAATGAAATGCTAGGGAAATCAAACTATTCTTGCAACCCAGGATAGATTTATATTATCATTTAAAAAATATTCACTTCTGATTTCTAGCCTGTGCCTTGCCTTCTCCTATATATAGTCATCCATACACATAGATGAGAAGCTGGTTTTAGAATAGCCCTTCATTCACAGTAAAACCTGTGAATACTTAAGTCTCTTATTTAAAGTGGTGTAGTATTTTCCTATAACCTGCATACATTAAATCATCCTAGATGATTAACAATTCCTAGTATAATATTTATAAACAGTTGTTATGCTGTATTGCTCAGTCAATAATGAAGAAATAAACTCTATATGTTTATTATGGATGCAATTTTTTCCTGATTATTTTTACTACACAGTTGAATCCATGGATGCAGAACCTGGATTTGGAAGGCTGAATGTATGTTTTTCATTCTCCTCTTACGGTGCAGTTGATCTTTTCCTCATTTGGAAATATTCAGATGAGTGTTACAGATTCCATTTTTGAAGAAAAATGAGATAATATGTACATTCATAAGAATTTGGAATGGTATTTTCCTAGAATAAGGTAGATGATTAAAAAGGATCCATTTCAAATGCTTTTTGTCAGCATTTTCTGTAATGACTACATATTTCTTTCTCTAAACCACTTTAATAGGGATAAAATTTACTTGTAATAAAGTCCATTCATTTTAAGTGTATAATTCAGTAGTTTCAGTCTAATGAAGTTCAGAGACTTGTGTAATCCAGTTTTAGAATATTCCCATTACCCAAAATGTTCCTTGACATGAGTTAATTATTTACATAATAATGATTTACATAATAATGTTTTCTGTCTCTAAAATAATTTGCCCCATTAAACACTGAATATAAATGAAGTCAAGAAGGCATCTCCTTTCACTTTCTTTCCCTTAGCATGTTTTGCATGGTGATCTATGACCAAGCATTTATCAACAATTTAATCTTTTTTATTATTAGACAACATTTCTTTACATAGACAGAGATGTTGCTTATGTATCCACCAATTGATACATATTTAGATTGTCTCTAATACTTGTATTAATGTCTTTGTGAGGGCATATTTGTATGTGTATATGTGTGTGTGCTTTGAGATGTGCTAAGGACTGTCCTAAGGTTTCTGCATTCAAAGCAGGGCTGTTATATACTGAGCCATATCCTCAGCCTTGAACACATTTTTATTTCTACTGGGTAGATTTCCCATGAGTGTATTCCATCTATAATAACTGTAATTTTCAAGTATGTTTTATTCCTATTCAGTTTAAGCCAGTATGCTTATTATCTAGTTAACGTTATTCTAAGTTTTCATTGTTTGCTTGTAACTGAAAGATTTTTTAACGTAATTCTAAGCTTTAATTCTCCTGCAACAAACTTGGGAAGGCTGAAATAGTTTCTGAAAATGAACTCAATATTTTAAAATCCTGTGTTTGGAGATTTTCAATTAAATTATTTTTTATTTGTGAATATTGTTTAATATTTAATATTAAATTATTAAATATTTGTGTGAATTATTATTTGTGTGAAATAATTTTTTATTGTGAAAATACCGTATAGAGGGGTTAAAATTCATGGGCAAGGTAATGAGTACATTTCTTATCAAGCATTGTTGCCTCCTCCTTTGTTTCCCCTTCCCATCCCTTCCCATCTACCCCACCACCCCCCACACCTCCACTCTACCTCCCCCGGCCAAAGTTATAAAGTTCGTTTTTTGACATAACGACTTGTACATCTCATTGTTGCAATGGGTCCACCTGTATCCCTATTTAAACGATTTGTTTTTTCCCTTCCCCTCTACAAATTATACCAACATCAAATACAGTGAAAGCAGGGGTTATACCGTGGGGGAGGGAAATACAAAGCAACAAAGAAATCATCTTATAAATATGTTAGAAACAATTGCAAGAAAGTAAAAAATTTTGAATACTTATCTTGGGGTTCATTTCTTGTGTGAAATAATTTTTATCTTTATTTTTTTTATTTTTATTTTTATTTTTGGTCCAGTTGTGGGGCCTGAACTCTAGGCCTGAGCACTGTCCCTCAGCTCTTCAGCTCAAGGCTAGCGCTCTACCACTTGAGCCACAGCACCACTTCCGGTTTTTTTCTTTTTGCTTATGTGGTGCTGAGGAATCGAACCCAGGGCCTCAGGCATGCAAGGCAAGCGTTCTACCACTGAGCCAACTTCCCAGCCCAATAATTTTTATCTTATCAAACTGTTTTACCCAAAAATGTTAGCAAAATTATCTAAAACTCATAAACCAACTAAATCAGTTCAAGTACTCTGTGAAGTCTGCACATATTTGTTCTTTGTACAGTAATTATTACAACTTTCTCATATTTTATTTTGTATGCTTTACATTCCATTTACCTAAATATGTCCTGACAAAGTGTTTCTTAAAAGAAACTTAAAGAAATTATCTAACAACTTATGTGTCAGATTATTTAAAAATAAGAAAGGAGAAAATTTATATAGTTTATAAGCTCTTCCTCCTAATATTGTAGTCTTTTTAACCTCTAGTGCTTTGTTATGTAATAAATGTCTGCTAATTTATAAAATAACAAAAATATCACTTTTGGTGCCATGTGAAAATCATGGCTGGAGTTAAACTGCTGAAAAGCAAAATAAAAATAGAAATAACCACTAGATTTAAAGATAACTACGTTATTGTTATTGACGTGGTTGAAGCCAGATAGGTGGGATGAGAAGTAACAGATCACTGAGACAGTAAATGTAGATCTTCATCTTAAGAAGGCTCACTAAAAGAAAATGAACTATGTCAGTAGTAGATAGAGTGGAATGTGGAATATAGCATTCACAATTCCTTTTAAAATGAGAGCTGGACATTTTTGGTGGGTCACAAAGTAGTGAAATGACAGTGATGTCACAGGAGAGGAGATAACAGAGAATGTAGGTTCTGAATCTATGCTACATAACATTTGGAAGGAACATGATTGATCCTCAGCATTATAGACTCTTACTTGGTAAGGATGGATCTTAAAAATCATCTGTCCTCACGTTATGTCCAAGTAAGTTAGGTATATGCTTACATGGTTATTATGTGACAGAGCTATGAGCCCAAATTGTTCTAACTTTGTAAACTGCATGGTCTTTTCATGAATCCAGGGTGACCTTAATATAGTGATGTGGACAGCAGTTTTTAAACTAGATCTGTAGAAAGCATTTCAAGGGTCATGAGGATGGTAAAGGTTGAAAATAGGGTGCATTCAAGGAATTGATATCCCCATTCCCATTCACAGAAGCTCCTTTTCTAATAAACTGGGGTCCTCAATGAGATTTTGTTTAAACAAGAAAGATCCAGCTGCTAGGGTTAAAAAAAATATTAAAACAAGTCTCTATTGTTTCAAGGCATCTCACCGGGTAATAGCACTGAACAGTCCTCGGATACGTGCTTTATGGCGAGATACAAAGGCTTCCGTAAAAATGACTCCTCTGTTATCAAGATCAATATGCCCATTGATAATTTTGCCAATTCGCTGAGTTAAAGCCTAAGGATACAGATAAATATTTTAAAGATCAAAATCAATCATATCAATTTGTATGATCCAATTCATGCTGATGCATAATCATGTGACTGGGAGATTTCATAAACATAAATCAAAAATATATAACCTATAATAAAAGTTCAGGATCTTGGAAATTTCATTATTTCACAGAAAAGCCAACAACTTAGTCAAAATGTTTATAAGAAAAATGCTTAAGTATCCTAATAGCTCTTGGTAATGAAGTGCATCTCTAATGTAAAATGAAAATGATTGACTAACCAGTTTTGAAGATACAGCAGTTTCCCAAGAATAGACAGCCAAGGCATATACATGAGTATCAGAGAAAACCCTATCTAGAGTTTCCAACACTAACAGAGAGTAATAAGTAGTATTTCAAGATTTTGTAACTTAGGGAAGCATAAGATTTAAAAATGATTTTCTCTGACACAAATATGAGCAAGTTATCTTTGTCCAGATTTGAACTGGAAGATAATATGGTTTCTTGGTAAACTACTTTCAAAAGTGTTTCTCTACAGCTATACAATATCTGGGGTCAGGTACATGTGATATAAGTCTGAACACATTTCACATCTCAAAATGAATTAGGTTTACATGGACAAATAACATGGAAAAATGTTTTTAAACAACTTAATGACCTTTGTGAATATTTGTTTGTAATGTTGAGAAAAAAATAGAACTAAAAAATAGTACATAGCTGTATATTCCAAAAAACACAAAAATGTATTCAGGGCATAGCTTTATAAGAAATCATTTGGAACTGAGCCTGATTTTCTTTTTCTTTTTGGTCATTGTTGTTGCTTTTGCTGGCCCCGGGGCTTGTAATGTAGGCCTGGGTACTGTCCCTGAGCTTCTTTTGCTCAAGGCTAGAACTCTACAACTTGAGTCACAGCTCCACTTCAGGCTTTTTTATGGTTAATTGGAGACAAGAGTCTCATGGGCTTTCCTACCCAGGCTGGCTTTGAACCTCCATGCTCAGATCTAAGCCCTCTGAGTAGCTAAGATTATATGTGTGATCCACTGGTGACCTGCAACAGCCTGATAGTTTTAAAATGTTTTTAGGAAACACATGGTTTGATTTTCTATGGCAAGCATATATTTGCTCATGTAAAATAGAACTTAGATTTCTAAAATGCTATGAAAAATACATCTCTAATATACATGCTGTTTTAGGATAGCTCATTCTCTTAGTATAGGTGAGTAAATCAGTACTGCAAATTTATTTCATATCATTATGGTCTGATAAGTTTTATAAGTTGGATTTCTTAAAGTGATTTATATGTAAAATGAGATTCTTCTGTTCATTTGATTCAGTACATACCAAACAAAAACAGTATTTATTGAATGTCTCAATTGTACCAGAATTTCACTATTTCTCACTAAATAAAGCCTATGAAAAAGCACAGATAAGTGCGTTGAAGCACATGGCAGATGAAATATTCTTCTTAGTATCAAATAAAGAAGAAATGAACAGACTAGAATCAAATTAAGATCTGTTAAGCAGCAAACCCTACTAAGCATCTACTCTATCAGACAGACTTTTATGATTCTAAAATGTCTAACTATTTTAAAAACAGGAAAAAAATACTAAGGATATGCCTCTGTTTTCAGGAAACATTGTTATGCTGTAATTCAAGATACCTTATTTGAGCATTAACACAGATATGTAATTTAAGACAACATGTGAGATTCCTTGGTTTTTCTACATATAATAGTGAGAATTTGGAGAAGGAAAAAAGAGGACATCAAAAGATAATGTCACTATTGACATCATAGATAGAAAAATCTTTTGCTAATAAAGCAACCTTGTGTACTACAAGGAGTCCTTAACCTTCGCCCACAGATGATAGTGGTAACCCCTCTGTGTTATAATCTTCAGCAGTTATTTGCTAAAATATAACTGGGAAATTAATATTAGAGAAATATAACTGGGAGGTTAAAATTATAGATATCTTGGTTAAAGATTCTGCGCAGCTGATATGAGAAGTATTAAATCTATATGCTTATGGTATATATGCCATTGGATCAAGAGTTCTAAAACTTAATTTCTTGTTTTTAGGATGTCATGCAGCTCATGAAGAATGTAATCATTTTAAATGTCTCCTCAGAGCCATCAACAAATAGAAAATACACCTATACAGTATACTGCTGCAGCATATCAAGTAGGATACTTGCAATATACCAATTGATGAGAATGTGCTTTTTTTTCCCCTCAATATCCTTTAAAATAATTGTTTAAAATAAAAACATATTATACTATTAAGAAATAGTACCTGTGTCAGGAAACTTCCAGGAAGGTCATAGGTTTTACACAATTCCGATATGGTTACTTGACCACTTTCTTGCAGTTTATCATTTACTTCTTCTGCTAATCGATCCAAATAGTTTCTAATATATAAAAAAGAAAATAGGAAAAAAATGAGAACTAATGCTTTTCCTCTATATTCTCCATCTTTTACATTTAATTTCTCTTGAAATAGAGTCTGTCCTCAAAATAGGGACTAGAGTATAGGTATATATACATCATTCATTGCTCATATTCTAAACTTACTTTTTTCCTCATCATTGCAACTAAGTTGTAAATTGTGCGATCATATTTCCTATTAGTGGACATTTTAGTCATTTTTAAAAAGTGTTTTTGGAAAAAATCTGCTTGCAATGTTAACACAGAAAAAAACAAGTTATACTTTGTATTACTTTCATAGAAAAAATTCAAAATTTACTTATGAGTTTGTTCACATAATTAGTACTTTTTAAGTGGAATGATTATTGTAATGAAAAGGAAGGACTCTATAAGCTCTAAATTCAACATCTAATTAGCCACTGTTAGCCTAGAGTATTTGAAAGAAAGAAAAGAAAGGCTCTTTAATTATACTTACTCATCTATCAGTTGTCCCAATACTAGCTGGACATGCTTTTCTGATTTAATAATGTCACTAATTCTATTCTCAATATGAGTCAGATCCACATTAATTACCTGGAAAATAAACAAAAATTATATTACTAGTAATTCTGTGATGTTGTATAAGATAATACTTCTTAAAATAATACTTCTTAAGAAACTCCTTAATCTTAGGTAAATTTTGAATTTATTTGCAATTATTAAAAGTCTTCATCAAAGAAAAGATAGAGACTTATTACTTACTTACTTTTTACTTACAAAAATTACATTTTTTACTGGCCAGGAAAATTTTTATTAAGCAGGAAACTATATTTTTATATAACAGATAACAATTCAGACAAGATTTTTGAGCTTATTAAATAAAGTATACTTGACAAATACAAGTGCATTTATACTTTTTGAGAATATTTTCTAATTTTTATTTATAACTTCTACTTACTAAAGTGATAGACTGAAACATTAGTAATTTTTCTACCATGATTACATATACTGTATAAAATATTACATAAAATATCATACTAATATTAGTGAATATGTGTCTGTGTGTCTGTCTGTGAGCTGGTCTTGGGGCTTGAACTCAGGGCCTGGGTTTGTCTCTGAGTTTTGTGTTCAAGACTAATGCTCTACCACTTGAGCCACAGCTACACTTCATGCTTTTTGGTGGTTAATTTGAGATAAGAGACTCATGGCCTTTCCTCCTAAGACTGGCTTCAAACCATGATCCTTGAATCTAATCCTGGTAAGTAGCTTTCTTAATTTGTGGATATTTTGAAAGGCACCGAACAAATTCATAGTACTAAAAAAAATGAGAAACCAAAACAAAATTTTATAAATTTAAAATTTACCTGTTGTAGATCAACAATGTTTACTCGACCTTTAAAGAAAAGAAATTAATTTTAAAGTACATGTAAGTAAGGAGCAGGTAAACAGTGCAAACTTTAACAGAATTAACTGCTGATCAGTTCAAGTCCACAAATGGCAATAATTTAGGTCAACATACACACACACATATATACCATTTGTTGAGTAGGTCATTAAGGCTGAATCTACAGGCAGTAGTAACTCAAGAGTTATTTTCATCACATCAGAACAATTATGAAAACCAAGTGATGTACAAGTTGGCTATATCTATGGAGACTATTAAATTTACTTTACAACATAGAATTCAGCTACTAAGGCCAAAGACATAATGACAACTAAATTAAAGATGATTTTTTTTGGGCTGGGAAGTTGGCTCAGTGGTAGAGCGCTTGCCTTGCATGCATGAGGCCCTGGGTTTGATTCCTCAGCACCACATAAGCAAAAAGAAAAAAGCCGGAAGTGGCGCTGTGGCTCAAGTGATAGAGTGCTAGCCTTGAGCTAAGAGCCGCCCAGGCACAGAGTTCAGGCCCCACAACCGGACCCGGAAAAAAAAAAAAAAAAAAAAAAGAGTCTCAAAAAAAAAAAGATGATTTTTTTTCAATTGTTTGAAAGTTAGAAGTAGGTAGGTTTCTGTCAGCAAAATATTCCAAAATGCAGCTCCTATATTATTAGAATTACGTATAAGATAAAGAAAACAAAATAAACACCAAGGTTAAATGGATAACTCAGAAGTTACTAGAATAAAGAGTTGCTTAAAGTGCTGGGTTGGGGGGGGGGGGGGGGGTCTATGTCTACAATCCGAAGACATAGAAGGCAGAGGTAGTGGCAGACAAAAATATGAGGCTCTATCTGAAAACTAAATTAAAACAAAAAAGGATAGATGTTGGCTCAATTTAATCCCAATAATATCAAAAATATAGGGGGCTTCAAGTTGGTCTATTTTAACCAAATTGTCTTTAATTAAATCAGTAGTTTGTTCAACTTAAAAACAAAACATCAAAAAAAGGCTATTCTTTGGGTGTTGATAGTAATATGATGGATATAATATCCCATCTGAGTTATCTAATTTGTAATTATGCACAAGTGTTAAAAGCATGGAAAACTTCCTTTAAATTTTTGAGAACCTATAATCTTTGTAATAGAAATAACTGAGAAGAAAGGTGACCTATACAATAAAAAAGGTCTTACTTGGTTATGACCATTTTAAGAGTTTTCTGACCACAAACAAGGGGGAGGTGGGAAGGGTCTCCTGAGATTACTTACCACCTCGGACATGTAGTTCATCTCTCATCTCTTTAATAATTTGGGCTGGAGTGACATACTCCTTTCCATCAAGTGTGTGAACTACTTCTAGCTGTTTCTGAGCAATTAATTTAGTCACAATCTCAATGCAGTTCCGCTCTGACAACCTAAAGGAAAAGAAAGATTTCAGGAGCATACTTGGCATACTGATGCTCAATAAAACGAACACAAAGGTATGAAAACAGGCTTCCAAAAAGTTTGCAGGGAAAGCTACTTTTACACGACCAAATGTGTTATCTTTCCTTCTACAACCTAGGGATCCAATCATTTACGCAAGCTCGGGGATCAGCAGGTGTGCACTTAAATCATCTGCTTAGCTGACCCTCATTCAGACTTTCAAATGTCCTCTTTTCTAAACCCGCTTTAGGGACTTCAAATATGAATTGAACATTGAGAAGACATCATTTAGGTGGGAAAAACGGACTTTTCTTTTTTGTTTAACCCAATTTTTCTCTCCACTTGAACTGTATGAGTGGCCTCAAACACTCGATGCTTAGGTGTGTACACATAAATGCATGTCTATATATATATCTATGTATGCTGTATAACAGATACATATGTGTGTGTGTTCACTACTATTCAACAGAAGAGGTTATTCTGGACTCATTCCCCGACAGCTTGCTGGTTTTGTAGAAACCGTCAGAGGCCTGCAGTTCCTGAAGGGTGCCAGGCCTCTCCGCACGGCTCTCCGCACGGGGGGACGGCAGGGTGGGGAGGCAGGTTCGGGGCTGTCTGCGTGTGGGCTCTCCGCTCCGCAGCTGCCGGCCGGGGCCCACGTCGCCAGGACCCAGCGGGCGTGACGCCATCTCCAGCCCGGCCCCGCGCAGCGGCCGGGCCGCGGGCTCGAGCCGGGCGGCGGGATCGGGGCCTGGGCGCCGGCGGAGCCGGGGGCTCGGGTCTGGGCCGGCGCCGCAGCGGCCCGGGCTGGGGGACCAGGCGAGTCCGCTGAAGAAGGCCGAGAGGCTCGGGGGCCCAGACCCGGGCGCAAAGGCCTCAGCTCCGCGCGGGACAACCCCCCGGGCCTAATTAGGACTCCACAAGGGAGTGGGGGGGCGGGGTCCGGCACCTCTGCGTGGCCTCGGCGAACTGCGCCCGCTGGAAGTCGGCCGCCAACCGCCGGATCTCTTCCCAAGCGTCCGCCATCGCCGCTGGGACAGCAACACGTCAGCTCCCGGCCTCCAGGAGGCGAGAGGGCGACGGAACGCGCAGAGGGACAAAAGACCACGCCCCAGAAGCTGGGACCAAACGCGCGCGCCCCCTCCCGCAGGGGCGGGGCCGGAGGAGCCCCAGGCCCGCCCTCCAACTGGGCGAGCCTGCGTGAGTGTGTATGCGTGTGTGCGCGTGCGCGTGAGTGTGTGTGTGTGCGTGCGTGTGTGTGTGTACGCGCGTGCGCCTGTCACCCAACTGGGTCGACCTTAGGGCCTCTGGTGGTGTGGATGGCAATGATACACGGGGGGAAATCGAGTTAATGAAGTATTTCATACCTTTGTATTGTTCCTGTTCCTCTCAAGTGATAATTAAATTGATGCCCCTTTGTCCTTTTTGGAGAGCGCGGGAGTGGGTTGGAGGGGGGAGGGTATTGTGCCGGCAGAGAGCATCCTTTTACTAACTTTAAGGCGTCCACTACTTGTAGGGAAACTTAGACCCAGAGCCAGGTACCTTTTGAGATGCCTGGGGCACGCTACTGATGGGGATCATTGCACAAAACCAGTACCCTTGGAGATCATAAGTGCTGTGAGCCTTTCTTATGGAGATTAGCTCCATCAGACAGGACGTGTGCTTGGCTAGAAGGGAGTGGAGGAGCAACCAGGACATATGTGTTGATTCTCTATGGTGAGATTGGTGAAGAGTAGCTTTTTGTTGTTGTTGTTGTTTGTTTTTTTCTTTGTGCCTGCTCCAAGGGTTGAAGTGTCCCCTAGCTTTCATACTCCACCCTAGGGCTCTACCTGAGCTGGTTTCAAACTGTGATCCTCACATCTCAGCCTCCTGAGTAGCTAGGACTACAAGTGTGAGCCATGTGCCAGGCTAAAAATAAATTTTCACTCTCGAGTGTCTTTCTTATAACATTCTATCTTTAAACTCATTCTCCGCTTTTTTGAACAATCTATTTTTCCTTTTAGTCAGAAGCCCAATAGTGTTGGCAAAGTGTAAAAGTTATTTTCATTCCTTTCCCATCTATGTATATTATTCTGGATAACTCACATCCAGTGCCACAAATTATTTTGTCTATCACAGTTCCTAATAAAACCTATCACCGAGTGTTATATCTAAAAAGGATATTGCCTGGCACTCGAATTCAATGCAATAACTTAGAACATGGCAGACAATGTGGTTCTAAAGGGCATCAAACATCAGATAAAGCAGAAATATTTATTCACAAAACAAATATTGATTCTCTAGTAGATGTCATAGAGTACAGTTGGATAACACAGACATGGTCTCACCATAACAAATCATAAGTAAATGAAATAGATTAAAAAAAAGTACTTCCCATGCACTGTGTGACTACTTTGCACCAAAGCCTCTTGCTTAACATGAATCCTACATTCTGCTCCCACTACACACACATGTGCAAGAGTTTGTGAGTAACAGACCTAGCCTTTTCAAAAGACCTTTGTGGCTCAATGGAAGAGTGCTTGCCTTGCATGCATGAGGCCCTGGGTTCGATTTCTCAGCACCATCACAGCAGAAAAACACCGAAGTGGCACTGTGGCTCAAGTGGTAGAGTGCTAGCCTTGAGCTGAAGAGCTTGAGGCCTGCACCCAGGACCAGAGATCAGGCCCCAGGAAGGACAAAAAAAAAACAAAAGGCCTGTGTGGCTTTTCTAGAATGCCTGTCACTTTCTTACTCTCTTTTCCTCTTTTATAACCTGTTCTTCCACCATGTTCCTGCTTAAATAAAATTCTCCCCTGAAGCCTTGTAGTTCCCTTGTAGTTCCCAACCACCTTGTCCTTGTAGAGTCCCCACAATTCGTGTGTGTGGGGGCCAAGGGGGGGGGCGAGGGGGGTGTTTGATGGTAGTGAGCTATGAATTTACATATTCCACTCAAGGCTGGCCCTCTACCACAAACTACAGCTCCACTTTTGGCTTTTTGGTAAATAATTTGATATAATTGTCTTATAGACTTTCCTGTCCAGACTGGCTTCAAATTATAATCCTCAGATCTCAGCTTCCTGAGTAGCTAGGATTACAGGCATGAGCCATTTCTCCCAGCCTGTACTTTATTTAAATATCCCTACTAGTATAAAATTGATACTGTAATTTATTTATAGCATCTCTCAATAGTTGAGCTCCTTACTATTTAGCATAACAAGTAGTGCAGAGTACCAGGATTCTGTAAGTATTGATATAAGTCAGTCTAAATGTCTTGGTGCAGCATTATACTGCAGAATAAGAATACTATTTAATGTTATTAAAATTACATATTCCTCAAAACAGACTAACATTGGCCTAATAGGATTATATTCTCTTGAGGCTCCACTTCTTTTGTCCAATATAGTAATCTCAAGATACATGGGAATTTTAATTTTTTTAATGATTAAACGAAATTGAAAATGCATTGCTTCAGTTATACTAGCTATATTTTATTTTATTTTTGCTGTTGTTACTACTCCTTCTGGGGTTTGAACTCAGTGTCTGGGAGCTGTCTCTGAGCCTCTGTGCTGAAGGCTAACATTCTACTTTTGAGCTATAGCATCACTTCTGGCTTTTTTTTTTTTTTGTAACTAATTGGAGATAGGAATTTCATTGGCTTTTCTGCCCAGGCTAGCTTTGAACCATGATCCTCAGAGATTAGCCCCCTTAGTAGCTAAGATTACAGGTGTGAGCCATCAGCACCCAGCTCTATACTAGCTACATTTTAATAGTCATATTTATGGCTTGTGTCTCTTGTGTAGGGACAGTATACACAAACAATTTCATCTCAGAAAATTTTATTGTAGAACTTTGATTTAGATCTTTGATCGGATACATGTTTAATTAGACTTTGAACTCCTGTGATTTAATCTCCACCTGATAGTCATGTATTCCAATTGCATATTCAGTGCTTTTTCTTTTGGTGGTTGTTGTTAGCAGTACCAGAATTTGAACTCAGGACCTCATGCTTGCTAGTTAGACACTCTACTATGAGTATATGGATGGACCACCATCCACATATTTTAGGGTTTCCACAGTTTCCATGATTATAGACATATGCTACCATATCCTGTTTTTGTCCATAAATAGGGATCTCAAGGTCTGCTTGAGCAGGATTCTTCCAATCCCAGCATCCAATGTAGTAGGCATGTTCCACTGCACACAGCTGTGACTTGAGGAATCTCATGAACTACTCTTTCCAGTCTGATTGAACCATAACACTCCTATTCTTCAAAATACTTAGGTTTACAGATGTAAACAGATGCAAACATTGATACCTGTTATATGTATAGTTGTTTTGACTAGGGAAACAGCTTTTGAGTAGGTGATATTTTAATGTTGGCCAATTTATAATATAGTGGAACTGTGAGCAATCTAGTGCATGAGAAGAATAGTACAAAATCCAAGCCATCATTTTATAGAAGTTGGAAAATTCCTCTGAAGAATGAACATTGTGTAAATGTTGGGAGTGGGAAATTCATTAGGTATAGAAATTTGTTTATAGCTGTGACCGTGTCTTGAAACCTAAGTTGTGGAGATACAATGCAAATAACTGATTGGGTCTTTAGGTACATGAAATCCATTATTTGTGACACACTATAAAACTGACTTTAAAATTTGTTTCTAGTTGACACAAAAATAAAAAATAAAACCATGTTCATTGCAGCATTGTTTACCATAGCTAAGATAACCCAGGTGCCCTTCAATGGACTAATGGATCAAGGAAATGTGGAATATGTACACAACAGTATTCTATGCTTTTGTCAGAAAAAATAATGTTGCCCCTTTCGTAAGGAAATGGAAATATTTGGGAAAAAAACTATACTGAGTGAAGTAAACCAGACCTATGTTTTCCTCATTTGTAATAATTAGAATGTGCCTATAAATCTACAAATAAACCCAATAGATAGTAAAAGACAAATAATTACACGTTGACGTGATTAATCAAACAGTATTCTAAACATTCACACAGTGAGACCAAACGAGGATATTCTTAGGAGAGGACCATAAGAACCCAAATAACTCGGTGCATATGACCATATAAAATGATGCTTATCAAAATGAACTCCAAGAAATGGGAGCAAGTCATTTTTTATTGTACTATTTGCCATTCTTTTTTTTTCCCATTCCTTTTTTATTTGGTTTATTCCCTTTTGTAGCTGCATTTGATTTCTCTACCCTTTGTCTTGTATGTAAGTCTATCTGAAGGGAAACAGAGAAATTGTGCGACAAAGGGTGAACCAATTCAGCAGTGATACTGACTAGACACTATGTTAGAAATAAACTAGAAAACTTGGAGAGAGGAGAGACAGGAAGGGAAAAAGCTGAGAGAAAATGAGGGACTAGGTGACTGTTCAAAAGGAAATACTCTCATTACCTGACTTATTTAACTGTAACTCTTCTGTACATCACCTTTAAAATAAAATTAAAAAAATAAAGACCTCAGCCTTGCACTGGTGGTTCATACTAGTAATTCTAGCTACTAAGGAGACTGAGAACTGGAGGACTGCAGTTTGAAGCCAGTCTGTGCGGAAAAATCCAAGAGACTCTATTGCCAATCATTCAGAAAAATGCCGGACTGGAGGCATGGGAGAGTGCCAATTGAGCAAGCAAAATGAACATGAGTGCAAGACCCTGAGTTCAAGTCCAGTATTGACAACAAAATAAAACAAATAATAAGATCTTAAAGAATTATACACAATAATATTTACTATATGATGTCTGAATATGTGTATATATTTTATACCATTTAATCATGTTAATTGTCTCTACTTTTTCTATCATTTATTATTTATTCATGGTGAAAATATGTAACATTATTTCTAGATACTCTTATACTATGCAATAGCACAGTAGCTCTTCCTACTCCTTACTAGAATTACAGATGTGATCCTGACAAGCTTATCCCCCATCTTTCCCCATCCTTCCCTGGCTTCTGATAATTATGAATCATTCTCAACTTCTGTATTATTATCTTACTCACATATGAGTAAGATTATGTGTGACTTGTCTTTCTGTCTTGTTATTTCACTAAACATAATGATCTCCATCTATATTGTTGCAAATGCTGGGATTTCTTTCTTTTCGGGATGGTTATATGGTACGTCATTGTGTATATGCATCACATATTCTTTATCTGTTCACCAGTTGATAGACAATTAATTGGTATCTAATTCTTGGCTATTGTGAAAGTGTCACACAAGAGTGAAGCTGTCAGACATGTTAAGTGTGAATGCTAATAACATTTTCTAATATCTATAATGTAGCTGGTGTTTTCACTGATAAAATAGCAAATGTCAAATTTTAAAAAATGACATAAAAGCATTAGAAAATTCAAGTATGATGACTGTCTATAAGGAGAGTAAAATAGTAAAATCTGAAGTCTTTTCTCTAATTTTTCTGGAATGCTCATTAGCTAAACTACTCACAAAAAAAGGATTTAAAGGAAGAAAGATGAATTGTGGCTCACAGTTTTAGAATTTTCTGTATATAGTCCCTCATTCCATTGCTTTAGACCTGAGGCAAAGCAGAATTTCCTGGCACTAGGAGCATATGGTGAAGGAGGCTGCTCACTGCATGAAAACCAGAAAAGAAAAAGAGAGCAGGAGAAGGTGTCAGGCACAAGATATGTCCTTCAAAGGTATATCCTCAATCACCTAGTTACCCCAAGCAGGCCTCACGCTCTAGTAATCATTGAGTCAGGATTATGGCTTTGTGGTAGAGAGCACTTGCCTAGCATGTGCAAGGTCCTGATGTTGATCCTTGCAGCACTGCAAGGAAAAAGAAGAGGAAGAAGATGAAAAGGAAAAGAAGGAGGGGAGGAAGAAGAGAAAGAGGAGAAAAATAACTTGGGCTAGAATAAAGATATTGGGGATCAGGCATTGTGTTGGAATAAGATAAAACATGGGAAGAGATTTTCTGACAGCATTGAAGATGGAGTCCTTAACCCTGAGGCATCACAGAATCAGAATAGCAGGCAAGGGAAAGCTCTTTCATTTATTCTTACTAAATGGTTTACCTGACACAGAAATAATTGCTCTGCAAAGTCCCTGGCAGATTAGTTAGTTTTTGCTTTAACTCTTAAACTGATAAGATATTCCTTTCTGTCAAGGTAGACTCATCCATTTTGGACAGATCTAACTGTTAGGAATTCCTTCTTTGTACTAAACACAATCACTTTCTCTGTCACTTCAGGGTGCTTTCCTTGGGTGAGACACCAAATGGCCGTAATGTATCTTTCCTATGACAGCTCTCCAAATATATGAAGCATGTCTCTCCTGTTTTCTTTTACCAAGTTACAAAGTCATAGATTCTCATCTGTTAGTTTCCTAGTTACAAATCAAGATAGAATAGTTGAGCAATTGTCAATTTTGTAAAATGATGTCCAACAGAATTTAGTATTTTACACATTGAATGGGTAGAGCAAGATTAATTTGGCTAAATATTTTACCTCTGTTAATTGGACTCTTGGCTTTTAAATAGATCTGGTAATGAACTATATCTGGCTGGTATTTATCAAAATTGCTATCAAATGTGGTTTAGTCTGTTCTGTACCTGAATAAATTAATTGTATTTGATAAGTTTTACCTTATTGGTTTTAAGCTATCAATTCATTTACTCATTATTTGATGTTATACCTTCTTGGTTTTAAGGTATCAATTCATTTACTCATTATTTTGTTTTCAATAATTTTGAGATATAGTGAACAGTAGTCATTGGGCTACACCCTGGAGTTTATGGAGAAAAAAATATCTCTATTAACTAGTTGAGATTATTTAAAAAAATTACACCCACAGCCACGACTCGGTGGCTCACACCTGTAATCCTAGCTATTCGGGAAGCTGAGATCTGAGGATTGTGGTTTGAAGCCAGCCTGGGCAGGAAACTCCATGAAACTCTTCATCTCCAATAAACTACTCAAAAAGCCAGAAGTGGTCCTGTGGCTCAAGTGGTAGAGTACTTGCCTTGAGCAAGAAGAAGCTCAGGGTCAGTGTCCAAGCCCAGATTTCAAACCCCAGGACCGGGGGGAAAATTATACCCTGAAAATTATATCCATGTTATTATGTATCTTATCAGTTACCCTTCATACATAGCTTCGACAATTAACCTCAGTGCCCAGCTTGTATTAATTGAGGTGAGGGTCTCATGAACTGTTTGCCTTTGCTGCCTCAAATTGCAGTCCTCTGATTTCTACTTCCCAGATTAGTTGGGATTATAAGCATTATCCACCATGCCTGCCTCTCTATTTCCTTAATGTAATTCCTACAGTGTTATCCTTTTAATAACTTTTAAAATCAAACAATACTTTCTTTGGTATTTTTTTCTTCAAACTCCAAAACAACATTATGAAGTAGCTTTTGATATTTTTAGGTTTGCTTGGAGGTTGAGGAGCTGGTTGGGACCTTAACTTTCATTAGTAAAACAAAGACTAATAATCACTTCGGGTTCATTATCATCTTATCATTTTGTATGAAGTCTTTGAAGCCTGACCTATCAAACCAAATCTATGTACATACTTTTTAAAGTACAACATTTTCTCTATGCTTCTGCCTACACTTAATCTCTAATAATGTTATTTGTGATGGATTTTAACACGATGTCTTTTTGAAAATCATGCTGTAAATATATTTTTCCCCAAAGCACTAACTATTCTTTTGTCTCCAAGGGAACAGAGTCTATATTAGTCCTTTCTGTTTTTTTCCTGTCCCTTCACAATGCTGAATTCAGAGCCAGATTTATTAGCTCCAGGCTTTACTTTTTGCTGTGCATTTCTCCACAGTCTAACTCTCAGGCAAAAAATGACAAAAAGGCAAATCCACAAAGGAACAAGTTAGTGTTCTTGTCATTGTTTGAGTCCCATTCTCAGAGGAGCTGAAAATTCTCCTATTTCATCAAGAAAATGTGACTTAAAGGGATATAGATCCAGCTTGTATTACTGCTTGGCATAGTGTGTTCCTGTAGAGCTTATAGTCACAGGACTCATTGTAAAGAAATACAGCCTAGTGCTTCCTGTTAAGCAAGAAAACCCCAGACTGGCTTATATCTCCAGAACAATCATATGCTCCTTCTTTATTACCTATATCATCTCCTTTCTCTATTCCTTCCTTCTCCACCTTCTCTACCTTCTAATTTCCTCCATACATTAGTTATCAGCCATATCAATAATATGATAGATTGTAAAGAAACACACACTTTCAGTAGATGCCTTATTACATGAGTAGTAGTGACCCTGTGGAAATTATCAAGAACACCTGACATTCTTACAATTCATCTTCCCAGAGTCTATTCCTGAAAGATCTGACCAAGACTCTCATGGTGACAATAGCAAAAGGTAGTTGGTATTTCATGTGAAAGATAAAAAAAGTGTCTTTAATATTTAGATTCTTATTTCAAATCTTCAAAGCAATTCTTACCTTTTAGGTATTTGTTTCTTTGAATCATCAAACACATGCTTGTATTTTAGTCAGATAAATCTGTTTATGAGAGACATTATTGCTGATACCTGGCATTGTACATCATAATAGTTATAGTTGCGTGTAATGTTTACCCAGATGAGACATTTTTGCTTTGTTCTACACCTGTTTGAGCAGAGTTAGAAAATACACAATACAGAATTCATTCCCTTTCAGGAGGTACTCTAAGTAGACTGCTAATCAATCATGGTAATTGTTTGCCTAAGCCAGGAAACAGCTCCAGAATCCTTCTCAAAAACTATTCCAGCCAGCAGTTAACAATATCAAAGTAGGCCCTTTCTATGAAATATATTGCCATTCCAGAGGAAGGGCATACCTCGGAGAAACAGCATCATGTAAAGAGACCTATGGGCAGTAGCATCAGAAATGTAAGGCTTATTGATGAACTATATCAAGAATCTCTCAGAATGGAGAATATTTCCAGGAAAGTCAGGTTGAGAGCCTGTGTTCTGAGAAGCTAGGAATTGTCAGGAGATAACTCTGAATTGGGCTGGCATAGGTGCTTTACACTTGAGTCATGCTCCAGCCATAGCTATATTTTTACAGTTACATATAGGCTGTAGTGAATTGTTGAGTGCAGACATATCATTAAGATGCTGATTTCAATTTCTTTCTGCATACTCTCAGAAGTGGGATTGCTGTGTCAGTAGTAGTTCTATGTCTAATAACAAAAGTATTGATTCATCAAGCACAATTAGAAAATGGTTATGTCCTGAAAAAAATACAAATCAGAAAAGAAAACCAAGGGGCAGATACTCAGGCTATAATATTAGCTCATTTATTTAATATATGTTTTTAGAGCACCTGTCTTAGAAAAAAAGTATATTTATGAATGTTTAAGATGGCTTCAATTTTTTATCTTCAGGAGATTACATTGCAACTGTAAAGCCTATATCCCAAGTATATCAATATGTAGAGCAAATACAAACAAACCCCAAGAAAATAGATTGATCAGTTACAAGACTATCATTGACCAAGAGGTTAAAAGGAGTCCTTAGGGGAAGCAAAGATTTTTGGAGATGTACTAAATAATTTTCCTGTAGTGAATATCATAATTGACTGTCAATCTGTCTCTTATAATTCACATTAATGAAAGACCATTGATGAGAACCAAATGCTTCTGAGAATATACTATAAGCTGCTTTTGGGTTTCTATCCTTGTGTCCTGAGATAGCACACAAAGAGAGCCAGGCATCCTGTACACAAGCCATGAAGCCATCAGCCCAAAGCCTGCAATCAGAAGGATACCCAGGTCAGGAGATCTGAGAGAAGTCCCTGACCATAACAACCACCCGCTGAGAAGACCACATCAAACTCTCCAGTACTAACAACCAGTACTCAAAACGCAATACTTTTGCCTTCGATAAACTTGTTGCTCTACTGTAAAAAACAAACAAACAAAACCCCTGCTTTTTGAGAAAAGGATACTCCATTTGTGCCAGTATTCTGAGACTGTGATTCAAAAATGGAATTACATTCTTTTTAGATATTAATATTTTTTAAAGTACAGCCTCTTCCTGGTCCTTTGGAAATGTGGTACTGATTATGCAAAATTAGGCCTAAGGTTCCACCTTATAGCTAGAGAGATGAGAAACATGGAGAAGCACAGGACACTTGGTGAAACGTATATTTGGCACAGATGGTTATTTGAAGGCCTGATTCTTAAGAAGGGAGGTTTAAGTATTTTTTTCTTTTTACCAGTGGGAACAATGGTATGACTTACAGGCTGACTTCTGTCCTTTCAAGATCTGTGTGTTGATGTTCTAGTTCCTAGCTTCAGAGTGTGTTTGGAGATAAGATAATTAAGTTAGAAAGATGTCATTAGGGTGGACCTGATCCAATAGGCTTGGTGTCTTTAGAACTAGAGGTTAGAGAACGGGTACCTAGAGATGGAAAAGCATGTGCAAACACAGGGAGATTCCTATCTAGAAACCAAGGAGAGAGGCCTCAGAAGAAACTCAATTCATCAGCACCCGAAGCTCAGGCTGTACCTGTTAGCATTATACAAAAATAAATTTCAACTGTTTAAATCACCCAGTCTGTGGTTCTTTGTTATGGTATCTCTAAGAAACCAATACAGGGAGAATCTATAATGGAGAAGAAAGAAGAGCAATCAAAGATACAAGAGAAAAGAAATAGGCAGGAGAGGGTAAGGAATCAGAGAGTGGCAGAAAAGTACGGAATAAACAGCATAAGGAGATGGGGTGGTAGGATGAAAATTAGCATCAAAAGATATCTATGTGGGTGTGGTGACGAAGACTTACACCCCAGACTTGATAAATTTAAGGCTCTTGGAACAAAAGTTTATCTTCAGGTTATCAGGGTCAGGCCTAAACTCAATTAAACATATCAAATGAACAATGACATACAGGAGAGACAGACAGACCCACAGGAGTCATGGAAGGAAGATTGAGAAGGTGGATGTGGATGTGGTCTCAACTGAGCCACGTCAGAGTCAACAGAAGCTGGAAGGACAAGGGGAAATTTTCTGTTGTTTGAAGCCACCAAGTTTGTAGTAATTTTTTTCCAGCAGCCACAGAAAATGGATATAGGTAGACTAAACTTCATTATCTAGAAGGAATTTTTTCCTTTATCACACAGTGAAGAAAAGTAAAGATGATTTTACATTATCTTGGAGCTGACAGTGATTCAGTAGTGGAATAACTAGAGACTGTCCAATTTATAAATAATACCCTTGAGAACTTTTCTGATTTTTCTGTTTGAAGATAATCTAGAGTTTGGTCTGAACCTTAAATACAGTAAAAAAAAAGTCACTACATTTTAAAACTTTTAAACATCAATACAAACTTATTTCATATCTTTATATATTTAGGCAAAATTATTGAATCAGAGAGTGAACCACATTTTCAGAAATGACATACTGGGTTACTCAGTTGTTTCACAGTTTCATAAGTCATTAAAATTTTTAATTGCTTTCCCTGAGATTGAAACAACTTTCAAAATGAGATTGCTTCTTTGAAATACAGTAGCAGGACAGTGTTCTAAATTGTGATACATTGAAATGTATTAAAATTGAATGGATTTTTCTAATAAAAATCTGTAATAATGTTATGATTGAACACTGCTTCTGAAATTGATAAATACACTGTTTGTCTAAAATCTTGTTTTTGTCATCATACTTATTCTGGCAGGTGGGGGAGAGTTGGGTATTGTTTGTTGTTAATAGAAGGATGAATTAGTTTTGCAGCAAGAGTTGGCGTTCTATAAAAATCCATTCACAAAACAATTACTTGCTGGAGTATTTCATTATAGCTGAGAGAGACGCATCTGTGCTCATTGCCATACGAGACATTCATCTTTCAGCCAATGACACACACTGGAATAGATACAAAAATAGGAGATGAAAAGGTGCAGAGGTTCGATTTGAGCCTGGGATTCTAACCCAAGAGGGCAGGATAGAGTCAGTGCTGTGAGAACAACATGCAAAGCTATAATAACCATTGAGAGTCTTGACACATTACCTTGTATCAATTATAGCTTAGTTGCAGCTAATTCAGTAGGAAAAGCAACATGAGACTTAGAAATTCTTGCCTATTTGCACAGGAGCCACCTTGCTAAAGTGCCCTTTCCCTCTTCTTCATCCGTGACAGTGTAAATCTTTCCTTCCTCTTTTCTCCAAGATGGTTTATCTGCTCTTCTCTTGAACAATATAAGGACCTTAGAAAACTTTAGGTTTCCCTGATAGTTGGTTTTAAATTTTACTTCACCAATTTCCTTCCCAGAGCAGTCATAAAGTTATTATGGATCCTTATCATTCTCTTTCTTCTGAGTTTCATCTTTCATCCACTTTTTCTCTCTTGCTTCTCTTTCTTCTAAAATGGACTTCAGACAGGGAATCATCAAATAAAGAGAATTAAAGACCCATTTCTTTGATGAACATCGATGCAAAAGTTCTCAACCAAATTTTGGCCAACTGATTTCAACAAGTCATCAAAAAAAATCATACACCACGCTCAAACAGGATTCATTCCAGGGATGCAAAGCTGGTTCAATATATGTAAATCAATTAATGTAATATAACACATCAACAAGAGCAAGGAAAAGAACCACATGATTATCTCAATAGATGCAGAAAAAGCAGTTGACAAGATCTAACATCTCTTCATGATGAAAACTTTGAAGAAGCTAGGAATCCAGGGAACATTTCTCAATGCAATAAAGGCCATGTATGACAAACCTACAGCCAGCATTATACTTAATGGCGAAAAGCTGAAGCCATTTCCTCTAAACTCAGAAACAAGATGAGGATGTCTACTCTCTCTTCTCTTCAATTTAGTAATAGAATGCCTCGCCACAACAATCAGACAAAATACAAACATAAAGGGGATTCATATAGGGCATGGACTCCACTCCCAAGCTACTTGAACTGATTCGAAACTTTGGCAAAGTAGCAGGGTACAAAATTAACCCTCAAAAACCAACGGCTTTCCTTATGCCAATAATGAGAAGAACACAGCAGAAATCAGGAAAACAACTCCTTTTGTAATAGCACCACAAAAATAATACCTAGGAATAAACTTAACTAAAGAAGTGAAGGATCTCCATGATGAAAACTTTAAAAACCTGAAAAAGAAAATTAAAGCAGAACTAAGGTAGTGGAAAAACCTCCCATGCTCCCAGATAAGGAGGGTTCACATTGTGAAAATGGCAATTCTGTCAAAGGCTGTCTACAAGTTCAATGTAATACACATCAATATCTCAACCTCATTCTTCAATGAAATAGAGGAAGCAACCCAAAAATTCATATGGAATAATAAAAGACCCAGAATAGCAAAATTAATCCTTAGCAGAAACAACAGTGCAGAAGGAATAACAATACCAGACTTCAAAGCCATAATACAAAGCCATAATAATCAAAAGAGCTTGGTACTGGCACAAGAATAAACCTGAAGACCAATAGATAGAACCAAAGACCCAGAAATGAACCCACAAACCTATGGCCACCTAATCTTCGATAAGAGGGCCAAAAAAAAACAGAATTGAAGAAAGATAGTTTCTTCAGTAAATGGTGCTAGAAAAACTGGTTAAATACCTGTAGAAAACTAAAGCTAGATCTTTATAAATTACCCTGCACCAGAATCAACCCGAAATGGATCAAAGACCTCAAAGTAAAAACAGACACCCTGAAAACATTACAGAAACCCTAGGTCTCCTTGGCACAGGCTGAAATTTTCTTAATAGAGACCTAGAAACTCAACAAATCAAAGAAAGGTTGGACAAATGGGATTGCATGAAACTGTAGAGCTTCTGCATGGCAAAGGACATAGCTAGCAAGATCAATAGAAAGCCCACAGACTGGGAGAAGATTTTCACTAGCTATACAACAGAAAAGGGCCTCAGATCTAAAATATACTTAGAACTCAAAAAATTAAGTCACCCAAAAACAAATCCTCAAGGAAACAACTGCCGCATAAATAAGTTGGCTAAAGACTTAAAGAGAGACTTCTCTAAAGAGGAAATAAGAATAGCCAGTAGACACATGAAGAAATACTCAACTTCTCTAGCCATAAAAGAAATTCAAATCAAAACAACATTGAGATTCCACTTCACCCCAGTCAGAATGACTATAATCAAGAAATCTAATAACAACAGATGCTGGAGGGGATGTGGCCAAAAGGGAGTCTTTTTGTTGGTGGGAGTATAAACTTGTTCAACTACTCTGGAAAGCAGTCTGGAGGTTCCTCAAAAGATTCCACCTAGAGCTCCCCTATGACCCACTTCTGGATATTTACCCAAATGATCGCAAACAAGGACATACTAAAACTACTAGCACAACTATGTTTATTGCAGCATTATTCACCATAGCTAAGATATGGAACCAACCCAGATGCCCCTCAGTAGATGAGTGGATCAAGAAAATATGGTACATATATACAATGGAATTCTATGTTTCCATTAGAAAGAACAACACCACCCCATTTGTTAGGAAATGGAAAGACTTGGGGAAAAATCATATTAAGTGAAGTTACCCAGTCCCAAAGAAATTTAGGTCCCATGGTTTCCCTTATTTGCAACCATTAGTATACATATAGGATAATCTTATCAGATGAGCTGAAAAGCTCAAAAACCATGTAAAAGTGACCATATAACATGATGCTAAGTGAAATGAACCCCAAGATATGGACAGAAGAGGTCTGTCTTTATTGTTACTGTTTTAAATGTACCATGTGATTTTATTAGTTTTTGTATGTTCTTTCCTCTATGGCATATCCCCTGTTGTTACTTTACTTGATTATGGTACCCTGTATCGTGTATAGACATATGTTCAATCTGGGGAGAAGAAGGGGAATAACAAAAGACTGAAACAAGGACACAGGATGACCCATTGCAACAAGGATACCCACTGGACAGTATATTGGAAACGGAGTTTACAACATTGGGTGGTGAGTCAGGTGAAGGGGGGGATAGGAGTGTGGGAGCTGGGGGAGGGAAAGGACAGTGGGACAACACAAGGGAAAGGAAGTGGCAACAATGATCCACAAATAATGTTCTCACTGCCTTACTCATGTAGCTGTAAACCTTCCATACAACATCTTAACAATGAAATAAAATTTAAACAAAATAAATGGACTTGAGAGTAGATCTTTCTGCAAAGACCAGTATTAATACAATGTTTATACTCCTTCTTGTATACAATCAAATCCCCCAGAACAACTAGGACTAAGAATGGCAGTTCAAAGTATTGGTAGGAGTATAAGTAGTTTAAATAATTTAAAAACACTGTCGGTCATTACCAACCATTATGGACATAATTATCATATTACTCAATTTCATTCCAAAGCAAAGTACAACAGAAATGCATATATATATATATATATATATATATTCTAATAGGCTGATTAATAGTCTTCCAAATGTGTCCACACTGAAATCTTTAGAGCATATGAATATTATCTGATATCACAAAAGAGATTTTGTAGGTATGCTTAAGGATATTTGAGATAGGGGAATTATTGGTGATTATTGGTTTCAGGGTAGTCACAGGAGTCCTTGTAATAGGGATGTGGAAAGAGTCAGCGTCTGAGAGAAAGGATTTCAGTGACTGAAACAAGCAGAATGGAGTGATAGCCCACAGCAATGAATGGCAACAGTCTCTAAAAGCTGAGGTCAAAGAACATATTTTCCCTTAACATGAGAAGAAACCAGCTCTACTGACACTCTTATTTTTGCACCGTGAGCTTTATTGCAGACTCTGACCTCCAAAACTGTGAGAATAAGGGCTTTATTTGCTTTCAAGAGCACTATTTTAGACAGTGAAAATACTCAGTGATTGTTGAACTGCCAAAACAACAATAAAAATGTGTGAATGAATGAACACAAATGTCCACATTTCACTCTTATTTTGATGGGTAAGTTGGCACGGCACAGAAGTTTAGGTGGACAATTATTTTTTTCCAGCAGTTTCCAGGTTTATGGCTTATCAATCTTTTTTCTCAGCCATTATCTCTGAACACTTCTTTCCTTTGGTAGTTTTTAATGGTTTTTTTAATGGTTTTTAATAGTTTCTATTTCCTCTGCTAATTTATGGATGGATAGTTTTTAAACTAGAGTATTTTATTATTATTAGGTTTATTTATTTATTTATTTGGTACCAGGGCCTGCAATTGGGGCCTCAAAGCTTACTTGACTTGCTTACTTGGCTAGTACTTTCATACCAGAGCTACACTTCCAGCCCTGCTTTTCAGTGGTTATTTTGGAGATAGATTCTCACAGACATTCCTGTCTGGGCTAGTTTTGAATTTTGACTGTCTGAATCTTAGCCCTCTGAATAGCTAGCATTGCAAAGCATAAGTCACCAGTACTTGACACAAGTGTAAATCTTAATAATTTATTACAAAGCCATACCACCTGGCACAAGAAATTGAATGTTTCAACATCCAGAAGCTCCTTATCTCCTCTCCTAATCACTTTGACTTACTTTTTACCAAAAGGTAACCATAATTCTTTTAATATTTCCATTAGCAAAATCTGTTAGCCTGCCAATAGATCTACTGCAATACATCTTCTTTGTTTACAAACATCCAGATTGAATTTCATTCCTCAAAATTCATTTGCATTGAATCTGTGAGCGCTCTTGATCAACAAGGGTTTGGGGCCAGAAAATAAAAGACAAAGCAATAAATGGACAGCATTTTCTGATTAAAATATATCAGAATATTCATGATTACCTGAATTATCATGGTGAAACATCTTGGTACAGTTAATACACACTACAAAAACGAATGACAAGAAAGTGAAATAGGCTTTGTTGGGGGTTATTGGGTACTAGTAGGAGGAAGGAAGGAGAATGGAGAGGATCGATGAGGATGAATATGGTTAAGCTAGTTTAACATATGAAAAACTTACAATTATTTTAGAAGTGGGAGAGGGAAGTGAAAATGGTAGGGTGACTTTGATCATGAGTATATTGTATGTATGTATAGAAATGTTACAATAGGTAAAGCCCTCTCTTGTAAACTAATGTACAGTAATAAAAAATGCTATAATCATTTTCATTGAAGGTCAGTACTTGTTTTGATATTCAGAAAATACATTTCAACATCTTTGAATTTAAATGCTTCAATGGAAAGTTAATGAGTTTTGTTACACTTTTATAATAGGAGAGTTTGTCCTCATTCCTTCCTTACAAACAATTTGATTATTTTAGTTTTTTTCATGATCATTCATTGATTTCACTATTTAGTGCCGATGTGTATCATTTTTGTAAATAATAAAACAAGACAAAAATGAGAGTGAAAGTGAGGCACTTCCACTAATCTTGAGTAAAACCTGAATACAAAACCCTGAGTTTAAGCCCCAGTACGGGTACTTAACCATTTAACCCTGACCCCCCCCTCCCCCACCAAAAAAAAAATCTATCCTTTTTGGGATTCCTAGTGTTACCAAAATCTATGCCTTACTCCCTTTTGTTAAAACTACAACCATTATCTCTCCAACTATCTTTCTGGGCTGATTTTGTTCTTTTCTTGGACTCATTACCCAGTTGTTGGAATTTTCACTGCATTCTTTATGTAGTATCTTGTGATTTTTCTCTATTATCCTTCCTTTTGTGTGTCTATCCTTCATTCTGGATATATTCTTCTGATCCACATTATAGGTAACTGGTACTTTTCTCATCTGTGACTAATTTTCTGTAAATACATATATTGACTTATTTATTTCAAGATATTGCACTTCATCTTAACAGTTCTCTTTGATTCTTTCTTATAAGTTTCAGATGTCTGTCAATTTTTTTTTGATATATGGTCTCATTATGTAGTTCACATTGGCCTAAAACTTGCTATGCTTATATATTCTAGGCTGTATTGTGATCCTATTGATTAGCCTTCAGAGTGATGGAATTAAACATATGTGGCACCATACCTGATTGTCACCCAGTATTTTTAATTCTTCTATTTGGTTTTTTTTTGGGGGGGGGGGTCCGGTCGTGGGGCCTGAACTATGAGCCTGGGCACTGTCCCTCAGCTCTTCAGCTCAAGGCTAGCACTCTACCACTTGAGCCACAGTGCCACTTATGGCTTTTTTTTTTCTTTTTGCTTATGTGGTGCTGAGGAATTGAACCCAGGGCCTCAAGCATGCAAGGCAAGCGCTCTACCACTGAGCCACCTTCCCAGCCCCTTAATTCTTTTATTTATTTTGAGAATATTAGTTTTTTTCTAATCACTTTCATTTCTGGTTGTTTTAAAATCTTTTTTGCTCTTGTTTGTACAGTTGTGCTATGTTGTTGATAACAACTAGTTGCTATCTTGCTATTTCTTTCATATATAATGCATATTTCAAATACAGTAGTAGAGAAAACTTAGATTTATAAAGATAATGTCTTCCATCAGAGAATTCATATTTTTTTAGATGGAAATGAAATTCCATATTACCTTATTTCAATCAAAGCTTTATTTAGTTCCTCCAAACACGTCCTTTTTATGACTAACCCTCATTTCTAAGGGTATTTTTGTGGTCTCCAATGAAAACTCATTTACCTTGAAGTGTTTCCTGGGTAGGTATCTGTTCCCTTGGTACCAAGAATTGGTTCAAAATGGATAGATAAGAAATATAGTTCAATTAGATCAAATAAGCTAGACATAGATATATAATGAAGTTTTTTCTCATATGTGAAATCTAAATTAAAATAAAAAAGACAAGAAATTTGAAGCAGGACTCTTTTGAATTGGAAATGGAGCCAGTGGCAGGGACGTGTGGAGACATACAGGAATAAACATGGGGAGGGAGGGAGTCTGCTCAAAGTATATTACACATGTATAACGATGTCATAATGAAACCTATTAATTAGTAAAATTAATACACAGTAATTTTTATAAGGGAATAAAAAGTTACACTAAGCTTCTGATTTTCTTAAGGGCCTTGGAATGGCTGAAGCATGGCACTGTATGGAAAAGCATCTCCAAATGCCAAGCACCTTTGTATTTTTCATTCCCTCCCACAGACGCTGGTTTTTAGATTCAAGTTTGCCTTTCTAATCCCCAAATAGCATCAAGTAGTTTTAAAGAATACATGTCTTTTCAGCTTTAGTAGTTGTTCTCAGTGTGACGTTTGATCTGATTACTTTCTTGATAAGGTCTGGGAATGGACATTACCAGCAATTCAATCCCATATTTTCTGTGCTGTAGTTTCTATTTTGTTATTTCAAAAATTTGTCCTTTCTATGAAGTCACTTTTTTTTTTTTTTGTCAGTCATGGATCTTGAACTTTGGGCCTGGGAACTGTCCCTAAGCTCTTCAGTTAAAGTTGAGTGCTCTACCACTAGAGCCACAGCATCACTACCAGTTTTCTGGTCGTTAATTGGAGATAAAAGTCTCATGGACTTTCTTGCCCAGGCTGGCTTTGAGCCATAGCACCCGGCTGTCACTTTCTTTTAATATGTCTTTGGATTCCTTTCAAATGTCATCTACATAAATTTTAAAGATAGTTATCTCACAATAATTATCTCAAAGTTATCTCACAATAATTATATCAGTAAAACTCGTTGGCATCTATAATCATGATGCTTATTGTTAGTTTTGAAAAAAAATAAGCTCTCAGCTTAGTTACATACAACACTTACACTTAATTATCAACTCACTTTACACAAGTTGCTTACATTTTGGAACTTAATGTTTCCCATCTTTTAAAAATGGAAATTATGGCCAGGCATCAGTGGCTCATACCTGTAATTCTAGCTACTAAGGAGGCTGAGATCTGAGAATCACAGTTCAAAGCCAGCCTGGAAAAGAAAGTCAGGAAAGTCGTGAGACTCTTATCTCCAATCAACCATTCAGAAAAGTGGAAATGGCACTGTGGCTCAAGTGGTAGAGTGCTCACCTTGAATTGAAAAGCTGAGGGATAGTACCCAGAGTTCAAGCTCCATGACTGAAAAAAAAAAAAAGGAAATTATGTTTTACCACTTCATCACTTCCATGGTTAACTGTGCAGTATAATTTCAAAGTCAATTCTTCATATAAATGGCAAGGAAACTTGTGTTCTTTTCTCTTCTAATAGAAAACTAGCTAAAATATAAATGTCTTGTTTCATAGTTATGCAGAACTTGGTATTTCTGAACTATTGTAAACACAATGAGTCATTCTGATGCCACTTTGACAGGCAGGACTCCAATCTCTATGAGAGGAAAACTTAAGGATTTTGCTTACAGCAATGTAGAGGTTGAATCACAGATTTTGAAATGTTCTGCTTACAATAAAACTACCTCTTAAATTTCATAAGGGGATTCACATTGCTTAGAAATACAGAAAAAATGGGAATCTGTTTGATAACCCAATACCTTACTTGTGAATAAAAGTGTTTGCTAAATACTTAACGACTTGGGTTTAAATGATTTAGTAATACCTATGCTAGCATAATATAGTCTCTACAATCAATTGCTTCAAGGAGATAGTTTCTCAGTAGAAAGACAGATTAGGAAAAATCAAGGTCTTTTCCTAGCAAAGCCATGAGAAGATTACTGTGAGTCTTTGGTAGGTTGGGCAAGAATAATGCATTTCTTAAACCAAGATACAGTAAAGCCACCAGAACAACCATGTTCATTAATTGTAGCACTATTCACTATGGTATGGAATCAGCCCAGATGCCCCCCAATGGATGAATGGATCATGAAAATGTGAATATATACCCCATGAAAATCTGAATATATACCCAATGGCATTTTATTTACCTATTAGAATTATATTGTATCATTTGTAAAGAAATGGAAAGACCTGGAAAAAATTATGCTAATCAAAGTCAGGCCTAGAGGGACAAAGGATGATATATTCTCATATATGGATGCTAGAATTATCTTATAAGGTTATAAGTAACTACATTGGGTGATATGCAAGTGTGTATGAATGAGTTAACTGAAATATGGTAGATTCAAGGGAGAATTCAAATAGTATAATTCCTTGGAAAGAAAAAGTCATCCAATGAAATAAACACCAGGAAGCAGGTACTTGAAAGAGGTGGAGAAGGGTCAAGTGGTAAAGGGTAGAAGAATGAAGAGGAGAAAAGGGAAAGGATGTAATCAAGAATTCAATGTATGTCCTACAATTAAGAAGCATGAGGGAAGGTATGAATAGGGGAAGGATGGGTGAGCATGTTGAAAGGGGTAACAGTGATCAAGATGCATTGCATTTATAAACTGCTTTATTAAATGGAAATTCCTTTGTGTAAGTACTTAAAGATAATAATGATGAAATAATAGAAATCACTCATAAATGAAAAAAAAAAAGAAATTATAGCTAAGTCTCATTCCCAGCTCTTGACAGTAGAAATTGAAGGTAGTCACCTTCAAGGCCAAACTGGGTTACATAGATAGGATTTGTCTCCCCCAAAAACCAAAAAATAAAACAACACACACACATACACACACACACACACACACACACACACACACAAACACACAAACAAGCCTACAAAACAATATTTTAAATGGAAGCGTCAGAGAATAACTGAAGGCAATCCTAGAATAGAGTAGAAGAGAAACCATTAAAAGCAAAAGCTACAGAAAAAGTACCATTTGGATCCTGAAGAAAGAAGGCTATTGCTGAAACGCTAAGTTAGGAACAGAAAAGAACTTAAAAGACTTGTGTTTCTATTTTTTAAAATAAACTAGGAAATGTAAAGTAGATAAGATACAGGAAGTTGAACTGGAAGTTTAAGTCATGGTTAAAAGTTAAGAATCTGAGTGTAGAGTCTAGGAAAGACAAAGGAGAAAATGTAGAGGGATAACTGATCAGTGTTCACAGCTCCTCTGTAGCCATTCAAGGTCAAATAACGTTTTCTTTTGTGAGGCTGTGTGATTTTCTTTCAGTCAGAGAATGATGGAGAGTCTGTAATATCCATATTTCAATTGAAGACACATGTAGACAAAAGAAAAGAAGTAACTGGACTCTTGCATCAAGGAAAAGATAACATTCTATTTAATGTTCCAAGTTTAAGAATGGGATTGCATATAAGAATTTTGAAAGCTTTAATGAGCTGGAATGATTACATAGTTTAAAGATTTCATATCAGGCCAACACTGAGAAAACATACTGTTACAGAATTTCTTTACTTTTACTGATTAAACTGATTGTGAAAAGAAAGCTTCTTTTATTTCATGAAATGTATATAGCAAAATAAGAAGTCAAGAAACAAAAGAAAGAAAGGTGAAAGAAAGAAATAACACAAAAGAGAAGACTTAAATTCAAAGAGCATATTCTGAAACTAGTTAGGCACTACGCATGTTAAATGGAAATCATGTCAGCCACAGAGCAAGTGAAGGTAGGAATTTTAAGAGGCCTCCTGTATGATCTTTTCAATGGCACTGGAACTATTCACTGCATTAGGTGTCCTAATCATTTATTGATCTGGTAAGTAGCTTGGCAGCTGCAACAAAAGCCCTATCATGTTTCTGTCCAAAACCACTGCTGTACCACAGCACCTGCTGTGAGGAAAATTAAGTATGGATGAGTGATCTTTGTTTATTTCACTCCCAGCAGTTTCTACAAGAAAAGAAAAAAGAAAAGGAAAAAAAAAGCACCTTGAGTTCAGGCAATCCTGAAATACAAGAGAGAATAAGGAGAAATGAGAGATCTGGAACAATAAAACGGAAACAAGTTGAAAAAAAAAGTAAAGAAGGAAAGGAAAAGTCTTAAAAATTTTAAAATTCAAAGACTACAAAACAGAATCTTTAAAAACAAAGGAGGGAAAGTGGGAGAAAAATGAGGGAGGAGGGTAAAATGTTCCACCAGTAATGTACTCACTACTTTACGTATGTAACTGTAATCTCTCTGTATGTCACCTTGACAGTAAAATTTAAAAAAAAAAAAAACAAGTGAACAAACAAAAACAAACAAGGGAATTAGACCTGCAGTGTCAAGAGTCCAAAGGAAATAGTAGCTGATTTGATTCCAGACCTTTGCAACTCTAAGAGCTCTCTGGCAAGCAGCCGCTCTTTTGGGGGCTGCTGTTCGGTATCCCTCAGGGGGAGCTTACAAAGAACATTGGGCAATATTCAGCCTTATTTAATGTAGCTGCTGTCTTTCATTTTTAGAACAAGATTTTTGCATGTTGACAATACTTTCCTTTTGTTATTTTATCATGGTGGTGTTTGATTTGAAGGGCAATGAGAATTAGAATGAGATATATTTTAGAGCTGACTCAAATATTACCAAGGCCAAGAAATTTGGTCATATATATATATATGACCATATATATGACCATATATGACCATATGACCATATATATGATCATATATATGACCATTCATATATATATATATATGAATATATACACAGTGGCATTTTACTCATCTATTAGAATTATATTGTATCATTTGTAAAGAAATGGAAAGATCTGGAAAAATCATGTTTTATATATATGTATATATGCTATATACATATATACATATATACAAACATATATTCTCCTCTGTCTCTGTCTCTCTCTATCTTTTTCTCTGTCTATCTCTGTCTCTGTCTCTCTCTCTCTCCCTCAGTAGAAATCTCCTAGCTTGGCTCAGATTCTGAAGTATAAGAAAGAGATTACTTCCAAGTTAATCCCTTGATAGCAGGCTGCTTTGGTCTATATCTATTCCTTGTTTCTCTTCGTGTCTTAGAGTAAGGAAACACCAATACAGGATAACTGAAAGTCATCAACAGAAACATGCTCACTGGAAATATGCTTGTAGAATATAGCTTTTTATTTATGAATAAGACAAGGGCTACTGTTTCTTATACCATGATAGGGACATAAATAAAAGCAGAGAATCTAAAGAGAAAGGAAACATTAGTATCTAAGTGCATACATCTTACATCATAAATTTTGCACTGTTATAGGAAAGCTCTGCAAGTCCTGATTCAGATGTTCATTTTTTTTAATACTTTGTTTCCACAGCCCTGGAGTATGGAATAGGTATGTGTATCTTTCTTTGTTAAATTTTTAGGGCGAGATCATATGTGTCTTAATCAGTTTTGGATTTCTAGTGCCTATTATATGCCTACTATACACTAATAACAGCAAAAAGAATATTTGCTAAATAGATGAATGAATGGAAATTAATTGGCTGTGATCAAGATATCTAAATACAGTCGATGAACCAGATATAAAATCTATCTCTAAGATATCTCTTAGACTCGAACTCGAGACCCCCGAACGACCCTCAGAGACCACGACCAATGTAAACAGCAAAAGAGTCGTTTATTTTCAAGCTCGAGCCTGGCCTCACAATCGTCACCGATGCAGCAGGTCAGAGTTGTGAGCCCCGACCACAGGTTCAGTACGGTTCTTATAGTGTTTCCAGCAAATAGGAGGAGGCTGAAAGTTTGCAGGCTTCTACATAATTGGTCAGCAATTGGTCAGCATTTCGCGGGCATATTTCGGGGTAAGCACATTGGTTAGGGGCATAATCATTTCCAGTAAGGGTAAGGGTTTTCCAACTTAGTAGTTACAGGATTGGTTAAATCATACATAGCAAGCAGATCATTGCTTGGGATACATAAGACTAACCATAGGAATGCAGGCAACAATATATTTTTTAACTGTTTATGACCCTACAGCTTTTTTTTTTCCCGGAACTTGACCAACCTGTCCATTTTCCAGTAACTGCGGTCCTATTTCTCAACCCTTTGTCTAACTGGCAGTTGCTAGTGGTATAATTGCAGTTTCGATTGTGGGATTTCTGAGAACTTTTCCAAAAACTGGTTTTTCCAATAACTGTTTTGTCCCTTAAGTTTAACCTGAGGTCAGTTTTACAGGAGATGATGGCTTGCTTTTAGAATGGAGTTAGCTTAGTCCCTCACTAAAAACATTCCTTTTAGAGATAATTGAAGTATAAAGTACTTTGGTTTATTCTGAGGATCTGACAGCTCTCTCTTAAGTGACTTAAGGTGTAAAATTTATAACTGTGAATATTGGCAACTACTTAGATCAAACACAAACTCAGGTCTGGGAGGGAGGGGATAGAGCTCAGTGATGAAGCATTGTTTATTAACATGCTCCAGAATTTAAGTCTAATCTCTAGCACTAAAAACAGACACCTAAAAAGAACAAACTCATTCATATTCAAAATAGTGACCTTCAATTAAGAGAATAATCTTTTATAAGCCTATTAAGCCAGGATTATTTTTAAAGTGTCTTATAACTTTAAAGCAAAACCCTCAAGCCAGGTACTTGTAACTCAGACCTGTAATTCTAGCCAATCAGGAGGCTGAGAGAGCGGAGGTTCTTGGATTGAAACCAGCCAGGACAGGACATTTGGTGAGACTTTTATATCCAATTAACCAGAAAAAAGGCAGAAGTAGAGGTGTGGCTCAAGTTGTAGGATACCATCTTTGAGTTAAATAGCTCAGTATGAGCACAAAATAAAATAAAATAAAAATAAAACCAAATCCTCATCATACTGAACTCTGAGTTTTGATATACCTAACCTACACATTGTCTCAACCAAAAACACCCTTTTTAAAAAACAAAAAACAAAAAATAGTTTCACTGTGTAGCCTAGGTTGACCTTGAATTCTTGATCCTCTTGCTTCAGTCTGTGAATACAGGGGTTACAGGATTGTGCCATATACTCAGTGTCAACCAAAAAATAGTTTTATGTTTAAAAATTTTAATATATATTTTTATTGTAAAGGTACTGTACAGAGAGGTAACAGTTACATGAGTAAGGTAATGAGTACATTTCCTATCAAGCATTGTTACCTCCTCCTTTCTTTTTCCCCTACCATCCCTTCCCTCCCCACCCCAACAACTCCCCACCTCCCCAAAATTGGTAAAGTTTGTTTTCAACATAGTGTCTTGTACCTCTCATTGTCACAATAGATCAACCTGTATCCTTATTTCAGCATTTTGTTATTTCTCTTCCCTTCCCCAAATTAGAAAAATGTATATACAAGATGCAGGGCACCAGAATCAAATACTGTGAAAACAGGGATTATACCATGGGGGAAGAAGATATGAAAGAACAAAAAAAATCACATAGCATATTACAAGTACATTAAAAACAACAGCAAGAAAGATAAAACCACTTGTATCCCTATCTTGGGGTTCATTTCACATAGCACCATCTTATATAGTGGCATGTACATAGCTTTTGACCTTTTCTGCTTGTCCTAGACAAATGCTAGTGATTGCAGATAAAGGAAACTATGAGACCTCTTTCTTTGGCCCTGGCTTACTTCATTTAATATAATTTTTTCCAAGTCTTTCCACTTTGTAACAAATGAGGAGGTGTCACTCTTTCTGATGGAGGCATAGAATTCGTATATATATATATATATATATATCTCACATATTTTTGATCCATTCATCTACTGAGGGGCATCTGGATTGTTTGCATATCTTAGCTATGGTAAACAATGCTGTGATAAACATAGTTGTGTTGGTAGCTTTAGTATGGCCTTGTTTGTGATCATTTGGGTAAAATGCCCAAAAGTGGGATTGCTGGGTCATAGGGGAGCTCTAGGTATAGTCTTTTGAGGAACCTCCATACTGCTTTTCCAAAGTGTCAACCAAGAAAATTTTGATCAAAACATCCATCTACTCTTAGGAAATTTTAGCTGAGAAAATGTAATATAATGAACATTAGATACAAAATTAAGTTATAGGCCAATATCCACTAGAATTTAAACATTTTGAAAGTATAATTACATCAACCATATCAAGAATTACAATAAATTTATGTCATCTACTAGACCAATTAAAGGGTAGAGTGGATAACATTAGAGAGAAAATTGAAAGGACTTAGTAAAATCCTATTAATAAAATCCCTTTTGGAAGCTAGGAGGGCTGGTGGTTTATACCTGTAATGCTTGTTACTCAGGAGGCCAAAATCTGAGGATTGTGGTTGGAAGCCAGCTCCAGCAGGAAAGTCCCTGAGACTCTCATCTCCAATTAATCACCAAAAAACTGGAAGTGGTCTTGTGTCTCAAAGTGGTAGAGTGGTAGCCATTAGCAGAAGAGCTTAGGGACAGTGCTCAGTCACAGAGTTCAAGCCCCAAGATAGAAACACACACACACACACACACACACACACACACACACACACACACACACACACACACACACACAATGCTTGACAAGAAATGTGTTCATTACCTTACTCATGTAACCCCTCTATACAGCATGTTTACAATAAAATTAAATTTTAAAAAAGATCCCTTTGGTAAAATTGTCTGTTGTTCAATATGCAGTCGATATTGGGAAAATTGATACAATGTAGTATTGCCATTTTGTATATGTCAGAATGTTTATAGTTGCAAGCATAATTTAGAACCCAATCTAGAACTCAATATTGTTAATGATTTATTTAATTCATTAGAAACTAACATATCCTTGCAATTCTGAATTATCTTTCTTTTGGATGTTTACAGTCTGGAAGGCAAGGAAGCATTTAAAGAATAATGGAATAGGAATGCCAGAGAGATATAGTCATGGTTATTTCTTTTCTGTGTTATTATTTTCTTTTATTCAATCCAGCACAAAATAACATATATCTATTTTTAATGAAACCCAGGGGATCAGAATCTTCTTGGCCACTCAAAGCAGTGAAAAGGAGTGTTTGTGCTTAGAATGAATCCCTTATATTGCCCTTGGAATTTATATAAATAAAGTTGGAGCTTGTTGAACACCTGCTGTGTGCAGTCCACTGGGCAGGGGGAGATAGGTCATTAAAAACAGAACAATACTTAAAAATATTATATCTATCCTTATTACCTTTTTGTATGGATGGGGGAGTTATGTAAATATTGAAGCAGCTAACAGTACAGGGAATTGGATATATACAAATTAGCTAGCAACAGCAATAAATAAATTCCTAGAAAGTCTAGATACTTGTAAGATGGATTGATGAGGGGAAGTTTCAGAAAGAATATCAGACTTTTGATCAATTTGGAATTCTGGCTAGGATTTGCACTACTCAAGTACAGCATGAGAAAACATTTCAAATGAAGACAACTTGTGACTGATGCTATGAGATAGTGAATCTACATATTGTGTGTGTGTGTGTGTGTGTGTGTGTGTGTGTTGGTCCTGTCGTGGGGCCTGAACTCTGGGCCTGGGCACTGTCCCTCAGCTCTTCAGCTCAAGGCTAGCGCTCTACCACTTGAGCCACAGTGCCACTTCTGGCTTTTTTTTTTTCTTTTTGCTTATGTGGTGCTGAGGAATCGAACCCAGGGCCTTAGGCATGCAAGGCAAGCGCTCTACCACTGAGCCACCTTCCCAGTCCACACATTGTGTTTTAAAACAAAGGACAGACAAATCCAACTAGCACAAAGGACTTGAGTAGGCTTAAGCCAGGACCTTAAGAAGTGAAAGGCAGGATGGATAAAGCTTATTAGACACAGGTTAGGTGTTTTTGACTATTACTAAAAAGCCAAAACAACAAAGACAATATGCTGAAATAAATTGGAAGAAGATTCTTTTTAGTATAGCCAGAGAAGAATTTAAGTAAAACACAGTTAAGTAAGTAAAAGCATAAGAATATTTCTTAAAGTCTATTTTTAGAAAGCTGGTAAGGCAATGCTAACATTACTAGTGATGGAGTTATTTTGATGAGCAAATTGCATGTTGTCAAGGATTTGAGAATTTTCATTCAGGAAAACATATATGACCTTAGTTATGATCTTTTAGTAATTGTATAGTTCAGTCTTCTAATAGCTAAGTACTGAATTTGCATAAATTGCACTAGGTCCTCAGGAGAGGCCCACAAGATTTAAAAGTCTGTCATCGGCTTGACTTCATTAGCTTTCCTTTGTTCTGAGGGATAGAAGCTCTTTATAAAAGCCTAAAGTCCTTTATTAATAAAAATTAATAATGTGTCCATAGAGTGTCTCATTCTTCATTTGGCTTCAGGCTTATTTCATTCTTCTTCTTCTTCTTTTTTTTTGGGGGGGGGGGTCCGGTCATGGGGCCTGAACTCTGGGCCTGGGCGCTGTCCCTCAGCTTTTCAGCTCAAAGCTAGCGCTCTACCACTTTAGCCACAGCGCCACTTCCGGCTTTTTTTCTTTTTGCTTATGTGGTGCTGGGGAATGGAACCCAGGGCCTCATGCATGCAAGGCAAGCGCTCTACCACTGAGCCACCTTCCCAGCCCCTCATTCTTCTTTTTGATGAACATCTTTATCTTTACTTATTTGCTGTGAAAGATTTATGTAACTCAGGTACCAAAATACTTCCCTACAGTATCTGCAGGAATCTGGAAATTTAAAGCGCTGGTTGGAAATAGGACACACCACAAGGTAAGCACAATAGATGAAAGTTGTAAGAAATAGAAAGTATTCTTTTGCTTGTGTGTGTGTGTGTGTGTGTGAGAGAGAGAGAGAGAGAGAGAGAGAAACAGAGAGAGAGAGAGAGAGAGAGAGAGAGAGAGAGAGAGAGAGAGAGAGAGAGAGAGAGAGAGAGAGAGTTATGTAAATATTAAAGCAGGACAGGGCTTGAACTCAGCTTTGAAGTCTCACTTGGCTTTTTTGCTCAAGGTTTGTGGTGCTTTGCCACTCAGTCATACCTCCACTTCAGGCTTTTGTCTGATTAAATGGAGAAAAGAATCTCACAGACCTCTCTACCCTGGCTAATTTCAAACTGCAGTTTCCAGATCTCATGCTCTTGAGTAGCTACTATTACAGGTGTAAGCCACTAGTGTCTGGTTTTCTTTCACATTTCTTGATAACAACTTTAAAAAAAATATGTAATGCTAAATTGAAGTGGAGACTGAATTGGAAGAGAATTAGAAAATATATTTTAATGTGGAAAGGTATTTTGGAAGAAACTTTATTCTTTTCAGCTGTGTGTGTGTGTGTGTGTGTGTGTGTGTGTGTGTGTGTAGGTAGGTAGGTATATGTGTGTGGATGATGCTAGATAATATAGTCCCATGATGCAAGTGGGCATTACAGTCAGTGGAATTTCTTATAAAATGTACTCTTTACCTTGCCTAAGTCATACTGCCAGATCAAGGAAGCTATAGTCATCAAAGGAGACCCAGGAACTAGCATAAAATAGCATGTGATCTGGGGTCAAAGTGACTCCACAATCTTGCTTTGTTTCTTTAAATCGTTCTAGCACAAATTTAGTAACATTTATGCTGGGAATTTTTTTTGTAATACTTTGGAGGAAAATTCTGATTCCTTTCACTTTTAGGATTCATAAAACTGTTTTGAGTCAGATGGGTTTATAGTTACTTACAGCTATTAGGATTTAAAAAACTTGTTATTATAAAGGTGATATGCAGAGGGGTTACAGTTACATAGGTCAGGTAATGAGTATGTTTCTTTTTTGACAATGCCACCCCCTTCCCCCACTCTTGCAATTTTCCCTTCCTTTACTTACCCACAATTACTATTAGGATTTTGGTGAATAAGGAGATCATTTTTTTATTGTCTAGAATTCTAAAAAGTCAATCCCATTTGAATTCACCAGATGAATGACAGTTGGAATTACTGCAAATGTTAAATGAATGAAATTGTTGAATTCTGTGGGTATTTGCATATACAGAAAAAAATGTTACACCTTAAATATATATTTGTTTCTGGAGTTTAAATTCAGGGCCTCAGACTTGCTGGGTTGCTAGTACTTTCTGTTGGAACCTGCTTCTAGCCGTTTTTTGTTTCTGGAGATAGGGTTGCACGTTTGCCCAGATCCATGCCCGGATGGAGATCTGCCCGTTTTACATTTTCTCTCATTCTCGTGATGTTACAAGCATGTGCCACCATGTCATGCTTCTGTTGAGATGGAGTGTCTAGGACTTTTTGTCTAGGCTGTCCTGAAACTTTGATCCTCCTCGTACTGGAAGGACAGGCATGAACCACCAGACCCAGCTATTCAATGATAAGGAGTCTTGTGGATGTCTGGATTGACCTCCAGTCATGATCTTCCAAGCTTAGCTTTCCAAGTAGCTAGTTCCAAGTAGCTAGATACAGGTGTGAGTGACTGGCACCCTGTGGTTTAACCATTTTCAAAAGCATAGTTTAGGAGTATTTACCTGCTTACATATGGAATGTGGCTTAGAAAATCTATTAAAACATTAGGGAAAAGTTACCTTTTAAAATAAAAAAAGTCCAAACTATTATTAGAATATGGACCAATCCTTGCCAGGATAAGCTCTTCCCATGAATTAGTAAGTTATAAGATAATTATATGGTAACTATTCTAGGCTCACCTGTAAGGAATTCAGAGCTGGTGGGCATTCAGAGAAGGAGCAGATTATATTCTGTCTTTTTCCTTATTCAGCACTTCTCATGAATCAAGTTTATAGTATCCATGAAATGGAATCTTTTTATAATATATATGTATATATGAGGGATAAAGTTATTTGCACATTGACATTTTCCTGTATCTTTCAGTGGTTCAGAAACATGTTATTGGGGCACAAGACTGGAACTGGATTTCTCCTTATTTTTATATTTTATTTATTTATTTATTTATTTTTTTTGTGGGGCCTGAACTCTGGGCCTGGGCACTGTCCCTCAGCTCTTCAGCTCAAGGCTAGCGCTCCACCACTTGAGCCACTGCGCCACTACCGGCTTTTTTCTTTTTGTTTATGTGGTGCTGAGGAATTGAACCCAGGGCCTCAGGCATGCAAGGCAAGCGTTCTACCACTGAGCCACCATCCCAGCCCCTCCTTATTTTTAATCCTACATTGTTTTGAGAGGGGGGGGAGAGATTGATTTTTGCTTTTTAACCTCAGAAACTTTGTTGTGTTGCCTTTTGCCAGTTCTCTTTGTCATGTCATGTTTTATTTGAAGTAGAATATTAATGAGGGGCATTCAGAAACATTATTCATAATGGATATTGTAAACTAGCTTTAAATATTTAATTCCATATGACTTTGTGAGGAACTAGAGCATGATTTGTATTGTCTTTAAAGCAATGAAATATTCTCAACTTTGACTGTAGCAGAGAAAATTATGAAATAATGGGGAATTTTTTCATCATTTGTACTTTTCTTATCTCTGACCAACCTTCCAGAATTAATATAATATTATCTTATCTTGTTGTCTTTTTCTAATTCAAATCTATGATTATATTTTCCACTTAAATATTTAATTAAATCCTGCTTTGATATGAACATTGAGATCCTTGTTAATATCTTATCTCTACAGAGCTATGTGCTATAAAAGGGTCCAGTCAATTTTTTTTAAATTTTATTGTGAGGATGGTGTACAGAGGTGAAGGTGATGTACAGAGGTGTGACAGTTACATAAGTAATATAATGAGTACTTTTCTTGTTGAACTTGTTACCTAATTCCTCAATTCTTGATATAAGCTAAAAAATAAATCTGGGAAATTTATTTGGCCCAGTGTGTATTGAAATACATACTGGCTTTTATTTCTTAGGTCTTTGTGGGTTTCTAAGTATATGTTGAATTGTTGCTAGAATAATACTTATGAGTAGATTTTGTTTTTAAATTTTCCAAAAATGTGATGTTTTCTATGAAATTACTGAAAATATTTCTAATATGTTGAGAACTGTTTCACTGCTTTCTCACTGAAGAAAGATTAGGCAATGGTCATTGATTGGATAATAATTTTTCACATGAAGCCAGGAGATAAACAGAAGTTGTACTGAAGTAAAGAGAAGAGCTAAGGGAGGAAAATCTTCACAACTCAGAACTAATAGTGGTATAATTTTTGGAAGACACATGTCAGCAAGAGAGAGTTAAAGAAAGGAATACAAAAATGCATTTGTCTTGTGGTAATGAAAACCATGGAAACACTCAATGTATTTATATTTAGTATTTCTTTTTTAATAAGAGGAAGTGTTATCAAGATGTCTTTCCTTCTTGTGGAGTAAGGTAAAATCTTTCCTTCACATTTTTGACTTCAAATCCACATGAAATTTTGAATTATGACCAAAGAACAGCCTCACATAATGATTCATTCATTGTGTTTTTTCCCCTTATCTTCTTACACATCTTTGTAAAGACATGTTCACGAGCAGAAATTTATGGAAAAGCAGAGAACCTGTACATTAGGCTTTCATAACCCTGGTGAATACATCCTCAAGATGGTCTGTTGTGAAGCAGTATGGGGTTTATCAGGCCTCAGGAGGAGGGACTTCAAGACACCATGTAGGCATAGATGATGAGCCAAAAGGCAAGATGTCCCCAAATCCCATAAAATCCCATTCTGTTATGAGCAAGAGATTATTCTAAACAGAAACAAAGGTAGGATGTTGCCTGTGTTAAGGGGGGAGGCGGGGAGGATTGGGTGGGAGGGAGGATGGGAAGGGATGGGAAGAGGAAACAAAGGAGGAGGCTACAATGCTTGATAAGAAATGTACTCATTATCTTGCCCATGTAATTGTAACTCCTCTGTACAGTATTTTCACAATAAAAAAAAGAATAGTGTAGAAATTTTTTTTATCATAAGCATTTCAACTCAGGATCTTACACTTGCTAGGCAAATGCTCTAACATTTGGCCTACACCTTAGTCCTTTTGTTTTAGCTTAGTTTTCAGATAAATTCTTGCTTTTTGGGGTGGCCTCAGAACACAAACCTCTTCTCTCTGCCTCCTAAGTAGCTAGGACTACAAGTGTTCAACACCATGTCCTACTTCTAATGTAGAATTTTGAGTGGCATTTAGAACGCATATCCAAATTTTCTATTTTATTTGTCTTTCAGGATTATATCCAAGGTTGCCTTTATGAAATTATAATCACTAAATAGCAGCATTTCAAGCCATTAAAATACATGCTTTAAAATACATGAAATGAAGTGCTCTTGAATATGGCCAGTGATGAGTCAGGGAAGGCTGGTAAAGCTGCCTAATTTACTGAAATAAAAATCAAGGTCATATTTATCACTAACAGAAACCAAATTGAAAGGAAACTAACTCTTCTGACAAATATAAATGCCAGTGTTGTTAGTTGTTGGTCATTTGTTTTGTGCCATTAGTGGGGCTTGAACTTAGGAGCTGGGAAGCTGTCCCTGAGCTTTTCACTCAAGACTGGTACTCTACAACTTGAGCCACACCCCCACTCCCAGCTTTTTGTGATTAATTGGAGATAAGAATCTCACACTTTCCTGCTTGGGCTGGCTTTGAATTTCAATCCTCAGATTTCAGACTCCTGAATACCTAGGATTATAGATGTGAGCCACCAGTACCCAGCAGTGACAGGGTTTTGTTTTACAGAAAGGCTTTGCAAAGATCCTAAGGATGGTTGTCTGTATATCACACTGTCTAAGCTCTGATGCAATGAAGATTTGCATCTTTCTCACAGTGTATGAGCATGGAGAGTTCTCTACTGCATCAATCTGTTTGGCTTCCTAAACAGCCTAGCAAATGGACATGGGCCTGGGCTGTTTGCCAACACAATACCAGATTGATTGTCTATCATTATAATTGACACTAGTTGACTGCTTATTGCATACTAGATCCAGTATTCGTATTTTAAATAAACTTACAAATTTATTCATCACAACAATCCAAATAGGTTGGCATGGATGTTTTCTATCTTGAAGATGAAATCCTGGAATACAGTAACACTATCCAAGGGAACACAACTAGCAAATGGAGGAATAAGATTTGAGTTTAGGCATTCTTGCTCTTGAGCTTTTGCTCTTCTATACAATGCTATAAGGCATAGTCCTCACATGGAAAAGGCTTGGGTATTGAGAGGGGAGAAAGAACAGTATGTGATTTTTTGACAGTAAAGGAGAAACATCTTTCAGCTTCAGGCTCTGCAGAATATTTGTCTCAAGCTTTGAAGTTTAGTTTCTGACCTGGTAGCTAATTCAGTTTGGCAGACATTAATCAAGTGCCTGTAAGAGTGGAGAAACGAAGCAAGCACTGGAGACAGAAAAGCAGGCAAGATAAAGATACAATTCTGTGCTAAATTCTAGAAAGGTGTTACGTTATAAGTGTCTTCCGATGACAATTTTCTGCTGAAGGCTTTTAAGAGCAGTAAAAATGTAAAGCTCCAAATGCATGCATGTTTTTTTGGCTGGAGGTCAGCCTTCTTTTCTGTTCACTTCTCAAGTCATTCAGTGAAGTACGGCTCAAGTCGACAGTATCAGATGAGTCTGATTCATAGCGTCATCTCTGGCTATCTGCAGCAGGCCATGGGTCATAAAGTTGCTTATCACATTTCTGGCTTACTGATGAGCTTCCTGGACCACAAATATGTACTAACTTGGATGGGAGTAAATTAGCCAACAATCTCTTTCTGCCCCAGTAATTTACATCTTTACCTCCTGTCTTGTTTTCTAAATGAACAAATACCATGATGAAAAAAGCTACCATTTAAAAGTTATTCCAAAAAATGGCATGGCAAAACTGTTTCCCCAGGAATGAAGGTATTGTTTGAAATAATACCATGAGATATCTTTAATTACACATAGTAAATCTATGAAGTTACACATATTTGATCCAAGAGGACCCCCAGCTTTTTGGGTTTTAGCAGGAACTACAATTCCTAATTCCACAATCGTTCTGAGTTGAAGGATTCATTAGAAAAGAAGACAACAGAAAATGCAAACAGGAAGTTGAAATTCTCATGTAATTTGTGTACAAGATAGACTTCAAAAAACTTATTATTTCCTTATTTTAAAACGTGTATTTAAGAAGCTACCTTACCAGTAGAGATTATTGGAGATTATGTGACAACATTTTGTGATAATAAAATAATAAGTGAATTAGGCCATATGCTAATTTTTAAAATATCTATTTTACATACAAGAAAACTAAGACTTAGAGAGGTTACCTGTTCAAGGTCAACATGGCTGGTTGTAGCAGAGTGGGGCTATCAACCTGTGGGATTGTCTGACAAGACTGTGCTCATGTTAACATCTTATACTTTCTGACAAAGTCACTTTACAACTTTTATTGATCATAGTGTCCACTCATCCAGCAAATGGCAGCTGTAAGCCCTTCCTGACTCCCTAAGTTGTTGTGATTTTATTGTGAAGAATAAATCCAATTTTTCATTATAGACATTCAGTGTTCCCATTACCTAATCATCACATAACCTGTCCTAGTCATCATTGTACATTTATTGGTGTGATGATTTCATTAGTGTCACTGTTAGTTATCGACCAGTGTTGCAAATCACTGTAGAACTCTATGGTTTAAATAAACAATGATCACTTACTGTCTCCCTTTGGCTTCTGTTGGTCAGGAATGCAGATAGAGCATAATAGGAATGCCTTGATTCAGATCCATGATGTTTGAATCATCAGTTTGGACTGGAAATCATCCCAAGGCTTACTCACTCAAGTTCCTGGTAGTTGATACTGGCTGTCAGCCGACTATCTAACAGGACCTTTGGTTAAACATGAGTCCTGAGCTTTCTCACAGGATGGCAGCTGCTTCTAATGAGAGAGAAGGGATGGGGTGGGGATGAATTGGAGGGACTGAAGGAGAGAGATTCAATATAGAAATTGCATTACTTTCTTTTGTGGGAGAGGAATGAGACAATTTTCTTGAGGCATAATCTATATACCATTCAATTAAGTCATTGTAAATATAATACACAGTTCAGTAGATTTATACAGTTGTACAGTTTTAACATTATACAATGTTGGAATATTCCTATCAACCCAGGAAAGTATTCATTTGTAGTCAATCTCTGTTCCTATTTCTAGACTCAGGTCAACTCTAGTGTGTTCCACAGCTTTGCACTTTGCCTTTTTTGGAAATGTCATGTAGATAGATTCATACTATATGTATGCTGTTAGATATGATTTATTTATTTATTCATTCATTCATTCGCTGTGGGGCTTGAACTCAGAGCCTGTGTAGTGTCACTGAGCTCTTTTGCTCAAGGCTAGTGCTCTACCACTTTGAGTCACAGTGTAATTTCTAGTTTTCTGATGATTAATTGAAGGTACGAGTCTCACTGACTTTCCTGCCTGGTCTGCTTTTGTAATTCTATCCTCAAATCTTAGCCTCTTGAGTGGCAAATATTACAGACGTGAGCCACTAGCACCAGCTCTAGCTATTGCTTTTTGTACCCAGCGTAATCTTTCTTTCTCCTTTTTTCTTTCCTTCCTTTCTTCTTTTGTTCCTTCCTTTTTACCTTCCTTCCTTCCTTTCTTTCTTCCTTTCTTTCTTCCTTTCTCTTTTCCATAAAGAAGAAATATTTATTTACATTATCAATGGACTAAAGGAGGTTTAAAATTGTCACAATTAAAATCTTATGCTTCCAAAAATATATGATCATGGTACTTAAAGCTTCAGGTATTAATAATTTCCTTTAGACTTAAAAAAAGTATAATGTGTCTGAGGTTCACCTTTGTTTTAAATTTTATCAGTAGTTTGCTGCATTGTATTTTATTAGTGAATAATTTATTTTTTATTGTACAGCTTTGTCACATTTGATTCATCCATTTATGTTATTGGGCATATTTTGCCAGCTTCTGGCTAGTATGAATAACATTGCTAAGTATGTATATAACATATATTGTATTTTATGTTATATATGATATATGATACATATAATACATATATATGTAATAAAACCCACAAAGTGCTATTTGAAAAGGGGGAGAAGAGGGAGATGAACAATGGAAATATGGTAAAAGAAGTAGATTTGTTCAAGTGCACTCTATATTTGTTAGAGTAATCACAGAAATCCTCTTACAGTGCAAATATTAACTCAAAAATAAAAACAAATTTCCTTTTGGAAGGCTACATAAGGGTAAAATGTCAATGCCATATGCCTATTATTATTTTTTAACTAAAATTTTCATTGAAACCATTGGCCTATTATTATTTTTTAACTAAAAATTTCATTGAAACCATTGGAAATAGGCTAGGAAATATAATACAATATAATACTTACAGATGCATTTTATTTAGTGTTAACTAAGTGTTATTGAGAAAGTATTACTTGTGCTTTAATCTCTTCCAAGTATGACTTTATCCATGTGAGTTTGATAAGCTGGTGTGCACGCAGTAAATATTTCTCCCTATTGGAACTTGATGACTCATTTGTAGATTTTCTGTGGCATGTCTGTCACAGTTCTTTCTTCTTTCATTTGTGAATCCAGACTCTTAGTTATTTATGTGTCTTATTATAGCACAGTGATTCTACAATTTTTTTTTACTCCGCAGTATTCACTTTTAATAAAGGTTATGCTCTGGCTTCTGGCTTTGTGCTACTCATCTGTTCTTAACAACTGGTCCGTAGTGGAGCTGTTGCCCTGATTTAATCGCTGCATTTATTTTTGGGAATAGTACATCCCTTACATATTTGGTATCTTGAATTCCAGCCTATCTTTTCCCCTTTCATTCATTGTTTCTGTTCTGTTTCTGTTAGAGCTCAAGGTCCTAGATTGTGTTCTTAAATAGTGTAAAAAAAATAAGAATATACAGAAACAATATTGAAAGGGGTGACAGATCATAATGACTTGTATCCCTAAACTGCTTTGTTAAATGTACCTCCTTTGTACAATTACTTAAAGATAATAAAAATAATTAAATCTACCTTATTGGTATTTACTTAAATGAATATATAATTAATAAAATCTGCTCATATTAGGATTAATGATATTAACTGTTCTCAAAATATTCTTATAGAACACTTGAGGTCATTTGAAGATAGTCTTTGATTAGAGCCAAAGCATGTCAGGTTCCTGGATGCCACGGCCCTGTACAGACATATTTCATGTTTGTCAAGAACTTGATTTACATACATGACTAACCCAAGAGTAGTCACACAAAATACCCAGTAAATGTTACTTCTGTTGTGGTAAAGCAGGAGTTTTAGCTATGGGCAGTACTGACTGGTTCTGCCCTCAGTCCCTTCACTGTGTTGCAAATGAAACTGAACATCTTCAGATCTGTTAGGGAAGTGCTAGCAAGGAAGCTGGAGTTCTCCTTGCAACTTCTAGATCTATAGAAGAAACCATCAAGCCTAAACCCTTCCTTCACCTGTAGAGAGAGGTAGTGTGAAAGAGAGACTAAAGGAACTACAGCCATTTGTGATGAGAAACAGCTAAGAAAGTGATAGAGAAGTCAACTGAGAGCCTTGACATCTTTGTATCGCTAAATTAATAATCTCTGGAATTTCTGCTTCAAGTTCATCTTGATCCATGAGATAATGCTATTAGTGTTCATGCCCTTTAATTGCATTTAGTGCATGCCATTTAGAGCTCATGCCATTTTGATACCTGAAGCACAAGTCCTCCTAAATGACAGAATTCCCAACTGTGAAAAGAATAAATCGTATTTATTTCTGTTGATGACAGAACACTTGTATATTAGTACTTTCATTAACGGTCATGCCCTAAACTACGAAATGATCTTAAGATTATTACAATTTTAAAAATTTCTTTTGGAAAGCCAGTGCTAGTAACATTGTACCTGCAGGCAAGTCGATCATAATGACCATGTACAAGAGAAAAATAAATTTAGATGATTGCTAAAAACAGCTTTCCTAAGATTTGAAATTTATACCTCTAAATGTCAGAGGACTTGGGAAGAGAGTTCTAAAGATCTGAGAAGATGATTTGGATGGTTTGGAATTAAAAGCTATAAAATATCTCTATGGACGGGGGATAGACTGGTATGGTAGGGATCACTTTGAGTTACTGAGTTGTGTGCAGAGTCCCACTGGAGTCAATCACAGTGATGCATAAAAATCAATGGCAGGATCTTGCCTGGAACTGTAAGTGAGGAAAGCTGAAAATCTGAGCTATTTCTTGATAAATGTCTTTAAGTTCAACAGCTGTTGGGGAGGTCAGATGCTTGATTAAAAAAAAAAAGTTTCTTGAGACTCTCATATTGCTGGATAAATTAAAGAAAAAGGGAATCCCATTCACTGTGTTCCTTTAAACCTGGGATGATTTGTTATTTTTTAAAGCCCTTCTGCACTTCTTTAATTATTATTTTTCCAGATGGTTGAATACTTTAATGAATAAAACTTGGTCTTTGAAGGAATGCTATCATCTTAGACTCTTTTTTTCTTTTCTTTTCAATGGTCTCAGAGAAATTCCTTTCTTTTGGATTGGAACTAAACCTGTGGGCCAGATGGCAAACCCTGTGCTCATCTTTTCCCCCCTGAAACATGAGGTAGTGGTTGAAATATACTATGGTAGCTCCTTTGCTGAGAGACTGGACAAGGTGAAGAAGGGGAGGGAATCTCTGGAAATGTCAACCATCTGAATGTCAACCAGTTTCAAAGTATTTTGTCACTGTAGACTCAGGCAATAATTATAAATCTTCTACTATGTCCTAATATAATTCTGTAACCTAAACAGATGTGATTTATTTTTGAAAAAATAGTATTTTAATTAGCTAAGCATCCGAAGATTCAGTAAACAGAATCTTACTCGCAGTCTGTGTTGATAAAAAATTCTCACACAAAAAACTTATTAAAAAAACAACAACTACAACTGTTCTTCTCAGTAGTAATTGGAGAGAGAATTCTTTTAAAAAACTCATTATTTATCTTTAGTTATGAAAGTGTTCATAAGCTCTACCAAACTAGTTTTTTAATTTCAAAGCTCATCATTCCTGGGGTCAGTGCTTACTATATTTTTATTGCTTTCTGATTGTTGTAATAAACGTTTTATCATTTTTCATCAGAATTTTACTGTCCTGTAGCACATATTAAGTTGGTACCAGAGGGTTACATTATGTAACATTTTGGGTCTTGAATACTATATCTAAGATAATTTTGATAAAAAGTCAGAGCAGGGAAAAGAACCCAAGTTTCCTTTGTTTATGTGTGCTTCATAAGAGATGTGTAATAGATAAGACAAAAGGTGCAGACAGTCTAATATTTGTAGAGAGAGTTTCTGGGAGATTTCCAGAAAATGTGATTTCCATAAGTATTGTGTGGAGTAGGAACCTTTAGAGGTCCTGCCTACTGTCTCCCCCCCAACCCCACCCCTACCTCCCCGGCATACCCAAGGGACTTGTGAATTGCTTGAGATGTCCATTATCTTGTTCATTGCTGTACTGAGTTTTAGTGAAAGAAGAAAAGAGCTGGAATCTTCTATCTTCTGACACCATATTCACAGGTCTGTTGACTGTCACAATACCAATTCAAGTAGCACCAAGTTTCTCTCATAATCCACTGGAAAGATAGTTTTATATTTATCTAAAGCCTGTCTTCCTATAATATTTGCAGGGCAATAGGCTCAGTTAAATTAACACATCAGTACACACATTTTTCATCTATTATATTTATGCTAAATAAGCTCTTTAAAATTTCAAGCTTACTTTTACTTTCAGAGTCTTGGGATTTGGCCATTTAATATGCATTATACTTATGTTCTCAATAACACATACACTTTACTTTCTATGGGCTCATCAGAAAATGAAGGTCTTGCTATAATTAATCTCCAAGGTCCAGGTCTAGAATTCTGTTAGTCTGTGTACAATTTCTTTGGGTGAATTCTCACTGGTATTAGTTTTTTATTGTGCTTCTTTCATTGGGGGAATGAAGACTTTCTTTGTGTATGCTAAACTAATGTTAGGCATGAATGCTTAGAAATATTTTTTTGGCAAGTGTTCATTTCATTTCTGAATTAAATTGGGTTTAAGACTGACCCTGAGGATAAAGCAGCTGTAGTCTTTTAGAATGCTAAAGAGCCTGAATTGTAAGTGTGGTCTCTCTCTTGGCTGGTATTTATCTTTCATACTCTTTAAAGAAGGTCTCTCTTGTCTGCTCTTTCAGCTCTTAGATTCTCAAGTGCTAGAATTGTAGGAGCATTTCTCATTCTATCTCCTCAGATTTCTCCACCTTCATAAATATTGAAATAGATAGTTTAGGAATATCAGCTGTAGCTTCACTCTTCAAAGACTTTTAAGGCCTTAAAGTCCTCTGTGGCCCATCATGCTTGGTTACAGGAAGTTTTATCAGATTGGGGTGATGGACCTGCACTGGGGAGATAAGAACAAGAATAGTATCAACTGGGAGATTTATTGGGGCAGAGCTTCCAAGACCTAGCTGTTCTCATGTATTAGCAACAGGGTGAGTGTGCCTAAACTGGTAGACTGGAGAAGAGAACTTAAAAGATTATAGATCAGGGTACAGGAAATTTCTAAGCCAAGCATTAACTTTCCCTCTCTAGGAATGAAAATACTAGATGGCATCTTCCATTGGGAGGTTGCTTCATGTATGTTGCAAATCTGTGGTTTAGTGAAACCATCCTCTGCAGCCACTTTAGCTAGGTCTTCTGAATATCTTGCCATGGCTTTCTGTCAGCACTTGTATGTTACATAGACATCTTTCCTTAAACTGCATGAACTAACCCCTGTTAACTCCAGTCTTTCTTTCTGTTGATTTCACCTCTCGGAGCCTTTACAGATATTTAATGGAACTACTTGCTGTTCTGGATGAGGCCTTAATTTTGGGGAACGCTGTAGTTGGTTGAATCCTCCAATTTAGGAGATAACACTTTCTTCATATCAGCATCCAGTCTGTTTTGTTTTCTTGTAATTTGTGCGTTCTCTGGAAGAGAACTTCTAATGTCATTCCAAAACTTTTCCTTTGGATTTGCAATTTAGCTAACTATTGCAGAAGTTTAGCATTTCCCTATTTCAGCTTTCTATATGCCTCCTTCCATAAGCTTTATAATCTTTTAGAAAGATGTTCAGCTCTTTCCTTCACTTAAACAAGCATGTTGGTTTATTAATTTTTCTAATTGCAGTGTTTTGTTTCTCAGAGAATAGGGAGATAGACCAGGGGAATGTGGAGTAGGCCAGTAGAGCAGTCAGAACACAGACACATTTATCAGCTAAGTTAGTCATGTTTTTATGGGCATTCTGTGTGACATCTTCCAAAAAAAAAATCAAAGATTAGTGGTCATAGATCTTAGTAACACATGTAATAATGAGAGCATTGCAAATACTTTAGGAATTAACAAAAGGTAACAGATACATGGCATAAGTACACACTATTTGGAGAACTGGCAAAGACAGACTTGTTTCAGGAAGGCTTGCCACAAATCTTCCATTTAGTGAAAGCACATTATCTACAAAGGACAATAAAGCACAGGAGAACAAGGTATGTCTGCTTATAAAACAGTTGCTTATGTATAATCACACCACAGGAAGAATTAAATTTTGACATAAGCTTGATGATTCTTTAACACACACACATTTTTTTCATGTATGATTGCTCGCAACAGTCTCTTTTATTTCCACTTTAAGATATCAACTTTCCTCATTTTCAGTGCATCATAAAAAGTGAGCATACTTTTATAATTGATCTCCCAGGTCTAGCATCTTTCCTACTTGACTCCCTGCAGTTTTCAAAATCCTTAGCAAATTTCTACTTATTCCTATTCCTATTTCCACTGTTGCACAGTGGTATAGAAATCATTTTAATTTATCATTTCATATTTAATCATGTGAAAATTGCCATAAAATTAAATATTATTCAATAATATGATCTCTGAAGACTATATTATTCTATTATTGTTTTATATCTTTATCAGTACACATTAGCCATCCAGAGAGGAATTTCATTGTGACATTTCCACACATGTATACAGTGCATCCCAGTCCATGTCTATTTTATTCTCTGAACATATTAGAATATTTTTGTCAACCCTTTTATTTTTCAGACATTAAGGATTTTCCCCCCTAACTTTTCAGGGTTACATTGTAGACACTTATTGTCTTAAGCACACGTTTGACTTCCAGTTAAAGGGATGTGGCCTTTTGGCTTCTGTTGCGGAAGCACCTCACATCTGCAGTCCTGGCACATCTTTCAGGTCTTCTGGTCTACATTGTCAGGCTAAACGTGTCCTCATGCAGTTCGTGCTGGGGTTAGGCTCTCGCTGTCAGGATAGCAGGCAGAAGGAATGGACAGGGTAGACAGTTGCAACATGTGCCTATTGCTTTGCGTGGCGAAGCCAGTGGGGCCTTGCCAGGGGAAGGACTGATGTTTCCTCACAGTCCTGATCTTAGGACAACAGACCTTCCTTGAGGCTGTCTACAACCCTTGATAAAGCACTAAATTTTAATTTTCAGGTTTTCAATCTGCAGTTCACTGGTATCTCTTCTTCTGTTTTTTTGAGTTCGTCAACAGGCCACTAGCTCACCCTTTGCCTCTAAGTGCTTAAGAGGCTTTAGGTTCTTTATTATCAAGAAATAACTTTTTAAAATTATTTTACTTTATTGTTTTTATAGAGGTGATGTACAGAGGGGTTACAATTACATGAGTCAGGTAATGAGTACATTTCCTTTTGCACAGTGTCTTCTGTTCCTCATTCTCTCCAGTCCCTTCCTCCCTTCTCTTCCCAAGAGTTGTATAGTTCCCTTTCATCAATGTCCTGTGATCTCCACTGCTGTATCCCCAGCCTTGAGGATATACATCTGAATACACCATACTTAAGATAAAGAAAACAGAATCATCATTAAAAAAATCTCTTTTGTTTCCATCTCTTGGAGTTCCTTTCAGTACAAAGAAGCACTTAGGTGTTGCACCTTTGTGTTTTAAATAACGTTTTAATTCCCATACAACTTAGTATTAACCTGTCATCTCTGTTGTCTTTGTAGACATTATTCTCCTAGATTACAAATAAATGTCTTGCCAACTCGTCGTTGATGAGGTTTAGTTTCTGTTATATGCCAGGAACTGTCTGTCCCTCTGAGACCTCTAAGTATGACAGTCTCTTAAAGAGTCAGTGAGTGTATTAAACCTCAAACCTATCTTATTGTTCTTTCCTGGGTGTCATTTATGTTATTTCCTCTCACTAACCTGCCACAGGTCACAAATCTAGAAATGCCATCCATGTGACAGCCTTCTAAATGTTCCTACTGTTTACCTCACCTCCCTCTTTCCAGAGCATTTACTTCTGTTTTCTGCTATCCAGGTCTAATTAGCATATTACTATCCAGGTAATGATCTAACCTGACACCTTGGAATATCAAGCAAACAGGATTCCTTTGGGACACAGTAAGACAGAGTTGGAGAGCTGACACAGTTCTGAGTAAAAAGAGTGAGAGTTTCTTTACTTGGCATAGAAAGAAAATGGTGAGTCAACAACTAAGTAAGAGGTACTGCCAAGACTCTGATAATTCACTTCAGTGATGTTACTGTATCTTCAATGGTCGTTGCAATTAGCATTGCAACCCGCTTATGTTTATAATTCATGGGTATCCATGAGCATAAATTTTCTACTGGCTAAGTAGTAAAAGTAAGGTATGTTAGAATATCACATTTTTATCTTCATCCTCTTTGATGGTGGTACTACTCTCTAAAGTATTGTTTTTGATGGGTGAAATTAGAGTCTGTATGCCATGTATTAGACATCTAATATAGAGGCCTCCCTAGTTTCTAAGGGAAATCATCACAGAATATGTGTACAACACTGAAGTTACACCGTGAAATGGACTCGTTTCAGCCTTGCTTATCACCTGCCCTCCACATGCCCTGATCCTTTTGCTTGGCCAACGTAGCATTCCAGGTTTCCAGGGATTAAGTTTAGAATAGTATATTGTAATTTAGGAAAATATAAGTACTTTCTGTTTATTAATGCACAGTTATGGTGGTTAGGTTTTATCCTGGGATAAGTTATATGTCATGTATTATCCCGGGGAGGGCTTGGAGAAAGGGTTTTGATAACTGTTTGTGGCTTATATTCAAACTCTTTCTCAAGACCGATAGAAGAACTCTGAGCCTGCGAGCTAGCTTAAATTTGAGAACTGGATAGTCTGACATCCCCATTGTACACTGTAGTAACTGACATCCACTGTCTGCTACTCTACCTAGAATTTTTTCACTAACACATACCAAGCAGTGTTTAAATAGTGGCCCATCTAATTTACTCCTAGGCATTTTCATACTCAATTAGTTACCACCAGAGATCCCTTTAGGTTAAACTCTTTTGGTTACAGCTCCATCCCATTGCATTATTATGGTAATTGCGCACAGCTTGTCTCTGCTGATTAAACACTGCCACCTGGTCTCTGTGCATCTGGAAATGAAGCAAGGGAGCCCAATTTCGTGATGACATGTGTGAGTGTCATCTCCAGCCTGTGGAGAGCAGCTACCATAGAGCTTTCTAAGAGGATTGTTTTCCCCACATCAGTGCATTTGCTAATATTTCAGTGATGGCAATGTCATCTGTATGACAGAGAAAAATGGTGAGATGTAGCTAAACAGATTACAAAAAGTGGATTGATGCCAGAATTCTGTCTCTATTACTTCTTTAGGACATGCTGAGGTATGGATTCTTATCTTCATTGTTTGAAGGCCCATGTTTGAAGTTTAATCCAGAAGTTTTAGCTAGGTGTTTTGGAAATTTTCTAGTTATTTGCCCTATTTGATGACATGTGTCATTCTTATGATCTGTAACTGTTTGTTTTATTTTGGATGGCATCTGTAGGACATTATCTTGTGATCCTCTATAACAAAGTTTTGTTATGGTTTAAGTATTTGCTAAGTATTCCTTACTATGTTATTAATGTTTAAAGTTTTTGAGAAAACTTCCTGCTGTCAACTCATAAGCTCACATATTATTTCCCTTGATTTCATGGTTTTATAAATCTTTTAGGTTTTGCTCTACATTCCAGTAACTTTTTCAGTAATGTTATCCTACTAACTTTCATTTTTTTATTAGGAACAAAAAGTTTTATCATTCACATTGTATTTTTTAAAATTACAACTGCATATTTCATATTTCCAGAATCTTTCCTTTCTTTCCCTTTTCTTTTGTTCCTTTTCTGTTAATACTTGGGTTTTAACTTAGAGCCTTTTACTTGCTAGGCTGGTACTACACCACCGAGCCATAACTCCAACCTGTTTTTCAGTGATAACTTATAGCATAGGGTTTTGTTTTCCTCCTAAGAGTGCCTGGACAGTGATCTGCCTAATTTAGTCTGCCTTTAATTGCTGGGGTCACACAAAAATGGCACTGCGTCCAGCTTCCCTCTTTAGAGATGGATTTGTGGGCTTTTATGTCTGGGCTGGCCTGGAACCCCACGTCTCCCAATATCTACTTTCTACATAGTTCAGAATGATAGGCACATACCATCATGTCCAGCTCTAAATTGCGAATGGGGTCTTGTGAATTTTTCTGTTTGGGATTTCCTGAAACAATGATATTCCTGATCTTGGACTCCCAAGTAGCTAGGATTACAGACATGAGTCACCGGCACCTAGCTATTCTCAGAATCTTCATGTTAATTTTTGTGTATGTGTGTACCAGTACTAGAGCTGGAATTCAGGGCCTGAGTGCTGACCTTTAGGTTTTTTTATTCAAAGCTTGTGTTCTGCCACTTGAGTCACAGCTTTATTTCTGGCTTTTGGTGATTAATTGGAGATACGAGACACACAGACTTTCCTGACTGGGCTGGCTTTGAACACTGATCTTAAGGTCTCATCCTCCTGAGTAGCCAGAAATATAAGTGTGAGCTACTGGTACTGGGATTAGTGTTAAATTTTACATGTCTTTGTTTTATTTCTGTTTACTACTTCTCATTTCTCATTCCTTTCTTCTTCTTAATTGAAATGATGCTTTTCTGTATCTCATTGGATATTTGTAATATACATCATTTTAAGGTTGTTTTTTATTTTAATGGGATGAATTTCATATAGGGTAAATTCCTATACCAATTATTAGTTTAGCCTATCCAATCATTGGGGCTTATATTACTTTTTATTGCTGTATAATAAATAACTAGAAACTTTGTGGCATCATACACTTATTATTGTATACTTTCAATGCTTTAGTAGTTCAAATATATTTTATTTGCGAGTCAAACAAAAAGATTTAGGGAGAACTCCAGCCTCAAGTTTGAAGTTTTTCTTTCAAGATCATGTGACTATTGGAACTTAATTTCTTGCAGCTCAAGTCATCATGCTAAATTGTTTCCTTACAAGCTACTGGAGAAATATCTATTATTTTAAAGAGCTCTCTCCCGATTAGGTAAGGCCCATCAAAGATAATCTTTAGATCAATTGACTAAGGACCTTAATTTCATTTTCAAAGTCCCTTTACCTTTGCCTTATCATTGCGTTTAGTGTTATTTATTATATCCACAAACCTGCAGACACTCAAGGGGGAGATTTATACAGAGAGTAGGAATCTTGAGATTCATTACAAAATGCTTATGTATTATGAAAGATGTTTATAGAAGAAGCGACATTCATTTTCTGTGAGATGAACATTTCTTACTGGCTTTCTTTACTCCTCTCTAAGAAGTGGTTTTGCTACTGTTCAGCCTTTTGTTTCCCAATCCAGAAGTAAGATCTTATAATTTTTGAATTAATGAAGAAATTTAGCCCATTTACATATAGTAGATATGAGTGGATTTAGTCTGAATCTTGCCAGTAGGTATAAGAGCACCAAGACATCTCACTCATGCGTACCAACCTCTGATGTTTTGGGTTCATCCTTGGCTACTATTCTACTGGTTTTACTTGTTAACCTTTGGCACAATAAAAGCTTGTCACAGTTTCCATTGCTAGAACAAAGCTTAATTATCTAATAAGCTGTACACGAGGATTAAGTGCAAATGTATACTCAATCTTCCTTTGAAGTGTCAACCTGAAAAATGCTGGCCCTCCTCTAAAGACTTTTGGTGTGTATAATGCAATGGTTTATTTTGGCAAGTTCCTTCATTGACTGTAAAATACTCCACTTGCCTATTTCTTAGACCTGGTGAAAAAAGCCCTTAAAAGCACTTTGTTTTGGAATAATTGCTGATTTTTGAAGAGTTAAACACAAACTTAAAATAAAATTTACTCCTTATCTGCTTTCCTAAAGTTAATATTCCATATAATCATGATACACTTGTTAAACAATGATAATATTCCCCATCTGAGTTCTAAACTTCAGATTTTTACCATTTTTTTCTCCTTCAAATCCATTCTGGAATTCTTGCAGCTGTGTCTAGGATGTACAAGTTTGAAGTTATGATGCTTGCTGGCTTGTGGAAAGCCTTAGTAGTCAGGCTGTAAACAGAATCACATTTAAGGAGACATTTTCTATTGGCTGCTCTTACCTGTGGAGTATATTTGAAGAGAAGAAAAAAAAATAGCAGCACCCAATCACTGCTTTGGTATTTTGCTGTACCTGTTGATGAGGAAGGATTATCACTATCAATAAAAAAAAGTATCAGGACTTCAGGATAAGTGAAGATGACCCAAAGGAGAATTTCAAGATGAACATCAAACCTTTTAACAGCCATAGATCTATATACTCTCTAAACAGGTTTCCCTTACTACTGTTGTTGATACTCTTACACAGTGCAGCAAAATGAACAATTGTTGAGCAATTGTGTAAGTGTGTTAGTGTGCCCTCCTCCATTTTGACTTAATAGCCTTCATCTTAGGTCCTCAATCCTTTCCCCCAAATTAGGTGACCAGACCAGACCTAACTGCAATTGTTAACTTCCCACCCATGCACTGGATAGTCTCTAGCTACAGCAGTGGAATGCCTTTTCTCAGACCTAACCCCAACTGCAGCAATCAGTAACATCCCCCTCCCCTCTCCTCGCCTCCCCTCTCCAACCCCCCACGTGCTGTCTTTGGCCCCAACTGCAGAGTACTCCCTGCCCCCATTAGTGGAATTTTTCATCCTTAGACCTTTGCCATATAAAGATACCCCCCCCCCTTTTCACAAAGAACAAGAAAGAGAGAGAAAAAGAGAGGAAGAGAGGAAGAGAGAAAGAGAGAGAGAGAGAAGAAAGAAAGAAAGAAAGAAAAGAGAGAGAGAGAGAGAGAGAGAGAGAGAGAGAGAGAGAGAGAGAGAGAGAGAGAGAGAGAGAGAGAGAGAGAGAGCCCTGAGCCCAGCCAGAAAGGTATGGCGTTGTCAGCTTGTTGACAATAAACTTTGCTGTATGAGTGACTTGATGTCCCCATGGTCTTCTGGGCTGGAGCTTTTAGTCAGAAAATGCACTATTTTAATATTTGAGAAGTAAACTCATATCAAAGGGGCATAGGTAAATTAAAGAAGACACTTTGCAAAGACATGTCCTTATTCATCAGTAAAATATTATACTATGAATTCCTGAGACTCCTGTCCTTACTTGTATGTAAGGTGGGTGGAATTTTTCAATACTAAATGGCCTTGAGTTTAGCTCACCAATTATACACAATATGATTTAGAAGCCTGTGAAAAGCAGTAATTCATCCTTGAATCAAACATGTATAGAGCCCAGTAGGATTGGAGATTTAAGTGTGATTTTTCTACCTTATCCATTTTATGCCTCCTCAGTAGGCTCAATTTCAAAGCTCCTTTATGAATGTCTTCCACCAGAGAGCTGGGAAATTCAGAATAGGTCTTTCTTTCTTCCACCCCTTTCTTTCACATTTCCAGCTACTACTTGCTTCAATGTCTTGTTCTGCCTCGGGAAATTATTCTTATTTAAGATAGGGGTAAAATTGTGCAAGGGTGTTGCATTTTGGATGCCGTGAAGGGAGAAGGCGAGATGCAATCAGACGCATTACGTAGGCACACTGCTGTTCATTTGTCATGCACACGATTATGCTCAGAAAACCTTTGTTTTTTCTCTGTCGGTTTGGTCCGTTATAATCCCAAATACTTACATATCTTATGCTTCTTAGATATAGTAACAAAAGACAGTAAGGGATTTGGTATTTTCTAGGACTGAAGAATGGAAGGCATGGTCAAAGGCTCCATGGTTTCCCTCATTTGTAATATTTAATATTTGTCTAGGATAGTTCTAGCAGAGCATCACAATAGCTCAATAGCTATGTACATATGACCATATAAAATGATGCTAATTGAAACAAACTCCCAAGAGTTCATTTTTGTTTTTTTGGTTTTCATTTTGGTTTGTTTTTAATGTACTGTGTGAAGTTATTTCTTTTTTCTTTCATTTCTTTCCTTTGGCTTATCCCCTGTTATCACTGTTTTTGATTTTGGTACCCTGTGTCTTGTATATATGTTTACCTTATTTGGGGAAGGGAAGGGGAATAACAAAGGATAAAGGGTGAACCAATGCAACCATGACATTCACAAGACACTATGTTGGAAATGAACTTTACAACTGGGGAGGAGGGGAGGAGTCAGGGGGAAGGGGTAAGGAAGGGAGAAAAACAAGTGGGAATAACAAAGTTCAACAACAAATGTACTTATTACTTTATTTATGTAATTCTAACCCCTCTGTTACATCACCTTGACAATACAATACAACACAATAAAATAAAAGAATGGAAGGGAGAGAGAGTGGGATGAGAATGAAGAAAGAATTATATGGTGCATTATTTGTGGTGTGCTTTCTTTTTTTTTTTTTTTTTTTGGTCGGTCATGGGCCTTGAACTCTGGGCCTGAGCACTGTCCCTCAGCTCTTCAGCTCAAGGCTAGCGCTCAACCACTTGAGCTACAGCGCCACTTCCGGTTTTTCTGGTGGTTTATTGGAGATAAGAGTCTCACGGTCTCTCCTGCCCGGGCTGGCTTTGAACCGCGATCCTCAGATCTCAGCCTCCTGAGTAGCTATGATTACAGGCGTGATCCACCAGCGCCCGGCTATTTTGTGGTGTGCTTTCTGTTGTTCAGATTCATTACTTTTTTTGTGTGTCTTCCCTTTAGTATGTCTTGTCTTGTGCTGTCTGTGTTGGTTTGCTTTTACCCTTAGTGAGTTGGGAAGTTTATTTATTTACAATATTTATTTACAAGTAGTTCTTTTCATCTTTTTATACCACATTTGAAGACTTTACTATTGATCAGTATCAAATATATTACATAGATAAAACTCAAACCTAAATAGGTTGACCCTAACTCCTTAAATGAACACATTAGTTTAACTGTTTTCTTTTATAGTCTTTACAGTTAATATAACTTCCAGACCATCTAATAATTACTTATCGAAAGATCGCATTGAGGTTATATACTCAGACTGTAACTTGTCTAACTTCATTTTGGAGAGTAATTGATATGTTTTATTAGCATATATTTTACTAGAATACTTGAGAAAATATTACTGTGTGTTTCTGCTATATTTTAGTTTCCTATAACAATCTAGTTTTCTTTGTAGGTATTTGTGTGGACTGCACATGTAGGTATGTCTATGTATATGTATGAGAGAGAGTGAGGGAAATGAACCATTACATAGAGAGAATAAAATACAAAAAACACATATAGGAAACATGTTTCTTTTTTTACATGACGAAATAACTGGCTTTAGATTAGTAGTTAGTGAAACAAGGTAGAGTATAGCATTATATCAAAATACATGATTGATTATAAAATCCAATCTTATAGGGTTTTCAAGTCTGTGAAACAGAGAAGTATGTTTGGGTAATAGTTTGCTGAATTTGTGGAGGTCCATATAGCTGTTCTAAAAATATTTACCACAATTTAAGCAATGCTTCTTTTCCACTCCAGTTAACCACAAATGGATAAAAAAAATCAGCTCTATCAGCTAAATTCAAAATTATGTGACAATTGTGCTTTATTAAATATTTATAAATATCTAAGGTTATTTGTGTATGTGCCAGTTTTTCTTCTTTCTTCTTTCCTTCCTTCCTTCATCTTCTTTCCTTCCTTCCTTCCTTCATCTTCCTTCCTTTCTCCCTCCCTTCCTTCCTTTCTCCCTCCCTTCCTTCTGCCCTCCCTCCCTTCCTTCTGCCCTCCCTTCCTCCCTCTCTTCCTTCCTTCTTTTTCTTTCTTCTCTCTCTTTTTCTTTCTCTCTCTCTTTTTCTCTCTCTTTCTCTCTCTCTTCTTCTTTCTCTCTCTCTCTTTCTTCTTTCTTTCTTTCTTTCTTTCTTTCTTTCTTTCTTTCTTTCTTTCTTTCTTTCTTTCTTTCTTTCTTTCTTTCTTTCTTCTTTCCTTTCTTTCTTTCTTTCTGTTAGGTTTTTAAAAAGAGGTAGCCGAGTAAGAACTGCACCACGCATGTCGTATTCAGGTAAGGAGTAGGTTTATTCAGTAGACTTGCTGGGACCAGGCAAGGTTGGCACTCCATGCGGCTGGCAAAAGAGAGAGAGCTGGGAAAGAGAGAGGAAAGAGAGAGAGGAAAGAGAGAGAAAAGAGCTAGAAAAGAGCAGAGAGAGCAAGAAAAGAACCGAGAGAGAGAGAGAGCAGAGAGAGCTAGAATAGAGCAGTGAGAGCTAGAAAAGAACAGAGAGAGAGCTAGGTAGAAGAGAGAGCTAGAATAGAACAGAGAGAGAGCCAAGAGAGCTAGAAAAGAGCAGCCAGAGAGCTAGAAAAGAACAGCGAGAGAGAGAGAGAGAGAGAGAGAGAGAGAGAGAGAGAGAGAGAGAGAGAGAGAGAGAGAGACAGACAGAGAGAGAGACAGACAGAGAGAGAGAGAGAGAGAGAGAGAGAGAGAGAGAGAGAGAGAGAGCCTCTGGGCCTGGGCTAAGCCTTATCTAGGGTATGGGCGGAGAAAGGTGTGGCCACATCAAATTCAGATGTGACCTCAGCGGATGCAGATGTGACCTCTTCCAGGTGTCCCAGTTGGTATTCAAGGTTTGAACTCAAGGCCTGGGCACTGTCCCTGAGCACTTCTGCTCAAGGCTAGCACTGGACCACTTTGAGTTATAGTACCACTTGCAGAGTTTGGCTGGTTAGTGCTGGGATGGCTTGTCCCAGTTGTTATTCAAGGAGGTTTGAACTCAAGGCCTGGGCACTGTCCCTCAGCTCTTCAGCTAGCCTTGAGCAGAAGTGCTCAGGGACAGTACCCAGGCCTTGAGTTCAAACCTTGAATACCAACTGGGACACCTGGAAGAGGTCACATCTGCATCCGCTGAGGTCACATCTGAATTTGATGTGGCCACACCTTTCTCCGCCCATACCCTAGATAAGGCTTAGCCCAGGCCCAGAGGTGCTCTCTCTTTCTCTCTCTCTCTCTCTCTCTCTCTCTCTCTCTCTGTTCTTTTCTTGCTCTCTCTGCTCTCTCTGCTCTTTTCTAGTTCTTTTCTCGCTCTTTCCTCTCTTTCCTCTCTCTTTCCCAGCTCTCTCTATTTTGCCAGCCGCGTGGAGTGCCAACCTTGCCTGGTCCCAGCAAGTCTACTGAATAAACCTACCCCTTACCTGAATACCACGTGCGTGGTGCAGTTCTTACTCAGCTACCGCTTTTTTAAAACCTAACACTTTCTTTCTTTCTTTCTTTCTTTCTTTCTTTCTTTCTTTCTTTCTTTCTTTCTTTCTTCTCTTTCTCTTTCTTTCTTTCTTTCTTCTTTCTTTCTTTCTTTCTTTCTTTCTTTCTTTCTCTTTCTTTCTTTCTTTCTCTTTCTTTCTTTCTTTCTTTCTTTCTTTCTTTCTTTCTTTCTTTCTTTCTTTCTTTCTTTCTTTCTTTCTTTCCTTCTTTCTTTCTCTCTCTCTCTCCCTCTCTCCCTCCCTCCCTCCCTCCCTCCCTCTCTCCCTCCCTTCCTTCCATTCTTTCTTTCCTTCACCAGGATGGAGCAGTCTTTTTTTCATTCTCCCCACTTTTATCCTCTCATCCTTGGAATTAAATTTAGGATACCTCACAATTTTTTTTTCTTTCAGTGCACAAATTACTCTTTTTTATTATCTTGCTTATTTTATCTTGCTTAAATAACTTCACTGATCTTTCAACACAAAATTTCAACTTGTATTTTCTTTGGGAATCTGTATTTGTGAAGCACAATCATGAACAGAGGGAAAGTACAGAGCATGAGAAGGAAATGCAGAACAATGTGAAATCATCCTACATTACGGTAGATGAAGGCATTATCCCCATGCTTCCTACAATGAGCTGACAACAAAGATGATGATAACACATCCAGTCACAGTCACTGAACTGATACTAAGCAATAGCTATCAATCTACAGAACACTGAGTGTACTTAGATTCCATTTTTAAAGCATAGTCTTTTTATTGTATAAATGCAAATGAGCCTACATTTTGGTTTATTTTATGTAAGAGAACAATGAATAGTAACTTAATGAAAGAATCATTCTCTCCATATCATTTGCAAAGAAAAAATCACACTATCTCTAGATATGTAAAGTTTTTTTCCTCCTTTTCCCCCCTTATGCTCTAACTTCAAACATTTAATCAGAATACATCTGGATGGGTATATATTTTATTAATTATTTCTGGCATTCTGAGATTTTTTAAATCTTTTTTTTGTTTGTAGATTCAGTTTTTCTTTAGGAGAAAAGACACCTTGGCGTGGCTTTTGAACACTGCCTCATCTTCCATTTATTTTTACATTGGAATTCCTGTGTAAAAGTTGAACATTTGACTCTTATATATCAACGTAAACATCCTCACCTCCTGTTAGAGGCAGGCAACTTTCCTAACTTTTTGTCTCTTATCACATTTAAATAATGCTTTCTCCTGTTTGAGCATCAGTTTTTTCCTTACTGTCATTTCATAAGTTATTGGAAGGGTTCTACTTCTCTTGGTGAGTTAGCTTATTTAGGCAACTTAAGAACAAACAAATAGAGACATAAGATAGGCAAACAAGTGGTAAAACTGTGAACAAACACATTTGGCTGAAGATGTTGCAGAACTATCTTGGGATTGAGAACTATCAAGCTCATCTTTATGTGAAGAGAAGAGAAGTATATTTCAGAAACTGGTTTTTATTTTTCCCTCAGTGCTTTGACAACCTGAAAGTAGCGACTGACACTCTGAGACAGTATCCATCACTTCTAGTCATCTCTTAGCAATAGCAGGACAAACATTGGAACTGGTGCCACAGTAAATGTTACCAGTAAACAAATGATGCTTTGCATTGGAACCCTGAGCACCACACCTTAAGAATAATAAAATAAATAGTAAAATAAAATAAAATGATAATAAAATACTGTATTAGAATTCACAAGACCTGCCCTCAGCCCCACATCATTTATATATAATCAAGTTAAGGGGATATACTTTTAGACTTATTTCTGGCAAAGAAAAAGCAAGCTCAAAGGAAGAAAATAGTAACTGTTTTCAAATGCTATCAAGAAAAAATTCAAAAAAACTATTATTTTCATTATCTTAAATAGTTGTACAAAGGAGTTACCATTGAACAAATCAATTTATAAGTACAACGCATCTTGATCGATATAACCCCTTTCGTCATTCTCCCCATCCTTCCCAACTCAACCTTTCCTGTCAAGCTCTCAAAAATTTTTATGTGCAATTAGAAATAGCAAAAACATAAAACTAAGGGGGTAGATGAATCAAGAGGAGAAGTGGGGGAAAATTTAGACAAGAATCCAATATATATCCTACAAAATTAAGAGGGAAAGATTGGGTTGGATAGAATGTTGAAAGGGGTGACACTGTTCAAGATACATTTTATTCATAAACGGTTCCGTTACACGGCAATTCCTTTGTACAACTACTTAAAGATAATTTTTAAAAATCCAGAAGAGACAAGTCAGTATGTAGCTCAGTGGTGGAACACTTATCTAGAATGCACAAGTTGCTGAATCCAATTCTCACTAGCACCAAAGGAAAAATTTAACATACACTAGGGAATTCAGATTTTCAAGACAACAAACAGTTTAGAATTACTGCAATAACCTATTTACAAGTTGATACACTGTTAACACGAGGGGGCTATAAATTATAGAAAGAACCAAATGAAAATTTAAAACCCAAACTATAATTAGTACAGTCAATAGCTAATGAATGATTCCAATAGCAGAGCCAGAAGAGATGTTAGAAGAAATATTCGAAGCAGAGAGACAAGTGGACTGAGAGGGGCATGTACACTACACGTGGGTAGACTGCTGTAGGTGGAGTGCTTACAGGGGAGAGTGGACAAAATGCTAAAAGTTCAGATCCATTCACACTCTTGTTAAGTTTGCTTTGTTCTCATGTTGCGTTTTCCAAATGATGGATACTAGAAACTTCTGTCAAAATGATTTGCAATAGAAATGCTTGTAGTATATGCCACATTCCTTGATTGCCTTAATATAGGCTATTGTAAAACAACAACAACAACAACAACAACAAAACATTCCCCAAACCAGAAAAGAAACCCAAAAGACCATAGACTAGGATACTTAAAAAATTATTTCTCACAAGTTTGGAGAACTAGAAATTGCAGTTCAACATGCTGGCAGGTTTGGTAAGTATTATTCCTCTACCTCACATGATGAAGAGAGGTAATTTATTTGGCATCTCTTCTTATAAGGTCATTAATGCTATCCTGAGGATTCCAGACTCATGACCTAATTGCCCTCCCCAGAGCTTCATCTTCAAATACCATTACACTGAGGTTTCAATAGATGACTTTGAGGGAAATACAACTATTTAATTCATAGCACTGATGATGGAATAGATGATGAGGTCATAAATCACATTCACCTTCTACCTGATTTATGACCCAGTCCATACAATTGACATACTCAATCTCTATTTCATTAATTTAGGTTGCTTGTCAGTAGAGATAATACAGATTGGGGTTTCTGAAACCTGGTTATTGCACTTGTATTGAACAATGGGTCCCACCATGGCTGACTAAGTACTGTCATCACAAGGAAGTACTTGGAGTAATCTATGAAAACTTGCAACCTCCCAGACATTCTTCCCATAATACCAAAGCACCATGTCTTCCTGAGATAAACAGGCTATTTTTCCTTTGATAGTATAGTGTAACCATTCTTTGTTGTTGTTAATGTGGTTTGGTTGTTTGGAGTGTCTTCTGGATTTCTGGTATGAGGAGCTCAACAATTGGCTACTATAAGACAAAAATTTAGATTGAATGGAATTCTTACTATGTCTCCTGATAAAAATATCTCCTCTTTGGCCCCAATGAGCTGTAAACCAGACAAGCAAATCTAAAATGGTGGAAACAAGAGGCCTACATACTTTAGACATGTTACTGTGAATCTCATTTCTGTCCCTTGGTTCTCTGACAGCTATTATTTACACAGGGACACAACAGTATAAAATAGCCGTTGATTCAAGGTACATACTACATCTTATTTGATATAAAAGTTAAAACTCAATGTGATTGAGCATTAAAAAAAAATATTGTAAAGGTGGTGAACAGGGGGATTACAGTTACCAAAGCAAGGTAATGAGCACATTTATTTATTTATTTATTTATTTATTTATTTATTTATTTATTTATTTATTTATTTGGGCCCGGTCATGGAGCCTGAACTCTGGGCCTGGGCGCTGTCCCTCAGCTCTTCAGCTCAAGGCTAGCACTCTACCACTTGAGCCACAGCGCCACTTCCGGCTTTTTTCTTTTTGCTTATGTGGTGCTGAGGAATCGAACCCAGGGCCTCATGCATGCAAGGCAAGCACTCTACCACTGAGCCACCTTCCCAGCCCCAGAGCACATTTATTTTTAAACACTGTTATAGCCTCCCTCATTTTCTCCTGCTTGCCCCCCTGCCCCCACCTCTCCCCCCACAGTTGTAAAGTTCATTTCCAACACAGTGTCCAATGAGCATCAAAATCACACAGTCAGTGCATGTTTAAGAAGGAAGTTGTGAACCAAATTCAATCTGATTTTAGAAGTGGGTGTGATTCTTCCCACCACTCGCCTGGGATTACAAAGGCTGCTTTTAGAAGTGGGTGTGATTCTTCCCACCACTCGCCTGGGATTACATGGCTGCTTGACATTTCATTTAGTGTTTCCTAATAAAAAGGAAAGCTATTGAAGGACAGGCCATTTAACAGATTTCATAGCACCAGGAGCTAGCAAGTAGCTTGAGACACAAAATAGGCTTTCCATAAATATTTGATAAATAAATGGCTGATTTCCTCAAATAACTCAGGTAAATTAGCTGCCAAGGAGAGTCTGGCTGACTAATTTTGTTGTGTCTATTTATTGATCACGACAGTGTTCTTTTGGTGTGACCATTTACCTAAAGATTTCAAGTTTAGTCATACAGAACTGCGTACATATAGCACCAGGCACAAAGAATGGGATGGGTTTCTACCTACTATTCCTGGAAACAAGAAAGTATTCAGAAATCATCAATTTGTACCCTATAAGTTTATACCATTGTAAATTGTGAATCTACTATGAAAAAGAAGGTGAGGGAAGGAAAAAGATAGCTGACTTCCTCCCCCAATAGAATAAAATTACAAGAAGATTTTTCTAAAAATTTTAGCACAAAACCCAACCTGTGAGTCCTTGCTAAAAAATTATCACTAACTCAGTTCTCGTTCCAGATTGATTTTTACATGTAGTCTCTAACATCAATTAAGTATTTCTCCCATATAAGCAAATTTATCCAGAATTAGATTTATTTTGGAATTCGGAAACAGGAAGAGAAGTTCTCTACTTGAATTTGAATTAAGACCATATTTATAGATGATCAGATTCTCAGGAGAGTTATCCATGACTGTATCTGTTTTTAGTCAATGTTAAATTACTTGGTATTTTTTTAATATAATGTGCAAACTGGCATTTATCTTCCAGGAGGCATTAGAAAATGTTTACAAAACTCATGGGAATGTGTTTCTTTCAAAGTATGAAAATAACTTGAATAGAGGTAACAAAAATGCAGAAAATGTGATGAAAAGGAGTACTTTATAAGATTAAGGAAAGTAATGGTGATATTTCTGATTATAAAAGCTTAAAAAAAGAACTAAATCAAATGAGCAATTTCATCTTTTGATACAATGACTAAAGTTAGGATTTTATATAATGAAATACAGCCCCAAATTTAAATTTGTTAGACAAGATAACTCCTTATGGCTAGAAATGAAATGCTATGAAGACAACGCTGTCTCCATCACAGTTGCCCATTGCCAGCCAAGGTCAAGCCACCATTCCAATATCACTAAGGTGGAAGCCATGGAGGGCTTTGGGGCTGGGAATGACAAAAACAGCAAAGAACTTACCACTGCCAATAGAGGCTAACTCTAAAACATTGGACTTTGGTTTATCATAACCACTGGACCATTTCTTCTGGAGTTCAGAAAAGCACCCCTGCACCCCATCAGTTCCTAATATCCTGTAATTAATGGGGTCTTGATATAGTTCTTTGGGATCTGGACTTGTCTTATTCACCTCCAAATCTACCCTACTTGCATAGTTAAGCTTGTGGTTATTAATAAAACTAGACAACAAGAAGAAACAAAGGCTAAAATAATGAGGAACAACTTTTCTTTTCAAACTGACAGACGGCCTGTTCTAAAATACTGACCCAGCACTATGTTAGCTGGCATTTAAAAACAAGATTTATTTTTTTCTTAGTATTCTCCTGAAATACCAAGGAGGAGGCAAGTAGAACATTTACCTTATTTCTATAATGTTTGAAGTATGCTTTTCATAAAATGAGGTGAAAGGGAAAATATCATGATGATAATTAGACTTTTTATCTCAGAGGAGATTGTAGATTCATTGACATTCAAACCTCTGATTTTATGCTTCAGATTTAATTAATGCACATATTAATAGTCTATAAAATGTGAATAGTTACTTTGCATGTATGCATACATACATACATGCATACATACATACATACATGAACATGTGTGTGTGGGTGAGTGAAGGGTGTGTACCTGCTTAAATCTATCATATGTTTCCTCTGCTAGAACAAACTTTGGATAGATTTTGCCTGAGGAATATCATAGGCTATTATCATCTTTGCAACTATAGGGACTAAAATATGAATGTGTAACATTAGATTTCATCCCAGTGGAAAATGAAAGATGCTTCTGAAGAAACATATGAGGTTTGTAGCATCTCTTATAATTAATGTCTTTCTTGTTCTATGGATAAAGAGGCATTTATTGCCCTCTGCTCCAAGCTGGCATCCTCTCTGATGAATTCTCTTTGAACTGTAAAACAAAGAGATTTTTTTCAAAGTATAGACTTTAAAGGGATGATAGTTTCTAGGAGAATGACCAGTATGATAAAAGAAATATTTCCAATTACTATGGAGGACTATGTTTTACTCTGCAGGATTGGGAAAGGCAAGTGTATTCTGTTCTGCAAGAGATCAGTGGAATATTTTCCAGCAAGAAAGGCATAGTTGAATTTTATAACTGCAAATTAATGCTGATAATAAGAAAATAGCTGAATTCCATTTAAAGTAATTTATTTTATTCATCTGGGCAATGCTAGGAGTAAATTATGAATAACATTGATACAGTTAAGTAGATAATTTGAGAAAATTCAAAAAGAACCACTTACATAACTTTATAGCTTATTTGTTTTTGCCAACTTGGCAAAAAGAAAAGGGCTGGCTCCTGGTGGACCCCTTGGTAGATGTAAATCTATGAAGTAAAAAGTGCCATCTTGAGAAACATGCTCACATAGTGGGATTGCTCAATATAAGAATACCTAGGGAGATTCCTTTCCACTTAGAATAGGGAGCCACCAAATCTACAATATGGAAAAATGTACACAGAATTCACATAACATTAAATGAAACTTAACCTACATCACAAGTGGGGTTAAAGCTTAGCTAGATGAGGCAAAACTTTTGAAAATATACAAACGGAAGGAGAAAGGGAAGCTAAGTATCAAAGTGGACATGGTATTAGTCTATGGCAATGCAGGCATGGAAAGGAGTCAAGATGAATGGCCATATTACACTTTCCAAGTTAAGAGTTGCGCAAGGAACGGTTGAAGATTTTTTCCAAAATAGAAACCTGGAAAACAGGCAAGATAGCAGGTGGTACAGAAATTATGTCAGCCAAGTTAGTTAAGTGGACTGGCCTGGGGCTGTTTATAATGGATTGCCTGAATATGTGGTGCTAAAATGATGACTCCTCCCTGGATCATATTTATGATGTGACCCTAAATAGGGTTGAATCCGATAGTACTTCTGAGGCAAGTTTTCCTGCCTCTATCTAGTGATCTACCTTGTGCTCTGTTTGTGCAGATGCCATGCCTATCTGCTTGATCCCTACTATTGGATCAGCTGATAATTTATAATAGGGAATTTTAGGTCATCAGTCATTTTTGAAACAAGTAATTTTTGAAGGGAATAGAAGCTAAGTGGAGTCCAATATAAAATGGACAACATGAGGTACAACTGATCTCTTGGGAACAATAGCATTCTGGTTGAGTGATAGCATAAAAATAGGTAGATGCTGAAAGCTGGAAGGTGTGGGCACCAACAGGAACCTCTTGTTCCTTAGTTTTCCTTGGGAACTCACTACTCAACAGCCCACAAAGTCACATGGCAAAGTATATATCATGTCAAAATAGGTCTAGGAGTGGTACGTCCTGCTTGAATTTGCAGTTTAAAAATTTGGATTAGGGCATAAAAATAGTGTTGTATAAAGAGAAAAAGAGAAAACAATGGGGAAAATGAATAGGAGAGAATAAATAGAATTGCCATAGCCTCCTGAAGGAGAGATCCCTTAATTAGTATGTAGCGACCTTCTTTATCTCTTCTCACTAATTTTAATTTGAAGTCTATTTTATCTGATATTAGGATTGCAACTCCCTCCTGTTTATGGGGGGCGTTTGCTTGGTAGATTTTATTCCAGCCTTTCACTTTCAAAATATGTTTGTTTTTATGGGCCAGGTGTGACTCCTGAAGGCAGCAAATAGAGGGATCTTGCTTTTTAATCCAACTAGACAGTCTATGTCACTTAATTGGAGAGTTAAATCCGTCAATGTTGAGAGTTAGGACTGAGAGGTGTTTGGGAGTTCCTGCCATGTTATCCATCTTCTTGGGGGCTGCAGCAACTGGGTTCTTCCTATGGTTCTTGGGTTTTCAGTTTGGATGTGGTTTCTTGGCCTTTATTGTGATTTTTCTATGTGTAGGACATTTTTAAGTATCTTTTGTAGGGCTGGTTTGGTGGAGATACATTGTTTCAGTTTTTCTTTGCTATGGAGAGTATAAATAGAGTTTGAATAACTACACTAGAGTTGACAATGTCTTTAGAAATCCACTCTTCCAAATCTGCTGGCTCTGCTTTTCCTTTAGTATACCTTGAAGGCTGTCATTTCTCATAACGATGCCCTGTGGGTCTGCTTGCTTCCTGGCATCCCAGCTTCTCTTCTTATGTATCCTATGTGAATGGCTGAAAGTATGAATGAGACTATGAGCTTTAGAGCTAGAGTAGAATTTTAGCTCTACCAGCAATTAACTTCAAGAAAATTATGTAAGTTTTCTTGCCTCTGTAAAATGCACAACGGGAATAATAGGCTGCAATTACCTTATAGATTGTGCATACATAGAAAGCTTAAAAGTATGCTTGACATTTATAACTATGTTGATTGTTTAATTAATTAGATTAATCAAACTAATTAACCTAATTAATTATTAAGTATATGATTGCTAGTTGCTTTAATCGTCCAGCTGTCAGAAATTGTTTAAAGTTGTCTTGAAATTACAAAGATTTTTTTCTTCAACTTTACTAATACATTCATTGAATAAACACTTTAAAATTCATGAATTATGTTAGACAGTATAATAATGTTTAAGACACAGATTGTGATATTAATGACCTCTCTCTCTCTTTCCCTCTCTCTCTGTGTGTGTACAGGAAGAGAGGGAAGAAGAAAAGGAGAAAGATGGAGAGAGAAAGCAAAAGAAACAGAGTGAGAAATTACTTCATAAATGATAACAATGGGAATGTACGCAGGAGTGGACAGGGTGAAGGTGCCAAGATTATGAAAATAGATAATGCCTGAGCTGACTCTTGGCATCTGAGGATGAGTGATTCATGGAGAAAACCTGTAGAGATGTGTGGCGAGAACATTCCAGGCAGAGTGAAAATCCTGAAGAGGGAAGAGTGGACCACACAGAAGAATGGCAAGAAATTCCATGTAGTTGAAATATCCTATAGTGTAAATTTAGAAGGAATGGGTGTTGGAGACAGATGAAGTTAGAGAGATTTTTATAAAAGAGTGAGATTATGAAGGACCATTTATTTTTGCTGCAATAGGGAACTCAAACTTTATCCTTATCACCAAGGGAGCACCAATGACTTTAAATAGTAGAATGTCATGTTCAGACTTGTGTCTAAAGAGCCATTCTGTTGGCATTTTAAAATTGGTAAGAGCAGAGAGGAAAAGCCAGTTAAGAGGCATTTGCAACAGTGTATGTCAGACCTAGAAGCACCCTAAATTCTGGTAGTTGGAGTGAAATTCAAAGTGGAAAGATTGGGAGAGAGTAAAGGGGCAGGAATAGCCTAGCCTTTGACTGCTCTGTTTATTATTTCTTGACTGGTTATATATCTGCAGTGCTGAAAAAATAACGATATGGCTTTCTCTTCTGGATAAATCTGTTAATGTTTCTTCAAAAGGCTTCCTATAAAGCAATGCCTTTGGTGACTATATGGGTGGATTTCATATGCTTACATGAGATTTGGTAGAAAATATGGCCATCAGACAGTGTTCAATTCCATTTATTGGAAGATCTCTTTTACTGATTGCTTACTGTTTCTTACCATCAGCCATACTCCTGGCTACCGCACTCAGATTTTAAGACTTTTGTCTACAGTATTATACAAGTCATTCTAGTTATAAGTTTAATGGTGTGCATGTTGGAACATATCCACAGTATTATACAAGTCATTCTAGCTATAAGTTTAATGGTGTGCATATTGGAACATATCAACCTTGAGTAAAGTAGCTTCAGATGACACTCAACAACAAGGTTCCTAATTAGCAAACCATTGGGTTCCATAGGACTGCATCAAACTAAAGAGTTTCTGCATGGCAAAGAACACAGCTAACAAGATAAATAGAAAGCCTACAGAATGGGAGAGAATTTTTATGAGCCACAAAGTCCACTGGTCTAAAATATACTTAGAGTTCAAAAAGTTAAACCCTCCAAAAATAAATCCTCACAGACACAACAACCCAATTAATAAATAGGCTTAAGACTTAAAGAGAAACTTCTCAAAAGTAAGACTGGTCAATAGACACATGAAGAAATATTCAACATCTTTGGCCATAAAAGAAATGCAAATCAAAACAACATTGAGATTACACCTCATCCCAGGTAGGAGGGCCATTATCAAGAAAACTAGTAATAACAGATGCTGGTGGGGATGTGGCCAAAAGGGAACACTACTACACTCTTGGTGGGAATATAAACTTGTTCAATTACTCTGGAAAGCATTGTGGAGGGTCCTCAAAAACACTAAACATACAGCTCCCCTGTGATCTAGCAATTCCACTCCTGAGCATTTATCCAATAGACCACAAACAAGGCCACACCAAAGCTACCAGCACAACCATGTTCAGTGCAAAATCATTTACCATAGCCAAGGTATGGAATCAACCCAGATGAACCTCAGTGGATGAATGTATCAAGAAAACAACTCCATCACGCATATATACACAATGAAATTCTAGTCTTCCATTAGAAAGAATGATATTATATTTGCAAGGAAAGAGGAAGAATGGAAAAATTATATTGTGAAGTACTCCAGACGCAAATAAACATAGGTTGCATGTTTTCTTTCCCATGAATGTGCCTATACATCTACAAGCAAACACAATGGATACTAAAAGACAAAAAAAAACATATATCAAGCCATGATAAATTATATAGATCTCTACACATTCACAGAGTGAGTCCATAGGAAAATCTTAGGAGAGGATCACAAAAGCTGAATGACTATGTGCATATGATCATATAAAATAATATTTATCAAAATGAACTCTAAGGGATGGAACAAGAATGTTTTTTCTTTGTTCTTATTTTTGTTTTCTGTACCTTTTGTCTTGTTTGTTAGTTTAGCTGTCCTTGAGAGAATGAGGTGTGGCATAAAATGTTGGGACAAAGAGTATTGAAATACAGTAGTGATACTCACTGGACACTATGTTGAAAATGAACTCCACAACTTGTAGGTGGGAAAGAAGGGAAAAACTGTGAGAGAACAAGGGAAGGGGTGACATTGTAATAAAAGAAGTGCAGTCATTACCTGACTTATGAAAATGTAATCCCTCTGTACATCACCTTTGCTATGTATATATATATATATATATATATATATATATATATATATATATATATATATATATATATTTATAAAACACATCCCCTCTGGGGAATTGGCTAAATAAATGTTCCTGGGCCCTATCTTCAGGTTCTGTATTAAGAAACAAAGAGTTAGAGCTCAGAATTAACATTTTTTTAACAAGTACTTTCATTAAAATTCTGAAACAAATGATCAGATAGCACATACTTCCTCTCATTCCCCTAATATTGCTTTTTTTTTAAAGTTAAGCATTTAATGTTTACTTAATATCAAAAGTAGACTTTGATATAAATCTGTTACAGAAAATAATGAATGTAATAGTTATTGCACTATATTCCTCTCAGTATTTTATCATTTATAATAAATTTAGAGCAGGGCACTTGTGGCTCACACCTGTAATCCTAGCGACTCAGGAAGGTCAGATCTGAGGATCATGGTTTAATGCCAGCCTGGGCAGGAAAGTCCATAAGACTCTTATCTCTAATAAGCTACTCAGAAAAATCTGGAAGTGGTGCTGTGGCTCAAGTGGTAGAGCAATAGCTTTGAGCACAAACAAACTCAGGAATAGCATCTAGGCCCCGAGTTCAAGCCCCAAGATTGGCTAATAAATAATAAACACAAAAACAAACAAAAATACATTTGAAAGCATGAAAATATTATGTGAATGGGAAAGTAATCCAAAATGTTAAATTGCTTGTGCATTAGCTGGGTGCTGGTTGTAATCTTTTTTTTTTTTTTTTTTTTTTGTCGGTCGTGGGGCTTGAACTCTGGGCCTGGGCGCTGTCCCTCAGCTCTTCAGCTCAAGGCGAGCGCTCTACCACTTGAGCCACAGAGCCACTTCCGGTTTTCTGGTGGTTTATTGGAGATAGGAGTCTCATGGTCTTTCTTGCCCGGGCTGGCTTTGAACCGCGATCCTCAGATCTCAGCCTCCTGAGTAGCTAGGATTACAGGCGTGAGCCACCAGCGCCCGGCTGCTGGTTGTAATCTTTGTACTGTAATATTTGCTACTTAGGAGGTTGAGATCTGAGGATCACAGTTTGTAGCCAGCCCAGACAGAAAAGACTATGAAATTCTTCCAGCAAAAGGCAGGAAGTAGAGTATAGCTCAAGAGGTAGAGTACCAGTCTTGAGTGAAATGCTAAGGGACCGTGAGCAGGCCCTGAGTTTAAGCCCCAGTATCAGCATACACACACACAAATTTCTCATAGGTTGAGAAATTAGAAGATCCTGATTATAGTCCAAGATATGGTTGTGTCTTGATATGCAACTAATAGACATATGGAAGTCGAAGGATATGAGGTAACTGATTCATAAGCCCCGTGTTCTGTAATCAGCCATTTAAAATATTACTTGGGAGGCTGGTAGAAATTCAAATTCTGGATCCTGCCCTGACCTATTGAACCAAATCTAAACAGGTAGGATCCATCAGTCTGTGTTTACCAAGCCTTCCTCCTGATTTTAACACACATTAATGTTTGAGAATAAGTTCTTTTTTATTTTTTATTATTTTATCATTTATTTTATTGTGAAAATACTGTACAGAAGGGTTACAATTACATGGGTAAGATAATGAGTACATTTCTTATCAAGCATTGTAGCTTCCTCCTTTGTTTCCCTCCCCCTCACCCAATTCTCCCCCCCTCCCCGCACCAAAGTTGTAAAGTTCGTTTTCTATATAACAACTTGTACATCTCATTGTTGCAATGGGTCCACCTGTATCCCTATTTAAACGATTTGTTTTTCCCCTTCCCCTCCACAAATTATACCAACATGAAATACAGTGAAAGCAGGGGTTTCTATTACAGACATGATATGCTTGGTTTTTAAAGTCTAGAAGTGCATTTTAATCTGTTTAAATGTAGCCTAGCTTGTTCTTTTAGAGTAAATTCATGGGTAAATTAAAATTTGGTTCAACCCCAAGTGACAACTAAATAAAGTGTGTTTAAGTGAGTAGAAGTTCATTTCTTTCTAAGATACATATCTAGGTAGAGAAATCCATGACTGATATGACCCCCTCCCCCAAAGTTGACAGTGAGATTCTGGTTCCTTTAATATCGCTGTCTTGCAAATGCTGCATTCTCAAGTTGGCTCATCACAGCAGTCTGCTTTGGCAGACTACACATCTACACTCCAGTAAGTAGAAAGCAATGAGAAATGGATAGCACTTCACAGGAAATGTGTTTGCCTCCATTAGCAAGAACCAAGGTATTTTCACTTTTTAGCCTTCCAAGGTGAAGCTGTTGTAGTCTTGATTATAAGGTTTTTTGTGACCTAGAAATGAAATAGGAAGGGGTACTGGAGATAGAGATGGAGGTAGGTTGAGCTGTTTCTACTGAATCACAAGCACATGCCTATCTATGAGTAGATAAAATCCATCTTCCTTTCTTCTTTTCCTCCTCCTCTACCACTTGCTTGTGTCATTTGGCTTCTATTTACCTGTTACTTCTCATATATGGCTTTTTGTGCTTTTCATTTCATATTTAATCTGTTTCCTCAACTAGCATTGGTGATTTAGGATGGTTATACTACAGAAGTTATAATGAAGAAATGATTCTTGTTGTCTAGCTATCTCTGTCTAAATGTATATACATTTCATAGCAAAACTTGATTATCTCACATGTGATTTCTTGTCTATGTGGATTAGTGAGTGCATAAGAAAAATTTTAAGTTTTTTTTACAGTACTCCTAATGGTCCACTTTCTCTGAGTTTATGAGTTATGCCATATCAGAGAATGATTCCAGAACCTTTAGGAAAATATTAAATTTACATGATAAAATCAATGACTTATTTTAGACAGCTTTGAATAATTTGCTCCTCAATTTTTTCAAACTTAATATTTCCTGACATTTGAACCAGACAATGGCTGAATACAAATGTTTTATGTGCTCTTTAGTGGAGATATCTACTGCAAAATGATTATTAAAAAGGCTATGAATCATCCATCCTTTCCTGTAAAATATTCAGTTCTTTAAGCTGATTGCTATTAGCTCTTCATATTATTTTAATTAGAGGAAAACATGGCTGCTGAAAATCAGCCACAGGTTCTATAAATAAAAGTATCCATCTTGCAGAGTCAAATTTTAATTAACCTTTTAGTTATGCCAACCTTTTGAGTAGAATTTTTCAGGGCTTGTAGCCATTCATTTTGTTCAAAGCCATATGGGTTATTTTTTATCTGTATGTAATCCAAATCTACAACACAGCCCCTGGAATACAAAGTCACTGTTCATTGCTGTCACTTAAACGTCTTTATCTAAATGAAAAGATAGTTACATGCAGTACAGTATGGTGGAGTCCTTATTTCTTTTCCCAGTCAAGCTACAATCTGTACCTTGACCTTCTTTGAGCATGCTAGATTTCTTAGCAATAAACTACCTGTGATTAAAGCAATATCAGCCTGTAATTACTGGGAATCAGACAGGCCACTTTTTACCCTGAGTCATTATCCACATGAAAGGTGTTTTCATAAGCTACTTGTAAGAAAATCTATATTTGACATAAATAAGCATTTACTACTGATTGATTTTGGAGGTTGCTATGGTTGTGTCTATGGAGGAAATGTCAGATCAAAGCACAGAGGATGGCTAGCCCTGAATTCGTGTTAGTCTCTCGTTGCCTGGAAATTCCGTATTCTGGAAAATGTGTCTAATTGTTATGCAGTCAAAGAAAACCATCAAACACAACCATGGCAACCACTGTTAGAACTTGACCTTAATAAGCAAAAAAGAGGCCTGATATTAACTTAGTTTCCATGGTTATACACAAAATAAATGTGATATTTTTCTGATTAAAAGTTTCAGCTCTTACATCTCTCTGTGTTTATCACTGTAATCAAATATCAGCTATGTTAAATTTACTAAATTTGTTTAAGAATCAAATAATGAAACACTCATGTTGGCAAATAATACCCTAGTCTACTTTGACTGATTCAGCGAGTCTAGTTTTAAGTAGGAAACTACTTAAACCTCCTAATGAATGCTGGAAATGACTCAATTGCTACAAGCCTACTCTATCAGGACGTTTCTATTTTTTTTTTCCTGGCTACTGCTTTTCAGCCTTTTGGTAATATCCTTTCCTGAAGCTCAGCTCACACCAAAATTTGTACGTGTACTAGTACATAAATATTTGTTATTGCTATTAAGCAAAACAGAAAACTGAGCAATCTGATAAATGGCTAATATGGAGGGTTTAGTGGATACCAAATGCTATGGCAAAGATACTGGTGTTGAATAAAAGTAGAAAATGACAGGTATGGATAGATCTGGAATGAACAGAGCATAGGCAAGGGTAATAGACAGGTTCTAATGTGACTTTAACCTGCTTTCTTCTAACCTCTACAAATACTTGCTCTCCCCTGCTAAGGGAGACTGCTTATCAAGTATCATACCATGATGAAATAGCACTATAATAAACATCTATAATCACCTCCTTGTGTAATCTAATCTCCATGAGTGTAGACTGGATTGAGTGACTTGTGTCTGATGAATTAAATGCACCAAAAATAATTGACTATCACCTACTTGGTTTGATTTCATAATGCAGACGGTCATACTCTCATGCTAGCATGCTCTTGCTTGCTGACACACTTAGACCAATGCACTCTTGCTTTAAAGCTTGCTCGGTCTTTTTTTGTACACATATTTTTATTGTTAAGATACTGTACAGAGGAGTTACAGTTATATGAATAAGGTAATTAGTACATTCTATCTAGCACTGTAACCTTCTCCTTTGTTTTTCCCTTACCATGCCTTCCTTCCCCACTTCCCCAACTCCTCCCTCCCCTCCCAAGTTGTAAAGGTCCTTTTCAACAGAGTGCCTTGTACATCTGAACCTGTATCCTTATTTCAGCATGTTGTTATTTCCCTTCTCTCCCCAAATTAGAAAAATGTATGTATAAGATGCAGGGCACTGGAATCAAATACAGTGAAAACAGGGGTTACACCATGGGGAAAGAACATACAAAAGAAACAAAAAAAATGACATTATAAATACATGAAAAACAACAGCAAGAAGGATAAAACCACTTGTATCTCCTATCTTGGGGTTCATTTCACTTAGCATCATCTTATATGGCCATATGTACATTTGCTCAGTCTTAGGAACAAACTATCATATTGTTTTTCCTTTTATAAGATTGTTTTTGTAAGATTGTTTAATTTTGTAAAAGCTTGCTCATGTAATAAATAAATAAAAACAGTTGCCATGTTTTTATTTTATTGTAAGATGTTCTCTGGAAAGGGCAACATAGAAAGAACCAAGGAACATAGAAAGAACCAATGGCTCGTGAGAAATTGAAGCCACTTTCCAGAAGCTGCAACAAACAAATTTTAAAAAAAAACACCTCATCTTACTACTAATTACATGCATGAGAATCAAAATTAGCCTATGGGACTATGTCACGCCTAGACTTCTGACACTTAGAAACTGAGATAATTGCTGTTGTTATTTTAAGGCAAACAGTTTAGAGTATTTTATTAACCTAACAATAAGAAAAATAATATAGGCAGACTTGAAAGCAAGCTATAAATCCCTGTCACACAGAGGGTAAAGAATGGTGTTGGAAGGTGGAAAGAAAGGGTCATCTCAGCATATAACTAGATCAATATCTAAGTATACAGAACAGAGAGGGCAGAAAGAAAATAGGTGCAAGGAGAGAAAGAAAGGTGAGTTTCTAAACTGGAGAAAGACAAGGACAAGTGGAAATAGGGCAAGAAATCCAAGGGCAGAATCTAAATCAGAACAGAAGGGCATGCTCATAGCCAAAGAAAACCTGGCTTTCAGGATGGTACCTGTTGCAAAATCATCTGCTCCTCCAAGGTTAGCACTGAAAGAGGAAGTGCAAACACAAGAATAATCCTTTGTGCTTTTGGTAGATATCTTCAGGAGATCCTTGCCTTAAAGAACTTGCAATATTCATACAATTGCAGGACAAATGGAACTCAGATCTGTAAATTGCAAATTGTGTACCTCTTATTTCATGTCTAATCATGTTTTGCATTTCATGTCTAATTACAACAGTGTCTTTTTCTCCTCTGACTCAAGTTTACAGTTAGGTGAGTGGTGTGTGTGTGTGTGTGTGTGTGTGTGTGTGTGTGTGTGTGTGTGTGCATGTGTGTGTGCATGCACACATATGTGTGTTGAGGAGTGGATATTGAAATATGCTATTCAAAGCTACTGATTGCAGCTATTCCAATTGAAAAGCCTGTCACTCACCAATCTTGGTCTTGGCAGTGTATATCACTCAGGGGAAAAAAAAGCATGTTTCTGTAGAATCTGTGGTGTAGCTGATAGCAGCAAAAAGCTTTCTGAAATTGTCATGTAGCTTGAGCCTCAGAGAATTCTCAGAATTCTATCAGAGAATATTGAGACAAGTGTTTCGGGGACCATGATGAATAATGCTCTCAGATACCAAAACTCCTTTTAGGTCCTCCTAATTTGAGTTTTCCAGGAAGATTCAATTTAACAGAATGTACTGAAGTCCACTGTTTGAGTAACTTCATCTGGCTGATGGTCAGGCTTTCAGCATACCCCATTTTCTATTTCTCAGATTATCCAGAACAGATTTGATTGTAGTGTTCTGGGAAGCTAACATCTATAATCAAGCTTGGAGTCTCACCTGCTCATTAACCCTGCTGACTTGTGCCTTGGGAAGAGAAAGCAATTGTTGATGCTTTTTTGGGTTATCCATGGGGTTGAGATGGGTTATACTTACTATCGTATGTTCTGTTGGCATGTCTTTAATATTTTACTCGAGTTTGTCACTCATCTATTTCTGCAATCAGCAGGTCAATTGTACCATACACTTTGAGGGTTGGTACACCAGCACTGGATACCAGGGATCCTACAGATTCATTTCACCTACATGCTTTGACACCACTGGGACCATGGCTTCTTCCCAGTGGTGGAGACATAGTGCTTGTTTAAGATGGCCCTGTAAGTCCATTGTCTCTCTGGATTCACATGGAATTTTTTTTTATTTCTTGTGAACTTAGTTTCCTCAGAAAGGTGTAGAGAAAGGTGGCTCATGCCTATAATTATAGCTAATCTAAGACTGAGATCTGAGGATTGTGGTTTAAAGTGAGTGCAGGCAAAGAAAGTCAAATGAGGTTCTTATCTCTAATGAATCACCAAAAAAGTCATAAGTGGAGCTATGGCTCAAGTGGGGGCAGCCAGCCCTTAGCAAATAAAGCTCAGAACAACACCCAGGCCCTGCCTGAGTTTAAGCCCCAGGACTGGCTTGTATGCATGTGCATGTGATCACACACACACACACACACACACACACACACACGGCAGAAAAGTAAAGGAAGGAAAATAAAGACAGATGGAGTAATGTCTTAGGTCATTCACAAAACCAAATTTCAACTGTAGGCATCTGAATATATATATATAGATATATAGATATAATTGTTAATTATGTTTACTGGTTATAGGTATATGAAGACATGCTATAGTACTATTTGGGGGTATAAGTTCCAAATGTTTTCTGTGCATTTGCTTTCTTTTTAAAAAATACATTTTTATTGTAAAAAGTTTACAGAGGGGTTACAGTTACATGAGTAAGGTAATGAGTACATTTCCTATTGAGCATTGTTACCTCCTCCTTTGTTTTTCCCCTACAATCCCTTCTCTCCTCACATCCCCAACTCCTCCCTCCCTCCCCTGGACAAGCTGTGAAGTTCATTTTCTTTCTTTCTTTTTTTTCTGGTTGGTTTTCTTTTTTCTTTCTTTCTTTTTTTAAATTTTATTTTATTTTATTTTTTTGTGAACATACTGTACAGAGGGGTTACAATTACATGGGCAGGATAATGCGTACATTTCTTATCAAGCATTGCAGCCTCCTCCTTTATTTACCCTTCACATCCCTTCCCAGCCTCCCCTTTCCACATAGTGTCTTGTGCATCTCTTTGTTACAATGAGTCAACCTGTATCCCTGTTTAAGCATCTTGTTTTCTTCTGTTCCCCTCCCCAAATTAGAAAAGTGTACATAGAAGAGGCATGGCACCGAATAAAATACAGTGAAAACAGGGGTTATACTGTGGGGGAGGAACATACCAAAGAAACAAAAAAAATCACATAGGACATAATAAGTCCATTAAAAACAATAGCAAGAAAGGAAAAAAAAAACACTTGTGTCCCTGTCTTGGGGTTCATTTAGCTTAACATCATCTACACCTGAAAAAGGAAATTATAGCTGGACTTAGGAAGTGGAAAAACCTCCCATGCTCCTGGATTGGGAAGATCAACATCATGAAAATGGCAATACTTCCAAAGGCTATCTACAAACTCAATATAATACCTATCAATATTCCAACCTCATTCTTCAAAGAAATAGAAGAAGCAACCCAAAAATTCATATGGAGGAATCTCAATGCCAAATTTCAAACTCTACTATAAAGCCATAGTAATCAAAACAGCTTGGTACTGGCACAAAAACAGACCTGAAGACCAATGGAATAAAACTGAAGACCCAGAAATGAACCCACAGACCTTTAGCCACCTAATCCTCGATAAGGGAGCTAAAAAACAGAATGGAAGAAAGACAAACTCTTCAGTAAATGGTGCTGGCAAAATTGGTTAATCACCTTTAGAAAACTAAAGCTAGATCTTTGTATATCACCCTGCACCAGAATCAACTTCAAATGGATCAAAGACCTCGGAGTCTAAGCAGACACCAGGAAAACAGTACAAGAAGGAATAGGAGAAACCCTAGGTCTCCTTGGCACAGGCCTAAATTTTCTTAATAGAGACCGAGAAACACAACAAATCAAAGAAAGGTTGGGCAAATGGGATTGCATGAAATTGCAGAGCTTCTGCATGTGCATTTTCTTTGATAAGTTTAGAACTTAAATTTCTTCTGTTACTTCTTTTCTGTGTCTTTTCATGGTTATCACTTTTATTTTCTATATTGGTTACTTTTAAATTTTGAATAATATACTTCCTTTTTCTTGAATTATTGCTTACACATTTTTTTGTCTTACTCTAGGTGAATTCTTATTTAAGTTAAAAAGAAACAGCTGTCTTTTAAACTACGACATTGGCAACTGTGTTATTTCTTCTCAATTCTGTAAACCTTTGTAGCAGTGTCCTAAAAAAAAAGCAAGGAATATTTGTGAAGCTTTGTAAATCTGAAAATAGCTCTTCTACTCTTACTCTTGAATTAAATAATTCAAGGTTGGAAACACCATTTCCTGTCTAAATCAGCTGGTGGTATTGGTGAAAAAGCCCTCTTTTAAACACACTTGCTTTAAAGTAGCTCATCGGAATATTTTTGAGGTTGTCTCTTGAAAATGATACACTGAATTTGTTTTTCTAGAATGTCATGAAAACATGTTCTGTTTGAGGTATTCTAACAAAATTAATTTTATTTCTAATTGTTGGGATCTTTCCAATCTAGAAATGTACATTCTAGTTCTAAAAATGTCTGTTTTTAAAAAGATATCCTCATCCTCATGACTGCCAGGGACTTAAAAAAATCACTGGTTATGGTTACGGGAAGTTTCCGGATTTGAAGTCCAGAGTTCTAAGCTTTTATGTCACATTTTCTCTCTGCTTTGACATTTGTTTACTTCCAATCTTCTGTGGAAATTTTTATTTCAACTGTGTTGAATTACCAAGAATTTTTACTTCCAAATATCAGCTATTTTTATTGATGCAAAACCTTTCCTGGATGGATTCTTCCCTGGATGCATTCTTGTTTTATTTTAAAAATGTTCTTCTATTTCTTGTACTAGTGTTTTTCTTCCAAATTTGTTTTCTTGGTTTGTTCCATGACTTCTCTGTTTTATCCTAAAGATTTTCTATAAGCCGGGCACTGGTGGCTCACGCCTGTAATCCTAGCTACTCAGGAGGCTGAGATCTGAGGATCGCAGTTCAAAGCCAGCCGGGGCAGGAGAGAACGTGAGACTCCTATCTCCAATAAAACACCAGAAAACTGGAAGTGGCGCTGTAGCTCAAGTGGTAGAGTGCTCACCTTGAGCTGAAGAGCTGAGGGACAGCGCCCAGGCCCAGAGTTCAAGCCCCACGACCGACAAAAAAAAAAAAGAAAAAAAGAAAAAAAGAAAAAAAGATTTTCTATAAATGTTTCATGAGCCTTGATGATGATTTTTATTTTTGAATACAGTAGCCTTATTCATACTTTTCAAAGCTTGTCAGGTGTGGTAGTTCAGATGGGCAATGCCAGCACTATGGAGGCTGAGGCAGGAGGAATGGGAGCTTGAGGCCAGCCTGTGCTATTCAATGTGAGACCCTGGTCTCAAAAAGCAAAACAGACTATGGATGGGTTCATTTAGCAGAACACTTGCCCAGCTATCATGAGGTCCTGAATTTACACCTCAGTAATGTCAACAAATAAGAAAGAAGAAGAAGAAGAAGAAGAAAAAAAAACCCTTGGCAAAAACAAAACCAGGACCCAAGCTAATTTTTTTTTCGGGGGGTCCAGTCGTGGGGCCTGAACTCTGTCAGCTCTTCAGCTCAAGGCTAGCACTCTACCACTTGAACCACAGCGCCACTTTTGGCTTTTTTTTTGCTTATGTGGTGCTGAGGAATCGAACCCAGGACCTCAGAATGCAAGGGAAGTGCTCTACCACTGAGCCACCTTCCCAGCCCTGATTTTTTTTTTTTAACACAGTAAGCCAGACCCTGAGACACAGAGGCTGCATGTTTTCCCTTATTTATAACTAGAATGTATTTATAAATCTACGAGTAGATCCAATGGCTAGTAAAAAAAGACAAATAATACCTGGACATGATTAATTAATTAAACAATGCTCTAAACATTCACATAGTGAGACCAAAGGAGGATAGTCTTAGGAGAGGATCACAATGGTTCGTTAACTATGGGCATATGACCACCTGAGATGCTTATGCAACAGCAATATACACCAGACAATATATTGGAAATCATCTGTACAACTTGGGGGAGGGGTTGAGGAGAGGGAAAGTAGGAGAACAATGAGGGAAGGGGTAACAAGTTTGACAAGAAATGTACTTATCACTTAGATAACTGTAACCGCTCTGTACATCACCTTGACAATAAAAGAATGATACTTATGGAAACAAACTCCAAGAAATAGAAGCAAGAATTTTTTTATTGTACTGTTTGCAGTTGTTTTTTTTTCCTTCAATGTGTTATTCCCTTTGGTCACTGTTTTTTATTTATGTACCTTTTGTCTTGTATATAAGTTTACCTGATTTGGGGAGGGGAAGGGGAAGCACAGAAACAGTGGGACAAAGGGTGAACCAATTCAGCAGTGATACTCACGAGACACCATGTCAGAAATGAGCTATTCAACTTGGGGTATAGGAGGATTGGGAGGGAGAACTGGGAGAAAATAAGGGAGGGGTGACACTGGGCTCATTTCTTAACTAACCCCCTTTGTACATCACCTTTACAATACAATATAAACTTAAAATGTATCTTATAATAATAATAATAAAGAAATGTCAAAAATTGGAAGCACCAAGGAGTCCTTCAGTACCACAATGTATAGATAAACAGTGGTGTATGGTGACCCTGAAATATTATTCAGGTCTTCCACAGGCTCAAATTTTTGAATGCTTGATTTCCAACTAGTGGTATTCATTTGGAAAATTCTAGAAAATTTAGGAGATGGGAACTGGGTGGAAAAGAAGGTCACTTGAGTGAAAGCTCTTGGTTATATCTTGTCGGATTCCCCCCCCCCCATCTTCTTGATATATATATATATATATATATATTTATATATGTATATATATATACATATATATATATTTTTTTTTGGTTGGTAATGGGGCTTGAACTCTGGATTTGGGCACTGTCCCTGCATTCTTCAGCTCAAGGCGAGCACTACCACTTGAGCCACAGCACCACTTCCGGTTTTCAAGTGGTTTATTGGAGATAAGAGTCTCACTGACTTTCTTGCCTGGGCTGCCTTTGAACCATGATCCTCAGATCTCAGCCTCCTCAGTAGCTAAGATTACAGGCGAGAGCCACCGGCGCCCGGCTTCTTCTTGATATTATCTGAACTGCTCTTTACCATCCATCCCCACTGTGGTGGACTGATGCATTCAAAATCATGAGCCAAGATAAATCTTTTCTCCTTTATATTGTTCTACTAGGTACTCTGTCACAGTGTAAAGTAAGTTAGAGCTAATAGACATGGGGGAGAAATACAAGACATCAAAACTGGAAAGATAGAAGCAAAATAATTGCCATATGCAAGTGACATGATCTTAGGTATAGAAAAAATCTGAAGATTACATACAAAAGAATTTAAAAATAATGAACAAATTTAGCAAAACTTCATGACATAAAATCAGCATACAAAAAGTCAGAAGGGAGCCAGGCTCTGATGGCTCATGCCTATAATTAAATTGCTAACATATTGTTGAAAGTAACAGAAAAGGACATGAATTATGGAAAAATTCCAAGTTCATAAGTAATATTGTTAAGATATATGTAAAGTAATCTATAAATGTAATGCAATATCTATGAAAATAACAATGATGTTTCTCCCAGAACTAGAGAAAACAATCTTAAAATTAATTCAGAAACATAAAAAATCTCAACAGCTAAAGCAATCTTGACCAAAGCGAATAAAGTAGGGATATCACACTCTCTGACTTGAAAATATATGATAAAACTACAGAACCAAAATTATATAACATTAGCATATAATCAGACAGACCAGGAAAACAGAGTAGAGAGCCCAGAAGTAACTCACATATCTACATCCAGCTAATTTTCAACAAGATGGCATGCTAAGAACACACATGGGAGAAAGGATGATCTTTTCAATGAAAACTTCTGGGAAACTTGGGTATCCATATGTGTAAGAATGAAACTAGATGAACCAACCTAAGCAGTTACAAAGCTCAATTCAAAATGGATTCAAGATTGAAATGTGAGACTGGTAACAATGCAATTATTAGGAAAAACACATAAAAAATAAATATTCACGTCAGTCACGAAATGGAAGTTAAATGTCCATTGACTGATGATTAGATATGTGGTACAATAGAGTGATATTCAACATTAAAAATAATGAAATGCTGGCATTTGTAACAACATGGGTGAACAATGAAACCCTTATATTATGTGAAATAAGCCAGTTCAGAAAGGCAAAGCACAACACCATGGTGTTTATATGTAGAGCATAAACCACTGATATCACAAAAGTTGAGGTAAGAATGAGAAGGCTGGGAAGAATAGAAAAGCATGAGGGAAGAGGAACTGATTGATGGGAGCAAAACTGCAGTTAGATTGGATGACAACTGTCACTTCCTGTCAATTTTGCAAATTTTGATATGAATCACTTATTAGTATGGATTTTCTTCATAGTTATTGAAGATATGACTGAAAAAAAATTCCCTTTCCTGTTTGTGTATTTAGGTAAAAAAAAAAACAACTTCAGAGGTTGATTAATGTTGTCTTATATATGTGAATGAGAATAACAATGAAATGTACTAAAAACTCTAAAAGGGAGGAAGGATGGGGGAGAGAAAAAAGAGTAATTGCGTGAATTTGCTCCAAGGAACTTATATGTATTATATGTATTAAAACCACCCCAGTGAAACTCCTTTGTACAGTTAAATTATGCTAATAAAAATGTTTGATTCTAATCAAGGTTCATTAGCAGGTAAAGACTCTGCTGCAACTTATCACATAAAGATTACAGATCACAAGATACAAATAAAAGAAGAAATACTGTGGCAAGACAAAGAATTTAAAGGATATTTCTTTCAGCAAACTCAATCCTTTTCCATTGCTAACAAAAACTATTTTCATCTCTCTAAATAACATGCTTACCGCTCAGGTAATTCATGACAGCTGCACTGAAACTGTGGGTGCAGTTTTTAGGCTTCAGAATAGCTCAGGGCTCACAAATATCCAGTTCCTTTAAAAAATTCTTTATCATTCATAAAAAATGCATCAAAAAAACCTTTCACCAGAATAAAAGAGTTATCTTCCTAAGGCAAGAGAATAGTCACCCCATTCTCTGTTCCTCTTCATTCATTCAAACAAGATAGAACCAGAAGATCATAAAGTGAGTATCACTACCTTCAGGGAGTTTTCCTAGTAGGAGAGTAGCTTCTTTCCAATCTCCAAAGACCTGAGTTTAGTGAAATCTTGCAGTATACTTTAAAAAATGTACTAAGCTCACTCTTGGGCGCTCTCTCTCTCTGTCTCTCTCTGTCTCTCTCTGTCTCTCTCTGTGTCTCTTTCTCTTTCCCTCTCTCTCTCTGAATGTATGTTAGGGGAGTCTTACATACTTAAGTATTTTTTTTTTGTCGGTCATGGGTCTTGAACTCTGGGCCTGGGCGCTGTCCCTGCGCTCTTCAGCTCAAGGCGAGCGCTCTACCGCTTGAGTCACAGCATCACTTCCGGTTTTCTGGTGGTTTATTGGAGATAAGAGTTTCACAGACTTTTCTGCCCAGGCTGACGTTGAACTGCGATCCTCAGATCTCAACCTCCTGATTAGCTAGGATTATAGGATTACAGGCGTGAGCCACGGAAGCCCGGCGTTATTTTTTTTTTTAATTTATTTTTGGAGTAATTAAATGGAGATAAGAGTTTCACAGATTTTCCTGCCTGGGCTAGTTTCTGCCCTTAGTCTTCAAGTCTCAGCCTCCTGAGTACCTAGGATTACAGGCCTGTGCCACTGGCACCTGGCTATTCATTTTTATAATATTATATATACTTTAACAGAAAAGTTTCAAAAGCAGTACAAGCAACTAAGAATATTTGTGTAATCTATTTCCAGATTCACCGATTGTCATATATATTTTTTCTGTATACTTGTAATTTATATATTTTTCTGAGGAATTGGAAGCATCATGAATTTCTGCTTCTAAATAGTTCATACTGGGTCTCTTAAGAACATGCTTGTTCTCTTACCTATCTAGTTATCATAAACATATGTTTTTCTCCTTTATTCTAACCAGGAACATAGATTTCATTTATTTTTTGTGTATCTTTGGTATCCTTTAATTTGGAACAGATACTCAGTCTTACTTAGTCATTTCAACTGTATATTTTGAATTATTTCAACTGTATATTTTGAGTTATTTCATAGGACATCCGTTCATTTTGAGTTGATCTCATATTTCTTAGTGAATTAATTTCAGATTATGGTTTTCTTCAGGAATACTACTTCAGTGATATCTCATTGTCTCTTGTGAATCTCATTGAGAAATAACACCTGATTCAGATGCACTAATATTAGTGTTATTTGTTCTGACCATTCAGATAGATGTTGTCCAGGAGGTTTGTGTATGATGAAATAGCGTGGGCAGAGACTATGTGAATATCCATTCACCCAACATTTTTTCTACTGGATTCTGTATACAAAGGATTTCTTACCATACTCATTTCTTTCTTCCTTCTGCCTTCTTCTTGTGACTTACTCTCTTACTCTCTTTACACCATTTCTTCTTTTGCATTTAAAATATTTTTGTGGTGTCAGGGCTTTCACTCAGGAATTCCCTATCTTGCTCTACTTTCTTGCTAATGGCTGGCAAGATACCACTTGAGTCATGCCTCCAGTCCAATATTGAAATTAATTTCAAGTGATATTTAAAAACGTAAAAATTATACATATTCATGGGGTTACAGAGTGATTTTTGATACATAGGTATGCAGAATAATGTTAAAATTGGGGTTTATTCATCTATCATCTCTAATAATTTTTTTCTAGCTTTCCTGAAATTCTAAAAAGTATTTGAGAAAGCAGTTAGGCAACATGTCAATGCTATTTAATAGAGAACTGACTCTGTGGTAGTAGCAAGATGACAGGCTTGATGGGTAGGGGCAGGGAAGAGAGCCTGCAAATCTATGTTTTTAATAGTTTCCAAGGCGATTTAGATGTTAAATTAGAGCTTTAAGGCATCATTCAATAACATGCTTTTTTTTTTCCAATATGGCATTATGCTGTCAGCTTTCTAAAACAAAATAACTCACCTTCCATTTTAACTTTGTAAACGAAGACTTACAAAAGAAATATTACCAATGGATTATTGCAAAATTAGTCATAGAAGATAAAATAATCTTTTTCTTAAACATTTAAATATTTGAGAAATACCCAATGTTGCTAAAATGAACACATTTATTGCATCTTACAATTTCTGGGAATTTTTACTTCTAAAGTAAGATTAGATGAGGCATTATATGCACAGATGTCTTTATAGCCATTCCTGAAGCACTGAAAGTCAGAATCCTTGGGGCAGATGTGTCTTCAATGTATAGTAAAATTATATTCCTCCTCTTGCCAGTCACTTCAGTCTTTAGTAATTGACCTGACTTCTGAAAGGGATTTAAAAAATACTTAAAGGCTGTTCAGTTTCTTTTTTCATTGTTTGTCTTCATTGACAAGTCTTCAGGATGATTCTCTAAACTATAGAAAATCACAGAAGATGCGCTTGAAGAGCTTGAGGAGAATAAAAAGCACATTTCTTCTTAAACTTTGGGGGTCGAGTGGGGAGGCAAAAGAGAAATGTGCATGTGTGTGTATTACCCCATATTCATATGTTTGAACTCAATTTACTAAAATCCAAGAGAATAAAGAACAATAGTAAACAAAACACTATAAAAGACATATTCGTGTTAAATAAAATTTCAATACATATAAAATCTGGATTATCTAAAAATGTTTTATATTTTGCAGGTTATCTGAAAGAAACATTCAGATAGAAACTCAGTAGTTTACGTCTATAACACTCAAATTAGTTCTCAGAAGCCCAATGTTGTACAGAGAGACAGGAGAATGGATCTGTTAGCACAGAAAGTGGTTCTTGCTTCAAAAGGAGTAACAGTTTATTGTGAGCCACATATAAATAATTACCCAGGAATATGGGTTCAGATTGCTCTAAGGCCATGCTCCCTTATGAAAAAAGTTAAGTGACATTTGATAGTCACAAGCCAAGAGAAAGTTATCAATTAATGTATTTTCCAAATACATTAGTGGGGACATCTGGTAGGTTGGCTACTGCAGAATGGCAAGTTTTTAGCATGAAGGTTGGTGGAAGCTAGTAGCTTGCTAAGTTTGTCAATACACTCTCAAAAGTTTTACCTAATGTTAAATTAGAATTGCAAATTGGTAGTAAATGGCTACAAAGATTCCTACAGGTAGTTCAAGATCATTTTGGCTTCTAGTCCACAACATCCAGCCTAATAGCTCATTCATTCTTCAGACTCTTCAGCACAGATGTGGTGAGTCTCTCTCCATGCTGACTTCAACAATTTATTTTTCATGCTGTTTCCCACTTCTACTCACACTTTGCTGTGTGATTTTTAGTCAGGTTAATGAGTAATTACTCATTTCCCTTCCATTGAACAACAGTGCATTTTCTATTTTAAAAAAAGGTACAGTTTCCACTGATAAAGATATGGCCGTCTTTACCATGTTAGAAATCAACCCTATGAAATCTTTTGGAAAAGGCCCAGTGTTTAGCATATATATATACTTCTAGGCACTTTTTGCATTTCTACTAAAAAGGTTGCCAGGTAGAATTCTCTTGAGAAGTTCAATCATCAGACATTTATGTGCAAGGAGTGTGTTTTTACAGTCATGATTCCCAGTGATCTTTATCATCACATACTCATTTCACTAGGCCTTGTATTTTCAGAAAGAACATCTAATGAAAAAAAAAAAAGTGGACACAGCGATAAGGCCCCGCTCCCCCGCATTTTTTTCTTCTGGTTTTCACAATTTATTAATGCAGTTCAAAGTGATTTCCTTTTCCTTCCGTGCAATTTCAGAGCACCAACCCCGCAGCCTAGTGTATTCCAGGGTGGTGCCCTGAGAAGGGGGAGGAGAGAGAAAAGCATCTCAAATGACTGAGGCATGGGGACCAACCCTCTCTCCTTTCAAGTACCTCCCCTCCAAAATAAGGCGACCGGGCGTATTTCTCTAGTCTCTGTGTCTCCTGGGGAGCCCCCACCCTGGCGAGGTAACTCTTTCACTCTGATTTCCCTTTAACGAAGCAGGTGAAAGGCCATTTGGCACAAGCAGGTTCCTTTTACTCCAGCTGCCTGTAAAGAGCGCGGTTGCCAGGCAACGAAGTCTCAGGCTCGCTTTGTGCCTGTATCAGGCTGGGAAATTTGGAGGTTTTGAGGTTGTCGGTTGCAAACAACTTCCATCGAAATGCCTTTAGGTTTGTGAAACTATTTATTTATAATATTCCTTCCAGTAAACTATATTATCTTCCCCCAAATTTCTTGCTCGGGAGCAAGGTAACTCTGTAGGGTGTACACGGCTATATTCCCACAGGAAAATAGCCAGACCTTGACTTCAAAATCAGAAGTAATTTACATTTTAAAAGAAGACCAAATGAGTATCACAGCTGCAGCCCATCTGCTACTTCCTGTCAGCTTAATCCCTTTCATTTGCTGTCCCTATTCTTTCACGTTGAAAAATTTAGTATTGGTTTTGTTTTTCCTTTTTTCTTCACTTGCTCCCACTTCTATGTTCTTTTTAAGAAATCTTTTTCATTCGTTCCCTGTCCAGTCACACAAACTGTGCTATTTAAGCATCCATAAACTGTGTTGTTAAGTATGCATTGATCCCTCCTTGTTCTTTGTCTCACCAATGCAACCGTGATAGAGACAAGACAATACGTTAGAAATGATCTGTACACTTGGAGGGGGTTAGGGGAGGAAAAAAGTAGGAGAAAATGTACCCATTGCCTTACTTATGTAACTGTAACCCCTCTGTAATCACCTTGACAATGAAAATAAATAAATACATATGTAAAAAAGCATCCATCTTCAAGCAGTGGTTCATCCTTTGGAACAACAAATTTGAAGTGAACCTAGCTTTTCTTTACCACTTCACTGGTTGATACTTACTTTTGAATTCCTCTTATTTTTGGTTTTAACCTGTGCCTTACAGAAGGTTATGGGAAAATAACTGACCAAGAATTCTGAGAATTCTTACCTCCTTTCAGGAGTTCCTCCTGCTGGTATGGTGGCCCTCTTGGCACATCCCATCCGCTGTTAAGCTAGAGAGTTCTGTCCTAGTTGCTTTCCTCCTACTTCAATAACAGGACATTTTCTTAGATAAGTGACATTGTGAAGATATTTCATTTGAAAAGACATGAAAAGGATGTGTTTCCTTTTGTTCTTCATTTATCAGTCTAGCAATGACATGAAAGAAATGAGAACAAATTGGCCTAGGGTTTTTTGTTTTTTTTGTCGGTCGTAGGTCTTGAACTCTGGGCTTGGGCACTGTCCTTGCGCTTTTCAGCTTAAGGCCAGCGCTCTACCACTTGCGCCACATCACCACTTCCGGTTTTCAAGTGGTTTATTGGAGATAAGAGTCTCAGGGACTTTCCTGCTCAGGCTGGCTTTGAACTGCGATCCTCAGATCTCAGCCTCCTGAGTAGCTAGGATGACAGGCGTGAGCCACCAGCGCCTGGCTAAGGTATGTTTTTATTATTTGTGCTGGAAAATATTTGGTAATGAAAGAAGAAACAAGGTTGATGTTTTGGCACACAACAATGTACAGACACCACCGGTGACTTCTTTTACCTCTCAAAATAAAGCACCTTCATAATTGCTTAGTACTGTGATGTAACAAATAGTATCAACATTTATTTACTCCCCAAGAATTTGTTATTATATAGCAGTAGAATGATTCACCATCATGACCTCAAAAATCCCGTTGCAGATTTGTCATAACTGATTAAAAACATAGGCTTACTTGACAATCATAAACGAGCTTTATTGTTAATTTTAATTGGTATCTAGTCACATATATTTCTGTAATTTGTAAATAAAACAGTGTATATATGTACACACATGTGTACACATGTGCACATGTGTACGCACATATTCTCTTCTTTGACTTAGTTTTGTGATCTTCTATGTTCACTGTGCCAAGTGTAGTAGAATGTTACATATAATGTTATCTCCATTCTCATACTTTGAAGTCAGAGTGTCTTTCTATGGCAGAACTGAAAGCTGCCAGCATGGATTTTAATCTGAGTACAATTCCAAGCTACCTATTTTAGTGTTGGGCAATTCCCTAAATCTTGGTCATAATTCCTTCTTATATAAAGTTGCGTGGTTAGAGTGGATAGTCTCTGAGATACAGTGCGCTGTTAAATTTCTATTATTGAGTTTGAGAGCCACTAAACCTCTCAGCAAGTGTGATTTAAGACAAGAACAAAACAGTTTTTTTAAGATGGACGTTTTTAAGTTAAAAGGGTTCTAAAAACTTCTTGTATTGGTTAATTGAACTATTTTTTATTTAGACATGCATGTTCATGATATATAGCTGTTTTTTGTTTGTTTTCATTCTATAGCCAGTGGTTTTTCAGGCTACTCATGAGCAAATCTAGCTTCATTATTTGCTGGTTGTGACACATACACAGTTGTGTGAACATTTGGTAGTCAGTTGACTACTGTGATCCTCAAATATCAGCTTCCTAAGTGATGAGGATCACTAGTATGAGCCATCAGCTCATTCTGATGTCAGGCCACTTTTCATAAGTTATTATGATATTTCTCTTCCTTTAAAATCTATTCTATGTATTTTTTCCAGCATACATTGTTTCTCACTTCTGCTAAAAACTATAACAACTTTCAACTTTCTACATCCTTAGTGATACAGAACTGAGTATAAATTAGCCTGGCATTACTGTTGATTCAACTTCTCTTCCTAGTTTCATTCCATTATTTTCTCATGTATACATCCTTGAGAACATACACATCTGCCTATCTGTTGTAAGCTCCAAAGTGCAGAGGTTTTATTCCAGATCAGGTACACAGTACATGTGTACTGTGCGCTATTTGTTGAAATAACTGTCCTTGCTCATATTGCTTTTCTTCTATAATCTTTTCTTCTGATCAACTATCATTCAAGGTCCCCTCAAAATAACATGAATTATCACCATTCACAGGCCACTTATTACCTTTCAGTATTGTCATGCCCAGTATTTATATTCCACAAGAATGTGATTGTAATTATTTTTGTCACCATTTTATATCCTAGTTTGTAACTGTCATTGAAACAGTGTAGTTTGTCTCAACTTTATTTCTTATGGCCCTAGCACTTTGCTTTCATACCAGTTGTAGACTGAATTAAAAAGGACCAAGAGAACACTGTTTATTATTGCGTCATTATTTCCTAAAAATTACTATTTTTTCCATGCAACTAAACCTACATTCCTTGCAGGCATCAGAGATTCTCTGTAGCTAGCTATAGCCTCTCTGTATTATGTCATTTTGGGTGGTGACACATTTCTCTTGGCTTTTCATGTTCCATTGCCTTCTGTATTCATCTTCATCCTGTTCCTTCTTTTTCTTTTTCTTTTTCTTCTGGTCTTGGGGCTTGAACTCAGGGCCTGGGCACTGACCCTAAGCCTCTTGGGCCTCAAGACTCGTGCTCTACTATTTGAGCCACAATACCATTTCTGGCTTTTTCTGAGTAGTTTATTTGAGATAAGAGTCTCATGGACTTATTGCCTGGTCTGGTTTCAAAGCTCGATCCGCAGATCTTGCCCTCCTGTATAGCTAGGATTGCAGGCATGAACCACCACGAGTGCTCAGCTGTTCCTTCTTTTCTTAATTTATTTCAGCTATTTAATCCTTACTTCAGGCCACATCTATGTCTTCAAATGCTAACGACTATCTTCTGCCATGTTTTTTCCTTTCACTATTGAAAAGAGCAATTTATTTAATTTAATACTGTCAAAGTGAGAGCTCAGAACAACAAAAATAGTAGCTAGTTTAAAAGTGTGTTCTTGTACAAATCCTAATGTGGAAACTCTCAATGGGTTAACTTACTCTCAATTAGTACTTTCTTCCTCTTCCTTGAATTCTTTCTTACGTTATCTCTACAGATACCATTCTTAGCTGTTTGTTTTTAATATAGTTAAGCAACTGTACATTTTTTGTAACACACAGTAAATCTGACACATTATGTTTACTATATTGTAATACAATATAAAAATAAGTTTTAAATTTACAGTCAAAATTTTATATGCTTTTTGTCTATGTAAATTAATTAAATATTTTTGTAATTTTACTTTTTATATCATATTCAAAGAGTTATACAAAGTCATGTCAATTCAACATGACAGTTTGTGAGTACAATGCATCATGATCAATGTCACCTCTTTCACTAATTAAATATTATATCTGGAATGTTCCTTGAATCTCCCATATTAGGAAGTATGATCCCAATCACACTGGATTTTCAATTGAACAGTATTCATCATTAGGCTGAAACTGCCTGTCAAATAGCCTAGTTCACTTTAAATTCATCTCATGTGACAGTCTAACTTCATTCCATTTTTCTTGGTCTATTTGTTTTAAGTCACTGTCATATTACTATCTTTTCCTGGTCTATTGGCATCTAATTTTCTGTCATACTTACTGGACCTTTTAGTAACTAATGTAACTAAAGTTATTTCATTAGAGAAGATTCAGACAGATATATCATGGAGTCAGGTACACTAATCTGTATACTGTATGCTCTGTATACTGCATGAATACTGTTACAGCTTTACTACTGAAATTGAAAAGGGAGCATTGTAAATAGATGGTCAGTGCTTACATAAAGAAAGTGCATGGTGCTAGGGACCTTATGAATACATTATCTTCTCCACAAGCTTATGTAGTATTTTTAGTAGACAAGAAAACTAAACTAATCAAGAAGTTGAGATATTGTCAAAGCTACAAAGAAGGAATAGGCAAAGGTAATGAGAGCTATCCCATGGATTTGTACCTGAAATAGTCATTGCTGCCCTTCACAAAGTCAACAAGAATAAGAGCATGAGCAATATGGCAGAGTTTAGGCAGTTAGAGACTAAATTAAAAATGTAAAATACTGAGCTTCAGTCACTGATTTATGAGTTTCAAAGAAAGAAATATGGGAAAGTTGATTAAGGGATGACACTAATTTGATGAAGAATTTTACCCAATTTTCATTTCTTAACATGGTCATGAAAATATTGATGGAGAAAGAATAGAGATGAAAGACTGATAAGGATGGAAAAGGTCAAATTAATGAGAACAAGTCTTAGAGACAATGTGTTAAATGCATTATTTAATATAGAAACGCTTAATTTTTTTCTGGGATAAGAGGGAATAAGAAATATGTAAAGCACCATAGATACAGATATCAGTATTTGACCACAGATGTAATAAGAGCATTTATATGTAGGGGAAATGGAAAGTTAAAATAGTTCATGTGTGATAGGTTCCATTTTATGTGCCAAGAAAGCTAATAGGGCTTCTAGCAAACTGATGTGAATATGGAGTAGCTGTTACAAAGAAAAAGAGGCAGAGTTGGCTAGAAATGTGTAGAAAGATTTCTGGGGGTTTAAATGCCCCTCTTAAGAGAAAGATCATATTTTGGAGGTAGTCTCCCTATGTATACTATGCACACTTTGTTACTGTTCAGTAGAAACAAAGAGAAGCAGACAGCAAGGTAATGTTAACCTTAGTTTAGGAGTTCAGAAAAATATGTGATGTAAGACAGTGAAAGAAACTGAAATATGTGACAGTAAGGTTGATGAAATGCAGGACTCCAGGGTTGGTAGATAGAGAGACCTGTATAGACTTAAGAAGGAAAGAGTGATGAATGAATTGAGTTTTAAATAGATGGAAGGGAAGGGGAACAACAAAATGGTGAAACAAATGACAAAGGGTGAACCAAATGCAATAGCCATACTCACAAGACAATATGTTGGAAAAGACCTTTTCAACTTGGGGTGGGGGAGTTGGGGGCAAAGGAAAAGTGGGAGAAAAACAAGGGAGGAGCTAATAATGTTCCATAAGAAATGTACTCAGTATCTTACATATGTAACTGTCACCCCTCAGTACATCACCTTGACAATGAAATTAAATTTATAAAAAGATGGTAAATAATAAAAATAGTGAAATGGCCAAAAACAAAATCAAGTATGACTGAAAACAGAGGTTAAAGGGATCTAATGTACATTGATGTAGATTAGATCAGTAGAAACCTGAAAAGAATGTGAAGATTTTGTTTTAGCTCCATCATCTGTTACATTGTAAAACGTTGATCTTATTTTCTTCCTGAGTTTTATGATTATGTGAGTATTTATTTTATCTAATTTTCAAGAATCACGCATGATTCAATGTGTAGGAAAAGTGTGAGGAGCCTGTGAAAAATTTAAACTTCTGGTCTTCATACCTACAGCAATTTAATTAGAATCTCTGTAGGAGTGGATCCCAATGAATCTGTATTTAAATGCTACCTACTTGAGACTCACATAAGAGATGCAAGTTTCAATAAGGCAGAACTCAGTAGGTTTTTCTCTTTCAACTTGCCAATTCGTACTCAATAGCTGTGATATAATCATGTGGCTGGTAGGCTTTGAGGTAGGAATGGGAAGAAAAGACAGCAGCATTTTAATTTTGGGATTAGTTCATTACCTAAATTTCTTTCTTGAAATCCTGTATCCTTTTCACTCATAATGTATTGACATCCACTATTAAAATTATCCCTGTAAAACATTATAAGGATAAGATTAAAGGAGACATTGAAGTAGAAGGAGATTACAGTATAATGATGTGAATAGAAATGAACTCCAGGAAATGGAAAACAAGAGGCTGCTTGTCATTTTAGTTTTTGCATCACCCCTGCCTTTTGTTGCTGTTTTTGGCATCTGTACTTTTTGTCTTTCAGGTAAGTTTATCTGTTTTGGGGAAGATAATGAGGAGTACAGAAATGGAGGGACAAAGGGTGAACTAATGCTGCAGTGATATTCACTAGATACTATGTTAAAAATGAACAATACAACTTGTGGGTGAGGTGGGTCAGGAGGGAGAAATCTAGGAGAAAATGATGGAAGAAGTGACACTACCCAAAAGAAAGGTACTCATTACCTGACTTACATAACTTTAACCCTTCTGTACAAACAACCTTCTAATTAGTACAGGTGACTCTAAGTAGAAGGTGTTTTTGGCAATAGGTATGGAATGAGAATGGAGAGGTGAGTAAGCATTTGATTAAGAAAAGTAATGTCTACAGATGCACTACTGAACTTTCAGTAGAAATAGGAATCTGGCCTATGTGCATATATTTGCAATCTACTGCCAGAGCTGTATTTTTGCTTTTTTTGGGTAGTTCTTTGATCTATTAATAATCAATTGTTTTTCTTGCCACTGAACTCTTCTGCTGTTAGATCTCTGATACTAAAAATATTATGCTTACACATATGAAAAAAATTTTATTTTTGGTATCCTTGTACTTAGAGGCAAGTAAAGTATGTCTTATTTTCTTCAGTGTTTGTGGACGGTTTTCATGGAACAAAGGCACAATGCTGCCTTCCAAGTCCCCCCTGAGTGGCTAGAAGTCAGGCTTCTGAAGATTGGAGTTATGAATCATTCAACAAAGCAATATACTCATGGATGTAAAAAATCATGAGATTTTTCTCACATCTTGGAAATGCTCTATTTGGTGATATCCTAATGCATAAAATGAATATATGTATATAATTTATTATCTTTTATCCTCTCTAAGTTGTTGTAAAAAGAGTTCCACTTAAGAAAGCAGTTTATTAATACAATGCCTCTTGATCAGGGGCACCCCTTCAACATTCTCACTTCTTTCTCCCCACCCATCCCTTCCCAGACTCTTCTTAATTGTGTAGGATATATATTGAATTCTTGACTGCATTCTCTGTCTCTTCTCCTTATCTATCTACTCTTTCTCCTTGACACCAGGAAAAAAAATATATACAGAAGTATTCTTTTGATAACGAAATCTAGTTTGATATATTACCCTTATAACTTCAAATTAAACTTTATTAATGATTACAGTTTAAGCTAATACAAAGACACATGTATACTATCTCTTTGGCTCATGTATCTTCCCACAATACATGTTTTCTTTCACTTATTGGCATATTTGTTTTTTCATATTATAGATCTAACTACAGGAGCTATTGCTAGGCTATGAATGGGAAATTTCAAGGCTCAAAAGTATTGTTTTGTAATGTGGATTTTGCCTTCCATTGTTATAAAATGTCCGGCTGTTCAAGATGGTGCAAGTAATCTTCATTTGACAGAAGTTCATGAATTAAGTTTCTATATGCACCATGTAAGTTTCATCTCCTGGAAGTGAATTACCATTTCCTTGTCCCTTCTCCTTCTAGTATTTGAGTTCAGACCTCTACACTGACTGTGTTCAAACACAGCTGTCAGATCTGAAAGTAAGCAAACATGACCCCCATCCATTGCATCTACAAACCGTTTTGAATTGTGCCTACTTCCTGAGGTGAAATTCTCATATGTGGAGGCCCAAAGAGCTAACATAGTTTCATTTTCTTTACAATATTGGCTGGGTATTTTATGAATGAATTTATGGCTTTTCTCTCCTAAATTCATAATCTGGATGACCTATTCAGTTTCGATTCTGACTAATGATACCTATCACCTACACTTCAGTCCTGTCTCTTGCATTCCTTCACATGTAAGAAATCATGCCTCTTTCTGTGGTAATTAAATGTCAACCTTTTCATTGTTTCCATTTTTAGATTCTAGCCCTTAACACTTCACTATGTCATTTGGTATTCTGACTTTGTCTCTTTTACATGAATTCTAGGGCTGTAAACTAAACCCTAGCCATGCTGTCCTGTTTTAGTCACAATAGATTTCACTTTGTACTCATTATGTTGTCCTTTACAGCACTGATCGTCTGCTTGCAGCAGATGATAATCATAGTTGATTGTGGGAAATTTCTCCTAAATTTCTTTTATGATTCTTCTCAAATCCACTGTCTATACTATTGTCAGGTTAATTGTCCTCAAAACATACCTTCAGTATATAATTTCCCTAGTGGAAAGCTTTGATGGTGTTAATGCTAACTAGAATCAACTTTATATTACTTAGCTCATCCCTTTATGTCCTCATACACAGTGTGATCCCTATCTAATTTTTAAGCCTTAGATCTAATTACTTTCCTACATAAAATATAGCCTCTGCCTCTTTGTCCATAGTATGTTGGTGGAATAAAGTACTTGAAGAGATGACTTAAGTCTTAAGGAAAATGAGTTTATATTGTCTTGAAGTTTGGGAGGCAAGAAATGTCCAAGCTTGAGTGGCTACATGTGCTGAGGACTCCAGCTACATTATAACATGAGGGATGGCTGCACATAAGAGGGCATGCAGGAGAAGCCACATGTGTGGGTGGCCTTGTTCTACAGCGCCCCACTGTCATGGTAACTAATCCAGTCTTGTGAGACCTAATCACTCCTCCAGGATGGCCCCCTCTTAACCATTTCTCACATGGCTCCGCCCCTTAGGAGTTCCATTATCTCTCAAAACTGTTAAAAGTGAGGACTAGACTTCTAGCATATGATTCTTTGAGAAATAAGTTCAACCCAAACCACACCATTCTGTTGTCTTAATATTGCTGGACAATATATTGTTTTCTTCACATTTATCATATGTTTCTCCTTAGCTTTACAAGTTATATTCATTTCCTCAGATTTAGTTAGATTTTGTTTGTTCCATGAGATTTTACTGATTGTTCTTGTGGGAAGTTTTCTTTCTTCTCCAAATTTCTAGTGTTCTATGCCTTATTTACTTGGTAGGTTTTGAGATACTGAAATAGCACATTTCTTTTTAAAAATTTTTAATTTTATCAATTATATTTCATTTTTATTGAAAAGGTGGTTAGCAGGGAGGTTAAAGTTACATAAATAATGAGTACATTTGGTTTTAATCATTGTTACTCTATCCCTCATTATATTCCACTTACCCCTCCTTTTTTCCCTCCCCCCACAAGTTGTCAAGTGAGTATCAATGTTGCTTTGGTTCATCCTTTGTCCTGCTGTGTCTGTGATTCTCTTTCCCTTTCACATATTGAATTATCTTATATACAAGAAACAAGGTACAGAAAACTAAGAGAAATGAAAAAAGGGAAAAAAGAACAGACTGTATATAGGGCCAAATAAGAATCTCTTGTTTCCAAGACTTGGAAAAAATTATATTAAGTGAAGTAAGCCAGGCCCAAAGAGACATAGGTCCCATGGTTTCCCTTATTTGCAATATCTAGTATATGTATGAGTCAAGCAGAAAAGGTCAGATAAGGTGATGTTAGGGAAATGAACCCTAAGATATGTATTCAAATGTTTTATTTTCTTTCATGCGATTGTTCCTAACACATTTATAAGATTATTTCTTTGTTCTTTGTATGTCCCTCCCCCACAGTATAACCCGTGATTTCAATGTATTTGATGTTGGTATAATTTGTGGAGGGGAAGGGGAAAAACAAATCGTTTAAATAGTGATACAGGTGGACCCATTGCAACAATGAGATGTTCAAGTCGTTATGTTGAAAAGGAACTTTACAACTTTGGTGTGGGGGGGAGGGGGAGGGGGATCAGGGAGGATGGGGGGGCAGGGGGAGGATGGGAAGGGGAAACAAAGGAGGAGGCTACAATGCTTGATAAGAAATGTACTCATTATCTTGCCCATGTAATTGTAACCCCTCTGTACAGTATTTTCACAATAAAAAAAAAAAAATCCCTTGTTTCCATATATTGGTGATGATGTTGATATGCTTCAGTATATATGGTCCTATGTACTAAGCATTTGGATTATTGAGATCCCTTGTTAAGAGTATCATAGACAGGGGCTGGGAAGGTGGCTCAGTGGTAGAGCACTTGTCTTGCATGCATGAGGCCCTGAGTTCAATTCCTCAGCACCATCACAGCAGAAAAACACCAAAGTGGCACTATGGCTCAAGTGGTAGAGTGCTAGCCTTGAGCTGAAGAGCTGAGGGACAGTGTCCAGGCCCTGAATTCAGGCCCCATGACCGGACCCCTCTCCTCCAAAAAAGGAATATCATAGATATATTCTTGTTCTTACAAATGAGGGAAATCATGCAACCTATTTTTCTTTGGGTCTGGCTTACTTCACTTAATATAAATTTTTCCAAGTCTTTTGATTTACTTAAGAATGGAGCAATGTTCTTTCTGATGGAGGCATAAAGTTCCAATAGATAGATAGATAGATAGATAGATAGATAGATAGATAGATAGATAGATAGATAGATAGATACTTGTGCTGGTAGCTTTAATGTGGCCTGTTTGTGGTCATTTGGGTAAATGCCCAGGAATGAGATTGTGGATCACAGGGAAACTCTATGTTTAGTCATTTGAGGCCTCTCCATACAGCTTTCCAGAATGGTTGGACAAGTTTGCATTCCCATCAACAGTGTAATAGCATTCCCCTTTGGCCACATCCCCTCCAGCATCTGTTGTTACTAGTTTTCTTGGTAATGGCCATTTTAACTGGTATAAGATGGAATCTCAATGTTGTTTTAATTTGCATTTCTTTTATAGCCAGAGATATTGAGCAATTCTTCATGTGTCTCTTGTCCATTTATATTTCCTCTTCAGAGAAGTCTCTCTTAAAGTCTTTAGCCCACTTTTTAATCGGGTGGTTGTTTCTTTGAGGGTTTATTTTTGTAGTATAATGCAATCCCATTTATCCAGCCTTTCTTTAATTTGTTGTTTTCCTGGGTCTTTATTAAGAAAGTTTTGACCTGTGCCAAGGAGCCTTAGTGTCTCTCCTATTCCTTCTTGTAATATTTGCAGAGTATCTGCTTTTACCTCGAGGTCTTTGATCTAAAAAACAGCTTGGTACTGGCATAAGAACAGGCCTGAGGACCAATGGAATAGAACTAAAGACCCAAACCAACCTGCAGACCTATGGTTACCTAATCTTTGATCACCATAATAATCCTTAAAGCATGAGGATACAATTTATTGGTGTGGAAAGTGATTTCTACCATTTTCATATAACACCAGTACAGTATATTTGACTTCTAAAAATATTTGCAAACAACCTTCTGTAAGACTTAGTTAGAATCAGGAAGATTTAGAATCAGAAACAGAGAGCTCCATATAGTGAAAAATAAGTCAGACACAGAGGGGAGAAGTTACTTCCTATCTAGGCTGCAGGAGAGCATTTTCTCAGGGACTTTGTCATTGCATTTCTGTAGGGATTTGCCATCATAAGACCAGACATTTAAAGGTGCATGTAGAAAGGCTGAAACAATTCAGTAGTGATACTCACTAGGCACTAAGTTGAAATGAACTATACAATTTGGGGTGGGTAGAGGAGAACTGGGAGAAAATGAGGGAGAGGGTGACACTTTTCACAAAGAGGTGTATTCCTTATCAGACTTATGTAACTCTGACCCCTCTGTATATCACATTTACAATAATCTCTTTTAAAAAAGGAAGCTTATGGTCTATCCTACCCAATCTTCCAAAGCAAACAATCTCATATGGTCGTGATCAGTGGCTCTACCCACAAACCATGGCCTCTGATTGCTAGTTGTACAACCCAAAGGAAAAAGTCAAATAACACATGACTCTGTTCTAGACTCTAGATAGTATATAGTAAACATAGAAAAAGAAGTCAGTAAGGATAGATGAAGAGAATGCTATATAATTGCTACCATTAGACTGCTGGAAGCCTCTTATTATTTTTTGGCAGTTCTAGAGTATGAGCTCAGGGGCTTATGCTTGTTAAGCAGGTGCTTAACACTTGAACCATACCCCCATCCTCAATAGTGAGACCCAATAAGTGACAAATCTTAAGAATTTTCTATCATCACTTTTTAAATATAAATAAATCCAGAAAACAATTGTTCTCTTTCTATGGTTACTATATACTATCTAGAGTCTAGAGCAGAGTCATGTGCTATTTGACTTTTTCCTTCAGATTGTACAACTAGCAACCAGAGGCCATGGTTTGTGGGTAGAGCCACTGATCATTACCATCTGAGATTGACCTGGTTTGGAAGATTGGATAGGATAGACCACAAACCTCCTTGTTAAAAAAAGATTATTATAAATGTGTTATACAGAGGAGTCACAGTTACAAAAGTCAAATAACAAATACATTTCTTTATGTAAACTGTCACCCCCTTCCCTCATTTTCTCCCACCCACCCCAAATTGTATAGTTCATTTCAACTTAGTGCCTAGTGAGTATCACTACTGAATTGTTTCAGCCTTTCTACATTCACCTTCAAATGTCTGGTCTTATGATGGCAAATCCCTACAGAAATGTAATGACAAAGTCCCTGAGAAAATGCTCACCTGCAGCCCAGATAGGAAGTAACTTTCCTCTGTATCTTACTTGTTTTTCCCTATATGGGGCTCTCTGTTTTTGATTCTAAATCTTTCCAACTCCCTAGGTCAGTACTCTGTTGATCACCTCCTGATCTTTGCTGTGGGTTTTAAAAGATAAGACCAGGGAGAAGGAACTTTTCTTTCTTGATTTGATTTCTTTTCTTTTCTTCTTTTTCTCTCTTCTTTTTTTCTTCCTTCCTTTCTGTCTCTCTGCCTTTCTCCCTCTTTCTTTTTCACCTTCCCGCCCACCTGTCTGCCTGCCTGCCTGCCTTCTTTTCTGTGCTGGGGCTTGAACTCACATCCTAGGTGCTGTCCCTGAGGTTTTTTTGCTCAGGGTTAATGTTCTAACACTTGACCACAGACTCATTTCTCGGTTTTATTTATTTATTTTTTGTGATTAATTGGAGATAAGAGTCTCACAAACTTTCCTGCCTGGGCTGACAGCAAACTGTGATCCTCAGATCTTAGCTTCTTGGGTAGCTAGGATTACAGCCTGGATAGGAATTTTGATTTAAGTGCTTTAGAGTCAAATAAGAACCTCTCAGCATGGTTTACCACCACTATACAGCTTCATCATGCTAGAAAGAAGAGAGATCTTTCCCCATGACTGTATACAAACTCCAGGACCCTGTCTGGTCAGGATGCATATCGCTCAGTATTGGGACCCATGTTAATTGAATTTTTCAGCTTCTCATACTTTCTTTTGTCTCTTAACTCCATCTTCACCTCCATTCCTGCTATACCACATCTGCTCATTGCACACACTGAAGCAATCCTTCTCCATTTTGCTCCCTTGATTTTTAAGCTAAGATTATATCTTCTCACAACTAAAAAAATGTGTGTTTTTGTTCTTTCTTTCCCCTCTCTCTTACTCTTTGTAGTTGTACCTGCTCAACACTTAGTTTTCTATACTTTTCTTGCTGAAGTGCTCTTTTTATTTCTCTTCCGTTCTTTAAAAAACATCTATTAAAGATGTGCTTTTCCTTTTAATTGACTTCCTATCTTAATCGTATAGTACCTATGTTGTTTATATTTAAATTATTTTCATCCATTTTTTTCTTTTGTATTATGAGTTCCATTTTATAAAGTTGGCATACCTTTTATCTATATAAGATATAATATTTTTATTTCAGTATTAGTGTTTACTTGAATAATAATCCCATTTTCACCTTTGTGAAAAACTTTAGAGACTGCATGCTAAAGCACTGTGGATCCTTGGTCAAAATTGCATCTCTTAAATTTTTATTTTCCTTTAATAACCACAAAGGGGTAACAATGCTTGACACGAACTGTACTCATTGCCTTACTCATAGAACTGTAACCCTTCTGTACAGCATCTTTACAATAAAATAATTTTTTAAAAAAATAAGTGTTTTTGTTTAGTTCTTCACTTATGTGCAATCCTATACATTGAAAAAAACATATTCTTATTTACTTTTCCTTAAGCATTTACAATTCTCAACAGCATTTTTATCTCTGATGTTATCTACTCAAAATAAATAATGTTTAAAATGTTAAAAAAAAAAGAGCATTTCTCTGTTCACTGACATGTCAGAGCCTTTCCAAGATCATTCACCTCAATGACTTTCTTCTCTCCATCTGTTCCAAGCTCACTCCTTGGAGATTTGAGTGAACAGTGAGTGCCACTGGTCTATATCTCAGGAGTTAGCTTATGTCCTGGTCTCCTGCCATCTACTGGACACATGTATCCAGAAAGAACTGGCAGCACCTTGTACTGTAGAGTGTGGGTTGTTTTCTTTCGTGGGGTTGGGTTGATAGGAAATGGCAAGTTGCTGTCACTATTCACTGTCATGAGAAGATATCATATTGCTGGCCCAGTCAAAGGTCAAAAGTGAAAGAAAATTAAATTGAGGAATATTTTCTAGTGGATGTATACTGCTTTCACATAATAGTAGATTTTAACAAATGTAATTCAATCTGTCCTTAAACCAAGGAACATTTGAACCCGGACTTCTTTCCCTTTTTTCCTATCTTCTATTAGAAGTCAAATAAGACTGCTCAATGGTTAAAGCCAACTAAAATCCAGGAGGCAGAAAATAAATTCAAAGGATAGATTAGAGAAAAAGTGGAAGAGAATAGTTCCCCAGGGTGGGATCAAAAGGGAGTACAACAGTATAAAGTTAGTAATAATTATTTACAGTTAGGATCTTTATAGCTGTACAGAATTCTGGCGTAATAAGGGTGCTAATACAACCACTGCTTTTTAAAAATGACTGTATGTTTCCTTTTTTGTTTGTGTACATTCTTTATAAAGAGTTTCATTGTGACATCTTCATACCTGTCCACAATGTACATCTTGTTTCTCCTCCTACATTTACTTTGTCATCTCACGTTTTACATTCAGACCTTTTTTATTTTTATACCTAGGTTCCACAGGACAGGAAGCATGTGATATTTGTCCTCATGAGTTTGGCTTATTTTGCTTTAAAAGTTGTTCTCTAGGGGCTGAGAAGGTGGCTCAGTGGTAGAGCGCTTGCCTTGCATGCATGAGGCCCTGGGTTTGATTCCTCAGCACCACATAAGCAAGAAGAAAAAAAGCCAGAAGTGGTGCTGTGGCTCAAGTGGTAGAGTGCTAGCCTTAAGCTGAAGAGCCGAGGGACAGCGCCCAGGCCCAGAGTTCAAGCCCCATGACCAGACCCCAAAACAACAACAAAAAAGGTGTTCTCTAGTTCCAGCCATGGTCCTGCAATTGACATTGTCATCATTATCTTTTAATTAGTTATGTAAATTGTACCCTGTGTTGGGTGAGTTTCCCTGGCAGATGTACAAGAAATATCTGTGAGTTGGGTTGGGGGTTACTGACCACAGAATGACTTAAATGAGTCCAGCTGGCCCAATAAGAGCTTTATTAAGCATTACATACAGCCCCTTGGAAGGCTTATGGTTAACTGCACTCACCAAACTTACCTCCTGCACCAGCTTCTACTTCAGAGTGTTTGTGCAGTGGGGGCAAAACTGTGTGTCCAGTGCACACCATCCTTGTCCTTATCAGGAATTTCAGAGTTCTCAGTCATTGCTGTCAGATGAGAGGAAGGATGATTTCACTTTGCTGCAGTCTTGGCTCTAGCCTCAGTGACAGCACAATTACATGTTGTCCTGCAAAATGGCCCTACTTCCACTGGAATTTGGAGACTTTCTGTAACTGCTTTTGCTATTGTAATTAATACTGTGATGCATACTTTTTCATTTCTATGACCTTAAAAGATTTCATGTGTATTCAATGACTATATTAAAAAGTCCACTTGTGAGCCAGGCACTAGTGACTCATGCCTGTAATTTTAGCCAATCAGGAAGCTAAGCTCTGAGCCTCACAGATCAAAGCCAGCCTGAGCAGAAGAGGCCCTGTGAGAGCTTATCTCCAATTTACCACTCAAAAACTGCAAGTATCACTGTGGATCAGAGTGGTAGAGTGCTAGCTTTGAGCACAAGAGGCTCAGGGACAGTGCCTATGCCCTGAGTTCAAGCCCCACAACTGACAAAAAAGAAGTCCACTTGTGCTTGGTGCTTGTGATTCATTTCTGGAATCCTAACTACTCAGGAGACTGACGGTAGAGGATCATGGTTCAAAGCTAGTCCAGGTAGAAAAGTCTCTCAGATTCTTATTTCCAATTAACACCCTCTCCCCCCCAAAATGGTCAGAAGTAGAGCTGTGTCTCAAATGACATAATTCTAGCTTTGAGTACAAAAGCTCAGGGTCAATGATCAGGCCCTGAGTTCAAATCCCAGGACTGGCACACACACACATAAAAATGTCCAGTTGTTCTGAGGTTCCTGAGTATTTGCTTAGAATGGTATTTTCAAGTAATATATGTATATATCATTATTTCCCAGCAATGTATAAATATATTTTACTGCATATTTTAGAGCATTGCATACTTTCAAAAATGTTTTATTTTGATTAGAATTTGTCCACTAATGCATATTTTCATCTTTAAAAACAGAAATCATTGCAGCTGAAGCTTTGTAGTTTTGTTTCATTTTTTTCCCATGTGCTTTACTAAGTTTTGAAATTACTTCAGCACTGTGAAGTAATAGTGTGTTGTGGCTGCTGCTAGCATGCCAGCTGTATTGATTTCAGAATCCCATCCTTTCACACGCTAATTGGACATACCACCTTTGTCTTAAGATGATGCATGTTTCCTGAGATATCTGACATTTCATACTGCAGTCAGTTTTTGTGGACTATGCAGAAACACAGTATCATCTTAGTAGCAAGCCATCCTGCAAACTATTTGGACCCTGGCAGAAAACAAAAGATGGACTCCATGTTATCTAGATGTATTTGATTAGCAAATTCCTTACCCTATTCATTAGATTCCAGTAATTCCTGATCAACTTTGTGAGAACAACAGCAACAGCAATACACAATACAACAATAGCAGTGTGTATTGTTTTTACATTGCAAAGTAACTACTCTATTAGTTCAGGCCACAAAGACAGAGCCTGTTGTTCTGATTTAAAAGCATTCTTTTAAATCAGAAACACATTTTTTGATGCTTATTTTCTTCATCAAATTTTGTTGATTCTATTTTCTAAGAGTTTCTTACATTTTATGACTTTGTTTTCAGTACTGAGATTTGAATTTGAGGCTTCATGCTTATTAGACAGATGCTCTACAAATGAAGCCATACCCTTAGATTTTTTTGCTTAAATTACCTTTTGGAAAGGCCGGTTTTCTTTCTTTCTTTTTCTGAGGCTCAGCTTTTGGGTCACAGAACACTTCCCACATAGCTGGAATTAGAGGCATATGCTGCTGTGCCTAGCTTATTTTGTGACAGTTTGGCTTTTTTCTTTTTCTTCTTCTTTTTCTTCCTCCTCCTCCTCCTCCTTCTCCTCCTTCTCTTCCTCCTTCTTGTTCATCTTCTTTTGACTGGATTTCCCTTAAACCACAATCTCTTCCTTCTGAATAGCCGAGTCTACAGATGTGTGTCCCTGGGACTAGTCAAAATCCACCATTTCTTTCTATCTTGTCATTGCTTTATTTAAGCAGTTCTATTTAAGCAGTTGCCTTTTCTGCTTGATTAATGAAGCATTAGAAGCTCCTATCTACGAGTAGCCTGATCTACGAGTAGCCTGCTGTTTAACTTTTCTATTGATCAAAAAAAATTCAGTGACTATTTTCATTTCTAGAATCTTCATTCTGTCCCTTTTCAAATATATCTGAGGTTTTTCCTCATAAAACTCTTATCCTGAATGGATTCTGTATTTCGATTTCACAGCAAATTTTAAATCTAATTATTTTAAAGCTGATTTTGAATCTCTGTTCCTTCAGTATAGTTCCCCCACCCTAGCTTTGGTTGGCCTTGTATGTAGTGGGATAGTTTTCTCCCTAAAGATCTGGCATTTAGAGGATTTTTGTCATTTCAATGTGACAATTACTATATTAGTACATGGTTTAGGATTATGTTTGTATTTGTTTATGTTAGCTTTCTCTACCTTTCATGGATGCTGTGAATTTTGTATGCTCCCCATTTGAAGATTAAAAAAAAATATTGATTTTGTTTTGTTGAGCTGGTTCTTTCAACCAGCCCAGACAGGTTATCTATCCCAAGTTAGAGGCTAAAGTCACTATATGCACATAGTTTTCAATTCATTTGGTTAAATTTGTCCAGATTGAGATTGCTGGATTGTGTTTTAGGCTGTTTCACCTTTGTAAGAAACTGCCAACTGCCTTGGAAATAGTTACCCAATATGCCTGCCACCAGCAGTGAAGGAGATTCTTGTTGGTCTACATCCTTGGCAGTAATGGGTGTTTTCAAGGTTTGAAATTTAAACACCCTAATAATTTGCAGTGGCATCTCATTTCTAATTTAATATGCATTCTCTAGTGACATACAATCATCAGAAACTTTTTGTATGTGCATTTTCCATTTCTTTATACTTGTGAATGATGCCACTATTTACTTCCTTTGATCTCTCTCTCTCTCTCTTTTTTTGTTGGTCGTGGGGGCTTAACTCTGGACCTAGGTGCTGTCACTCAGCTCTTCAGCTCAAGGCTAGCACCCTACACTTGAACCACAATGCCACTATTAGCTTTTTTCTGCTAATGTGGTTCTGAGGAATTGAACCCAGGACCTCTTGCATGCAAGGCAAGCACTCTACCATTGAGCCAATTTCCCAGTCCTATTTTGCTCTCTTAAAACTTGGTTTCCCCCAAAAAAAACAAATCCTTAGAGAACCACCTATTAATAAGTGGGCTAAAGACTTAAAGAGAGATTTCTCTGAAGAGGAAATATGAATGGCCAATAGACACAACATCTCTGGCCATAAAATAAATGTAAATAAAACAACATTGAGATTCTACCTCAATACAGTTAGAATGACCATTATCAAGAAAACTAGCAATAACAGATGCTGGTAGGATGTGGCCAAAAGGGAACACTATTCCACTGTTGGTGGGAGTGTAAACTTGTTCAACCACTCTGGAAAGCAGTATGGATGGTCCTCAAAAGACTAAACACAGAGGTCTCCCGTAACCCATGAATCCCACTCCTGGGCATTTACCCAGATGACCACACACAAGGCCATACTAAAGCTATCAGCACAAACATGTTTATCACAACATTATTCTCCACAGCTAAGATATGGAATCAGCGCAGATGTCTCTCAGTAGATGAATGGATCAAGAAAATGTGGTATATATACACAATGGAGTTCTACACTTCCTTCAGAAAGAATGATATTGTACCATTTTTAAGGAAATAGGAAGATGTAGGAGAAAATCATATTAAGTGTGTGAGCATTGTGCCCACCTTTAGTCCTCAGCTCCACCCAAGCCCGAATTCCTCATTCCTCCCAACCCCAGAGTTCCTGCCTTACAGCTGGCCCTTCCCTCTCTCTGCCCAGAGTCATCTGAGCACACACTTACCTCACTTCCTGCCCCAGACCTGGATAGGGATGGATACCATGTGCTCCCTCTTTTGGGAAATTATGGCCTTATAATAATCTTTCTCCTGTGCCTTCTTGCCTCTGAGTTGTCCCCTGAGATGGATGGGAAGGATCATTTCAAAGTGAAGTAAGCCAGATCCAAAGAAACATAGACTCCATGGTGTCCCTCATTTGCAATAATTTGTAAAGTCTAAGATAGTCCTAGCAGATCACAATAGCTCAATAGTTATGTACATATGACCAAATAAAATGATGCTAATTGAAATGATCTCCAAGATATGAAAACGAAGGTTTTTAAAAATTGTTTGCATTTATTTATTTTTTCTTTCATATGTTTTTTCCATTGGTTTATTTCTTGTTGTCACTGTTTATGATTTTGGTACCCTTTGTCTTGTATATAAGTTTATCTGATTTGGGGAAAGGGAGGGAAATCACAAAAAATGGTGAGAGAAAGGACAAAGTGTGAACCAATGCAACAGCGATACTCCTAAGACACTATGTTGGAAATCTTTATAACATGGAAGTAAGGGAGGAGAACGGGTGGGGGGGGTGAGGAGGTGGGAGGGACTAAAACTGTTTGCTGAGAAATGTACTCATTACCTTACTCACGTAACTGCAACTCCTCTGCATATCTGCTTTACAATAAAATAAAACAAATCTTAGTTTGTTAGTTTTCTTATTGTTTCATTTAAAGAATATTTCCTATATTTGGTATGATTCCTCTGTTACATAAATAGCTGGCTATTTTTTTTTTTTTTTTTGCCAAATCAATGGCTTGTCTTTCCATTCTCCTAACAGCATCTTTCATAGAACAGTTTAAAATTTAAGTTTATTTTGCAATTGTGGCATAATGCACAAATGAAACTTGTCATCCTACATACAATTCATTTGTATTTGGTTCGCTCACATTGTGAAATAATTATCAGTCTCATTTATCTTTGGAACTTTTCAATTATGCAAAATTAAATCGCTGAACTCTTTATAAACTAACTTTCAATTTTCCTTTTTCTTCCAATCTCTGGCAACCACCAGCTTCTTTCTGTATTTGTAAGTTTGATTACTTTAAGTACCTCAGGTGAATAGACTTTCACAGTCTTTTTGATTGGCTTATTTTGCTTCACCGATCTAGAAGCTTCATCTATGCTGTAGTATGTATAAGAAGTTTCTTTTTTAAAGTCTGAATAATGTTCTATTGTGTTTTAAATTCACATTTTGTTTATCCATTCACCTTTAGCTTTTTATTTCTAGTTGGTCATATTATGTTAGCTAGTCTAGGTCTTTTGTTCTTCACATGAACTTTGAATTAGTTTGCTAAAATCTACAAAATACCTTACTGGGATTTTGATTGGAATTACTTCTTAACGGTATTGACTTTTCCATTTCATGAACACAAACCATCTCCTTACTGTTGGTAGTAGCTTCAGGTACTTTACTAGGCCCAGGCTTATGGCCTTCAATTTAGTTCTCATGGTTAAAAATCCCCCATTCTTAGGTCTACCTCACGCCCTGCCCATTTCCTGAATGACAGCTTCTTCAGCAAACTGTACTCATCACATTTGATTTAAAGTGTTTTACAGACTTCCCTCTGTAGGTTTTTGAAATGCATTCTTCTTCCTGCAATCTTTTACCTCTTCTGGATGTTTATCTTCAATTCTAAGTTGAGATGTTGCTATTTCAGTGGGCCCTGGTTGAGGCTCCCTTGTGGAGCACTCCCTGGTGTTTGTAGATTCTTCTGCTTACCAACCAGATAGTGGAACCAGAGTCATTTCAGATGAACACAAAGCTTTCACTCCATTTACTAAACATTTTGAAAGACACACAGAGCCTATAACTTCCCTTTGTAAAATCCTTTTCTATTTCTTTTTCATCTTCTGCCAACAAAACCACAGCTGTTTTTTCCTAGCTTCATTTCACAAAAGTATGAGGAAAATTCCTGGGAGGCTCAGAGACTATTAGTCCTCTCACCAATATCTTCTGTTTCTAGTGCTTCCATATGTAAATGAATTTACCTTATCATTCCCCAAGCCCCCTATTTTTCTCCTCTGCTAATTTTCTGAGTCCCCTACAAAGAGACAAACAAACAAAAACAACAAAAAATCTAATGAAGGTCAAAAAGTGTGTGGAGTTGGGGAAGGCATATCTGAATGGGTGCACCACACTCTACTTCGTGGCTCCTGTTTGCATTTTTTCACTGATTGCTAGTACCAGAAAGAACTATCAAAACCAAAGCAACAATTCAGTATTTGTTCTATGATGAATACGTCTTTCTACACATACACACACACACACACACACACACACACACACACACACACACTCACACACACACACATGCACACACATATAGATAGATAGATGATAGATGATACATAGATAGATAGATAGATAGATAGATAGATAGATAGATAGATAGACAGATAGATAGATGTATCATTCAAATGTTTCTATATTCTCAAATACATCTTCTTTTTTTTGTCAGTTGTGGGGCCTGAATTCTGGGCCTGGGTATGGTCCCTCAGCTCTTCAACTCAAGGCTAGCACTCTACCACTTAAACCACAGTGTTACTTTTGGCTTCAAATACATCATCTTGGTTAAGACTTTTCTTGTAGATATTTTAGTTCTTGTATAATTAAATACTCATATATTTTCTACCAATGGTTTAACAAAAGTTTCTTCATGATGTTTTGTAAGCTTGGGTTTTCCTTCTCCTTTGTTACACTATCATGGATATTTTATTATATAATGAAAATAAATACAGAACATTATTTTAATCATGACATACATTATAATTGTCTATTCTAGTTAATCTTTTTTTAAAAGATAGATTGTGTATAGCCCATCAGTATTACAACCCATGCTATTTTGGATGAGCTTTTATATAAATATTTGTAATTCTCTGAGAATTTTCTGTAGTTATATTTGTAGAATTGAAAATGCTGTGCCCCAGAGTATGTGCAACATAAATTCCAATGGACTTTGGCTGACTGCCTTCTAGAAAGTTCATTAGTCCTGTCGACATGAGTAAATTGAATATCCTTCTTTTAATCCTTTTGAATGGGTTCATTATCACATTGTTACACATTCATACTATGTACTGTGTCACTTTCATCCTCCGCCATGACCCCTCCCCTCTTTAATCTTTCTCACTCTCTCTGGTTTCCCACAGTCTCCTTTTATCTTTCATGTCTTTACTTGTTTATTTTCACTGTAGATTCTGTCTATGGGAGAAAATATGTGGGATTTGTCTTTCTAGTCTACTTTTGTTTCAATGATTATCTCCATTTTCATATATTTTGTATAAATGACACAAATTTTTATTACTAAGTAGTACTCCATTCTTTATTTTTAGTATATTTTTTATTGTAAAGATAACTGTACAGGCTTACAGTTACATGAGAAAGGTAATGAGTACATTTTCTATCAAGCATTGTTGCCTCCTCCTTTATTTTTCCTCTACCATCCCTTTCTTCCCCACCTCCCCAACTCCTCCCTCCCCACCCTCCCACCCCTCCACCTCTATGTAAAGTTGTAAAGTTCATTTTCAACATAGAGTCTTGTACATCTCATTGTTACAATAGGTCATCTGTATCCTTATTTCAGTATTTTATTATTTCCCTTCCCCTCCCCAAATTAGAAAAATGTATATACAAGATGCAGGGCACTGGAATCAAATACAGTGACAACAGAGGTTGTACCATGGGGGAAGAACATACAAAGAAACAAAAAAAATCACATAGTGCATTAAAAAGAACAACAAGAAAGATAAAATCTCTTGTGTCCCTATCTTGGGGTTCATTTTGCTTAGTATCATCTTATATGGTCATACGTACATAGCTTTTGACCTCTTTATATATACTACATTTTCTTTACCCATTGATGGTCACCTAGGCTGAATCCATGATGTGTGTATTGTATCATAGTAAACATGGGTCACTGACACTCCTGACAACTAGAAATATCTTCCAAGTTTCGTCTTTGTCAATCTGACAGGTGAATAATACAGCTACCTCATTAAAAAATATTTTCCATACATTTCTTTCCATAGTAGGAACACACCTTATATGTACCTATTGATACTTGTAATTTTTGTTTCCTTAGCACACTAATTTTGACTTTCTTTCAATACTTTCGTAGTTATTCTTTTAAGAAATTTAAACATAATAAATCTCTTTCCCATATACCAAATGATAAAACACATTTTAAAACATTTTTCTTTTCCTCTAATCTTTTTTTTCTATTAGAATAGTCAATGAGAAAGTTCAAGCAGCCACATGGAGAGGTCATATGTAGTTGTAGTCCAAACTAAGGTCTCAACCCACACCAAGTATCAAAAACAAGCCAACAATTAGCTTCCAGATAATCTCAATCCCTGGCCATTGAGTCTTCCTTAGCCATCAATTCTTCCCTGCAAACACTTCAGATGTCATGTAGCAGAAGGAACATGTCCCTAGGTTAACCCAGCTCAATTCTTTCTCGGAACACATAGGCATGTCCATCATTAAGTTTAGGGGTGGTTATTTCCACAGTAATGGTGACTGTAAAAGCAGTGTTTCATATTCTCATCCATGTCCACATTTCTAGTCTGATGATCTGCCATGATCCTTCTAAACAGCCTCTCTACTTCCAAAGGAAATGGTTGAATTTAAATCCTCTTCAAAGACTATAGCACAATACCCTTTTCTAGACCTTGAATAGCTGAGAAAAATCAAGGAAGGGTCACTTCTCTCAAACTGAGCTAGTGAGATTGTGGGAAAATAGAATTTGAGTGATGAAGGCCTGATTTGATGAAAAAGTAACACATATGGATGAATACTTTACTTCTGAGGAACACAGGTGCTGAGACTTTTCTTGTTGCCATATGCTTAGGATATTTGACTTCCCTGGTATTGGTAAACATACATATAATTAGCGGATTTATAGAGACCTTTGTTTTCTCACTATGGACTTCACTCAGGTCATGTTTCAGTTTTTAGAACTATATGTATTCATACTTTGCTTTCAAGGCTCTCAAAATTCCAATTCTCAAATGTTAGTTTCTTTTGAAAAGGTGCTTGAATTCCTAAGGTTGAATTTATGTTTTTTAACCCAGTGACTTCTGTTGTACCTCACACATGCCTTTATAAACAATTTTCCTCATAGATTGTTAATTATTTAGTACATGGTTGTTCTCTAGGATGAGGACAGACAGAATCGACTGACAATTGTACAATATCAGTTATTTATTCTTATCCTATAATGTATTAAGTTATACCAGCTTCATATTGTTTTACCTAAACTTATAAACCTGAAGAAAATACATTGTAGTCTCTACTCAGAAGATAAATAAACAAACATTTATTATTCTTTGCCATGTCTAAAGAATACATCCTAGGAACATTGAAAGTCACCTCTAAATTGAAAAGATCTGGCACACAGTCTATTTTTAAGATTCTTGCCACTTAGAGATAAGAGAAGCTCATACGGCAAAATACTCATGACTATATGGTGGATGGGGTCATATGTAACCAGGTAAAGTTTTCCAAGAGAGAAGTAATTCCCTTTAAATTGATGAGTATAATTGACTATAACCCAATTTCTGAATATTTGGGAAAAGCTATGCGTAAATATCAATTTAAATTACTATATTAGTAGTAATTTAAATTAGTAAATTAGTAAAATTAGTATGAAATATGAGTTTTGAAATGAAAGGTGTTATAGTAATACTGACACTTGTATCTTCCTGAGAAACAAAATAGGATAATGCAAATTTATACAATTTGTTTATAACAGACAAATATAATCTATCCTTCATAGACATGAGACAAAACATGAGTCATATGTAAATTAAGGACAGAATTTATAAAATGAGTAAAATATAACGACATAGCTTAGAAAACCAGCAAGTAAGCATTTTGGAGGAGAGACATAGGAGGTAATTTTTAAATAGTAAAAATTATGTTTCAGGGAACATAAAAATAAAGTTTATAATGAAGGAGAAATTAGGTGAGTGTGTGTAATGTGGAATGGAAATGGGGAGAAAAGTGAAAATTGGCTTTGATTTTCTGAAGCAGCAGATTATGAACTAGCTCAGTGACAATTTCTTTCTACAGTTATCATGGCACAGCAGGAATCCAGACATCTCAGTTTTGTTGTAATTTTTTGCCATTTAGAAATGGAATGTGTGAGGGAATTTATTCTATTTAAAACAAAAAATGGAATTTTAAATGCGGTGTCGTGAAGAGAGATTTGAAATATTAATAACCTGATCTACATCCGATTTCTCTGTGAAAGAAAAGCAACAGAATTTCCATGAAGCTCAAGGGGTTTGGAATTAGTTTGGAAAGCTACTAGGGCATGGAACATTACCACAAAATCTTTGAGGGCTGAAAATGCCTAGTCGGGAATGAGTTTCTGTCTGATCTAAAAGGGAATAATGAAAAGAACTAGAAGCAAATTGAGCAAAGGAAACTTTATCCTCTTATCAAAAAATTGCTCAACAGTGACAGAGGAACAGAGCCCCAAGGAAGTGCTAAAAACTTGATGAAATGAATAATTTGAACCAGTTTGTGTCCCACTGAATAATCCTTCTAGAAATCATGCAAATATCTTCCCTAGGCTGGGTGTGACAGGAACCATGTACCTGGCATTGTTTTTGCTCTGATTTATGGTGATCATAAATGGATCCGATTTGCATTTATCTCGGTTATTACTATTGGATCTGGAAAATATGAATAGATGTTGAATTTGGGGAAAACAAAGGAGAATAAATCATTTAAATGTGGGAAAACTAGGAGGATCTAAAGATGTATTGCCATCCAAATTCCTCATTGTAACACTTAAACAACTTCCTCCTCAACACAAGCGAACAAAACTCAAACCTAATACTCAACCATAAGTGACTCACTGGAGTCATATCATTTGATAATGGCAAAGGCAAGTCTAGGACATACTCCCTCAATGCTATGCCACTTCTGCTTCCCATACTCAGGGGACATTGTGATTCACATATACAAATACACACCAACAGCGATGGTTCCAGAGTCTGTTGGCACTTCCTGGAACTCCAGCTGGAGTGGGAGCCAACCTTGACTACTGAGACACCTGCGGGATATGGCCTTTGTGACCAGACACAAGGTGCTCTAACACATATGCCTGCCTACTTTCCCTCTGCTTCTGGGAAGCAAATGATGGATCAGTGGTTATAATCCCATTTCCTAGAGAAAAGGATGGTGACACTCCCAAGTGTTCAGGTGCCAGTGCACAAGAAGGTCACCCATCATGTGCCACGCCTACTCCAGTGGAGTCTGCTTAGCATGGGAAACCAGCTTTCAGACCTGAGAATGGGGCTTCAGAGACCTATCTCTGAGTATTGGGACTTCAAAGAGGCCTACCTCCTGGAAAGGCTGGCAAGCCCCTGGGAAAGATGTGTTTCTGTTTTTCTTCTCTTCACTGTATAAGAGTGCCTATTAATCTTTTACTGTTTCTGCTGTTCATTGTACTTACTCATTGTCAACGTTCCCTTATTCAAAGCTTTTTCTTAAGAGTGTTGACGACTCCAACATCTGATGAGTGTCTTAAAAATATGACTAACTCACCAGAGTTAAGTGCTACCCTGAAACCCCTCTTATGGAGACTAGTAGACAAGTCATAAGTAAATATAAAAGTATTGGGGGTTTCACAAAGTCACTTCAGCAGAAGGAATTGTTTGTAAGAAATTTACAAGAAGCTGTAGGCATGGCTAGAACAGAAGGAATGTATGCCAATTGCTGAGATAACTACTTAGGAGAAAGAACTTCCTGTTACTCTCTTTCATTTACTAAGAGACTTGCTAGATCTAGGCCTCCATGACCTTACTATTAAAGAAGGAACAGGAAAGATCTTATGAGACAGTTAAGGCCTCTATAGAAATAAGGTAATGGTTAGATGGTGACAAACATCGAAACCCATTATATTTCTTAGAGATAAGCCGGAAACAAGTGCCTATCAGGCGACCAGCTGGTGACCACCCAAGAATGAAGCCCTGCAGCAAGATTGTGTAACCTTTTGCCCTTTTTTTTTTTAAAATTTTATTTTATTTTATTTGAGAACATACTGTACAGAGGGGCTACAATTACATGGGCAGGATAATGCATACATTTCTTACCAAGCATTGCAGCCTCCTCCTTTGTTTACCCTTCACCTCCCTTCCCAGCCTCCCCCCTCCCCCCACCCAATTATACCCCCCTCCCCCCCCACACCGACATTGTAAAGCTGGTTTTGACATGACATTTTGTACTTCTCATTGTTGCAACAGGTCCACCTGAATCCTTAAACGACTTGTTTGTCCCCATCTCCTCCACATGTTATACTGACATCAAATATAGTTTGGAAAAAATTATATTAAGTGAAGTAAGCCAGGCCCAAAGAAACATAGGTCCCATGGTTTCCCTTATTTGCAATATCTAGTATAGGTATGAGTCAAGCGGAAAAGGTCAGATAATGTGATGTTAGGAAAATGAACCCTTAAATATGTATTTTAATGTTTTCGTTTCTTTCATGCATGTGTTTCTAACCTTTTGCCCTTTCTTATGGAGACTTTTTGCTATAAAAGTTTGTTATCCTCTGCATTAAATCGCACTCAGCATCCACTCCTCTTGTGTGTGGGTTGTCTGTTTGCCATCTCCCCCCTATTCCAGGTTCCTCCCCTAGGTGTCCTCCTTAGTCCCGACAGAGCCGGTCCGTGGCAATCATGGTTTCAGATGGACACGGGAGGGGGGAGGGGAGAGGACTGGGCTGTCTCAACACTCAAGCCCAACCTGAGGTCAATTTCTGCTGGCCAATGACATGAAGAGACATGAATGCTAATGACACTGGTTACATGGATAACATGGACACAATTTTTCTGTAAGTTCATTTATACTGTTTTCAAAAGCATGTTTTTTTTTCTTAGAAAAGTATTAGTGGACCTTGATTCTGTATTCTAAGATTACTGCTTTTAACTTTTAAATATTGCTTTTAATTGAGATAACAATCATATGCGTTTGTGGGGTAACATCATGTTTTGATATGCTTACAGAGTGGAATGATTAAATTAGGCTTACAACAAATTCATGGTCTCATATGCTTACATTTTCATGAGGACACTATTTTGAATATACCCTTAACAATGTTGTATTGAATTCTTTATTACTTATTATTTGTCACTGTTTCATGACCAAGCATCTTCTTTGTGGATATTTTGTGTCCTTGGATTAATTTTTCCCATTCCTAATATCCCCTCCCAGCATGTGGTAATTGGAACTCTACTCTCCTGTGAATTCACCTTTTTTAGATTCCACATATGAGCAACAACAGTGGGTATTTGTCTTTCTGGGTGTGACTTACCTCATTTAGAAAAATATTGTCCACATTCCTCTATGTCATAGCCAATTACAGCATTCCTTTAAGCTCATACATTTTTTAAGGCTCAATATTGTTCTATCATGTATATATACCACATATTCATCCACTGATGGGTGCTTACACTGCTTCTGTATTATTTCTGATGATATATTTTTTATTGGTTTGCCGATGTCTTTCTTATTAACCAAATGCATTGCTAAGAAGAAAATCCTAGGAAAGCTATATTTCAATATACAATGTTCAACTGGATCATAGCAGTCAAAAGAAAGTGGAGATTGAGAGAGATCACTTCTAGCTTGGAAGGAGGTATAGGTGGTAACACAGAAAGAGGATTTAGAGTAAGATAGAATACTTTAGTCTGGATTGTTAATGCTACTCATTATGGGCTACATTTGTTTTTCCTTTCCTTTTTTCCATTTATTTGCATTTTACTTACCAGTAATATCCAGGACTGTTCAGTGCATTTTTCTCTATTGGCTTGCATTTTTGGTTTTATTGTCATCTACAGAACTAGGTCCTTTCTGTGATTAATTTTTTCCCTTTTTTTCTGTATTGATATTGGGGTTTGAATTCAGGGAAGTGTTCTACCAGTGACTCTTATCTCTAATCCCTTTCCTAATTTTTGAAGGGTTTTTTGATCTTGTGGTTGATGATTTTTAATCTTTTAAGTTATAGCTTGATTTTTTGTGCATTTTTTGGTTAAAACATACAGAGCTCTTCTCTGGAGATTTTTGTTAAGTTTCTATGTCATTGAAACAATCATCATTGTCATCATCATCACCATCATCATCAGAGCAAAGTTTATTTTTTTGGTGTCCCTGCGGAATCTTAGAATTGTTTCCAGGGTCAGATGCTTCCCAGAAGCATTTAGTTTTTCTTCCTCATCCATTTATATTCTGACTCTGCATCTCCTTCCAAGACTTCTAGTTGTTGATACTAATAGGCACAGTTGTTGATACTAATATGATACTGAGCCCTACTGCCCTCTTGCATACAACATACTTTAGATGTTGGGTTTTGAATCTTTTATCTCTGGAGTCCCTCTGTATCTTTGATTAGAGAATTTAATCTATTGATATTTAACATAATTATTTGTAGGCAATGTCTTACCTTTGCCATCTTGTTAATTGTTTTGTTTTGTCATTTCCATGTTTCTTCTTTTCTTCTGTTGATATCTTAGTTTGTGATGTTTGTTTATTTTTAGGGAGTGATACAATTTAATTTATTTCACTTTGTCTTTTGTTGTACCTATTATTTTCTTAAAAACATCATACCATCTTAATTTTCTTGTATCTTACTGCTTATTATTAGATTAACTCAATTATTTAATCAATTCTTAAGGTATAAGTAAACTTAATTTGATTGACAAACAGCAAAAGCCACAACAGTGGCAAAGTCAAAAATGATAGACCTGATATATAAGGTAAGTACAGATACATGATCATGTTGTAGTGAAAAGTAAATTATGTATATTATTTGGGATTTTACTTTTTAGGATTTTCCTCTATTTTTAAGGAAGGCAGAGGTAGTGATTTAATCTGGGACATGAAAACAATGGAGTGTTTCAAAGTTGAAAAATACTACTACATGCTTGCCTGCTGAGGGGAAAAGCAATGCTGCTGATGGTGCTGAGGACTGTAAAATCTTTGCACGTGTGAGAAGAGAATGGCATTCAGAGCACAAATTCAGAGGCTGGCAGGAGAAGCCACACGCTAGTATTAAAATAAACTATGCTGATTGGTTCAACTTTCAGTGGAAGAACTGGGAGTCAATGATACAAACAGCACAAACATGACATCATTGGATTACAGGAATGATGGCAGACAGAGGAAGATTGATCACAGGTTAAGAACAAAAGCAATGGGGTGAAGAATACCTACCATATGATTTTTATCTGTTCAGCTGCAAGAGAAAGATAATGTAGTGGCTCAGGATCGAAGGTAGAAGAGGATGATGAGACTTTTGTGTGTCAAACAGGTGATTCTGGGTGCAGCTGAGATTTCTAGGGTATTGATAGCAGATTACTATCCATTTTCCCAAAGATAGCATTGAATGTTTTCAGTAGAAAAGATAGTAAAGAGAGCAATAATAGAGAGAGGAGGAACCCACAACAAATTGAGCCCTGGGACATTCCAGCATTAAAAAGTGATGAAGTGGGCTGGGAAGGTGGCTCAGTGGTAGAGTGCTTGCCTTGCATGCATGAGGCCCTGGGTTTGATTGCTCAACATCACATAAGCAGAAAAAGCCAGAAGTAGCACTGTGGCTCAGGTGGTAGAGCACTAGCCTTGAGCTGAAGAGCTGAGGGACAGCGCCCAGGCCCAGCGTTCAGCCCCCACAACCGACAAAAAAAAAAAAAAAAAAAAAAGGTGATGAAGTGTAGACCAGGAAAGGCGGGCTGGAAGGTGATATTCAATGGAATTAAACCAACGATATTCTCTTTCTTTTTGTGTGGGGCTATCCATTGCAATACTTGTAGGAGTGGAGATACTATATATAGTTTTTGATAGTTTCCAAAAGTATTCAAAGTCACATCAGTGCATGAATACTGTTCTGAGCTTTAGTATAGTTGTATCCACTTTTTTTTTTTTGGATAAGATGGTTAGGAAATCTTTCTGAGACTGTGCCATGGTTTTTTTCTCCTCATAACTTCTCTCTCGTCAAGTAATCTTAACATCATGCCATTCTTTGCCTACTAGTGGCCATGGCTGCTAGTTTTTCAGAGGAATAGATCCTAAACTGATATTTGTCAGTGCTATGTAAGATGTTATTATGTATTTATAAGTGTGCTGTAGATCAGTTCCATGCTCTTGGACATCCAGTTATCTTAGTCATCCCCTTCCTCTGGGCATTCTTCTGTGACCTTGTTCCTACCAAGCAGGATGCTTCCTCCTTTTCTCCACATTTCCAGAGCTGTTCATGTGAATTTAGCTCATAGCTAACTCAGTTACCTTGTGTTGATTCTCCTCTATTAATTGTCCACATCACAAACACAGCATTAATCCCACCTCTAAATATAAATAAGATATAATAATTCTTGTGATAGCAATTCTTTTTATTTGTCAGTCATGGTGCTTGAACTCTGGGCCTGAGCGCTGTCCCTCAGCTCTTTGGCTCAAGGCTAGCGCTCTACTACTTGAGCCCCAGCACCACTTCCAGCTTTTTCTGTTTATGTGGTGCTGAGGATTGAACCCAGGGCCTCATGCATGTGAGGCAAGCACTCTTCCACTGACCCACCTTCCCAGCCCCAGAAATTCTTATTAGAGTAATTCTTATTGGAATACTATATAATTCTTATTATATTACTAAATGTAATTATATTGTCCAAAACTAGAGATGAAAATATAATATCCAACTAATGTTATGCTGTTGTCATTCCTCTTTCCAAAACAAGTGCAATGCTGAAAAATGTTATACATGCCCATTGAATCTATGGGTGTTTTTTAAAAAGCTATTAAAGAGTAGTTTAGGCATTGCAAAACTTATGCAAATATTTTTATTGATTTTACCTAATTTACTTGGAAATCATGCAATGATATAATGAATGCATGTTTTTAATGCACAGTGATTTAAAATAGTTTTTCTTGCCTTAGAAATTAATCAGGAAAATGTAAAAGTAAAGGTTTATGGAGATAGCTACCAATGAGTATAAAATGCTATAAATGAAGTATTTGAAGTATACTACACCATTTGTAGAAGTTTAGCTTGGATAACATTTTTGCCAAAAAGAGAAATAATGTTGTTGAGAATTTTAGAATGTAAAAATTGTTCTATCATCCAAAAATGTATCAGGGAACTAGGCAAGAAATGAGAATCAGTCAACCATTTAACTTTCTCCTAAACACTGAAAACAAAATCCCAGGAATAATCCATTGTAGTGATGTCATATTAGGTCATTTAACAGTAATGTGCTGATTGTGAAGCAGCTTTTCAGGCAGAACAGTAACTGTCAAAATGCCAGGGTTTCTCCATTACAGTTCAGGAGCAAATCCACTGCTCTTCATTAAAATCATGTTGAGTTTAAATGATTCCTTTGTTTGTCTTGGCCCTGTTTAGCACAGTGAAAAGTAGCATGTGGAAGGAGCCTCATGATCAGTATCATTCATTGTTTCCTTTCAAACAACTCATAAAGCTGTCCATGGAAGCCTGTACTAGGTCATAGTATTTACTGGGTAAGTTTTGAAAGGAGTCACAGTACTGGGTAGTAAATATAAACTTTCCGCAAAGACTTACGGTTTAAAATGACCATTTCTGTTGCTCTGTGTGCATTCAGGATAATGTATAAACACTGTACTGTTAATGACAAATGAGTCAAAGCTTAAAATGAAACCTTTTTCCTTCCCAAATTAAATTAGACTTCTTTCTTGAAATTTCCAAATCTTCCTTTTGCCCTTACTTTACTTTCATCTATTTTATACTCTGGTGTGTGTGTGTGTGTGTGTGTGTGTGTGTGTGTGTGTGTGTGTGTGTGTGTGTGTGTGTGTGTGTGTGTGTGTGTGTGTGTGTGTGTGTGTGTGTGTGTGTGTGTGTGTGTGTGTGTGTGTGTGTGTGATACTGAGGATCAAATTCAGGCCTCATACATGCTAGACAAATGCTCTTCCACTGAGCTACATTCACACTCTCCCCTTTTTCTATTTTTTTCTCTTAAAAAAAGACATATATATATATATATATATATATATAATTTGAGAGAGTCTTGACAAGTTGTCCAGCTGCCCTTGAATTTGATATGTAGCCCAAGCTGGCCTCAAACCCACAGTTCTCCTGTCTCAGCCTCCTTCATGCTGGGATAACAAGTATGTACTTCTTTGCATGACATACTCTTTTCCTTATTTGTGACTAAAAGCATTTTAGAAGCCTTGCATCCTTTTGGAAAAAAAATTTATTGTAAAGATGATGTTTAGAGGGGTTACAGTCACATGAGTTAGGTAATGAGTATATTTCTTGTCAAACATTTTACGCCTTCCTTTGTTTTTCTCCTTCTATCCCTGCATTCTCCACCTCTCCCGCCCCCTACCCCTACCCCTGAACATAGTGTCTTGTGAATATCATTGTTGTATGGGTCATGCTGTGTCCTTGTTTCAACCTTTTGTTATTTCCTTCCCCTCCCCAAATTAGATAAATGTATATACAAGATGCAGGGCACCAAAATCAAATACAGTGACAAGAGGGGATATGCCACAGGGGGAAGAACATACAAGGGAAACAAAAAAAAATCTCATAGTACATTAAAAACAACAACAACAAAGAAGAACCTCTTGCATCCACATCTTAGGGTCATTCTACTTCATTATCTTATATGGTCATACGTACATAGCTTTTGAGCTTTTCTGTTCATCTAATAAGATTATCCTAGAGATATATTAAGCCAGACCCAAATGCAGATTTCCCTGCATTCTTTTCTAAAGTTCTTTTAGTGGTACTCTGCTTGAACTCATATACTCTGCCAGCTGTGTCATACCTCCAGTCTTTATGTACTGATCAGTGTTGAGACAGGATCATGCCATTGATCCAAGCTGGTTTGGCTGGTGATCCTTCTATTTAAGTTTTCTGAATGCCTAGCCATTGTCCGTGATGGGGGTCAGGAGAACTTTACCCAGACTAGCCATGAACTCCTATCCCCTGATCTCTGGCTCTTGAGTAGCTAAGATTACAGGTATGAGCCACTGGGATGTGACAGAAATCTATACTCTTACCTCCTAAGACCATATACTGACCCCACCTATCAAAAAATTCTAACAAAAATGACAAAATAGATGGCACTATTTTGCTCTATGTTCAATTTCAACTTTTATGTGAAATGATTTTACCTCCTCAAGAAACTTGTAGCTATACATGAAAGATTCATTTCTGTTCCAGGAAAAGGAGCAAGTTATTAACAATTAGTAGAAGACACAAAAAGGTTAAAAAAATCTATGTAATATTATATATAATTCATCCTAACTTGAAGGGATTTTAAGGTTTGCACTTTCATTTTTTTTAAAAAAAGGATTGTGCCTTAAAGAAGAAAGAAATCCTATTATTTGTTTCAACATAGAAGGAATTAGAAGGATGATCTGTTGAATGGTGCAATCCAGGTACAGAAAGCCAAATACTTCATAATCTCACCTATGGATCCATCTAAGAGAAGTGAACTCAGGAGCGGAGAGGAGAAAGGTGACTATAGAAGTTGGAGAGGGAAGGTGTTAGAGGTCTACAAAACATATTGATCAAAGAGTAAAATACTATTGTTCAGAGGAAGAATCTATCATCTGTCTATTTGTCTGTCTGACTGTCCTTCTATCTATCCATCTATCATCTATCACTATCATTTACTTAAATATTTTCGTATTTTTTCTCTCTATTCACACATTTCACATTGTACTCCATGAATTCATATGATAATTTTGTCATAGGGTATTTTTTATTTAAAAATGAAAACAAGAAAAAAATTATTGATGACATATATTTATGTAACTAGGAAGAGACTTATCCACAATTTTGACCCTGATTCTACCAACACAATCAAAAGGCTGAATTAATATGCCAAATAGGCTGTTTAAACTCACAGCTTTCTCACTAATATATTTACAGGTATGGTCAGGGAGGCATTCTACATATGACTTAAAACTTTAAATTGTAATTATGGCTAGTGGATGGTTCTCAAGTTTTTCTTTGTTTTATCATCTATGCTTAGCTGATAATTCAGTTTGACTGTTAATTTCTTAGTGCTCAAATGACAGCTTTATGAATGTCATAGGTTAAAAGGAGAAAATGCACCATCAGTTTGATTAATATTTGGAGCTAATGGGAAATGAATGATTGATTTTAATCTCTTTCAGTAAAGCAGTTGGGCCAGAGCAGTGACCCACAGGAGAACAAAGAAAACTGACACAGCATTTGGAGAGGCAGCCCCATCACCAAGTTTCTGCAGTGTGACATCTCCTTCCAGCTCTGGCTTGACATTTAGTTAATGACTGTTATCATATCAGTTTATTGCAGATTAAACAGATATTTCTCACAAAGCTCCTAAAGTAGTTCTGACTACCACTGCACAATATCTTGACCAATCAACCAGGATGGCTAAAATAAAAAATTGCAAATAATACTGAACATAAGTCCTAAATGTGGAATACCTGGAACTCATAGATTGTTGGATGGTTATAAAAAAAGAATCTCAGTAAATAAGTGAAAGCATGATAAATTATATAGGACTCTAGTCATTCAGAGAGGCCAAAGGAGGATATTCATAGGAGTGGCTGACGAAGGCTTAATAGCTATGTGCATACGATCATATAAAATAATATTTTATAAAATGAACTCCAAGAAAAGGAAATGAGATATTTTCAGTTGTGATTGCTGCGGTTTTTGTTTTCTTTTCCTTTTGTCACGTGTGTTAGTTGGTTTGTATTTGAGAGGGGAAGGTAGGCACAGAAAAAGTGGAACAAAGGATGAACAAATATTTGAAAATAAATAAATGAAATATTAAAAAATATCAGATGCATATATGAAAGAAGCACAATGAAACCTGTTGTAAAACTTATGTATGCTAATAGAAAATAATACATTATCAATCCCAGTTAATACTAGAGCCTATCTACATTTAAAGTAAAAAAAATTACATATTTGTCAGTCTTGATCCTAAAGCCTAATCAGGAAAATTATCTTATTAAATATATGACAAAATCAGTGAAAATTTGGAGCAGATTATATAATTTTAATTTAATGAAGAAATATCATGTGTAGCAGATATAATAACAAGTTAAAAGTAGTAATATATATGTATATATATTCAAATGACCTCATTTACTTCAAGCCTCTGTTGTCTCAAATGAATATCATAAAAAAGAATAAATTAAAAATGACTTTTACTTTCCATAAAAAAGGTAAGGACCTTTTATTTGCGCTGTAACCAACAAATAGAACCAAATTTATTCATACTATGGTGGTGTAATGATATCTTGATTTGATGAAATAGTATCAGTAAAAGTATTTCTTTAACAATTTAAATATACAATAATAAAGATATATAATAACAAAATATATAATGTATAATATAATAATATCATGTTTTAACATTAGTTTTTTTAAAATGTGGTTGTACATTCAGATGTTTAGTTAAAAATCATTTATCTTATTTTGAATTATCTGTTTATGTCTGATGTCCATGTAATTATTTGAATCCTGATGTTGGTTGTGAGACTGATAAAAACAATACAACATAAGAACTAGTCCTATCTATGTTATTTGTTCGATTCCATTTATTTCTTTTTACTTTGCCCTTTAGCCAAAGTTATGTTAGTTCTACATTTTAGACAGCATATGTAAAGTTTAAATTGTTCTACACACATTGTCACTGTTCCATTAGTCTTCTTTTTTTTAAAATACCTTTTTTATTGTATAAGTAATGTACAGAGGGGTTACATGAGTAAGGTAATGAGTACATTTCCTATTAAGCATTGTTATTTCCTCCTTTGTTTTCCCCCTACCATCCCTTCCCTCCCAATCTCCCCAACTCCTTCCTCCCTCCCCACCACAAGTTGTAAAGTTCATTTTCAACATAGTGTCTTGTACATCTCATTGTTACAATGGGTCAACCTGTATCCCTATTTAAGCATTTTGTTTTTTGCCTTCCCCTCCCCAAATTAGAAAAATGTATATACAAGATGTAGAGCACCAAATCAAATACAGTGAAGACAGGGGTTATACCGTGGGGAAAGAACATACAAAAGAAACAAAAAAATCACATAGTACATTATAAGTACATTAAAAACAATAGCAAGAAAGAAAAAACCACTTGTGTCCCTGTCTTGGATCTCTATTTAAATTTTTATACTTAGGTTTTCCTTTTTTAGTGCTGTCCTATGGCTTGAACTCAGGGCTTATGTGTTGTGACCGGACTTTTGAGCACAAGGCTAATAATGCTCTACATTTGAGCCCAAGCTCCACTTCTGGCTTTGAAGAGAATTCTCAAATCCCAGTCTCCTGAGTAGTTACAATTACAGGATTACCAACCACTGGCACCTTCCTTACACTTAACTTAAATGATACTGGAATTTATTTTGTGTATGGTATTTCATGTGATATAATCTTCCTATTAGTTTTTACTTCTGCATGCCATCAAATAAATTAAGCTAAACCAAACCAATTTCCACCACAGTGAGAGATAAGACTCACCCATAATTTTGATTGGTGGCAAATATAATGTGATGATGAATTTAGTGAATTCAATGGTGTCAGAGTCTATGATTTTGTTGGCTTACTTTTACTTTTTTAGTAATTTTTATTTGTGTGTATTTTCATTCTTGAATAAATGTACTACTTGAATCAATCAAATTTGCCTCTGCTATTACTCTTGTTGGCTAACTCCTTTTTAAACAAATTATTTTTAATTTAAAAGGTGTTATTGTGTATACACAGGTTACACGAATCAGGTAATGAGTAATGACTATATTCTTTCTGAATCATGTCTCTCCTCTCTGGCTGGCTCCTGGTTTTTCCCTCTTGTCCCCACCTACAAGATATTGAGTTCAATTTCCACACAGTATCTAGTGAGTATCACTGTTGTATTTGTTCATCCTTGTTCCACTCTTTATGTGACCTTTCTGATGCTCCCCAAAACAAGCAAATTAGAAACAAGACAAAAGGAGAAAAAAACAACCTTTAAAACAATTTTAACTGGTTTTTATATTCTGTTTTCATGCACATGTGTAGAGTTCTTTAACCATAAAAATTCCCACTGCATCATCTTTTTACCCCACCCTCCTGTTAGTGGGCATCCCTAAACAATGCTCTATTTTACAATTGTGTTGTTTCTCTCTTTCTCTCTCTCCTTATATATGTGTACATAAATATACATATATTATGCATAAGCAAGTATAGTTTTATATTTTATATATTATGTATTTTGTATATTGTTTTATGTTATATATGTTTCTATAAGGACATATAGATACATATATGTTTATATTATGTAATGTATTGCATAGAATATTTTATGTTATATAAATTATATATAGTTATTATATATTATGTTATATATTCTATTGTATATTATATATCATGTTATATATTCTATTGCATAATATAAATTATATATAAACTATTTACATATTCTATATTCTATAGTTTGTACATATATTTATGGACCTATATTATCTATGTATATTTATAGATATTTATTATGTTTCTATAGATCTTGATATTATATGGAGATAAATATATATATATACATAGAGATGTTTATATAAATTCGAGACTGTGTATGAAAGAGAACATTTGGGCCATGGCGGATACAGCGGCTACAGCACCGGCAGCGGCGGCCAGTGCCGCTAAAGCCTGGACAGATGCACAGCCTTTCCAGTTGGGCAAGCCCCGCTTCCAGCAGACATGCTTCTATGGCCGCTTCAGGCACTTCTTGGACATCATTGACCCTCCCTCGCACACTCTTTGTCAGTAAGAGACGTCCGAGAGAAGCCGTGCAACTACTAGAGGACTATAAACATGGGACCCTGCGCCCGGGGGGTCACCAATGTGCAGCTGCATCAATGTGCAGCTCTGGAGTGCACAGAAAATCAAGCAGGCTATTCTACATCCGGACACCAATGAGAAGATCTTCATGCCTTTTAGAATGTCAGGGTACATTCCTTTTGGGACACCAATTGTCGTGGGTCTTCTCTTGCCCAACCAGACCCTGGCATCCACTGTCTTCTGGCAGTGGTTGAACCGGAGCCACAATGCTTGTGTTAACTATGCAAACCGCAATGCTACCAAGCCAGGGCTACCTAGGGCCTGTCATCAATGCTGTCTCCATTGCTATGAAGACAGAGGGCAGACTACCCAGCAATGGGCTTGGGCCAGAGCCAGTGGAGAATCAAGCCTCGGGGATCTTGTCCCACCCTTGATCCCATCTTGTACGGAAACCCCACTCAGGTAGCCTTCAGTAGCCAACTCTATGGAACAAAGCGTCTCTTGACAACTTTATCATTTCATACACGAATAACACTATGAAGATTCAACATTGATTATTAGAAAATGCAAATCAAAACACATTCACAGCTAGGCACTGGTGCCTCATGCCTGTAATCTTAGCTACTTAGAAAGCTGAGATGTGGAAGATTGTGATTTGAAGCCAGCCTGAGCAGAAAAGTCTGTGACACTCCATCTCCAATTAACCAGCAAAAGCCTGGTTGGAAGCATGGCTCAAGTGACAGAGCACCAATCAAGCAAGCAAGTAAAGAAAGCAGAAGGCCCTGAGTTCAAACCCCAGGACAAAAAATATTTTAAACATATTCACATGTAATGAGAGAAGTTTCAATGTACTAAGCCTTTGATAAAAGTCCTTTCCTCATCTTTTCCATGCCATGAAATAAACACGAATTCACTATGATGTAAAAAAAAAAGAGAGAGAATATCTGATATGTTCTCAGTATGGCTTATTTTACTGAATATGGTCATTTCTAATTTCACTCATTTTTTTTTGAAGATGACACAATTCTATTCCTGTTTGTTGAATGATATGCCAATGCACATCTTTTCCATTTCTCCATTTTTTTGTTTGTTCATTTGATGACAGACATGTAGGCTGATCCCAGATTTGGTCTGATCCCAGATTTGGACAGTTATGAATAGTATTTGTATAAATATGATATGCAGGTATCTCTATTCCTATGCTGATTTAAATTCCTTCTGATATAACCCCAGGAGTGGTAGAGCAGGATCATGTAGTAGTTTTATTTTTAATTTTTAAAGAAATTCCATGCTTATTTCCATACTGGCTATACTAATTTAAATTCCTACCAGTCGTGTACACGTGCTATTTTTCCTCTCATACTCAGTAACATTTGTTGTTTGTTTACTCAATGATTATATTTCTGGCTAGAGTGAGATGAAATCTCAATGTAATTTTGATTTTCATTGCCCTTCTGGCTAAATATATTGAACATTTATTAATTTTTTGTTCTTTGTGTGTTTAATATTTTGAGCTCTCTATATATTCTGCATACTAACCCCTCATCTGATGATATTTTCTCCCATTTTGTAGGCTCTGTCTTGATTCTTGTAAGCATTGTTTTTGCTGTGTATAACTTTTATCATTTGATACAATCCCTTTAATCAATTCTTGCTTGTATCACCTGGGCAATTAGAGTCCTATTCAGTAAGGATTATATGTTCTCATATATTCCTTCTATGTTTTTCTCTATGTTTTCAAGTTTCATGTATTACAATTAGATCTTTAATAATTTTGAACTAAGTTTTGTACAGGGTGAGATGTGAGTTTAGCTTCAGTCTCCTACTTGTCAATATCCATTTTTTCTCAACATTATTGATTGAAGAAGCTATAGTGTTCCCAATGTATGATTTTTGGCACTTTTATTGAGAATCCAATACCTGTAAATGCATGGCTTTATTTCTATGTCTTCTATTTCATGGCTATACATGTCTGTCTGGGGGTTAGTACTATGTGGTTACTCTGGCTCCATAGTATAATTCAAAGTCAGGTATAATGGTTTCTCCAGCATTACCCTTTTGTTCAGGATTACTTTGACTCTTTGGGGGTATTTTCAGATTCCATATGAATTTTATGATTGATTTTTCTATTTCTGTGGAAAACGACATTGGAATTTTAATGGGTATTACAACAGATTTTCACAGTGTTAATTCTACTGCTCCATAAATATGTGATGCCTTTTTAAAGTGAGTTCTTTGATTTTATTCATAAAGGTTTAGTATTTCTTATGGAGCTCTTTTACCTCCTTGATTTAACTTATTTTTACATATTTAATCCTTTTCAGGCTATTGTGAATGGGCTCACGTTCATTTTGTCTATAGACAAACGTGCACCTTTTTCTGTTCTGGGGTTAGAACTCAGGGCTTCATGCTTGCTTATCTTTCGTGTTTAGCTGGATCTCTACCACTTAATCTAGACCTCCAGATCAGCTTTTTTGCTAGTTATTTTGGAGATAGTATCTTCTGGACATTTCTGTCCAGGCTAAATTTGAACTATGATTGTTGATTCATGGATAATTCATATCTCCATTTAAAAAATATTTTCTGTAGCTATTCCTCATGATTGATTTCTAATTTTATTCCATTTGGTCTGATAAGAAATGCTTCAACTTGTTATAACTGGTTTTATGTTTTAAAATACGATCTGTTTAGGGGAATGTTCTAAGAAAAACTGAGAAACATATACACATGGATTTTGGGTAGAATGTTCTGCAGATATCAGTGAAATCCATTCCATAGTGTCATTGAATAAGTTTCCCTGTTGATTTGCGTGTGTGTGTGTGTGTGTGTGTGTGTGTATGTGTGTGTGTGCACGTGCACATCCATCCCAGGGGTAGGACACTCTCCTTTTGATGTTGTTGTTTTCTTCAAGGTTTGTGTTCTACTATTTTAGCTATGGCTCTACTTTCAGTACTTTGCTAGTTAATTGCACATGAGTCTCACTGGTATTTCTGTACATGGGACTACATCCTCAGATCTCAGCCTCCTGAGTAGCTAGGATTATAGGTGTGAGCCACTGGGGCCTGGCTATGTCTAGAAGTTGTATGAATTCATTAGAGTGGGCTATTTACATGTTCAGGGAAGCACTCCTGGCGCTCAGCACTGCTCAGAGTGGGACTGCAGAAAGGTTTCTGCCTTTCTTTCATTATAGAGGCTTCTCTTCTTTGTTTACTGAGGGTTGCCTGTGGGTTAAGCAGGGCTTACTTCTTCAACTAGTACTCTCCCCTCCCCTCACCCCATCCCTGCCCAGTTTGTGTCCCCATGGATAGCAAGTATCTAAGCCTAGGCATCCCAGAGTTAGGAGAACAAACAGAAAACTGAATTCTACAACGGTCAAAAGATAACTGAGAGGCCCACAGCTTGCTGGTCTCCTTGCTTACAGACCACCATGTCCCTGTAGGGTACAGCTGCTAGTCAAAAAGGTCTGGACTTCCAGTCCTCATGTGTTTGGCAACAAACCCATGCCAGGTTATAGCTTCAGAGAAGAGCCTCAATGCTTTGAGGCTTTATCTCGCAGAGGAAGAGTTTGTGGGTTTCATGTGATTCAGGAGGTATAGTTCAAGGGCCCTCAGACACAGCTAGCTGTCAACACATATAGTCAAGATGCTTCTATATAGCCAGAGGCTATATAGTTTCCATTACAACTCACTAGCATAGAAGTCCATCATTGCTAAGTAGAGTGGCTTCCTTCCTCTCCACTTTCATGACCAGAGGTCCCTGATGTTTGTAGGGTCATATGAAGCCCTCTCTTTCTCCACAATGACTTCTTAGCACTCTTGCACCCAGACAGCAACAAAGTATTCCAAGATGCCCTGAGCCATAGTTATTCCTTGTTTTCAAGTACCCAGAGTATCTCAATCTCAAATAACATAACCAAGATGTCAACTTAAGCTGTGGAATTTCCTTGAGGATTAAATCAGACTAATATAAAAATCACAAAAGTGATAAGGTCATTACACACTTTAATATTGTAAATGACTAGAGGAATTGGACCTGAATTTAAAATTCTTCAACTGGGTAGTGAGTTATGTTATCTAGATTACCAAATAACAAATGATAATCATATAATTAAGATATAATATAAACTAAACTTGTTTTCTAAGTTTTTCTTCAGTACTTTTATTTTCATTCTTCTTGACCAACATTCTTCTTCAATACTTTTTCATTCATTCTTCTTGTCCAATATCCTTCTGTGCTCTTTAAGCTGATATTTCCATATCCATAGGCTTTTCCTCTGTCTTTACATCATTTTTGTCTAACTTCCTAGTAGCAATTTCTTCCTTTTTCTCATTGCATATGGATGATGAAAGGGATTTCACTGTGTGGGATAAGCTAGGATATCACGTGTAATTTTAGTTGTTTTCCCCCCACCCCCAAAGCTCTGATATATGTTAGGATGAACAGATGGAATAGGTACTGACATTATGCACCTTATGAAAGCTACAAGGAACTTTGTACTAAGTATTTAACATTTGCCTGACAAGGAAAATATGCTGTGCCAAAAGAGAAGAGTCTTGGGTCATGTTTTCAGCTAGACTGCATTCCTTGAGAATTGAAGAAAGTCAATTTTGCATCTCCACAGTTCATTATCATTTTAAAAATAAATAAATTTAAACATCTCATATATTTCTGAAGCTAAAACTTTGCCCTGCTTTAAAGATCTTATTTCAAAGCACATAGAGCCTTGCTTCCAAGTTTGTGACCTTTTCGATTTACTTAATATAATATTCCTTCCTAAGATGCTCAATAGTTACTTTGCTATTCTATTTATTTATTTATTTTTATTGTGAAAATACCGTACGGAGGGGTTACAATTACATGAGCAAGGTAATGAGTACATTTCTTATCAAGCATTATTGCCTCCTCCTTTGTTTCCCTTTCCCATTCTTTCCCATCCTTTCCCATCCCTTCCCATCGCCCCCCCCAAATATACCAAAGTTGTAAAGTTCATTTTCAACATAACATCTGTACATATTGGTGCAATGAGTCCACCTGTATCTCTATTTAAACAATTTGTTTTTTCCCCTTCCCCTCCCCAAATTATACCAACAACAAATACAGTCAAAACAGGGGTTATGCCGTGGGGGAGGGACATATAAAGCAACAAAACAATCACCTTATAAATATGTTAGAAACAATAGCAAGAAAGAAAAAAACCACTTATGTCCTTATCTTGGAGTTCGTTTTGCCTAACATCATCTTATCTGACGATATCAATACTTTTGCCTGAAAACTCTTCCATTGATGTGAAGTCATTTAAAGAGCATGGAGCAGTGGTCGACTGATAGGTACAAAGTACAATGTGTTGGGCTGGATAGGTGGCTCAGTGGTAGAAAGCTTGCCTTGCATGCATGAGGCCCTGGGTTCGATTCCTCACACCACATAAGCAGAAAAAAAAGCCGGAAGTGGCTCAAGTTTTAGAGCGCTAGCCTTGAGCTGAAGAACTGAGGGACAGCACCCAAGCCCAGAGTTCAGGCCCCACCACCGATCTCCCCCCCCAAAAAAAGTACAATGTGTTATAGGCATTAGGAACCTGAATGAGTGGGATGCTTTGATGACTTTCCTGAAATGCTTTGCTCCTTAGCTCCTCCCAGGGTCATTGCATTTTATTTGGAGGATCAGTATATGGCTTACAACAACATGGAATGAAGAGGAAGCATATGCACTTGAATCAACACAAAAACCCAGGTACACTTTCTAAAGCATTGGTATATTCTGTAAATGAGAAGGTGGCAAGACTCAGGGGACACATAAATGGACTGCTACTGACCAACACAGGGGCCTGGGACTGCTTCATATGAAAATTCCAAAGCCTTTTCAAGACCATGGGACAAAGTGGTAACAGGAAGAATTGAAATGAGCTACAATTCTTCACTACCTTTGAATTGATCCCTATTTTCAGAGCTGTCCAATTTTGTTTTTAGGATGGTGCAAATATGGACATATCTTTTATTGTGGAGTCACATGCTCTAAAGCATTGGCTTCTTTAAAATAAATCTTTGCACCACATTCACCCTGATGACCTTCCAATCACTTAAAACCACAGTTTATTTCCAATCAGAAACCACAGAGGCAATTCCCACTCCAGTATTCTGCCTTAGTGCCAGCTTCCTTGTTCTCTGATATTCCTCTCTTCTTCCTCTTACTTGTCCCTATGGCCCATTAATTATGGCAATATTCTCTGGTTCCTGGCTCATACTTAGAAAATGGCCCCCATAAATTTGCTCAGAGCTAAAGTTAACTATAATCTTTCTCTTTGGAAGTCAAGGGTATTATGTAGCAGCTGTTTTTCTGTTAGGTCTACATAGACTATGGTAACTGTAAATATTCTATATAATATTATATACTGACTTACTCCAAGATATCGATTACTATTGTTCTCAAAGCTGAGATATGAAGTAACACTGAGACCATCTTGTAAACATAAGTGCATAGACTGTCGATGAAAGTGATCATTAGAGTGAGATTTTTCTTTGTCATTGCTTTTAAGAGTGACTTACATTTCATGGTTAGCCTTTTGTTTTCTCTCCCACTGAATTAGGATTTTTGTTTTGCTCTACTTATATAGTGATACTTTTAAATGCCATCCTGCCTTTATCCTACCTTAAAGAACTGTTGATATAATTCTAATGAAATTCATTCCTTGTGTTTTTGACCTTTATTTAGCATTAAGCCATTAACATTAGCAAAACACCTGTTGTAGAAATTGCAATTAGATCCAGAATGACTTTTTTAACCATCTGATATCAGAGTACTGATATCAGAGTTGTTGCCAATCTATATATTAGTAGCATTAGAAAAACACCCATTTCCACATATTTGGCATCCCTGCAAATTATGATTTTCTGTGAGCTGAGTAAAGATAGTCTAATCTTAGCAACATCCTAGAGTATATTTAAAGGATCTTTTAAAATGTCAGCTGAAAGCTCAAACAAGTAGAGAACTGGAAAAAAACTTTGCTCCAACCCTTATAACAGGAAAATGCCAAACACACTGCAAGTTTAGGAATTTTCTTGAATCAGTCTGAGAATGGAATGCAGAACAAACACCTAGCACAAAAAATAGAAGTGGGCACCAGTAGGAAAATATATGATCTGTGAATTTGTTTACTTGGACTTAGACAATATAGTGACCAGTAAGACCAAGAGTTAGTATGAGAGTGTAAAGTCTTTGGGGACTAAAGACACTAGTTGTTTTTTCCTTCTTGTAAGATTTTCTTCTAAGAAAGCCACAAATTGCTCATAGGATAGGTTATGAAGAGATTCCCTGTTTTGTGGCTGTTGAAGGTGGGCATTATAATTATTACCAGATCTACATCTTCTGTGTTCAGTATAGAACAAATGGTTTAATTGAAACAGGTTTAAACTAATTTCCTGGTCACTAGTGGCCTTCAATTGTGAAGCTGGTGGGGTGAATATGTTTGGTGATGGAATAGTGGGACCTATGTCTCAGCAATGGATTTAGCTAGGAGGTGAGTACTGTTAAATGCCATTAAAATGTTACTTTGTACAATGAATATATGCTAAAATATGAAAGATTACATATAAAATCCTAGCTATCCTACAGAAATGCATGGAAAGCTTACAAAAGCAACAAAAAGAATGTGAATGTCATGTTAGTTATTTATTGCAAGCAGTCTCAAATTTTTATTTTTCCTTCAAAGAACTAAGCTGGTGGTGACTGGACCATTTTGACTTCTTGATTGAGAGCTATCAGAACCTTCCTCTGTGACTCCCTGTCAGCCCTATAGCTCATTCTTTGGCAACTGGATGGACCGCCACTATGGTGGCCTAACTGCTTTGAATCCCCCATGACTGCTTCAGACACCACATCTTTGGCTTTAGGAAGCCTTCCAGTTACAAGGATTCCATAAATGTTACATGGGCTTCAGGAGAAGTCATTGGTCTATGATAAGCCTCCTGAACTCTAGATAATCCTACCTTTTCTTTCTTTAAGTGGCCATTTCTTTGTACAGTACAGATTGATCAGTCTCCCATCCATCCTATCTCCCCTCCATTGACCCCAACATTGTTTCCTACTTTTTAAAAATGTATGTATACATAATCTGTTACCACTCCATTTCTGTTTGCTGCTCTCTCCAATAAGTGCCCCTTCCTGATATTCAACTTCCTGATATTCATTGTGTTAAACATTAAAAGGGTTACCATGTGAAATGTTACTACTTCCTATGTCATACATTAGTCAGCTTGTTTGCATATAGATGCATATCACCTTGTGTTTGGAAATGAGAGTCTGTATTATATATAATGTTTTTGTGATCCATTCATTGGTTGTAGATTATCCAGGCTATTTTTATAACTTGACCTTTGTGAATGATGTTACAATGAACATGAGTGTACAGGTGCCCTTGTTATCCTAACATACAGTCTTTTGGATTAATGCCTGAGATCATAGCAGTAGTTCCAATTTTAGTTTTGTGAGGAGCCTCCATACCTAGCTCTCGAGTGGTTGTTCTAATTCGCATTTCTACTAAAAGTGCATAAGGGTTACTTTTATCCTGCATCCTTGTTAACACTTATTTTATTTTTATTTGTGTTCCTGATGATGGTCATTCTGAAAAGCATGAGATAAAATTTCAGTATTGTTTTGATTTGCATTTCTTTTATGGCCAAGAATGTTGAACATTTCTCTTTATTTCTCTTTGCATCTACTGACTTCTTAAGGAGCTTAGACTTTTAAACTTTGTCCTATATAATATAATTGTTACTTCCAATTGTTGGACATATAGCTGGCAAAGACTTTCTCTCATTTTGTAGTATGCCTTTCTAGACTGGTGACTTCATCCTTTGCTGTACAGAAGCTTTTTTTTTTGTCGGTCATGGGGCTTGAACTCTGGGCCTGGGCACTTTCCCTGCACTCTTCAGTTCAAGGTAAGCACTGTACTGCTTGAGCTACAGCACCACTTCTGGTTTTCTAGTGCTTTATTGGAGATAAGAGTCTCTGTCTCAGGGAGTTTCCTGCCTAGGCTGGCTTTGAACTGTGATCCTCCATCTCAGCCTCCTGGGTAGCTAGGATTACAGGCATGAGCCACTGATGTCCAGCTTGTATAGAAGCTTTTAACTTGATTGCAATCCAATTTGTCAATCATTGTTTTTATTGTCTGAGCTACTGGAGTTCAGAAAGTGATTTTCCATGTCAATAAGTTCTAGTGTTTTCCCTATTTTACCTTGTAGTTGTTTCAGTGTTTGAGATCTTACGCTAAGGTCTTTGATCTACTATGAATTGATATGCATACAACAATTTTCCCATTCTTCAGCTGTTATCATGCAGAAGTAATGAGAGCATTTCTGTAATGACTTGGCAAAAATCTTGTCATTGCTGTCTATGTGAGGCTTGTAATTGGTGAAACTAGAACTTCTACACAGGCAAGACCATGATAAATCTAGAAGCTGGAAACAAGCATTACATACCCCATTTCTGACTGTATGAATAAGTTGTTTTTCATCCTTTTCCAGTCAATCTAGGATATATTTCTTTCCTGTGTACTACCTTTGTTGTTGCAACATTACCTCAAAAAGGCTTCTCTTGGATGGTCAAATTTGATGCTTGGTAGATATTTGGCAGTATATGGGACACTTATTTGTTGTTCATACCTGTAGGTGAGTTGTTCTTACTGGCATTTAATGAGTATTGACCCAGAATGCTGCTGAAATTCTATATTATTTAAAATATCCTCCCATAGCAAATAATTATTATGGCTTTAAGTATCCACAAGTTTAAACTTTATTAACTCTGATATATTGAAAAACATATATACCGTGCAAAACATAACAGCACTTTCACCACTAAACATTGAATCAATAATGGAGAATTAAATGGAAATGCTGTAAATAAAAGCTCATCCACAAATCTGATAAAGTTGAGGAAAGTATTATTAAACCTGAATAGAGAAAGGATTTTGAGTTAAAAAAAAAAACCTGATTGTAGGACTTGAACTCAGGGCCTGGGCTTTTCTGCTAGAAGCGAGCACTCTGCCACTTCCAGCCACAGCCTCACTTTCAATTTTCTGGTGGTTAACTGGAGATAAGAGTCTCATGGGCTCTCTTGAAAACTGACCCCAGATTTCAGCCCCCTGAGTAGCTAGGATTACAGGCATGAGCAGGCAGCACCAAGTTAAATGTTTTTATCATGGAGAAATGGCAAATGTTTGAGGAGACATATGCTTTCCCTCATTTGAACAGTACATAGTTCACATGTACTGAAACATCACGATACCCCATAAATATATATAATTTTGTATGTCAATTAAAAATGTGCTTAATGTAAAATTCCAATAAAATTTTGGTATGGTGTTGGTGAAAGCAGAGATGTGCATATGAAGGAGAATTTATGTTTATGTTTTATTTTGTTATGAGTGGTATGGGAAATGAATCCGGGGTCTAGCGTATGATAACAAACACACACACACATCCTCTGTCCATCTGCAGAAGTTAGTAGATAGCTGGAGAGTACAAACATACACACACACTATAGACTACTATATTTTTCAACTACCTTGATCAGGGTACAAAGCAATTCAGAGAAGAAAGGATAAACTTTATATTAATGGTGTCAAGATATTAGAAAAGTCATATTTAAAAAAAGAACTCTTTAAGTCCATTTTCTCTCTCTCTCTCTCTCTCTCTGTGTGTGTGTGTGTGTGTGTGTGTGTGTGTGTGTCTGTGTGTGTGTATTAATGCTTGAACTGAGAGTTTTGTGCTCTTGCTTGACTTCCTTGCTCATGGCTGATGCCTCAATGTGGCATATTGCTGATCAATGGGAGATGGACTCTCAAAGATTTTTCCCACCTGGGCTGGCTTTCAATTGTGATTTGAATTTAATTTGGATTTAATCTCTTGAGTAGTTAGGAATACAGATGTAAGCCACCAGCATTTGGCTTCATTTTCATTTAAATAGATAATCAGAAAGGTATATATAGGAAAAATACTATGGCTATCAGAATTAATAGCCAAATAATGCAGAATATACAGTTAAATAAGAATTTCACATAAGAAAGGAACAATTTTTATAGAATATCTTATTCAATATTAAGTAAATATACATGTGAAAATATTCTTTTATGAATTTCATTTTTAACTTGGACTTTTATATTTTCTCTAGCCACCCTAAGTGACAGATCTATGTCTGCAGATTGGTGAACACATTTAAGTTTCTGTGTTGTACTCGTCCAGAAGGTCTCGGGACAGGAAACTCCAGGGGCAAAGAGCAAAGTAGCGCTAAAGCCCAACTCTTAGTCTCTAATATTATTTATTCTACAATAAAATGTATAAGAGCTTCTTGGGGGAATGATTAATTCTTCATTTGGGGGAGGAAAGTTTATACAAGGCTGGAGTGTTTTATAGTATTTGATAGTTATATAAAATGTTTTAAGCAAACTAAAATAAACAATGGAAAGCTAACGATAAAATGATGGAGCTTGCCTGAGTTCCATGGAGCTGTCTTGCAAGAGCTCCCAGTAGAAAAAGTTGTGAAATTGAGCACAAAATAAACAATAATAGCATGGCATGATAAACCAAAGAATGAGCTACATACTGTTTAGTTTATTCTATTATAAATAAATGATTGAATGAATGTATAAACAAATGGAGGAAATGTTCAGAATGCCCTATAGAAGATTCCCAATCAAGAAAGGTAGCTGATGAGGAAAGTAGAAATGATTATTAGTACATCTTGTAGTAAATACAAAGCAAAGATACTTGATGAAACAGGAGTATGAAATATAAGGAGTGATAGACTGCTAACCTCATAGTCTTTCCACAAAATTACATATTAAGTATTGTAGAATTTTCAGGGTATATCTACAAATTTTTAAATGGTATTTCCTCTAGGAGATGTAGCTAAGTTTTCCTTACCTTGTAGGGGTTGGAATTAGATATTCACATCTAATAAAAGACCTTAGAAAAGGGAAAATGAATTTTTATACAGAAGAAAATGTCAAATATCACCTTAGCCAAGTAATTACCATAATGGTAGTAAGGGATGCAGGTAAGAATAGGCCATAAGGAGAAAATGTCTTTGACAGTTTTGTATAAAATTTCATGGACTCAGCAATAGAATTACTTGAGAATATATTGACAAAATTCATTTGAGGGGTACCCTGGGAAATTGATGGATTACTTCTTTAGGAGTGTCATAATCATAAAACTCAAGAAAAAAAGAAGCTACAACAAACTCAGAAGAACAAGAATATGTTATGCTAATCTGGAATGGAGAGAGGATATGAGTACCAAATATGATTTCAGAATGAAGTTTATAGGTTAGTTGTGAAGTTTTCAAACTATAACATATGAGGGAAATTTATCTCCTCAATGTTTCTTGTTTATTAACATTTTATTTGGAAAGAGCTGTGCTTGTGTTACATTTTGTTGGATTGGTTGCACATACTAACCTGACTAATTATGACTAGACTATTTTTCTGTAAAACCTAAAACATCTATTATCTGACTTTTGACAGAAAATGCTTGCAGGCTTTTGAGATATGGGAACACTGGGAATTATTTTTGTAACCCTGAAGTCTAAAATAGTTTCAGTATAAAAAAATTAAAGTCAGTTAATTTAAATTGTCAGTATACTTTTAGCTACCATGGTTTGACAGCTTACTATTTGGGAAACACTTTGCTAAGTGCTTTTAGAGCTTACCTGTAATCTACTTAGCAGCTTTTTAAAAGTTCTACCTATGATTATATTCATTTTGTACCTAAGAAAACTAAGGTTGGTTAAATCATGTGACTTTGCTGCAAATGGCACAGAATTCTCATGGATAAGAAATGTAGAACTGGTGTTCAAATTAAAATAAATCTGAGAATAAATTCTGCGTGATCATATTCTGGGACCATATACCCGTGTCATCTCTAGGTATCTACTTTCAGACAAGGCTCAGAAGTTCCTTCTATGTACCAGCTACTATGAAAATATGAAATTAATTTGCCCAATAAGATAGTATGAAATACATAAGATGTTTTCTTTTATGAATGTTTTTTTATTGTAAAAATACTGTTCAGAGGGGTTACAGTTACATGAGTAAGGTAATGAGTACATTTACTATTAAGCATAGTTGCCCTCCTTTGTTTTTCCAATACCATCCTTTCCCTCCCTACCTCCCCAACTCCCCCACCCCCATCCCGCCCCGAAGTTCATTTTCAACATAGTGTCTTGTACATCTCATTGTTACAATGGGTCAACCTGTATCTTTATTTCAACATTTTGTTATTTCCCTTTCCCTTCCCAAATTAGAAAAAAAATGTATTTACAAGATGCAGGGCACTGGAATCAAATACAGTGAAAACAGGGGCTATACCATAGGGGAAAAACCTACAAAAGAAACAAAAAAAATCACATAGTACATTTTAAATATGTTAAAAACCATAATAAGAAAGAAAAAAAACAGTTGTATCCCAATCTTAGGGTTCATTTTGCTTAACATCATTTTTTAAATTATTAATAAGTTTTTTTATTGTGAAAATACTGTACAGAGGGTTACAATTACACAAGCAAGGTAATGAGTACATTTCTTATCAAGCATTGTTGCCTCCTCCTTTGTTTCCCCTTTCAATCCCTTCCCATCTTCATTCCCCCCCTCCTGCTCGGTCCTCCCCCCCAAAGTTGTAAAGTTATTTTTCAACATAACATCTTGTACATCTCATTGTTGCAATGGGTCCACATGTATCACTATTTAAACAATTTTTCTTCCCTTCCCCTCCACAAATTATATCAACATCAAATACAGTGAAAACAGGGGTTATACTGTGGGAGAGGGACATACAAAGCAAGCAAGAAATATCTTATAAATATGTCAGAAACAATAACAAGAAAGAAAAAAAGTATGTCCTAGCCTTATACTAGTTATTTCAAATAAGGGAAACCATGGGATCTATGTTTCTTTGAGCCTGGCTTACTGTACTTAATATGATTTTTTCCAAGTCTTTCTACTTTCTAACAAATGAGGCAATGCCATTCTTCCTGATGGAGGCATAGAATTCCATTATGTGTGTGTGTGTGTGTGTTTGTGTGTTTGTGTGTTTGTGTGTGTGTGTATACCACACACGTTTTCTTGATCCAGTCATCTACTGAGGGGCATCTGGGTTGGTTCCATATTTTAGCTATGGTAAATAAGGCTGCAACAAACATAGTTGTGCTGGTAGCTTTAGTATGGCCTTATTTGTGATAGTTTGGGTGAAAGCCCAAAAGTGGGATTGCTGGGTCATAGAGGAGCTCTATGTGGAGTCTTTTGAGGAACCTCCATCTGCTTTCCAAAGTGGTTGAACAAGTTTACACTCCCACCAACAATGCAGTAGGGTTCCTTTTTGGCCACATACCCTCTCCTAACTTTTGTTATTAGATTTATTGATTATAGCCATTCTAATTGGGGTGAGGTGGAATGATTTGCATTTCTTTTATGGCTAGGGAGATTGAGTATTTCTCCATGTGTCTATTGGCCATCCTTATTTCCTCTTCAGAGAAGTTTCTCTTTAAGTCTTTAGCCCACTTAATTATCAGGCAATTGTTTCTTTGAGGATTTGTCATGGGGGGATTTCATTTTTTAGTTCTAAGTATACTTTAGATATGAGACCCTTGTCTGTTGTATGACTAGTGAAGATCTTCTGCCAATCTGTGGGCTTTCTACTGATCTTGCTTGCTATGTCCATTGCCATGCAGAAGCTCTGCAGTTTCATGCAGTCCAATTTCTCCAACCCTTCTTTGATTTGTTGTGTTTCTGGGTCTATCTTTACCCATATCTCTTCAATGTCCCCTTACTGCCTTAAAGCTCTGATTGTATTTGTAATCACATTGGTTGCTTTTCCCCTTGCTGATATAAAATAACTGAGATAAATAAATTAAGGAAGATATGATCATTTTAGGTCATAGGTTCAGAAAATTTAGGAAGAGTATGGTAAGGTAGAGGTTATCTCATGGGGACATGAAGCAGAGAGAAAAACAGGTAATTGCCAAGGACAAGGTATTCCTAAAGACTAATCTGAGTTACCAGATTTCTCTAGGCTCCATCTGTTTGTTTCTAGAATCTCAAAAATTAGCATCCCTAGCTGGAAACCAAGTTTCCAGGACATGATCCTGTGAGGTTCATTTCCTAGTCAAACTCCAATTTCATTAATTTTGTATGTTTTCTTCTTTGTCCAATTATGTTCCCTCAACTCATATGGCAACACATAATTTGTATAATCTTTTCTTTCTCCTTGTTGTATTATTTTTTATTTGCTAGAATTTTCGTCTTATGCCTCTTGTTTGACAACTGCAGTGACAGCTGTCCTTGATTGTCTTCTGTTATTTTTGTTGTTGTTGTTGTTAGTTCATGTACAGACATACCTTAGTCTTTTTTTGAAATATCTATAGCTAATTTTTTAAAAATATTCATGAAATGACAGGTTTACCTTTTTATGTCATTGAATCTTTCTAAAACACCAGCTACTTGGTTAGTTATTTGTATTTCCACAAATGTGGGTTCAAGCAATTTCTTATTTCTAAGTAGCAATTCTACACAAGCAGTAAACATATCCTTTGAAAATGGGAATTAGGGGAACAAATCTACTCAACATTTATTCCTATTGAGGAGAATTACTGTGTACTATAGTTTCTGTTCATTCAAATGGCTCATATTTGTAGTCCTAGTTACTCAGGAGGCTGAGATATGAAGATCACAGTTTGAAGCCAGCCCAGGTAGGAAAGGTTGTGAGCTTCATCTCTAATTAACCAACAAAAGGCCCGATTCATTTAGTAGAGTGCTAGTCTTGGGCAAAAAATGCCAGGTACAACACCCAGGATTTGAGTTCAAGCCCCAAAATCTGGGGGAAAAGAGGCAAGACAAATGCATAATCTTGTTCTCTATGGATGCTTTCATTTCAGCACAGGTTTATTTCTGGTTGATATTCAGAATTTGAAGGTAAAATTGTAAGACCCACTGAACACAGTTAAGAATCCTTGCTACCAGTGCTGGTTTGCCATGAAGACAGAATAATTTTGTTTGAGCAACACATAGAATTCATGACAGGTGCACTTTGAAACACCAGATCTCTGATGGCATTGCTATCTTTACCTGATGGTCCAATTCCTTTCTAAGAGGATACAATACCTGTTGGAGTATGACAAGCAAAGCTTAAGTTTTAATAACTCCAAAGGTATTCCACAGCTGGAAAGGAAATGATGAGAGGCTTAAAAGAGTTATTTGAAGTGTACCTTATTACTTTCATATCAGAACACATTTAAATAAAAAAGGAAACAGCCAGTTACATTCCTGTCAAGAAGCACACCTTTTCAACCATACATTTCTATGGCAGCATCTCTATAGCAACAGTTCAGTGTTTGAAATGCAGACTGTATAACAAGTGTTTCATTTGCTTATTCTTTAGGCAACTTATAAACCTGCTTATTGGGTGATAGTATCATATGGGCATTACTGAGAAATTTCACATGATATTTTATTGAGTTGAAGGGAAATAATTATACTTGTTGAAGTAATTTTATGGGTTACTACAAAAGAATAGCATTGTTTGATATTTGATGTTTTTCTCAAAAATCTACATATAAATGATTTCCTTAAGTTTCTTGGTCTCCTTTGTATTTCCCTATTCTTCAAAATTCTTTTTCTTTTTGAGTAGTCCACAGAAATCTTCATGGGGTACTTTATTATTGAATGCTTTCTCATTCTTTCACCCTAGTTCTAAGTAACTTTTATTTGTTTAAAAAATATTTTATCCAATGGGCACTGATGTCTCATACCTATAATCCTAACTACTCAGGAGGCTGCAATCTGAGGGTTGAGGTTTGAAGCCAGCCGGGACAGGAAAGTCTTGAGATTCTTATCTCCAATTAACTGCCAAAAGAAGCAACAAGTTGGGTAGAGTGCTAATCTTGAGCAAAACAGTTCAGGGACAGATCCTAGGCCCTGAGTTCTAGCCCTAGGACCAGCACATACATATGCCAAACAAAAGAGACTATTTTGTGAAAGATGGCTCATATTACGTTGAAATATGAAACTCAATAACTTTTCTTAAACTTTGTGAAACAAATGACTTATGTAAAGGCACTTGAATAATAGTGAAAGGTTAAAGTTTGAGACAGTGACCACTTGTTGCTTGTTTCTGTCTAGCAAAGCAACACGTGGTGAGAATCAAAACACCTGGTTGATTGTGTGCCTATATAAGACCTGCAAATCCTTAGCTCAGGGCTCTCCTCCTAGGCTCCGCTGTGTCTGAGTGTAGGATGAGGCCCGAGCTGCAGCCCGTTTAAATAAAACAGCTGTAGAATCTGACTCTTGGTGGTCTTATTGCGTGGGGGGAGTGAGGGGGGGGGGTCCTGCGACCTTGGCATAACAATAGATCTGGTAAAAGTTTTAGAAGATGAGGGAATGTTACATTGTAAAAAGAGTAGATTCTAAATGTTCTCATTATTGGAAAGGAAGAAAGGAAAAGCGAAGAAAGAAAAGGAAGCCAGGAAGGAAAAGGAAATGAAAGAGAAAAAGGGTAACTGTGGTGATGTTTCACTCGACATGTATAAAAATTATCATTATAAATTCAAATGTATCTAATAAAAAGAAAACATATAAAGGAAGGGGTAGCTTGAAGGGGGGTGAATTTATTGAAGGTCTGGCACAGCTCAGGATACCTTGTTTTATGTTCATGTTAAATGATACTTTCCGGGGCTGGACATGTGGCTTAGTGGTGGAGTACTTGCCTAGCATGCATGAAGTCCTGAGTTCAATTCCCTAGTACCACATAAACAGAAAAAAACAGAAGTGGAGCAGTGGTTCAAGTGGTAGTGTGCTGGCCTTAAACCAAACAAGCCCAGGGACAAGTGCCTAGGCCCTGAGGCCAAGCCCCAGGACTGACAAAAATAAACACATAATAAATGACACTTTCCTTATACAACTACTTAAAGATAATAAAAGTTAAAAGTGAAACAGATAAAAGTAAAACCACTATTACATATTCTTTTTTTTTAATTCCATGGCAATTCAGTGATGGCATTCCTTTTGTGGGCCACACAATTTTACCTTCTATTTTCCTTCCCCATCCTAACCCCAGTTTAGCCCTGTTACAGCTGAGCCTCAGATCTTACTATGTCCCAGGTGTTCTGAAAGTTATGCTTTTTTGTAGAGAGAATTATGGTGTTAGCCCTTAAAATGTTTATTCCCTTATACTTGGATATCAAAAGAGTTTTATATAAAATATTTTATTTCATGATCATAAAATGACTGGGTAGCCTGGCTCAGGTTCTATTTAATTTAATAAATATAGCCCATTTCTTATCTTCTTTGAGTGAACATTACCTCATACTGTAATCATTTATTACCTGCATATCATATTATCTCATGTTACAACTACTAAAATTAAAATGTAAATGCTGTATGCATGCTAAAGTTGTTTCCTCCTGCTAAGTTTTAGATTTCATTTGTGTCTCAACGATACTGGTGCTTCCATAATGTGGATAATAATCTTCCTATTTGTACTGGTCAGACAGGAAATTTTTCTACTAACTTGTCTCATTCCCAAACTAGACTTTAGCTACTTTCCTCATTTGCTTTGGATAGAATAGCTTATCTGCTTACTGAATTATTTATCTGTTAATTTTCTTGGCACGTCTGATTTTTGTAGAAGTTGAGGAATTAGGTTACCTTTCTTGGGTTATTGGTTGTGTCTCAGTGGTTAGTGTTGGAATGGATCAGGTTGAAAATTAAGGAGGCCTTAGGTATGGCTTGCTACACACTCCTGCCTTCTCTTAACTGCTCTACTGTTTGCCTTCCTTTGGCCCTACCTTGTGCTTTCTTGTACCCATTTCTTCTCTGTTCCTAGTTTCTGTTCTTGTAGAACTCTCTGGTGATAGGTAACCTAATCATGGAGTCCATGACAATGAATTGGCTTTTTTTTTTTTTGCAGTTTCCACAAAAATATATTTAATAAACTTGTTATATAAAATCAAACACTTAATGTTTTATCAATAATCCAAGCTCATATCTAACTGGGAGTGCTTTGAATTTTGGAAGACTAAGTTTAAAAGTATGTTTACATATTTACAATACATGTAAGATAAATGAAGAGCTATGAAATTCACAGGATTCTAGAGATTTACAGGCCAGAAGTATCATAAATTTTTGCTAATTACAAGCAATATCTTTGTAAGAATAAACCAAATGGTGGAAAATGGGAAGGAAGGATATAGTTTTAAAAGTTTTTTGACATTCTCTAAGATAAAAAAGCAATATAAAATTGATTTAATTACCAAGATTTCTTATTTGAATTGGCTTTCTTAATTTACTCTTTTCCTTCATGGTATCATAAAGCCTGATATCAAAATAATAGAGTAAATTTATGATCTATTTAAACACAATTTCAAAATCCCTTTGAACTCTAGGAATTTGCCAGCAGGCATTTTCTATCCTTGCAGACCACTTGAATTGCTGATACTAGCGCATTTAAGTTACAATACATTTGAAATAAGTAAAGGATGAAAAGTCATGGACCATTATTTTGCTTTTCAGTGACTTGTAGTGAAAGAAAAAACATTTTACAATGTGAAAAAAATACTTAAAGTTACTGAGTTAATAGTATATGTCTAGGACAAGCAGAAAAGGTCAAAAGCTATGTACATGTGACCATATAAAATGATGTTAAATGAAAGGAACCCCAAGACAGGGACACAAGTGTTTTTTTTTCTTTCTTGTTATTTTTTTTAACATATTTATAATGTACTATGTGATTTTTTTTGTTTCTCTTGTATGTTCTTCCCCCATGGTATAACCCCTGTTTTCACTGTATTTGACGTCGGTGTCCTGCATCTTGTATATACATTTTTCTAATTTGGGGAGGGGAAGGGAAATAACAAAATACTAAGGATACAAATTGACCCATTGTAACAATGAGATGTACAAGACACTATGTTGAAAATGAACTTTACAGCTTGGGGGGGGGGGAAGGGAGGAGCTGGGGAGGTAAGGCGGGAAGGGATTGTAGGGGACAAAGGAGAAGGTTACAATGCTCAATAGGAAATGTGCTCCTTACCTTACTCATGTAACTGTAACCCCTCTGTATATAGAATTTTTACAATAAAAACATATATTAAAAAAGTTAGTGAGTTAAAATGTATAATTTTAGTAATTTGAATTTAAAAATAAAGTTTAGGGCTGGGAAGATGGCTCAGTGGTAGAGCGCTTGCCTTGCATGCTCGAGGCCCTGGGTTCGATTCCTCAGCACCACATAAGCAAAAAGAAAAAAAAGCCGGAAGTGACGCTGTGGCTCAAGAGGTAGAGCGCTAGCCTTGAGCTGAAGAGCTGAGGGACAGTGCCCAGGCCCAGAGTTCAGGCCCCACGACCGGAAAAAAAAAAAAGAAAAAAAAGAAAAAAAATTAAAAAAAAATAAAAATAAAGTTTAAATATAATTTAAAATTTTATTTTTGAAACAAATCTAATATCTCTAATAATCTTATTTTCTATCTATTAATTTTCAGTTAGTTTACAGTTTTAGCTAACTGAATTCTTTATATTTTAATACAATTTAAGAGGTTCATTAAGGAATATATAATAAAAATAAACTTTCTATGCCATTTTTTTTATTGTAAAGATACTATACAGAGGGTTACAGTTACATGAGTGAGGTAATGAGTACACTTCCTCTTGAACATTGTTACCCCCTCCATTGTTTTCCCCCTACCATCCCCTCCCTCCCTCCCTTCCCCAAGGTTCTTTTTTTTTTTTTTTTTGATTGTGATTAAGTGATTACATAATTTCCGGAATTTCACAGTATTGTGGAATAATGATGTTCATTTAAAGTCACAAGTTCATTCTAACTTTCCTGGAGCAAATTATCTATCACAGTCTGTAACATATAACAGTGTTCACATGTTATATACCATATATGTGATCAGCAGCATGGGGATATTTGGTAGTGGTTCAACCAGATGAGTGGGAGTTCTTTGTTTCTTAAGTCCTGTTAGTTTTGTCATATCACCTAACATTTTGGATTTAGCATCCACTTATCAGGGAGACCATGTACTGTTTGTCTCTTTGTTCTTGGCTTACCTCGCTCAACATGATTTCTTCTAGCTCCATCCATTTCCCTGCAAATGCCATTATTTTGTCATTTCTAATGGCTGCTCTATGCCATATTTTTAAGACACCAAATTCTATATTTTTCTTTAGATGATACATTCAGAATGGATGATCTGAGTTGGCCCATGCTTGTTTTCTGTGGAAAGCTGATATGGAATCAATAACAGTCCTCAATTCTTACTGTGTTGTCTTTGATGCTATGAAAAATGTGTTTCATGTCCTGAAACTCAAACTCATTTTCTCTGACACAGTGTTCTTTTATTTAGCATCATCTTTTGAGAAAATTATCAATGCAACATTATTAATCATTTACCAACTGTGAAAAAAAGTGCTTTCAAAAATGAGCCTGAGTACAATTCATAAATAATCATTTGCTCATATTGCCGTGTGAGATGCTTGACACTTCATTCAATGAACTAGAAATGCTTCCTCATTTGGCTTTGCTCTATGATTTCTGACATTAGAATTTTTAGTGTATGCTTCCTTAGTAAATATCATCTGAACTTCAATTCAATTCTGTGAGGAAAATATATCCTTTTTTTAATGAAAAAGAAAAGGAAAAATTGAAAGCAAAATCACTTCTCAATTTTCTTCAGGCAATTCATTTCCCCAATTAATAATGCAAACAGCAGTGATTTATTTGATTGAACTGACCATTTTGTATATTTCCCATGAAGTTTAAAGTTTCAGAATATGTAGAATTTTGGCTTCTATGACACTTTGTGTATCTGAAATTAATATGACAAAATACAATTTTAACATCATTAGGTATGATGCTTATTGTATAATCAAAGGTTGTAAGTAAATGAAAGAATAATTAAGCAAAAGGTACTTTTGGTTCATAATCTGCACAAAGACATTAATTTTTTTTTTTTTTGGCTAGTCGGGGGGCCTGAACTCTGGGTCTGGGCGCTGTCCCTCAGCTCTTCAGCTCAAGGCTAGCGCTCTACCACCTGAGCTACAGCGCCACTTCTGGCTTTTTCTGCTTATGTGGTGCTGAGGAATCGAACCCTGGGCCTCATGCATGCAAGGCAAACACTGTACCGCTGAGCCACCTTCCCAGCCTATTACTTTTTAAGATTTAGTTAAATTATGTATTTCAATTAAGGGCAACAATGCTAAGTTTATATAGGGGAAAAAATTCTTTGCAAAATGAAGATATTCAAATAAAGGACAAGTATGTGAGTCCACATGAAACTTCATAGTATTTACTCTAAATGTGCTCTGCTTGTTAAAATAAAACATTCAAATCCAACACAGTTTTTAAAATTCAACATTTCAAGCCTGGTGCTGATAGCTCATACCTGTAATCCTAGCTACTCAGGAGGGTAAGATCAAAGGATCATGGTGGGAAGGCAGTGAGACTTTTCTCCAATAAACCACTCAAAAAAGCTAGAAATTGGCTGAGTGTTAACCTTCAGTGAAAGTGCTCAGGGACAGAGTCCAGATCCTGAGTTCAAGCTCCACAACTGAAAAAAAAATCAACTAAATTTCAAAATATGATATTGAATAAACTTAAGGATAGTGCCTTTAGTTTCACTGTCCTTTGTTCAATATTTCTCCTACCTGTAAAATGTTTTAATAAACGAAATATAGTTATGATGAAGTTTCACTAATCATTGTCATGTAATCCTACTGGATTACTTTAGGTCTTCAGAAAATCTAGGAGCTGCATTTGTTGATGTCATTAGCAAAGCTTAAGTGAGAGAGAGAGAGAGTAAAAGATGGATCACCCTCAGTGGTATCACATCAATCTGTGGTTTGCCACAGCCCAAAGCCACAAATTCATTTGGGAAAGATGTATTGTAGATAACAAGTCAGATTTGGAGGCAGAAATTCTGGTGGTCTTCCATTTACTGGCTGCTGATCTCAATTCAAGCAAGTTCATTAATGATTTCTCTGTAATCTATGATACTTACTGAAATAGATTACAGAGAAATCATTATCTATCTCATACAGCTGTTAGGATGTTCAAGCAGCACTCCATATTTAATACCCAGCAAACATGAGACATACTGGTAGTTATAGGAATAATCCTTCAATTATCATACCAGAATTCATTCTCTCACAAGTTTTTTTACTCATATTCTTTTCAAATATTGTTGTATCTCTACCTGCTTTAGAAAATGACTGATGATGATTTGTTTCATACCATATACATTTGAAAAATGTAGTTAAGTGGTTTTCCAAGTGGAAACATTCTTCATAAATTTGAACTCATGAACAAAATTTTATAACCAAATAATATTCCTTATTTTTTGCTACACTTAAAAACATAGCAACAAAAGGGTTGTGTGACAGAAAGTTGATTAATTCATTAAATTTTATTTTCTTTGTTAGATGACATTTTAAATCTTAATTACATTTTCTTTTCAAGATAGAACATCAGAACTAAAATCAAGTCCCATTGTACAATAAGATGAGCTTCAGAACTTCTACCTAATGAATATCAAAGTTATCAAGTATGTATTTTTCAACTTCTATGTTATTTTAATCTTTGTGAACATTCCATTTTTTTATTCAGGTACTGAATCCTGCAGTTTCTTCTTTTGACCTATGTGAGTCAATCTTGTTTTCAGTTGTGATATTATTTTGAATGATGACTTTATCACTCATGATTTTAAGTTCCTCTCAAGTGTTTTGACTCATGGGAAGAAATGGATAAGAAGGAGGTATAATATAGAGGCTCCATGAAAGCTACATTAACTGTTTTGAAGAACAAATTATATGACCTATGGTTGGTACTATATAATTTACTGAGAGACAGTATTGACCAAAAAGACAGAAGAAAGGCTAAATATCTCTCTTCTGAAGCTGAGACATAGTTCTTCTACTGATTAACATCGAGGCTCTGGTCTTCCCAGCCTATGAACTATAGAACTTATACCAGTAACCCACTGTGTTCTGGGACCTGCAGATGTGGACTAATAGTTACACATTTGGTTTTCTGATTCTGAGACCTTCAAAGTTGGGCTGAGCCATGCTACTAGCATCCCTTTGTCTCCAGCTTGCTAAAATTCCCAACCATTCCAATGTTCTGATTGAATTCCCGAAATTAATCTTCCTTCATACACCTGTATCTGTATGTAGATCATATTGATTCTTTCTGGAGAAACTGATTAATATGTTATCTTTCTTTTAATAGCCCCAAAGAGATAATTCATTGTATCATTTATCTCTTACTGATAAAATAAGATTTATTTAAAACAGGTGCATGTAGAACTGAGTTCCTGATTGTAGTTGTTGTTGCTATTGTGTTATTGTGTAGGCATTGTGATGTATAATGCAGGCCAACTCAGCCAGGGACCTCCACAAGGGTAGTTCCAACAGTATACAGCACAGTAAATACTCGTTAAATATTTATGAATATGAAAGTGATGAAATCTATATATAATCTTTTGAATAATAAACTCTGATCAGTGAAGAGTTGTAAAAATAGACTTTTTAACTATAACATATTACTTCTCATTTTAGAGGTTTTTATATGCTGGACATACAAAATAAATGCCATAATAACTTACGACTTATAAATAATTTGGTTAGTATTTGGACATTTAATCTAGTATAACTAAAAATGATGGAAAGCACAACACAAGATCAAAAGTACTAATCATAGACTTAGACAGATGGTCTAATGACTGGGTGTTAGGGTAAGTTCATAAACCAAAAATCAAAGACAGGAGGGCAGGATGATGTCAGTAGAGGATTTTGGATGTCTGAAAAGATACAAGCAGCAAAGCCTTTTCTAGTTATATCAGAGCCTATCCTGTGGAATTTTTGTTTTTTGGGGGGGGGTCCGGTTGTGGGGCCTGAACTCTGGGCCTGGGCTCTGTTCCTCAGCTCTTCAGCTCAAGGCTAGCGCTCTACCACTTGAGCCACAGAGCCACTTCCAGCTTTTTTCTTTTTTCTTATGTGGTGCTGAGGAATCGAATCCAGGGCCTCATACATGCAAGGCAAGGGCTCTGCCACTGAGCCACCTTCCCAGTCCCCTGTGGCATTTCTTACAGACTCTATGTTGTGATGTTTTAGTGAGAGAAGAGGGGAGAACAAAACTGTAAGAATGGCTTACACACAGAGTCTTTGTGAGACCTCAGTAGTAATGGAGGCTTCTTTTGAAGATTATCATAAAAGTGTAGCAATGTCACAGGGTGTAAATGAATTAAATGCAATTTTAATTGTTATTTTTAATTATTACGTTAATACATAATAATAGTAAAAATTATGAATTCCATTCTGACGTTTTCATAATTACATACAATGATCCTTTAAAGAGTATTTCTATAGATGTGCATACTACCTTGCTTTGTATCTTAGAAGGTTTTTTGTTTGTTTGTTTGTTTCTAGGTTGAATACAACTTCTATTTCTTATATTCCTACATTCAGTCCTGACTTGTAGCTTTATCTTGTGTGCATGTCAATATAGTTGGTCTTTGTAGCTTTTGTCTTGCCATTCTTCCCCAACTTTTTTGTCTGATATCTTGAGGATTGAACTTATCAGGGGGCCCAAACCCGTAGTATAAAACTGTAGCTACAAGTGACCTTACAGCATATGAAATCCAGTCATTTAGGCCTTGTGTGACTCCATTCCTGATAGGAAAGCTAATTGTTATTTTTCATTTGATATATGAAGGTTGTTATTTGTAGAGAAAGTATGGAGCAGTTTGTGTATTGAGCTTAGATAAAAGCACAGGCTAGATTTTGTACTCTCACAAGACCTTTTAATCATCTCTTTTAATCATCTCTTCCAAGTCCCTTTTAAAGACAGGATCTGGGGATTGGGACATCTTGAGGGGCCCAGGAGACATTGCACATTACTCCAACTCATTACTGGAAATACCAGTTTCTATAAGGTTTGAAGAGAAAATAGTTCAGTATTTTTTTCCTTACACATTTTTATTAGCATCTGTTATTTGTATAGGGGATTTCATGTTACCATGTCCATAAACATAATACAATGTATCTTGATCAGATTCAACCTCTCTATCATTCTTCCTCTTCCTCAATCCCTGCTTCCCAAACCAATCTGAATAAACTTCATTGTTTCATTTTGACTCATGGGCATCAAGTATCTTGATCATATATATATTCACCCTCCTTTACCCTCCCTTTTTTTTCCTCCCCCTCTCACCAACATCAAAACCCAGACAGGACTTCTTTGCCATTTTTGTCATTCATTTCTTCTTAATGTATGCTAGTCTTTTCAAAGGGTTACAGCACGGTATTTTACACGTGTGCTTTAATCAGATTGATCTCCTTGCTTATTCTCCTTTCCCACATCCTCGCACCCTTCATTATTCAACAGCTTTCAGTGACTTTATATTTTGATATTGTTCACCCTCCAACCTTTTCTTCTCCCATTCAGTCCTTTCAAGGAGTTGTACAATTACAAGCATGGGATATTTATGGGATAATTATTATGGGATGTATGTATATATACATATACACACACAAATACACATAGCTGAGATCTTGCATATGTTTATGCATATATTTACATATTAGGTCTAGAATCCATATGTGAGCGAAAACATATAATCTTCATTCTGAATCTGGCTTATTGTTTTCACAATAAAATTTTTAAAAAAGATATGTTACATTTGTAAACTGCTTTGTTAAATGGAGACTCTTTGTACAACTACTTAAAGATAATGATGATAATAATAACAATACCAATCAATAAAATGAAATTTTAAAAAGAAATTTGATATGGGGAGGGAGGTTAAGAATGAATAACAAGGGGCTAGGAAGGTGGCTCAGTGGTAGAGTGCTTGCCTTGCATGCATGAGGCCCTGGGTTTGATTCCTCAGAACCACATAAGCAGAAAAAGCCGTAAGTGACACTGTGGCTCAAGTGGTAGAGTACTAGCCTTGAGCTGAAGAGTTGAGGGACAGTGCCCAGGCCCAGAGTTCAGGACCCACGACGGATTTAAAAAAATAAATAAATAATTGTTTAAAAAAAGAATGAATAACAAAAGGGACAGAATTGATCAAAGTACATTCTATGCATGTATGGGAACATCACAAGGAAATATCTTTATGCAATTAATATATGCTAATAAATAGAAAATGAAAGAGACAAACACAAAACTGTATCAGGCTACTATCTGGGTAACTACATACCATTTTACAGTAAATGTTGATAAGTTTGAAAGTGATGTCATAAAGTACAGTATGGCAAGTACACAGCCAGTAAAAAAAGAGATTTGTTATATTTAATTATCATGTATTATTCAATGATAGTTATTTATAATGTATTATATTTTATAAACATTATGCACTTTACAAAGTTGTATGTGTTATACTTTTATTATCACTGGCAATGTGTTAGGTTTGTTTATACCACTATCAGTTCTAATGCAGGAGCAATGCTTTATGTTGGGACATTAGCATGTCAGTGACATGACCATTATAATCTTATGGGACCACTGGTATAAATGCTATTTATTATTAATCAAAGGATCTCATTAATTCCAATTGGTGGCAACTTGATGACCTGGCTAGATAGTATCATGGGAAATATCTAGAAAAGCAGATGAACTGTGACCCTAAAAGTTCTGCCAATTCATATTCTTCTCATTTCTTTTTAAAAGAGGCAAGCAAGTTCTTTCTGGACCTTATCTTCTAATTTTTACCAACTGTGACTGACAGGGTACTTTTTTTCTGGAAAAAGCACAAATAGTCTTCTCGTATAGATTTTTTTCCCCCTCTGGTTTTGGGGCTTGAACTCTGGGCCTGAGTGCTGTCCCTGAGCTTCATTTACTTAAGTGCCACTTGTGGCTTTTTCTGAGTAGTTTACTGGAGATAAGAGTCTAAAATTGTAACAATGAAATGTGCAAGACACCACGTTGAAAACGAACTTTACAACTTCGGGGTGGAGGGTGGTGAAGGGAGGAGTTGGGGAGGTGGGGAGGAAAAGGATAGTATGGGAAAAACCAATGGGGGAGGTAACAATACTCAATAGAAAATGTAGTCATTACCTTACTCATGTAACTATAACCCCAGAGAGGTTAGAATCATTACAGAGTATAGAATCATTACAATAAAAAATATTCAAAAAATAGTAATAGACTTTCCTGCCTGGGCTGGCTTCAAACCATGATCCTCAGATCTCAGCCTCCTGGGTAACTAGGATTACAGGCGTGAGCCATCAGTATCTGGCTTTCTTGTGTACTTTTGTAAAGATCTTTAAGTAGTTTCTTTTAATTGTTCTACTATAAGTACATTGTGTTTTGGGGTGTGACGCACTTTTGTAGGGTGATGATTTGACATCCTGGGTGACTGTATTGAATAACGTAGAGCACCATTTCCTGTGTGTTCTAACACCTCTCAGTGTGATATTGACAAAAGAATTCACGTGAAGAAGATGGAACAGAATATGACTGATGGATATCGAAATTAAGTATAGGCTAATGGAAGGATTACAAACCAATTCTGAAACATATCTTCATTTTATACATGACAACAAGATGTTATTTATAGGTAACATAGAAAAGAAATGAAGGCAAGGTAAGTAAGGATTTTTCAACATAAGCTAATATTTACCTATAAAAGTAAAATATCTTTATTTTTGTCCCAGTTAAATAAAACTGAAAAACAACATGCAAAGAAACAGTTTAGAAATTGCTTTGGAAGATGAATTCCAAATGATAGCTGAGTCTAGGAATATTATTGAGTTATAATTCAAGGATTATTATGGTGATAAGCAAAATAATAAACATAGTAAAAATTTTTAAATGAACTTTATAATGATGTAAAATTAAAATTCTAGATAATTCTAATGTGATAAAGATCTGAGGAATTTTGGCAATCAACAGAGGTTGAGAATAATTATATGCTTCAACCAAAGTAAATAGCAATTAATTTAAGAGATTAATAGCTAAAAATAAATGCATATTTTGATTTTAATTGCACATAATTACAAAATAACCAAAATTGCATGCTGTTTTAGATAGAATTCAAGACATTATCAATTGTAAAATGCACCATTATTTATTTGTCACAATGAAAGATAAAATATTGTCCACAATGGAGAAAGAGTACTATTCAAGCAGAATAGTACTTCTTATCATTTATATGGCATTGTTCTTATAAAACAATAAAAGAAAAAAACAAACTAAAACCACATAAGATATTCCTAAAACTTCTTTACAAAAGTACAACTTTCATAAGCCACTTTTAAATTTACTACCACTAATGTTTGTGATTTTCTGCTCAATTTTTTCTTTGCCATAATGATGATATGTCATTTAAAAAAATTATATAAAGTAATTACACAGAACAATTCACTGGGATATGTACATATATATATTATATCATTTGATCAAATTTATCCTTTGATCAAATACTAATTATTTCCCTTCCTTTTAACTCCTTTACCAGGTTTTAGTGAGTTTCATCATGCTATTTTCCTGTACACGTCAAATATATTCAACTATGATGTACAATTTTTAACCAAGTTTATACTAAAAATAATACTACTGCACATTACAGTAGAATAGACCTGCTTTAGATTTCTTAGCAATGGTGCTAAATTTGTCCAATTCATGAACTTTGCTAATACTTCTCTCCCTATTATTTGGTTCCCTTACTTCCCCAGATATATTGCTTCCAAGATCTCTTCCCTCAGTAAAATTCCTTCTATAAAATAGTTATTTATTTGCAGATAGTCAATGTACATTCCCTATACTTTAAATCATCTCTAAACTACTTATAGTACCTAATAAAATGCAAAATTTGGGTAAGTAGATTTTATACCATGTTGTTTAGGGTATGTCTGGACATGACCAGTAAAACTATAATTATTATTAAAGTACTGTCAACCCTTGGATCTAAAGTTACAGAAGCTACTAATATGGAGAGCTAACCATTCTTTTTCACTATTTTCTTTAGGATCTAATCACATGAATTTTGCAAAGTTAAACATTAGTACTTGATATTTCTGTATGCCCCAAGAATGACTACAATATTATGACTATCATTTGGCCAATAATGATGAGAGTATATATGCTATCTACTTTTATCTGTACTGATTTCTAAGGTATAAAATTATTTTAAAAAATTCACTATGGGCCAGGTGCTGGTGCCTCATACCTGTAATCTTAGCTACTCAGGAGGCTGAGATCTGAGGATCATGTTTTAAAGCCAGCCTGATCAGAAAAGTCTGTGAGACTCTAAAATTAATTACGAAAAAAAAGCTGGAAGTAGAACTGTCGCTTAAGTGGTAGAGTGCTAGCCTTGAACAAGAGAAGTTTAGGGACAGCTCCCAGGCTCTGAATTCAAACTCCAGAACTGGCACACATACATGCACACACACACACACACACACACACACACATACACACACACACACAAATACACTATGTAAATGATAAAAGATAAAATTTAACCCTCAGATTCCTAAAAAAGTTTACCTTCAAGATATAAAAGTAGAAAGGAAAAATATGGAAATAGGTAATACAACATTAATCAAGAAAATGTTATTATGACAGAAAATTTAATAGATTTAGACCAAAATTCTAAGGTAGAAGCATACAGATTAGACCAAAGTCAGATTCAGCAGTAGATAATTTTATCAGTCAAGATACCATCATGGAAAAGAAGCCTAAATATTTAGAGATTTAATGGATTTAACTGGTTAGAAATAAATGAATAAAACACAAAAGATAATCAATAAAATTATTCTCCCATCTTCCTGCCAAAAAGAAATGGGTAGTATCCAAAAGATGAAAGTTTGCAGACATTGCAAATGCTGATAAGCTGACAGTGATTCTGTAATATTCCCCTCAATGTATTCCTAAGAGTGGTTCTGTTGGTCAGAGTTGGACCTATGGTCTTCATTACAGACAATGCTGTCACAAGTGGCTGCAGCCCTGTTCTGTGCTCTGTTACTACTGCTATTGCTGCTACTGTCACCACTGAAATCTGTCACAAACTGGAAACATGATGAAAGGTGCTTCTTCACTCTTCCACCTTATGAATTCCTATCAGGACGCCCATTAGCCGCACTTGACAGGAAGCCAGTTGGCAAGGGATGCTGGGAAATGTTATTTGCAGACTCCCCACCCCCTTTGCACAGCAGAATACAGAAGTGTGAGGACAGGGGCTTAAAACAAACATGCAAATAACTGACTCGGCTGTCGACAAGATATTCATTTCAAACAAAAGTCTGGACGTGATTATTCATTTGACAAATATTTACAGAACATCCCCTAGGTGTTAGCTCTTCTTCCAGGTGTGGGAAAAAGCCGGGAGAACAGATGAAATAGCTGCTCAGTGTCTTTTTGACATTTTATTTCCGGGAAAACAAATTAGACAGTATATTGGAATATGACAAAATGCAATAGTGAAAAGTAAACCAAGGAGGAGGAGTAAGTAGGGCAGGTGATTGTGATTTGTGGGGGAAAAAACGGCCAGGAAAGTTTTGTTGAAAAGCTAACATTTGAACAAAGATATGGAAGACACACAATAAGTCTACATGACTTAAATATTTATTTCAGTAACACACCAAGTAGAAATAAAAGCAAGTTGTCATAGGAATAGAACAGTATGGTATTTATTAAGAAACAATAGATCACAGTTTGACACTGGTGGTTTAAGCCCATAATCCTAGCTACTCAGGAGTCTGAGATCAGAGGACTGCAGTTCAAAGCCAGCTGAGGCACGAAAGTCAATGAGACTTATCTCCAATTAACCACAAAACAACAGCAACAACAAAAACAAAAACAAAAAACAGAAGTGGGACTATGGCTCAAAGTGGTAGAGCACTAATTTTGAGCTAAAAAGCTCAAGGACAGCATACAGCCCCTGAGTTCAAGCCCCATGACCAACAAAATAAATAAATAAATAAACAAAATAAAATAATCAAGAAGGAAGATGATCATGTTCATAATTTGAAGAATATTACTGCAGCCCTAAATCATATATCCAACAATGCCCCAAAATAACGGAAAATAGACACATCAAAATTCATGATTTGAAGTGAAAGAGTAAACCACACCTTTTAAGAAAGTGGATTTTGCAGAGCACCAGTGACTCACACCTGCATTCTTAGTTTCTTAGGAAACTGATATGAGGTATTGTGGTTCAAAGCCAGCCAGGCCAGTAAAGTCTGTGAGACTCTTATCTCTAATTAATTAGAGATAAGAAATAGAGCCAGAAATAGAGCTCTGGCTCAACAGATAGTCATGAGCAAAATAGCTCAGGGAGAAAATGCAGACCCTGAGTTCAAGTCCTGGGACAAGCAGGCATACACACACACACACACACACACACACACACAGACACACACACAGACACACACACAGACACACACATACAGATAGTAGATATGTTGTAACACAATTAAAAAGGGAGTATCAGCTCAATTCAGAAATATATATCTAACAAAAAATACTGTGTTCTCTTTTTTATTGTTGTTGTTGTTGGTCATGGGACTTTAACTCAGGGCCTGGGCTCTGTTCCTGAGCTCTTCAACTCAAGGCAAGCACTCTACCATTTGAGCCACAGTGCCACTTCCAGTTTTCTGGTGGTTAATTGGAGATAAGAATCTCATGAACTTTCCTGCTGGGGTTGGCTTTGAACTGTGATCCTTATATCTCAGCCTCCTGAGTAGCGAGGATTACAGGTGTAAGACACTGGTGCCAGGCTTGTGTTCTTTTTCATTCATATATAATACCACAACAGAGCCTTCAATATTTCTAAGCAATCATCATTACATTAAGACCATGTTCTTTGACCATAGTGTAGTGAAGTTAGAAATCTATAACCAAAAGTCAGCTTAAAAACATCCATTATGAATGGAACATAAAATAACTAGTGTATGTCTAGGACAAGCAGAAAAGGTCAAAAGCTATGTACATATTACCATATAAGATGATACTAAGCAAAATGAACCCCAAGATAGGGACACAGAGGTTTTATCTTTCTTGCTGTTCTTTTTAATGTACTTATAATGTACTATGTGATTTTTTTTGTTTCTTTTGTATGTTCTTCCCCCATGGTATAACCCCTGTTTTTCCTGTATTTGTTTCCAGTGCCCTATATCTTATATATACATTTTTTTTCTAATTTGGGGAAGGGAAGGGAAATAGCAAAATGCTGAAATAGGGATATAGGATGATCCATTGTAACAACAAGATGTACAAAACACTATGTTGAAAATGAACTTTACAACTTTGGTGGGGGCAGGGAGAAGTTGTGGAGGCGGGGAAGAAAGGGATAGTAGGGGAAAAACAAAGGAGGGGTAATAATGCTCGACAGGAAATAGACTCATTACCTTGCTCATGTAACTGTAACCCCTCTGTACAGTATCTTTACAATAAAAATATAAAAATATTGCTGTTATTAAAGAAGAATTCATTGGAAATTATGAAGTGAAAACACTACCTATTGATATTTGTGAGTCAAATAGAGGAGGACCTACAAGCTGACACCTTTGAGTACATGCACCTGAACATAAAGGATACTTATAAATTACAAAATATTAACCCCCAAATAAACAAAAACAGCCAAAGAGTGGACACACAAAAACAGAAATTAAAAAAAATGCCTCAGAAGTATGATGCCAAAGCAATAAAGATTGCTAACAAAACAAGTTTTCAGTATAAAAAATTTGAGAAAATTCTTTAGCAAAATTAACCTTTAAAAGAAGGTAATACAAAACAGAATGAAAGAAAAGGAAACTATTCTTGTGACATTGACTAAAATAATAAAACCATCATTTTTAGACACAAAGGAATTATTAAATATATATAACAGGCTGTTGAATTTTATTTATCTTGCATTAGTGTTTTGACAGCGACCCTTGGGAGAACAATAGTTCTACATGTCAGAGCAAGGCCTGATAAAATATTGTCAAACCATTTTTTTTCTCCTGTTGTTCAGTACATTTTCAGGTCCAGAATGCATGGGGAGGTAAGAGTAATATGAAAATAGAAGACTGGAGAGAAATGATTTCTTTAAATCGAGAACTGTTGGAGTGTTATTGTAAGTTTTACTTTCCTCCCAAACAAGTGAAGAATTCATCAGGGACCTGAAGAGTTTCCATGTATGTCTGAAGAACAGAGATCTGGTAATTCACATTGTCATAGAAAAAATATTTTCAACATGAGAACGTATCTTTCCAGACTTGTGTTGGCAAACCTGAGAAAATAATCGGCAACACTGTTTATGTTCTGATTTGGAAAGATTCTGGAATGTTTCCCCTTCATTCCAGAAAGACATTCTGAAAAGAGAGATAGCCCCAGTAATGGAGTTTTCATGAGTTGTGCTTTATAGGTCAACAGTTATAGAAAAGAGTCATAGCTTGCTGGCCAGAGACAAGGTGTTCAGTATTAAATAACTGTAGATGATGAACACTCAACATACATTTATATAAATGGGTCCTGGAGTGAACCCCTTAAATTTTTAAAGACTTATTTACCATCCTGGTTCAGACGCTGGAAGCTGAGAAACAGAATCAGAGTTTGAGGTCAACTCAGGTTAAATAAAAAAAAAATCTGAGACTGTCTTCAAAATAACCAGCAAATAGCCAGGCTGGATGCATGGATTAAGTAATACAACAACAGCTGTGCAAGTTCAAGGCTCTGAATTCCAGCCTCAGTACTGGAAAAAAATAAATAAGTAACTTCAGTCTTGGACCACACCAAACACTATCAGTAACAGGTAATAATGGTACTAGGTAAAGATTGTTTTCAACTCTCGTCTGCTTTGTCCCATTTATCTCAGGAGGAGTTAGTGTCAGGACAGTGATTGTGGGAGGAGAGATAGTAGAAAAGTGTTCTGATGATGGAAATAAACTGTCAGGCCTGGACAGGGTAAAGAGGCAAGTTTCAAAGGCAATGAGAGGATGGAATTAGACTTAACTTTAACTGCTAAAAAGCGAACTTCAGTAAAACAAGACCTCATTTGAAGCAATGACAACACCTTCAGGAGACTAAAGAAAGACTAGCAAAGAAAACACAGTTACTTTTTCTTTGCATCTTACCACGTCCCACTTCCTCAATTAGCTGAATATGTGTAAATGAACACAGTACACTATTTAAAAAAAGAACATTAAAAAATCAAGGCAGTGGGGCTGGGAAGGTGGCTCAGTGGTAGAGTGCTTGCCTCCTATGCATGAGGCCCTGGGTTCTATTCCTCAGGACCAATAAGCAAAAAAAGCCATAAGTGGTGCTGTGGCTCAAGTGGTAGAGCGCTAGCCTTGAGCTGAAGAGCTGAGGGCCAGTGCCCAGGCCCAGAGTTCAGGCCCCATGACTGACAAAAAAAAAATCAAGGCAAGAAAGTACAACATTTAAAAACCTTAATAGTTTCTGAAGTGAAATAGTAATCTAAATTTTAAGCATTTATTCCTGCTAATGTCCAAATTTCAAACAACTACTAATCTTTTCTTGTTTTTACAATGTTACTTCAAAGCTCGTTTTATAAAATTAATGTAGCTTTACTTATACCACAGATGGGGTAGTTCAAAACATATGCCTGGAGACTAATGCAATGTATACAAATGGTAAAAAATTGAAATAATTTTCTACTATTTTAATTCAAAAGTATCATAAATATAATTGATCACAATCAAGATAATGTGGAAACAGTGTTTTGATCTGTTAATTCAAACACCTAAAACAATATAACACATACTCATTTTAGATCTGTCAATTTAATCATTGGATAAGACTAAAAAGACTATTAATGATAAATATTCTCAGAAAATTAATGATGGAAAAATATTCTTGGAAACAAATAATGGACTTGCTAAATCCCATTCTTAAGATGTCACCTCTGATGGACATAAACACTTGGTAGGACGTGAGGAGTCCCATGGAGAGAGGATGGAAGAGGTAATATGGACCACGATGCCTTATATTGATAGGTTGAATTTGACACTCCTTTGCACACTATTTAAAGATAATCAAATTTAAAAAGTCAAAAACCCCACAAGAGCAGTGTATCATTGTCAAAGCAAGAATCTAAAACAATCATCTTGTAAATGAAAGTTTAAAAAACAATTAGCCAGCTCTGTTTCTACAAAGTGAACACCTATAATTACAGAAAGGATACCTTGTAATATCCAAGGGTACAAGAGTTAGTTGGTGCTAATATGAAATGCAGAAATGGGAGTGGGGATAAAAATAATAAGTGCCGTAGGTTGCATGAAGAGACCATACCTGAAGCTGAGACATAACCCTGAATCTTAGATGTTAACAAAGAAGATAAATAATAAAATAAATGCAAAAATAAAGTAGGTAGTCATACAAAAGGGTTTCAGTGCACCATGTCAATTTATGAGTACAATCCATAACTTTATTTTAAATGTGAAAATGTATTATGTTAACAAATTTTAAATGTGCAGTTTAGTAGTTTTCAATATCTTCATAGTGTATTATGCAACTGATCTCTAGAACTTTTCTACTTTCAAATACATTGATCAACTCTCAATTTCCCCATTCTGCAAGCACTGGTGTCCTTGTATTGTTAGGAGTCTGGCTGACACTGATATGGGTGGAGTCATAAGTTTTGACAGCCTTGCCTAACATATTGCACTTAATTTTATGTTCTTAAAGTTTATCATGGCATAGAGTGTTTCAGAACTTCTTTACTTTTCAAAGTTGAATAATATTTCATTTTTTTATTGTGAAAATACCATACAGAAGGTTACAACTACATGGGAAAGGTAATGAGTGCATTTCTTATCAAGCATTGCTGCCTCCTTCTTTGTTTCCCCTTACCATCCCTTCCCATCTCCCCCACCAACCTCCCTGAGGATGGAAATTCAAAGCCAGCCTAGCAGGAAAGTTTATGAGTACCCACTTAAAAACCTCAAATGTAGCTGTAATTCAAGGGGTAGAGCATCACCTTAAGTAAAAATGCTAGGTAAAAATGCTAAGGGCCAGCACCTAGTCCTTGAGTTTAAGCCCCAGTACTAACACAAACAAATTTTCTTACATGTGAACATCATATTTTACTTATCTATTCATCCTTCAATTGGACATTGCACTTTTTTCTACCTTTTGAATATTGCATATTATACTGCTAAGAGTAAAAAGTGCAGAGTAAGCCTGCTGGATTATTACATATAATCTCAATAAAATATGGTCACATCTAATTAAATACATTTTACAATTAAAAGGCATTTCAAAATAAAAAATAAATTAATTTCTATGCATGCCTTACACACTCAGTTGGTGAGATGCTTTAGTAATTCTCATATTTTTATCAGTTGTGCTTAAATTGTTGAGTAGTCTGCTGAATCTTTCCTGCCCTTAATTTTGTGAAAATATGCCTCCTCAAAATTAAATGGTGCTCCCAAACATAGTCAAAGTTATGGCAATACTCTTATGTCCCTAGGGGCCACATGATATACTTACATTAATGGAGAAAGTGATCAGCAGGCATATATTTAGTTGAAGTTGAATGGCATTATCAGCAAAATAGATTAACCATTGATAATGTTCTAGATAAAGAATGTGACATATGACATGCTTGCTGATGAATAGTATTTCCATGGCAGGAATGTAGTCACTCCATGCAGTTTCAAGTTATGGATTCCCAGAACTATTGGATAGATAAGCATAGGTCTATTCCAGTAGAGTATTGAATTTCATGAATCCTAAGCATTTTTTCCATCAGAGGCAGGAATCATAAACCTGTGCATACCAAAGGTCTACTTTCAACATGCAACTTTCTATTCTTGGATCATATTTGAATATTTGATTTTTTTGTTAATTTTTTGTATTTTTATGGTAAAAATGCTGTATGTACAGAAGTGTTCCAGTTACATGAGCAAGGTAATGAGTACATTTCCGATTGAGCATTGTTGCCTCCTCCTTTGTTACCATCCCTTCTGGAAGCTTACACCTCCACAACTACTGCTCCGCCCCGCCCTGCCCAAGTTGTAAAGTTCATTTTCTACATAGTGTTTTGTACAGCTCATTGTTACAATGAGTCAACCTGTATCCTTATTTAAGCATTACTACCATACTATACTGTTTTCTACTACAGTTGTGTCTGCCCATCAATAGTCTACCATGTACAGATTTCTTCATATCCTCCTGGACACGTGTGTGTGTGTGTGTATGTGTGTGTGTGTGTGTGTGTGTGTGTGTGTGTGTGTGTGTGTGTGTGTGTGTGTGTGTGCCTTTACCAGATCTTTAAATCAAGGCCTCCTGGTCTGGTTTCTTGCTCATAGCTGGTATTCTACCTCTTGAGCTACATCTTTAGTCTGTCATTTTTCCTAGCTAATTGGAGATAGAATCTCACAAAATTTTCTGCCTGGGCTGACTTCCAATAATTCTCCAGTCTCAGCCCTCTGAGTAGCTATGATTCTATTTGGCATTTTATTTTCATATGTTGGTTCTAAAATAGTCCTGATTTTTAAAATAATTATAATCAAATATTCCTAGAAACTATCTCAAGAAAAACAATTCAATACCCTTGTGAGGAAATAGTGCATTGTATTCAATTCCTTTTTTAATGAAATGGTGCCACTTTTTGTGGCTCTCAGAAGGAAGTTGTATATTCATCTTCTAGTAGTCTCTTGCACATCTATACCAATCCATTTTATCTTTAATTTATTACAAGGAAATACTTTTAATATTTTCATATTTTAACTAATTTATGATAAAATACAAGTTACAAGGAAAAAGACAAATTTAACTCTTAAAATTAAAAATTCAGAAATTTAATGACAAAATTAAAAGAGTAGAAGTTCTTTGTAGTACTGATAACAAGTGACCTGCATCAATAAAAATAATTTTTTTTACAAAATAAAGCAACTGACAGGTGATAAGTAAGTCTGAATGACTACTATGTGTATGGTGAAGACTTCTGCATCTATTGGTAATAACTGATTACAAAATAAATTATAGTAAGGTAAGTTTCTCTTGCCTTAGATTGGCAAAATTTTGCAACTGCACCTTATTTTTAACTATAATTCATTCCTGATGACAGAAGTATTGATGAGATCAACACCTGAAGGGTATTTTGGTAGAATAACTACTAAATTTGAATATAGAAATATTCCTATAAAATTTCCATTTTAAGCGTGTAAAAGCCACAGAATACAAAATCTATTTTAAGAATTGCAAATCAGAAAGATGAAGGCTAAATAGTTTTCAGTAGTAATGAACCCCTCTCATTTCCTGTGTGGATCAAAATTAAACACTTCACACAAAATGCCTTGCTAAGTCCAAGGTGTTTTTCTCCCAGGGAGAAATTCCACATCCAGGGATTCAGAAAACTTTTGGTGATTAAGAGGATGGGGAAAATGGGTAAGAACAAACTTGAAAGAAGAAAGCTGGAGATGTGTATTTGAAAAGAGGTCAATCAGAAACACAGGCAAACAAGATGACTGGACGTGTATTCAGAACAAAGAAAAGTAATTTTGAAGATCTATAAAAAGGTTAAGGTAACTTAAGAGAGTAAAAAACAATTGCTTCTGGCTGAGAGGCTAAGCTGAGTAAGGAACATGCCTTTCTTTTGATTGTGTTAGAGATAATTTTGTCACAAGATCATTCTGGAAATATACATGGTTGATACAAGCAATATTTTCAGTGTAGCATTATTTGTGACAGTGATAAAAAGAGAAACAAACCCAAATACCCATTAGGAGGTGAGTACAGAAACAAATGTTGAGTTGTTTATTTATGTAATATCCTTACAATCAAGTCAAGCCGAGTTTCAACATTATGAGATCTCAGAGGTAACATGGAATGCAAACAACATATTGAAGACCATGAGCAGTATAAATCATTTATGCAAGTTAACAAACTGTGAAACACATGCAAAGAGCGCCTCAGATTTTCTTATTTTGAGATTAGTCTTGGGTGATTATTAACTACTTAGAGATTGTTTGCTGAATCTTCCTAGATAGTATAGTCAGAAAAGTTGATGTAAGCACAATTGGTAATGAACACTACAATAAATGAGTAGCTGCTTCTTCTCTTGCAATGATTAAGAACCAGAACAACTACACATAGCTCATTAGGTCATGTAGAGTGTCAGGGGATTGAGATTTTAGTCTACTCCAAGGCTGTACATCAATGCTTATCTTATACCCTGCTAATAAACAATGGGGAAACAATGGTCCCAGCCCTACCTATAGCATTTCCACGTTTTCCTTTTTGGTACTGAATAGTTAAGATTTGATCCTCAATGTTAGAGCCAGCCAGGGATCTCTAGAGAAGCTATCACCTTCCAGGGATTTTTGAGGTGAGATCTAGCCATCAATATTTCCTTTTCATCCAGTGGTAATAAATTGAGGACCAGACGAATCATTCAAATATTTATAGGAGATACCTGCCCAGACCGTTGCCTAGACTCTTATTAGGCTTAAAGAAAGATATGTGTCTGTCATCAATGGTACTTTCAAAGGAAAACATACCGGTATACATCTTTAATAGGAAAACAAACTTCATATTCCTATGATAGGTGTTGATGTTGATGGAATAATAATGTGTTTTTTAAGTATAAACACAAAAGCAATGCTGAAATTTATTCTTTGATGTGAGCATTATCCCATATCATGAGAAACCAACCCTAGGCTTGACCAAACTTGGCCCTTAACTTTCCTCATATATTAATCTCTCCCATATTGGAAGAAAGACACTGGAACAAGTTGCTCAGGTCGGCATTTCTGCCATTGTTTGAGCCTTCCTAGATAGTCATGTCTTAGAACCCAATGAAGTTGTTTTCTTTGCCTTAATCCCCAAATGAAAACTATGAGCACAGTAACCATACTGAAGAATATCTATCTCTTTACCAAACAAACAACAAACAAACCCTCTTCCTTTGCCATCTAATAATGGAGGCTGTATTTTTCTACATTTTTTGTCTATAGATTTAAATATTGTTATGGATTTCTATTCTTAACAGCCAGACTGCTGTGTCCTGAGACATGGATCCGCCATGAACCCTTTCATCCTGCAGATCCTCCATCTTTGTAACTTTTCGTAACTGAATCTGTTTCTGTCTTTGGGCTGTGTTAGCAGTGCTAGTGATAATGGGATTCAACACACCTCATTGTTTTCCAGTATGCTTTTTAATTAGGCATCTTAAAATTTGCTTTGAGTCCATTTCACCAGTATGCATTAATTACTCTTTAATCTTTGCTACATTTTTTATATTAGCAGTTAAGCAAAGCAAAAATGGCACAGAGCAATTAGTAGTGATATAACTACTTCTTGCCAGTAGCCTAACCCCTGCTGAGAGCTACAGATATCTAAAAATGCAGTTAATTTACTTAGTATATTTGCTAGTCTGTAAGTATAGTTAATAAACACTAGCACTTTGATTAGTTGGTTCTTAATATATATATATATATATATATATATATATATATATATATATATATATATCCATTTTGGTCACTTTTCAAAGCAATTTAATCAGCCAATTAGATGATTATAGGAAAATGTATCTTGGATATGTTGAATGAATATATTTTTCAGATTTATGCATTAAAAACAGGAAAATAAAGCAATATATGAATAATTACACCACAGAGACCAGGGTGGTCTATTAGACCAGAACTCAAGAATAAAAGAAGGGTAGTGTGGTGTAATTATTAAAAACTGGCTCTAATTTTGGCAAAGTATCAAGGTAAAAAATTAACCGACAAAAATAAGTAGCTTGTCTATGTGCCAACAACAAGAACACCTAGACTGAAATCAGGAAAGCAGCTCCATTTGTAGTAGCCTTAAAATAATATCTAAGAATTAACCAAAGATATGAAGGATCTCTAAGATGAAAATGTTAAAAATCTGGAAAAATAAATTAAATCAGATTTAAGGAAATTAAAAACCTTCCATGCTCCTGGATTGGAAGTATTAACATTGTGAAAATGACAATACTGCACAAAGATTGCTACAAATTCAATGTAATACCCATCAAAATCCCAGAAACATTCTTCAATGATATATAAATATCCATACATAAATGCGTGTGCACGTGTGCGCACACACACACACACACACACACACACACACACACACACACACACACACACACACATATGTATTGAGAGAGACATTGAGAGAGAAAGCAATCCCAACATTCATATGGAGTAATAGAGGACCCAGAATAGCAAAAGCAATCCTTAGCAGGAAGACAGGGTATCAATACCAAACTTCAAATTCTAATAGAAAGCCATAGTAATAAAAATAAAAAAGCTTGGTACTGGCACAAGAATAGGCTTGAGGACCAATGGGATAGAGTAAAAGACCTAGAAATGAACGCACAGACCTATAGCCACCTAATATTTGATAAGGGAGCCAAAAACACAGGATGGAAGAAAGACAGCCTCTTCAACAACAGAATTGGCTATACACATGCAGAAAACTGAAGTTAGATCCTTATATATCACCCTTCACAAGAATTGATTCCAAATGGATCAAATACCTCATTGTAAGGCCAGTTATTGTGAAGATAATACAGGAAGGGATAGGGGAAACATGAGGGTTCCTAGGTATGGGTCAAAATTTCCTAAGTAAAGATCCAGAATCACAACAATTCAAAGAAGGAATGGATACATGGGATTGAATCAAACTGAAGAGTTTCTGCATGCAAAGGACATAGCTAGCAAGATACATAGAAAATTCATAGAATGGAAAATCTTTACTAGCTGTGCATCAAAGGTCTCATATCTAAAATATACTTAGAGCTCAAAAAATTAAGCTCCTGGGGCTGGGAGGTGGCTCAGTGGTAGAGTGCTTGCCTTGCATGCATGAGGCCCTTGGTTCGATTCCTCAGTACCACATAAGCAGAAAAAGCCGGAAGTGGGGCTGATGCTCCAGTGGTAGAGTGCTAGTCTACAGCTAAAGAGCTGAGGGACAGCACCCAGGCCCAGAGTTCAGGCCCCACAACCGACAAAAAAAAATTAAGCTTCTCAAAAACAAATCCTCAAAGAAACAATCCAATTTATAAATGGGCTAAAGAATTAAAGAGAGACTTCTCAAAAGAAGAAATAAGAATGGCCAATGGACCCATAAAGAGATGTTCAATCTCTCTGGCCATGAAAGAAATTCAACTCAAAACAAATTGAGATTTCACCTCACCTAGTTAGAATAGCTATTATCAAGAAAACTAACAATAACAGATGCTGGTGGGGATGTGGCCAAAAGGGTAAACTGCTACACTGTTCATGAAAATATAAACTTGTTCAATCACTTTGGAAAGCAGTATAAATTCGTCAAAAGATTAAACATAAATAAGGTTTCCCTTATTTGCAATAACTAGTATATGTCTGAGTCAAGCAGAAAAGGTCAGTTAAGTTGATGTTAGGGAAATGAACCCTAAGATATGTATTCAAATGTTTTTTTTCTTTCATGCGATTGTTTCTAACACATTTATAAGATTATTTCTTTGTTGCTTTGTATGTCCCTCCCTGCTTTCACTGTATTTGATGTTGGTATAATTTGTGGAGGGGAAGGGAACAACTTTTATTGAAATAAATCTGTAGTTATATGTGAATAATATTATTCTTCTCTACTAGACATATCAACATAAGAGATATGCAACCCTCAAATACTATTTCTTGTGAGAAACTGTGGTGAGTGTAGCCAACCCTAGGTATCCCATACTAACACCCGAGTACTTTTAGTGTTTTTGAAAAGCTTTCCTGTATTGTTGGTCATAGAGTTGTTTTTAATATGTCTTTCTAACTTCCATGCTCTGAATAGCATGTAGAAAGAAGGAATAACAACGGAAACACCATTTTCATATTTCATGGCATAACTTGATCAAATATTGCTTTCATGTGCTCTGGCAGAGGGTGAAGATTTTACTGATCATTCAAAATTCTAGAGGACTGTTTTCCATCTCACTCTATTCCTTGCAGGCTTGCACATTGCTGACTACATAGGAGTCTAGTAGATGCATCATGTTCAGATTAATATTGGATTCGGCTCAGCAAGAGACTTTTGGGACTATAAAGAAATTTCATGGGAAATCCAGGGTCAAATATTTTTGGAAAAACATAATAAATAAAGAACAAAGAGAATACTGAGTGAATGGAGATCAATTGAATTTTACTATCACTTCTAAGTGGCTCAGGGAAAAGTTTACCCCATAGATATTGATTTTTGTTGTATTTTAAATTTATTTTTATTATCAAGGTAATGGACAGAGTGATTACAGTTACATAGGTCAGGTCATGAGCACATTTTCTTTTGAACAGTGTACATCTTCCCTATTGTTTCCATTGTTTCCCCTCCCAAACCTCTGCCACAAGTTGTGTAGTTCATTTCCAACATACTGTCTAGTAAGTATCATTGCTGAATTAGTTCACCGTTTTTCACCATTTTTGTGCTTTACTTAACCTCCCCAAATCAGATAAAGTTACATACAACATAAAAAGTACAGAAATAAAAAAAACAGTGACAAAGAATACCAAACAACAATAAGCTTTAAAAAACATCTTGCTCTTAAAAAAAAAAAGAAAAAAGTCAATCCTGAATTCAGGGCCTGGTGTTATCTCTTAGAATTTTTGCTCAGGCTAGTATTCTACACTTAAGCCATAGCCCCACCCACTTCCAGCTTTTTTTTGAGGGGGGGTGCTTAATTGGAGATAAGCATTTTATGGACTTTCCTTCCTGAGCTGATTTTGTACCATGATCCTCAGATAGGTAGGTAGGATTACAATCCCAAGCCACTAGCACCTGGCTAAGACCCATCTTTAATACCTATTCAATCCAATAGAAAAATCTTGATTTCTTCCCAACCTTATGGGTTGTAGTCTTCTGTTCTAAATCTCATAGGCTCTGTTCCAAGTCTCTGCTTCATATTTGTAGGCTATATTCTTGAATTGGATAATGTGTGATTTGAAATCACACTTAGAAGTTGGAACAGCATTGCTGTATCTTTTATTCTTCACTGTGTGAACATAGAAAATAATGGTTTCTTATCATGTTGTTGGTTCAGAAGGACAAAGAATATATAATTTCCCCCATATGTGGATGTTAAATCTAAAACATAGATTAACACAACGACAATACTTGTTTATATATGTTTATATATTTACTTATGTATCTATGTGTGTGTTGTGTGTGATCAATATGACTTATAGATGGTATATTTATTGTGAGAGACTATGGTAAAACTCCTTTTAAATTAATATGCACCTTAACAAATTGAAATATTAGGAAGTTGTAACACTTCTTGTCTGGGATATAGGCATTAGTAAGAAGTAGGAAGGCAAATGGGGATGTGGAAAGAGGGCAAATACTGAAAAAAATTCATGTCTGAAAATGTAACAAGGCAACTCATAAGACTAGTTTGAGAAGAGAGAAGAAAGGTGAGGGAGAGAAGAAGAAGAAGAGGAGAAGGAACGCTAAAGGGGCAGTTATGACCAAGAAGCATTGTATACATGAATTGATTTGTTCAGTAAACTCTCCTTTTACACTAGTTGATGTCAATCAAAAAGGAAATTGAGTCATCCTGTCTGTCCCTCGATGGGACATCATTCATATACTTGTTATATGGTGCAAGACTTATTTCTATTTGATGCACAATTAGCATATATGTTAATTTCTTTGAAATTTGGATTTATACTTTGGTTATATAACTTGTCAACAGATAGTACATGATGTTTTCTTTTAAAAGATGATATTTCATAGCTTCCAAGGTATTCCTGATCAGTTTCCTATTTCTAGACCTTTAGATTTTTTAATGAATAATATCACAAGAAATATTTTAGCTGTAGTTTATGACTATTGGAAATGATTAAACTGAATTTCTTAACCTGAATTAACTTAATAGCATACACTTACATTTTGAACCATGCAGTGAAATTGTGGATGTAAGAAAACTGAAGGAGGTAATTTTATCATTGCAAAACAGTGAGAATGTTTAGTCTTCAGTATTTTTATGCACAGCTTCTCTTTAAAATCTGACTGGTGTTGACAGTAAGATTCTACAACTATCTCCACTGATGTGATAAGTAAAAATTAATCATAGATTTAAAATGTGATAATAAGATAATGTATTTCTTTGTATATCTTTATATTTCCTGTGGTAGACCCCTCTGGGAAAGGTCTGATCAAGCTATTGTAGCTTTCATCTTGGCTTGTATACATATATTTTTACATATTCACTATATCTCATATACCCTTCAAATATTGTCTACCATTCATGTCTTATATATTAATTATCTGAATACTGGTTTGAGATAATTTTACTTTTCATTTAGCTATTAGTTTGTTTTACTCTTTTATTGATTGCTTTATGTTTATATATTTTATATTCTCCTATACACATTTTAAATGTTTGTATTTTTCCATGCTTATCATGTAAATTGGAAGTCATTTATTTCCTATATAGCTTTTTTCTAGTAGTGAAATGTTCTCTTCAAGGAAGTTTTAGGCATTGTGCTTCGGAGAAGAACACAAAGGTGCAATGCCTATGTGTATCTAGTCACATAAAATAAAGTTGAAATGAACTCCAGGATATGGGAACGAGATTTTATTCCTTGTTGCTGTTTTCCTTTCCTTTTCTTTTTGTCTTGTTTGTTCATTTATCTGTCTTTGGGCAGGGAATGGGGGATGCAGAAATGAAGGGACAAAGGTTGAACAAATGCAGCAGTGATATTACTGGACACTATGTTGGAAATGAACTGTACAACTTGTCATTGGGGATGGGAAGTAAAAATTGGGAGAGGGAGGTTAAGGGAAGGGGTGACATAGTCCAGAAAGAAATGTTCTCTTTACCCGGCTTATGTTATTATAACCCTTCTTTACATCACCTTAATAATAACAATGTTAAAAAAATGTTTAGGGTATTGATGCTTGATGACATAGACTTGACAACCTTCATAGAACTTAGGTTCAAACATATTTGCAAATTACCCAGTATTATAGTTAGCATCGAAATTTGTCTATTTTGAGTCTGTTTTCTAGAATTTCATTTACTTAACTAAACTTTTGCAATGTCTTCATATCGAAAGGCCTACAATCTTCTTTTTTCCTCAAAATGTTTAAATCATTTTCATTTTGTTATTTTCATTTTTCTGTCTTAAGTACAGTATTATTGATTTATAATGTTATTCAAGTTTTCATTTCCATTAACTCATGTGAATGCATTAATTTCTTCCATTCTCTCACTGGGGTGAGTATGTTGGGTAACAAGAGCTTAGAATTTCCCACATTTCACCTTCAGTGGGGTAGATGTGAATGAATAAGCAGGTCATTGAAAGGTAGAAATAAGGATTGGACCCAGAGGAGCCTGAACCCTATTGAATGTAAAATACATAGATCTAAGGAGCACAAACAAACAGGCAAGGGAGGAAATCTTATATCCATCAGAATTTCCACCAGAAATTGCATCGCTTTTATCTTGAGGATTACAGATATTTGAATTCTGGCCTAATGCTTAACTGCTAGAAATGAAAGAAAGCCTGTCTGTGTTGGCAGCTACCTAAACTAGGTTGTGCTGTGAGCATTTAGTTTAGAAGCAAGCTACCTCCTTCCCTGCATGCACCACATAGAAATATATATTATGCCCTTACCCTGGGCGTGGAGTCACTGATTAGCAGGTGTTTGGGAGTGCTACATGCAATTCTCTCATTTTGTGGCAATAGCATGATCTCAAGGGACAGTTATCAGGTAAGCAGATATGCCCAGCTTGAAGGTATTTAAAGCAGGTCTGAAGTTATAAAATTAGTTTTGTGAAGGAAAACTTGTAAATCTTTTTTAAAGTTTTTTTTTTCTTAAATTTCCTCTCAGGAGATTCATCTTATTTCATATTCTTCCTAGAGCCACATAAATTTCCTCTGTACATCACAGGACCTTTACTGGAAGCATTTGTATGTGTAGCTGACTTTTTTCTCCCTTGGCCATATGTTTTCTTATCTGGTAGGTTGTTAGCTCTATGCAGTGAATCAGAAGTGCATTCAATTAATTTCTTAGCTCAAAGGCATCAATCTGCAGTTTCTTACATCCATTACATATGTTGGCAGTGCCTTTTATGAAGGCTGACTACTATTTCTGAGGCAGCACTAATTTAACCTGAGAACTTGGACAGGTTTTCTTGATGACATAGTTGATTTCCAAGGTGATTTCATTTCAAAAAAGGACATGATTTTGAGAAATGATAGGAGAGGTATTATAGAACAAATTTAATTTACAAATGCCCCTTAAGGCCCATTTTTAATAGAGTCTAAATTTCAAGGTCAAAAACACCTAAAGTTTTATGGTAGCAGAACTCTTTCAATGTGGCACAAAAAGTTTTTCATTAATGTTCTTGAATCATGATTCATGCAAATGACATTGCATTGTTGATTACATACACAGTGCCAGATATAACACTAAGTATTAAAATTCTAAAATAGAAGACATGCTTTTTGACTCCGGGAAGATGTCAGGATACCAGGGACAATGACTTTCAATCAAAAAAAGGTGCATGTGGACATGTTACAGTGATAAGATGTATGAAGGAAACTGAGAAAACAAATTATGGAGTATACCTTAAAAAGTATATCTTTAAAAAAAAAGACAAAAAGTCAATGACTTATCTTCTTGGTGAGAAGATAGACAGCAACAAGTGAAAAAGAATAGGTCACAGCTACTCTGAGAGTTGAGTGATAATTTAGTACTTCATTTATTCATGTGAACTTGTAGGTGTCGACTACTTGTTCCTTTTGACCAGTGCCCTTCTCATATTTGTTTCCGGTGTAGCTGTCTAGTCTTCTGATATATATAGGACTGGGTTCTTTGAGTTGGAGTTTAAGAAGATGTAAGAAACACATTGTTTTAATCTTAGGCATTTGTTTCCAAATAGGCAGAACTATTTATCTGGCCCTGTTTCTGTTTACTCAAATACACAACTAGCTTGGTCAGAACCATAGGAGAATATTTGAGGAACTAAGGAAGTCCTCATAGATTTGAGAAAATTGTGAGACTTAATAAGTGAAATATTTCTCTTTTTTGTTTAGTTTGTGTGTGTGTGTGTGTGTGTGTGTGTGTGTGTGTGTGTGTGTGTGTGTGTGTGTGTGTGTGTGTGTGTGTGTGTGTGTGTGTGTGTGTGTGTGTGTGTGTGTGTGTGTGTGTGTGTGTGTGTGTGTGTAGGGCCTGAACTCAGGGCCTGGACCCAGTTCCTGAGCTGCTTTGCTCAAGACTAGTGCTCTACCACTTGGACCACAGATTCACTTGCAGCTTTTTTGGTGCTTAATTGGAGATAAGAATATGGACTTTCCTGCCCAGGTTGGCAACTGCAATCCTCAGATCTCAGCTTCTGAAGTAGCAGTCAATATTATGATCTCATGTTAGTCTCAGTAAGTTCAGAAATTTCTGTCATTTGTTAAAATGATGTGTAAGTAAGGGAAAGGGCATTTTTCAATGAGTGATCATCAAGAAATTTGGAAAGATAATTTTGGATCCAGATTATATAATATGTAAAATATTTTTGTTTCTTTCTTACTTCCTTTTTCTTTTTAACGGACACTAACATTATGTTTTATTAGTGTCATGACTAAGAAGTGAAGTTTTACAAGAGGTAGATTTTTAAAATGAGTGGCTTATAAAAAGATGTAAAGGTTTCTTTTCTTTTTCTTTTTCTAAGCTGGTCCTGGAGCTTGACTTCAGGGACTGAGCACTGTCCCTGAGCTTCTTTTGCCCCAAGTTAGCAACTATACCACTTGAACCACAGTTCCAGTTCTAGTCTTTTTGGTTAATTTACTGGAGATAAAAGCTAATAGATTTTCTTGCAAGTGCTGGCTTTGAAGCACCATCTGCAGATCACAGCCTCCTAATTAACTAGAATTACAGGTATGAGCCACTGGCACCAGCAAGAGATTGAGTTTTGTAAGATATCTTTCTATTGAATTTCAATTTTTTTCCCACAGGAGCAGGCGTGGGGATCTGTTGACTTGTCTTTCACTATGTATTAGTCCTTATCAGTCTTTCTTCCACATCCAGTTAGCTGAACCCATGACATTTCATTGTGATTATCATCTGGATAGCTTACTAATTTGTCTCTATGACACTTTCCCCTTTTTTATTCTGTCATTTATTCTCTCTCTATAGCAGCTGGAGTGTTTCTTTGAAGAAGTCCACAAAATCAGACATTTTCTCTGTTTAAGCCTACATACCTCCTGCCTGAAATTAAATCATGAACACCTTTTTCTCACTTGCTTGGTTATACTAAATCAAGCATTTTGCTGCTTCTCACAGGTGCCAAGCACATCACTATTTCAATGGAATTTCACCATTCTAGCTTCCATTTTTGAACAGGAACAATAAACAACTTCCTGTAGTCATCTATCCCATGTGCTTCCTTCAGGACTGCTTTAGTATATTTCCTTAAATCAACAAATCCTTCCTTGATCTCTGTTTACTATGATCAGGCCCTTTGTATGCCCCATCTTGTTTATGCAGCTTTACTATTCTCCTTAGGATCTATTATTATCCACCCTGTTGTTCAATTTTTAGTTTGTGATATGCCTCTCCCTCTTGTACTGAAAACTCCATGAAGATGGGCTTTAGTTTGTTCAACTGTACCTCCATTACCTCCAAAATGAGTTTACCATGAAGTAGAAGTTCAGTAAATTTGTTGAATATGTACCATGGAAGGGTAAGTGCAAGTTTCATTGGGAAAGGAGTTTCATTTCAAATGCATCAAGGACAAGCTTTTCTAGAATGGGACATTTGAGACCATAGAAGCATGGAGTTGTGTGACTATGTGGAGAAGTGTCATAAACAGATCAATATCAAGACAAAGTGTTCTGAAAAAGAACTGTGCTTGGGAGCCAGATAATTCTCTTAGTGCTAATGAATGAATGAATAATAATAACAGTAAATCTCCTCTCCATGTTCTTTCCTTGTCATTTATCTTGGTATTAAATTCAGTTTCAGATTTTAACTTAGATTTTGAAAACTTGTGGCTTTTTAACTACATCCAGCTAAGAAATAGATTTCATCTGACATAGTGATGTTTTAAAGATTATCAATCTACTTGCCAGCATTTAAAAGCTGCAGGTTCTAGATTCTTGATTTCTCTTACCCAATCAGACAATTTGTGAAACTTAGGCCAGTATTATGCTAGAATTAATTAGTGGTAACTTTTGTAAGTGGGTTTTGGTCTGTTCTGTTTAGTTTCTTTTTCTTTTTTTTAACTTTCTTCTAATTAAATCAATGAGTCACTACCCTGGATGATAGGTATTTGTTTTGGGCATGCTCATGAGTGTATTTTGCACTTCTGTGAGAACACTTTCAAAGAGGCATCTGTGCAAATTCACTTGAAAATGGTATGCCCTTCTATCCAAACAAAGCGAAATGACTTTATAGGGCTTTTGTGATTGATTAATGAATCTTGAAAATAATATTATGAATTATGCTTTGTCTGTAAACTACTCTCTTAAAAGCTAGGGATGCATACTTTACTGAAAATAATATGACTTTCAGCTGTCAAGATAGTAGGTTATGGTATTGTTAATATTTTATGACTTATATTTCATCAAAGGCAGACACAGCTTCTCAAGTTGTAACTTAATTTTTCTTTTTTAGAGATCATAGAGAGAAGTTTCAGAGCAATTTCCCCTTGTCTGCTATTGAAAGACTGCTTCCTCTAAGGACTTCTGACTCTCTCACATCTAAGGTGCCCACTTCCTCAGGTTTTCCAATGGTTTAATCTAACATAACTTTATTGTTAGCTTTTTAAAAGGCTATTTGGCTGTGGGATGTAAGAACAAGGAACTTGAGTTTGTACTACCTTTTTCATCCCTATGAACTTAATCTGATTGTATATAACTGAAATATAAAGAACTCACATAGCTTTGACTGAAACATAAAAATGACAATGTTTGAAATTAATCGTTTCTTTGTGCAGCTGACAGAAGGTGAGAAATATGATAATACGACTCAGTAAAGGAAGAATTAAGTATTTGGTTTTTGAAAAGTGATATTTAAAATCCAAAGAACTGCTATTTCACCCAAGATAGTAGAAACACCTGTGCAAAATGTGGAAGCCAGTACCTTACCTGAGTATGAAACAATTCTGGGCACAACTAGAGCAATTATATAACCAGATGTGCATTCAAGTACAGCCTTGTATAAAATTGCATTTCCTGTTTTATACATATCATTTATTATGTGGTACCTGGAAATTTTAATGCATTTTATGAACATAATATAACTGAAATGGTAAATGGAATCTAGATTCTTAGCTTGTGGAAGAAAGCTTTTCTTTTCCTTCCTTCTTTCCTTCCTTCCTTCCTTCCTTCCTTCCTTCCTTCCTTCCTTCCTTCCTTCCTTCCTTCCTTCCTTCCTTCCTTTCTTTCTTTCTTTCTTTCTTTCTTTCTTTCTTTCTTTCTTTCTTTCTTTCTTTCTTTCTTTCTTTCTTTCTTTCTTTCTTTCTTTCTTTCTTTGTCAGTTGTGGGGGCTGAACTCTGGGCCTGGGTTCTGTCCCTCAGCAATTTAGCTCATGGTTAGTGCCCTACCACTTGAGCCACAGTGCCACTTCCGGCTTTTTTTTTCTACATATGTGGTGCTGAAGAATCGAACCCAGGGCCTCATGCTTGTAAGGTAAGCACTCTACCACTGAGTGAACTTCCCAGCCCAAGCTTTTCATTTTTAACTGCTGAAGTGTACAAATAGTAATGTCCACTTTTGACAGCTACCTTGATGTTTTAGTTAGTTTTAGTCAAGTTACTATAATAAAGTGCCTCAGACTGTGTCGTCTATATGCAATAAAAATGTGTTATTCACAGTTCTACATGTTGTAGAGCCTAAAATAAAGGGTTTAGTAGGTGAGGGCTTGTTTTCTGCTTAAAAAATGCCATTTCTTTCTTTTTTCACATAGAGGAAAGGACAAAGAAAGGGAAAGACATCTTCTCTAAAGTCCATTTATAAAAGCACCAATCTCATTAATGGGATCTAGTTTGAACTCCTCAAATTCTAGGGTACTTGGAGATAAGCTGTGAGAGATTCTTATCCTTAGGTACAGTCTATAGGGCTGCTGTCATCAATGAGTTGGGAAATTTAAATTATAGTACATTATTTTTTCTCAGCAACCTAGTGGCCTTTCCCTCCTATTATCACTGTTTGTATCTCTTTGCTATCTAACATTTTTTCCCCTGGAGGACTGGAAGCTCTGAAGAATTTTCCACTTTCAGTTTTCTTTGCATACACCTATTCAATCTACCAAAGATTATCTGCAAACCTCTTCTGGAACATATAATGCTCTGGTCTTAGGTTAGAAGTCACAATTGGTGATTAACCAATTTTGCCAGCACCATTTACTGAAGAGGCTGTTTTTCTTTCTTGCTATTGTTTCTAACGTATTTATAAGGTACCATGTGATTTTTTTTTGTTGCTTTGTATGTTCCTCTTCCACATTATAACCCCTGTTTCACTGTATTTGATGTCAGTGCCCTGCATCTTGTATATACACTTCTCTAATTTGGGGAGGTCAAGGGAAAAAACCAAAATGCTTAAATAAGAATACAGGTTGACCCATTGTAACAATGAGATGTACAAGACACTGTTGAACAATGGATTTTACAATTCAGGTGTGTTGAGGGGGGGGAGTGTAGTTGAGGAGGTGTGAGGGAAGGGATGGTAGGGGGAAAACAAAGGAGAAGGCAACAATGCTTGATAAGAAATGTACTCATTACTTGCTCATGTAACTGTAACCCTTCTGTGCAGTATTTTCACAATTAAAAAACTTATTTTAAAAAATAAGGAAGCCACAATTGGAAGTAGTAGCTGACAAAAGAATTTAGCTCCCAGTATGTGACACTAAGAAAAACACTTTTTCCTCTCCCTATGATAAAATAGGTAGGTAAATAGAAGAGAGTTGTAGTTTTCATGAAGCTATATTGGTCATCATTTATAACTGCCATCCCCTGTGATAAATGTGATTCTTGTTGATTAAAATGTAAAAAAAAAATGCACCCTATTCAGTTCTTTAGTACTTCCTTTAAATTTGAGATCTGCAGTGTGAAATGCTTCAAAGAGTGGCACTAAAGGTACATAAGTGGTGCTTTGTTTTGAGAATTACTTCTAATGTGGTCCATAAAAAACCAAAGGCATTCTCTAAAATTTGCTCTATAAAGCTTTCCTTCCATTTATCAGCGTTTCCCTGTACCAGCAGAAGAAGATTCTGAAGATATATATGTGTGGATTTCTCCATCTCACTCTACAAGAGACAATGACTCCTATAATGGGAGAGTTTATAGGTTAAGCTGAGTCATCTCCATGACAAATGACAGATAAGCAAACCAGTAACTATTATTCTTAGTCAAAATAAAATACCAAAAATACCATTCTTGTGTTGTTAATTTTCATTTTTTTCCCTGTCACTAGCTTTGTACTACTTCTTGCTAGTTTCACACAGGGAAAAAATGAGGCTAAATATCTGGCATCCCAGCTACCTCAAGAGGAAGAAAAATAGAAATATCAATTGAAAATAGCATTTAAGTTAAGCTTATAGTTGTACATTTTGCTATTAAAATATTTTTTCAGACATGTTCTCACTACCTTATGTATGTGACTGTAACCCCTCTGTATAACACTGTGACAATAAAATTTCTCTCTCTCTCTATATGTGTGTGTATGCATACATGTATATATAGTCAGTTGAAGATCAGGTGCCTGGATCTAATAAAAATAATCTTCTTCCTCTTCTTCCTCTTCCTCCTCCTCTTCTTCTTCCTCTTCTTCTTCCTCCTCCTCCTCCTCCTCCTCCTCCTCCTCCTCCTCCTCCTCCTCCTCCTCCTCCTCCTCCTCCTCTTCTTTCTTCTTCTTCTTCTTCTTCTTCTTCTTCTTCTTCTTCTTCTTCTTCTTCTTCTTCTTCTTCTTCTTCTTCTTCTTCTTCTTCTTCTTCGCGTCTTGTTTTTTTGTTTGTTTATTTGTTTTTTAGTGTGAATCCTGGGGTTTGAATTCAGGGCCTGGGTACTACCTCTGAGCTTTTGTGATCAAGGCTAGTGCTCTAGCACTGGAACCACAGTTCCGTTTACAAATTTGTAGTAGTTAAGAGTCTTATAGACTTTCCTGCCTGGCCTGGCTTTGAACCATGATCTTCAGAGCTCAGTTTCCGGAGTAGCTAGCATTACAAGTATGAATTACTAGCACCCAGAGAGAAGCCTTTTTAATTTTTAATAAATACTTATTTTATTTCAAAGCATCTTCTGTTTAACCCTGATTGGTGTTTGATATATAAGAAATGTGCAATATCAAACAGTATGTTTTAGGAACAATGTACATACAACATTTAATCACTTAATAGGAGATTTTTCTACTGTGTTAATTATGTCCTTCTTGAATTCATGTTTAGAGAAGAGAGCTGGGACTTGGACTTACCATAAACTGATGTACTTGATAAATACTGACTTACACATTGCCAATGACCATTTTTTATAGTAGGCTGAGCCAAATATTAAAAAAATAGCTAAATTACAACAAAATATATTTGCTTTATGTTATATACATTATAACATATATAATATACATGAATAATATACATTAGAATCAGTTCACAGTTAAATCTCAACTTATAATACCATATATAATACTAGCCATATGGGATTTTTGTTTTAGATTCCTTTCAGAGACACTTTTGGAATACAAGTTGTTATATTACAACCAGTAATTTTAGCTTTTTCTACTGTATTTTCAAACCCTTGCTCCATAAAGATTATTTTCAAAGGTGTTTGAACTGCACCATAACTATCTCTCTGCTTCTTCAAAAATACATTCATTTTGAATTAGTGTCTCTTTAAATTCACTTTGAGTGAGTGTTTCCCTTCTTTTTCTTTAATTTTATTGTCAAGTGATGAACAGAGAGGTTACAGTCACATACGTAAGGTAATGAGTACATTTCTTGTTGAACTTGTTACCCCCTCCCTCATTTTTCTCCCACTTTCCCTTCCCCCCATCCTCCCCCTAAGTTGTACAGATCAATTTCAACATATGTCTTGTGTATATGGCTGTTGCATTGGTTTCCCCTTTGTCCTTTGTCTTACCATTTTGCTGTTCTCTTTCCTTTCCCTAATTTAGATAAATGTATATACAATACACAGGGTACCAAAATCAAATACAGTGACAACAAGGGATAAACCATAGGGAACAACAACAACAAAAACTACAAAATAAAAAAGAAATCACATAATACATTAAAGACAATAACAATAAAAACCTCTTGTGTCCATGTTTTGAAGTTCATTTCATTTAACATCATCTTATGTGGTCACATCTACGTAAACAATTGAGCTATTCTGCTCATCTGCTAGGATTTTCCTAGACATATACTAATGATTACAAGTGAAAGAAACCATTTGTCATCAGTGTTTCTTTAGGCTGGTTGTAAAGACAGGTGAGTCAGCTCTTCATTTTCAGATGCTAATTCTACCCAAGAGGCATTAAGAAGAGACACATGTTAGAGATGGGTCATGCTATCCACAGATTCCACCCATTCTTTTGGAACAAGTCAGTGATTTATTCATTCATTTACTCTGAATAACTCATGTCACTTTCACACACTGCTTGAAATCCTGGGCTTGCTAGGTACTACTTTCTCCCTATGTGCACCTATTCTGTAGGTAGAAAATGTATTCCAATTTTATGAGAAATCAGGTAGAAGGTTGTCACGTGCAGTACTTTAAAAGACAACATAATTACACCTTTAACATGCAACTTCTAATTGACAGAAATGCTAGGTTGAAGTTTGTATCCTATTACAGAGCCTGCACTCCTGGAAAGAATGTTGGATGATTCCCGTTCTCACAACACACTCAGGAAGATTTTTGTTGTTGGTGGTGGTATTTTTAGTTATGCTTTATTTTGTGTAAAATATTTTTTCAGAGAAACTGTGTGGCTTCACTTAGTGGCTAAGACAGGTGTTAGCAAAGTGAACCCACTTTCTTCTCTGTTCTTTAAATTCCTTAATTATAATTGTTAAAGAAATATGATCTATAAGACAAAGGATATCTAAATTAAAAATAGTACCTTGGAAATTCTAAAAATTTCTGCCTTGGCGTTTAGTGAAATGAGTGTCCATGTGTATAATCTGATAGTCTAATATTATGCTAACAAAAAAGGTTAATTAAAATACTGATGAATATAATTAACCAGTCCTTAAGAAAGAAACTCGCATTCTTTGTAATGTTTTAAAAAGTATTCTCCTCTTTTTCTTTCTTTCTTTTTTTTTTTTGCTAAGGGAAATTTCATTCTAGATGACTTTTCTTCAAACAACAAAAGTAATCCAAAGAAGTGATGATACTGTGTTTACAATAAAACCTATCTGGAGCAATTGGTGTTCTAGGTTAAAACCACCCTTGTTTTCATGAATCAAGGCCTTAGTGACTCTGCTTTGAGAATTAGTATGCCTAGAAAGCTTTGAAATTGGCTTCAATCCAGACCTCATCAGCCTGTCTTTGAGTATTCTAATCTTATAATAACTAAAAATCTGAGAGATGTGCTAGACACTTCTTTGAGGTGTAGAAATGGCAACTTGGTAGCTATTTCTGCAATGATCCTACCATTCCCAAAGGGCTTATACTAAAATCTAGTAAACATGTTAGGGCTCTAGATCAGGATTCTTAAGACTCATAGAAATCCCCTTCTTAATAAAGTGCCTAAATGATGAAACTTTTGGTAAAAACAAAAAACAAAAAACAAAAAACACATTCTGTGTTCTTCATTCAATTGGTCAATATTCTCATAGATAAGGTTTCTCTCTGATTGATAGGGTTTTGAATTTAGGCTCAGATCCAGGGGGTAAAAGAACCCTTGGATAGCAAGAAAAAACAAAAAAGAGAGAACTATGCTACAACAATCAGAAGCAATAATACAAGTATACATGTGAATTAGGAAGAAATGATGACTAATAATTATTCTATAAAGGCAAAGATTTCTTCTAGTTCATTGTATAATATGAAAATGTATATGCATATGTAACATATAGTATGATCTTTCTCATTCTAATCACTTTCTACTTGTTTAAGAAATCTAGTTCATGCCTCCAATATTATAATTACCTTATAAATACTTTTATTAATACTCCCCCTTAATTTTCTATGACTTTTCAGTCAGACAAAATTACACTATTTTTCTCCTCATGTTTACTGACACCAACCAATAACACCTATACACTGTTAGTGAACAATTTTTTTTTTCAGGCAGGAGAAGTTTATTTACCGAACTGCTGCCCCGGCAGGGCATGATGGAGAGACATGGCTTAGAAGTACAGGAGAGGGGCGACCCACTCCTGGGCCAGGACTTATCTAGGCCAAGGACAGAAAGAGGTGTGGCCAGGTGGGAGAAAGATGTAGCCATACTATATCTGGATGTGACTTCAGGGTCTAGGACACTCCTAAGTGCAGATTTGAGCAGAGGTGGCCCAGGATCTGACTTGGCAGGAGGAGAACGTGACTGTTTCTAGGTCTGCCAGTTACCTAGGTAACAGATATTGTCCGGAAACTTAGCCAAGAGGGAGTGAGGTGTCCCTGTGCAGACCTTAACAGTTTTCTGAGGGGTGAGGCATGAGTCATTAATTATGAACCAAGAACGACTTGAAAAGTGTAAAGAAATAAGCCAAAGCCACCAGAAAAGACTCGAAATGGGCATTTAAGAGAAAACAAAAATATTCTTAGTCATACACTGGTAGATAGGCCTCAATCCTTAACCCACTGAGGAATGAGAGTGCCTTGGCCAGGCCTGCCTTCAGTTCTGACCCAGAAGCCTTGGAGGATTTAGTGTCATCCAACCTGGTCAGTTCCAGGACTAGAGACCCAGGGATGTAAATTTGATGGTCAACTCCTACTCCCTAGGACTCCCACACTGGAAGCTATTTGCACTTTGATCTGCCCTGGGGCAAGGACAGAAAACAATCTGCTTCTAGTCACAGATCACTCTCTGGGGCAGTTTATTTTCTGATGATTGAGACCATGTTGGCTTAAAGATCTTTAACCCACCCCTCCCTACCCTACCCCAACTTCAGGCCTAGTAAAGGAAATATTAGGGAACTTACTATCTCCCAGCTTTACTGTAAGGTCCACTCTTCAGGGCACAAGCCAAAAAGTAGAAAAGAGAAAGGGAGAGATAGGGAAGGCTGGACATGAATGGCAGAGAGAGAGAGAGCAAAGAGAGCCTGAAAGTAAACAGAGTTCTGACCATTTATCATTGCAGTGGCAAAAACTGTGTACATCAGATGGTTGGGCCTCAGTTACCAGGGCCAGAGTAGAGAAGTGGTGTGGACGTGGATGTGAAGGCCAGCAATGGTATCGATGTGCTGTGTCTGCAGCAGACAGACGGGTTCGCAAAAGGCCGTCAGAACTGTGGGTATTCCTCAGAGCAAAAAGGGAAAAACAAACAGAAAAAGAAAAAAGAGGAAAAAAACCAGAGAGGAATCCCACCTATCCTGACTTTAAGCCCTTTATCCGAGTCACGGCACCATTTATGTTAGGTTTTTTAAAAAGAGGTAGCCGAGTAAGAACAGCACCACGCACGGTATTCAGGTAAGGGGTAGGTAGGTTTATTCATCGTTCCAGCTGGCACCAGCTCATCTTGGTCCTCCACGCGGTGGGGAAAGGCCTGGGAAAGAGAGCTGGGAGATCTGGGAAAGAGAAAGAGCTGGGAAAGAGAGAGAGCTGGGAAAGAGAGAGAAAAGAACTAGAAAAGAGAGCATCTGGTAAAGAGGTGGGAAAGAGCAAGCTAGGAAAGAGAAGAGAGCTGGGAAAAAGAAGAGAAGGAAAGAGCTGAGAAAGAGCTAGAAAAGAGCAGAGAGTGTTAGTGAACAATTTTAAAAGTAGAAAAACTGATGAAAATTCTATTCAAGGAAAGATTTTTACTGGGTGAAAAGTATTTCTGGAGAACATTATTGAGGGATTTTTCTCTCTCAATGTTTAGAAGATTAATCTTTTCTGGAATATTGTTGAATTCTGCAGGGGAATTTGATATCAGTCTCGTGAGACACAATCTGAAATTTAGATATGCATTCCTACTGCCTTCCAACACAGACAATTCAGAATGTTCAGATAAAAGAAATAAAACCAACCTCCTCTAGAGCTGATTACTACAATAGGAACACAGGCATTATCACTTGTCAGTTGTGTGTCCTCAGTTTAAGTATTCATCTTAGGAGTTTTTTTTTTCTTTTTCAGCTAAATCTATCATTACTGCAGGAGAATAACATTGAATATACTATACTCTTGACTTTATAAAGGCCAAGAAAAGGAGTTACTCACTTTTTTGTGTTCTAGACAACATGGATTTCTAGAAAATGCTCATTGAAAAACAAAAACAAAAACAACAAAACAGTACTCAGAATACTGTCTAAACAATGCCTTGGTATTCTCTTGGAATTCCTTACTTTTGGGCTTCCCTTGGATTCATCAGACTTAACATTTCTATGTTTCCTTCTTATGCATGAGGCTGTTTCAGCAAACTAACTCCAGAAATGTGACACATTCCCATCAGTCTCCAGATCTGAAGATGGGGAGGCCAAATCTGAATGTTCCATTGTTTCTGTCTCAGAATTTCTTTCTACTTTGGATCAATGTTTACTGAAGTGATTAATTAGTCTCAAAGTTCACAACACTGACAAAAGCAGCTTTCTAGCATGAAATTTAGATGAAATCCAGAGAATTGATAAAGCACATACAAGAATCTACAATAATACACAATAAACATCAAGTACCCTCTGTCTACCTTGGAAAAATTCCATTTCTTTTTATCACCTGTGCCCTTCCCAGTGACTCTTGCCTGTTTGCTCACCCTCACACATACCACCAGTATGGGGTTTGAATTTAATTGTTTTTTTTTTTTTTTTAGTGTTGGTTAATTTTATGTTCACATCCTAAACAATATCTTGTTCAGATGAACAAGTTGTTTGATTTAGAACCAAATTATAATGTATACATGCTTTTAGTCATATTTTTTCCCACTCAAAATTATTTTTCTAAATCTACTCATGTTGCTGCATTTGGTTACAATTCATCTATGTTCTCTTCCATAACAGATTCCATTTGTAGACTTGTGCCCCATTTATTTGCAAATTCAGCTGCTGCTGATGGTCTAGCTTTGTCACAAAGTGCTTTTGAAGGATCCAAATGTACCTTGTCCAATACACGTGATACATTTTCTTTCTCTTTCTCTCTCTGTCTCTCTCTCTCTGTCTGTCTCTCTGTCTCTGTCTCTCTGTCTCTCTCTCTCTTTGCCAGTCATGGGGCCTGAACTCTGGGCACTGTCCCTCAGCTCCTTGGCTCAAGGCTAGCACTCCACCACTTGAGCCACAGCGTCACTTCCGGCTTTTTCTGCTTATGAGGTGCTGAGGAATCAAACCCAGGGCCTCATGCATGCAAGGCAAGCACTCTACCATGAGCCACCTTCCCAGCCACGTGATACATTTTCTAAGGACACTTTTATATTTTCATATATTTCATGTCTTAAACACTATGCTGTTGAATTTGCCCTTATTTTCCATTTCATTGTCTGCAAGCTTCCCATCTTTGCTGATTCCTCTGCTTTCTGTGACTGCATGTAGTCCTACACTTTATCTCACTCAGTATGCATTGCTGAGCACAATGATGTATAAGAATATGGAGACGGAATGAGCATGCACAATCTGTTTATAGTACTATATTTTACAAAAGGAAGATTTCATCTTTATCAAAATGCTCAGCCTTTTCAGTTTTACCATGTATTTTTCAATAAATAAAATCCCTGATGATAAGCCATTTCAATTTGTTTAGACTGATGACCTTTTCATATATATAAAACCACAAAGCTGAGATTTTAACCATATAATATTCTGTATAGTTTCCTGTGGATTGATTTGCCTCTTCAAGAGTAACTGAATTTCCCCATTTAATGGGGAAAATTGCTCTTGCCCCAAAGAAGAAGGGGCAATCAACAGCCTTTTTCTTTTCTATGTTCAAGGATTGTTTAAACAAAGGAGTTAATTCCCCTGGGATGATAATACTTCATAAAATGTGTAAGAAAGCTATGATGGGCCAGGGAAATGAAGGCTCTTCTGAGAGAAAAGGGAAGAAAATTTTTACAGGAGATTAGAAAAAGGGTGCAGATCTTTGCCAAAAATAAAAGGGCAGAAACAATTAACTTCACAGAAGCAGTAAGACTTTATTGGAAAATTAGGATTTTTCTTTCATTGGTTGATTTAGTGCATTATATACATTTAAAAAAGTGCAGCCAAGTTTAAAAGAAAAAATGTTCAGACACTGCACATAGCCTTCATTGATACTCAGTGCTGATTATGTTATAAAAGCACAAGTGAAAACGTCAGTTAGGGAGAGAAGGGTTGTCAAACCCCGCTTTCTGTGTGTCCTCATTTAAATTTGACTTTGGTAGACATCCATGCTCATGTGAAAAAAGGAACAAGGCAGCATTCAGATGACTTTCAGGAGAAATATCACCTACCCCTTCCATTCATTTCTCATATCTTCCCAAAACAGCATCACCTCTTTGAAATTTTAATACTTTACATGAGATGCAAGAATGTCTTCTGTCTTTATTTCAATGACCTACTGGCAATTTTCTCTCTGTAAATAAACATAGGGTACACTATTTGGAAAGCTTGGATGAGAAAATATTGTTATGTGTCACTTTCAGATAAACGAAGACCTTAAAATTTAATGAATATTCAAAGTAGAGTACAATTCTTGTTAGCTGAAGTAAGCAATGGGGCTTCGATCCATCTCAGGTAGGAGAGGATGTTGAAGGGGGAGGAAACATTTATTGTGGGTAAAAATGCTGTGACTGAACCACCCAAGCTTCAGCAAGGCAGCAGGACGGAATAATGATACAAACCAAACAGATAAGAAATATGACTATGAAAATATTTTGCAATTCTGTGGATGGAGTAGCCGTGCAGGGAGTAGTGAGGTCCCTGGCTAGAATCAGGCAAAAAAAAAAATCTGAAAAATAACTACCTGAAAAGTAACTAAGGCAAAAAAGCGAAAGAGGCCTGGTTCAAGTGATAGAGTGCCAGCACAACTGTCTAGCATGACTATCAGTACTACTATTGACAAAAAAAAAAGAGTAGACTTGATGTTTGCTTTTTCTGTCCTGCTCTCATTCTGTGGAGTGTACTTTCTTCTTACTTTCACTTTCACCTTACTACTTGCTTCACATTAAACAATAACAACAACAACATTAAACCCTGCTGCTACAGCTATGCCACTCTACTACTTAGATTATATTGATCTTGGATAATCTCTGCTATTTTTTTATCCGAAAATTGCTGAAAGCCATATATGACCTCAATACTATGTACCTGGTAAGATCATGGTTCCGTATATGATTCCGGTACCATTGGCTCCTGCCTTTAATCCTAGCTACTTGGGAGGCAAGCAACAGGAGGATCACATTTTGAGGCTAGCTTTTCAGAAAAGTCCATGAGATTTCATCCCATAGAAAGAGGGTAGGTATGATGGCATGCAGTTGTTTACTCAGGTATGATAGAGAACCTAAAATAGGGAGATCATGATCCTGACATTCCCAGTCAGGAAGTGAAAAAAGTACCAAAAAGAGCTGGGGGTGGGGTTGTTCATTAATAGAGTACCTACTTATCAAATGTTGAACAAGTTTACATTCCCACCAACAATGTAGTAACATTACCTTTAGACCACATCCCCACCAGCATCTATTATTCTTAGTTTTCTTTAATAAGTTTTTTATTGTGAAAATACTGTAAAGAGGGGTTACAATTACATGAGCAAGGTAATGAGTACATTTCTTATCAAGCATTGTTGCCTCCTCCTTTGTAGTTTTCTTGATAATGGCCATTCTAACTGGGGTGAAGTGGAATCTCAATGTTGTTTGATTTGCATTTCTTTTACTGCCAGAAATGTTGAGCATTTCTTATGTGTCTATTGGTCATTCTTATTTCCTCTTCAGAGAAATCTCTCTTTAAATCTTTAGCCCACTTATTAATGGGGTGGTTGTTTCTTTGAGGATTTGTTTTATTTTGGGGAGAGCATTGATTTTTTGAGTTTTAAGTACAATTCAGATATGAGGCCCTTATAGTGCAGATCTTCTCCCAATCTGTTGGCTTTCTATTTATCTTGCTAGCAAATGTTGAAAAGATTGTCCTTTCTCCATTGTTTTTCCTCCAATGAATATTTTTAAGTCTTTGCTGAAAATTGGTTGTGTACAAATATCACCATTAATCACTGGGTTCTCTATTCTGTTCCTATCCATCTCTGTGTCCGCTTTTATGATAGCACACTGCTGCTCTGGTATCTGCAGTATGCAGTTTGTTTTGAAACCACACACTGCAAATTTCTAACAGAATTTTTTTTTTTTGTGCAACTGGAGTGTGTAGTAGTAGAGATTTTCAGAACAATATTAACAGCATTCTTGGGCCTTTGTGCATTCTAGGAGCTATCTGGACTTCTTGCCCTGCTCTTCCCCTGCCACAAGACTGGATTATCATCACATAATTGTTTAAGAAAGTCATACCTTCAGAGAAGACACTATAATAAGAGTTGTTTCCTCACCTATGTTTAAAAAGACCATTAGAAGTAATTCTTTATTACCCTGCATCCTAGTTTACTTTGAATCCTACATCAAGTTCAACTTTTTCAGGGCTTTCATACCTACATAAAGTTTGCCACAGTCTTGGTTTCTGGGCTCAAATTTACCAACCAGATTTATTAGCTCTCTTATAAAATACATCTTACAAATACAAATACTTTTCACTCATTGCCATTCAGTAATCTAATATGAGCCATCATCATCTCAATCCTGGTTTAGGATGAAGATTTACCTGTTTGATTCTTCTCAAATTTGCACTTAATGGCTGAGCTGTAGTGATCCTTTATTCATGTAAACCAAATCATGCCTTTTCTCATCAAAACCCTCCAATAGGTTTATCTTATAAACCATGTGATAAACTATAAACCTAGTTGCAATATAAAATAGTAAATACTTTAGTTAAAATATAAAGTCTTATGTAGTTGGTTATAATACAATTAGATTATATTATAACCAAAGAAAAATCCAAGCCCTCTCCATGACTAATAAGTTCCCACAGGTTATCCCTAAGAATGTCTCTGGTCTTAGCATCCCCCCCCCCCGCCACATTATCTCTTTACTTTGTACTTACTACAGTGACCTTTATGGTCTTCCTCAAAGTCATTAATATTAAAAAATTTCTCTTCTCAAGACCTCTGCACTTACTGTTGCCCCTTTTGGAAATGCCCGTTGTCCAGAACTGATGTGAGTGATATATATCAATGTCTTACTTTGTTGAGGTTTCTCTCTGCTCAAATATCAACGCTGGTAAGAATTCTTGCACAACTGCACTAAAATACCTCTCATGCCCATAATTCTTCATATGTAAGATGAGTTGATAATTTTAATGAATAAAACAAATTAAAGGGTATTGATTATATGTCCCAATATAAGCAAACTGAAACAAGTGACTAGAATAGAAAATGCCCAGAACTGATGTCTAGATTGTAATTTATAAGTGAAAAAAGTAAAATCACAAGCATGAGGTAGAGCATAGAGGTCCACCTATAGAGCCAAGAAGGTTAGAGGTTCATGAGAATATGTAGTATCTGCAATTTGCAAACTACATTGGGTCAAGTTCAGGGAATTCTATAGGGCTTCGGCATCTGTATTGATGATTTAGAAATAGATTAAGAGGTGAGTAAGCAGGGTGATCTCTTAGAATATTGACTGGGAGAATTTACACAGGCTATTTGTCCTTTATGGGGCAAACACATATATTTTGCAGAACAAAAGGAACAATGACTTTGTGAAAATATGCCTAGAATGGTGAAGTAAGATAACATTTTCTCTATTTCTATAAGAAGGAAAATATTATAAAGTGTTACAGGTAATTTCAGGGTCTGTGGGATATTTTTTCCAGAGATCCCTATAATAATAATCTAAATAATCACTATTGTATGACTAGAAAGTTTGCCTACTTTGTTTTTGACTTGCAAAATGATTATATGATAAATATTTTCTTGCTAGTGTTTTTCCATGAATATGATTGTAATACCCTTTGAGATGGTCACAAACATGAAGTTATTAAATTGAAACATGCACAAATTTCAAAATTTATCTGTTCCACAAACTTATTTATAGAAAAATAATACTTCAACAATTTTTATTTTCATTTCCTTGACTACTGCCAATAATATCTATCAGTACAAAGCTGAGTGCCAGTGGCTCATGCCTTTAATCTTGGCTATTTATGACAGAGTTTTGAAGCCAGCCAGCAAGAAAGTCTTTGAGACTCTTATCTCCAATTAAGCAGCAAAAGTCGGGGATATGTTGTTGTAGTGATTGAATCCCAGCCTGGAGTGAAAAGGCATTGAAGACCTAAGATCAAGCCTTGGTACTGGCAGGCACACACACACAAACACACACACATGGACACACACACACACACACACACACACACACACACACACACACACGTTTATTGGTTTATGTATTTGCCATGATTTTCTTTCTGTGACTTTTCCTGTGTCTATCCTTGAACATTTGTTTCCTTCTTACTCTTTCTTTTTATTTGGAATTTTAAACACACACATATAAATGGATGGATGGGTAGATAGCTAGCTAGCTAGCTAGCTAGATAGACAATAGAGATTGTGGGAAGTGGAGGTAGACGTAGAAGCAGAGATAGATATAAGATGTAAAGATACAGATGTATAGATAAATAACTGAATTGTGCATTTATTTAATTGAAAAGGTATAAACTTTTCTATAAGCCCATTTTCACCAATATATTGCTTACCTTTTAATTTTAATTTGTCATTTAAATTTCAGACAGTTAAACTGTCACTTAGGGCACTATAATTCAGTAAACACGACTGTTCAGGCGGGCAATTAGGTGAGAAACCTTAATTCTACTTTGATTCCTCTTTCAATATTCCATCTCCTGTCTGCAACTACTTTCCACTGGGCTCTCCCATACAAGCCCAGAGGAATCCTTGCTCACACTGTCACTTCCACCACCTTTTACCTGACCTGATCATCTTCACCCTATGTTACCTGCTCATACACCTAGACACTGATGCCTATATAGCTGACACTTCAAAAAGAGGTCAGTATTGCTTTTTTACCTTTCAAAGAAGGGAAATAAAAAAAGCTTACAAAATTGTGTTACAGCCGGGTGACGGTGGCTCACGCCTGTCATCCTAGCTGAGGCTGAGATCTGAGGATCGTGGTTTAAAGCCAGCCCAAGCAGGAAAATCTGTCAGACTCTTCTCTCCAATAAACCACCAGAAAATCGGAAGTGGCGCTGTTGCTCAAGTTGGTAGAGTGCTCACTTTGAGCTGAAGAGCGCAGGGACAGCATCCAAGCCCAGAGTTCAAGCCCCATGACAGCCAAAAAAACAAAAAAAAAAAAAGCATTACATGTCTCATATATATATATATATATATATATATATATATTAAACAATATCCATTAATTAAATACTTGTATATTCATCAACTGGCTTGAGAAATAGAACAATACCAAAATACACGAAGAATCCAGGTGCTTCTCTGACTCTAATGCTCTGGTTCTACCACAGAGGCAGTTGCGGCTCAGACAAGGGTCTCATATCTAAAATATACCTGGAACTCAAAAAATTAAAAATTAAACACTCAACAACAAATCCTCTAAGAAACAACTGCCCAAGAAATAAGTGGGCTAAAGACTTAAACAGAAACTTCTCTGAAGAGGAAATAAGAATGGCCAATAGACACATGAAGAAATGCTCAACCTCCCTAGCCATAAAAGAAATGCAAATAAAAACAACATTGAGATACCACCTCACCCCAGTTAGAATGGCTATAATCAAGAACTCTAATAACAACAGATGCTGGAGGGGATGTGGACAGAAGGGAACCTTACTTCATTGTTGGTGGGGATGCAAACTTGTTCAACCACTTTGAAAAGTAGTGTGGAGGTTCCTCAAAAGACTCCACATAGAGCTCCCCTATGACCCAGCAATCCCACTTTTGGGTATTTACCCAAATGATCACAAACAAGGCCATACTAAAGCTACTAGCACAGCTATGTTTATTGCAGCATTATTTACCATAGCTAAGAGATGGAACCAACCCAGATGCCCCTCAGTAGATGAATGGATCAAGAAAATGTGGTATATATACACAATGGAATTCTATGCCTCCATCAGAAAGAATGACATTGCCCCATTTGTTAGGAAATGGAAAAACTTGGAAAAAATTATATTAAGTGAAATAAGCCAGGCCCAAAGAAACATAGGTCCCATGGTTACCTTCATTTGCAATGACTAATATATATCTAGGACAAGCAGAAAAGGTCAAAAGCTATGAATATATGACCATATAAAATGATGTTAAGTGAAAGGAACCCCAAGACAGGGACACAAGTGGTTTTTCTTTCTTGCTGTTGTTTTTAACGTACTTATAATGTGCTAGGTGATTTTTTTGTTTCATTTGTATGATCTTTCCCCATGGTATAAACCCTGTTTTCACTGTATTTGATTCCGGTGCCCTGCATCTTGTATATACACTTTTCTAATTTGGGAGGGGAAGGGAAAAAACATGCTTAAATAGGGATACAGGTTGACCCATTGTAATAATGAGATGTACAAGACACTATATTGAAAATGAACTTCACAACTTTGGTGGGGGGGAGGGAGGGAGGAGTCAGGGAGGTCGGGAGGGAAGGGGTGATAGGGGAAAAACAAAGGAGGGGGTAACAATGCTTTATAGGAAATATACTCATTACCTTACTGTAACCCCTCTGTACATTATTTTTACAATAAAAACTATTAAAAAGAATTGTGTGTTAATCATGTTTAGTCACTTTTTATTGTAATTATTAATGCAATAGTTATACAAATTGAAGAAATTTTATTCCAATATAGAAGTCATATCCATCCACCCTTTTTCTGACCTCTCCCCTATACTCCTGGACAAGTGCCTTCGCATTTGTTATACTCCATGTTTTACTTTAAGGTCATTTCTTTGTTGTTGTTTTTTGTTTATTTTTTTACATATGAGAGAAAACGTGATAGTGATCTTTCTGAGTCTGAGTCTTTTGCTTAATATAACTTCTACGTCCATCTATTTTCCTGAAAATGCCAAAATGTATTCTTTGTGGATGAATAACATTCTATTGTGCATATATATATATATATATATATATATATATATATATATATATTCCACTTCTCTGTCAATGGTCACTTATATTGATTCCAAATCTTGGCCGAGTTTTTAATAGAACTATTGAAAATAGTTTTTCCATAAGCATGTACATGCATGGATCTCTTTTGTATATTGACTTCCTTCAGATTCATACAAGGAAGTAGATAATTAGAATATATGATAGTTTGTTGCTAAACAAGTGTTTGGCAGTTCTCATTTCCACCGCCTTCAGTATCATCATCTGCAAGGAAATAATTTGTTTCACAATTTCCAAGCTTTCTATTATTTCTCAAGCATTTGGACACAACTCTGTAAATTTTTCTGACTCTATTTTTCTGTGTTCCAAGTACTTGTGGAGAAATGTTTTTCTGTCCTCTAATCTACAATTTGTCAAGCAACATTAGTCAGCTAACAATCCAGAGAGAAGGACAATTGTACGAGCATGTGAGCGTGTACATGATTAGACAACAGTCTAATGTGATTAGTGTTTAGTGTTCAGTGTTTCACATGTGAATATATTCAGAATCTGGAATGAGTTAAATACAATATAGAAGTACTATACAGACAATAAAGAATTTGTCTATAGTCAAGACAATCATATTATTTTTATTGTAGGATGTCTCCAAGAGCCACACATATGAAACAATAGTCATAAACAAGAAACCCAATATGTAACAGCATAGAACTAGATTATTAAAACTCAGAGAGTTTACAAGGCAACAAATATTTACTATGCCATCTCATATTGGATAGGAGGTAAAGAATCAGTCATGACTTTAGCAAACTTACTACATGGAGAGTAGATGCAAAAGGTCATGATTATTAAGCTGTCATATCAGACTCAGTGTAATAGTGAAGGCAGCAAATGCCTCATGGAAATATAGAGAAAATAATTCCAAGTAGGACATCTGGGAAGTATCCTAAACTAGTCACCATTGTTCCCCAACCTTGGGCAATGACAGTAAAGGAAAGAAGGTCAATTCAGCCGAAACACTATTGTGGATACATATAAGGTTGGTAGAAGGCTTTCTAGACGGGTTTAGGCAATGGGTTTAGGCAATGGGTTTAAAGAAATTCAGGCTTGATTCCAGCACTCTTGTGCTTTAGATGTTTTGCACAAGCAAGCACAGAATTACTAACAAGCAATTTTTATAGAAATTTAGGATTATAGGTCTGTAAGCACATTTATTTTGGGTTTGTGATGCAGTGGAAATTTCCATTGAAGTGAGTCACTGTTCTTAGTTCTAATTTCTATATGTTGCAAGGAGAAATCATAGTTGCAGTAGTTCACTTAGAAACATCTTCAGTGACATTTAGTCTTCCTGGCATAGGTATATTCTATGTATTTGGACTGGTGTGGACCAATTTTGGAAAACCTCAGGGAGACTGGCGCCTTTCCTGGGACTTTGATGATTGAAATTAATCCTTTCAAAAGTGTGCAGACACAGAATAACAGGGTTTTAATTTTTGTAAATTTTTATCTTGTAACTCACATCCAACCATTATTTGCCTTCAGTAATGATTTTTGAAATGTTTGCTTTTATGACTGCTCCTTCCTTCATCATTTAGTTCTTGTCATTGTAAGAAGTTTTACAGTGGATCCTTGTCACGAAGAAATTCATAATCAGCTTTGAAAAGTTTTAGCTGATGGTCAATAGTGTGTGTCTTTTCTTTTTTTCTGAAACAGCCTGCCTGGTAGGCAAATCCCAAGGCAGGGTATAGTGTGAAGAAAATGTGCCAACTTTCAAATGAGCCATCACTGAATTAAACTATCAGACCTTCTGCTTCCTGGCGCTGGGCCTGGTAATCATAAAATTTCTATTTTTACCTGGGAAAAATGAAGGTAATATTTCATTCCTGTAAACACAGTTGTGAGTGTTAGTTGTGTAGGTTTGCCACCTAGGAGAGTGTTTGGCTCCTAGCAAGACAGATTTCTCCCTGTAGAAGGTTCTTCTTACATCCACCTATATATCTGTACATTCCTGATTTTTCATGCATATTCCAGCTTGTTGTTTTTAATGACTGGGCCTTTGTGTATTCTTTGAAAATGTCTTTTACCCCTGTGCTCCAGAGATTTTGCAAATACCTAATTTTCTGAAATGCTGGTCTTTTCTCATAGTACTTGTCACAGTAGGACATGTCTATTTGTGTGATTATAGGTTTGTGAACTCTTTGAGGGTAGACAGGAAGGGCGCTTTTCCATAATCTCAGTAGTCTTTATTTCTTGCCTAGCACTGAAGACTCTCAGAAAATACTTGTTTCTTTTATAACTGATCCATTTAAAAAGCAGAGTCCTTTAATCCTTATGCAAGACATATCAAAACTCATGTTTGAGGATACTTCAAATTATTTCTGAATAGATGTGGAATGTTGTCTGGAGTCAGATAAATTGAGGTTTTGCTTTGTCAGTCAGTCAGGTATCTTTAAACAAATAAGTGTTTCTTTTGCTTATTTTCTATATCTGAAAAATGAGGTTAAGATTTCCAGATAGTTGTTCCAGGGGAGCATACTTGAGGGGAAGGATTACTTGAGAGTGGACAGCATAGCAAAATCTTGACTTGAACAAAACCAAAATCCAAACAGTAAAGCTACAGATTGTTTTTACATTTTAAAATTTACTTTTAGTAGTAAGACAGCATAAATGAAATGCCTAGAAGAGTGTATAAATCTAATATTCACATAAGATATGCTAGTTTTATGTAGTAATAATAATGTGAATACAGATAAGCAGTAAATAAATAACACTCACTATTAAGTGCAGAATCTCCATTCTATGTTAAAATTAAGTAAAATCTTCTAATATTTACCAACATTTAATATAGGTCAGCAGCAGCATGTTTCATATGATTAGCTCAAGATAATGTTTAACTTGCCAGTAAACCAACAATTAAATTGTTGGCATAGTTTCATGCCTTAAGCACTTTGATGTAAAGAGTATTGGGGAAAAAGAACTAACATATTAATTTATGATGAAAGACAGGAATATTAACTCTATTCAACTAAAATGCTGCTGAGATTACAAAAGTATTTGAGAGCTGAAGACAGACCAATCATTCTCTGTATAAGATGGCTTTATGCAGGTTTATGAAGCTTCATGTGATTAGACAAGATTAATATAGTGGATGCTTTTGTTTCTCTGTTGGAGTGTGTTGTACAAGAAAGAGCTATTGATTAATGTTCTCTGTGAACTTCTATCATCAAATGGACTGTCAGAGGGACTGGTTTGGTTGACAACGAAATCCTTTGAAACAGCTGTTAAAGACACCATAAGATGTTTTAATAACAGACATGTTTGTGAGCTGTGCCAAATGTCATCTCCAGAGGCATAATTTAAAGGTATTATATGGGAAATTTGGGGTGATGTTGTGGCCTTGGATTATTCATCAAGAAGGGGACATGTCTGGACCCCAAATAAATTACTAACTCCCTACTAAAGAAAGGAACAAATTTAGAGAGCACATTGACAGTACTTGGTATGCAGCAGGACTTACAGTCTTCCAATGGCAAAGGAGCCACTTGAGAATTTATTATATACATTAATTTGATTGCACAGTGATATATTTGTTAGACAAATTACTACAGGTCTAATTAAAAGGTGGTCTCAAAGCCACCTGATTGCTGATTTACATTACATTTATTGGATTCCAATGTATTTGTGGAGATAAATTAGATGTAATTTCCAAGTAATAAAACTTAAGTGGTGTAAAATCTCAAGGTTACTAGAATTAAAAATGAATGAAGAAATTTAACAACATCATTGAACAGCATGAGGCATTGAATGTTCTTCTTTAGTGTCAGCAGTAGCAATGGACAGGAGTTAGGCACCTGTTTTCAATCTCGTTTTTGTTGTTGTTGTTGTTGATTTGTGGACTCTGCATACATCTTCCAATTACAGGACTCAGTTTCTTCATTTGAAGATGACTTTTCCCTCATTTCCTTTGCAGGGTTAATTTTAAGAAAACTACCAAATGGGGAAACTGATTTTCTAGTGCTATGTATTAGATTATGATAACTACTTTGGTGTAGGATGTGGACCATAGCACATTTGGAGATAACGAAATATTATTTTCCTTATTCTTCTAGAAAGAATTCATGACCCTAGAATCTGGATATGTCTGTTTTTTTATTCTATCACCTGCATATGAAAACATTGTTATTTTGCAAATTATGATTTTACCATAATACCAATAAATATCTGATCTAAGTACTTATTTATTAATTCTATGTAAATGTTTGAAGTTGGTTTGAAAACAACATACTATTCAAAAACTTCAATTTTTCCCACCTATTCTAGATTATTGCATTCAATTGCAGTAATATTTGAATTATGATTTCAAATATGCCATTTTTTTTGGAAATTAGGAATGACTTAGGTGAACAAAAGGGCATCCAGCTGTGAAAATATTTGATCAGTTTGGCTCCTTAATGAAGTTTACTGACTCCTATCTCTTCTTTCTTTCTTTGCCAGTACTGGGGCTTACACTCAGGGCCTCATGTTCTCATTTGGTGTTTTCCACTAAAGCTGATACTCAACCACTTCCAACCTTTTGCTGGCAATTGGAGATAAGGATTGCACCACCTTTTCCTGCCAGGACTGGTTTCAAACCACAGTCCTGATATCTAGGCCTCCCTCCTGAGTAAATAGGATTACAGGTGTGAGCCATCAGTGCAGACTCTCACTTCTTTTGATGCTGTGACACTGGTAGTTGGAATTAGTTTATTGTCATATGAATAACCTTTTTTGTTATAAACTATTGGTTTGTGAGGGAGTGGATGGGGGATGCACAGAATAGAGGAGATTGGATTAGAAGGTGATTGATGATTGCAAGGAGTCCTAGGGAAAAATAAACTGGCCACACTAGGCAACTTCTTCACTTTTATGAAAGCAGAACTGTGAATGTCCACTCTGCTTCCTTGCCTGTTCAGTCTACCTGTTAACTTGTGTGTGTGTGTGTGTGTGTGTGTATTTCTAATTGGAAGGATGCTAGAGCATTGTCTCTTCATATTCTTGTTCTTCTGGTTCTGGGAGTTCTGTTTATATATATGGCAAGCTCCATTATGGTTTGTTTTGGCATCTGGTGTCTGAGCAGAGCAAATCTCTTTATCTTTTATTAAAGACATCTTTTTAATTCTTATTTCCCATTCTCACCTGAACCTTCAGGTATATTATATGCAAGAAAGAAGTGTCTTTCTCTGTCTATGATTGGGTCTACTTTTGTTGCTTGGTTTCCATTGTTGTGCATCTGAGTTTGACTTTAATCCACTCTTACCACCCATATACCATTATGATACATTAATTCTTCTCAAAATATGACATTTCTCCTGTTTACATATCAAATTTCTTCTAAAATATTTCCTTCAACTTATGGTGCCATTTTTATTATCACTGTTTCATTTCAATCATCAGGTTTTGTTCTTTCTTCTAGGATGACACTTAGTTTGAGATACATATTAACAAATTTAATAAATGTGGCCTAAGATGGGGAGAGAACATCTATTGCCAGACTTGCTTAACAGTATTATTTATTTATTTTTATTTTCTGAGCTTATATTAAAATATTTTCCACTTGGAAATATTTTAATATAAACATGGTTCTGAGGATATCAACTTGAAATCCTTGTCCTGGGCTTTAAATGATCAGATCCATTTATTAAAAGATATTTAAACATCTCTGGAAAGTAAAAACATGACAAAATACTCGTATTCCTATTCTTTGCATCAGAGCCTCACAGCTGTAGTTGGTCTCTGTGTTATAGATTTTTATTAGGAAAGTAAGATATTGGAGACAGTAATCTGCAATATCTCTTTCATCATTGAAAGAAAAGACAATTGGATTCATGCCTAGAGTTTACCATCCCACTATTGTTTCTACTAGATGGTTCTGTGGGAAAGACTTAAATGAATTCTCCTACACTGAGCAAGTGTATAAATAATGCAGATTTCATATATTAAATACAAATATAAGACCAAATACTAAGTAATAATCAATATTTGAAGATAAATAGGCAAATTAATGTATTGTTTTGAATAAAAATGCAAATCTTTAAAATGTAGTGTTGCTTTTTTATTATAATTACATTCACATGGGAATTTTGGCTGAAACAGTTTGAAGAACAAAAGAAGTAATGCTTAATATGTAATGCTAAAGATATTTCAGTTTGTCACCAGAAATACATGTATATAATTGATTTCTTAAGAAAAGAGAGACAACTATATTTAAGTGTATTTCCTGCTTTTATTTAATAATATTTTGTGAGTCTGGTCCCAAACTCCAAACAATCCTGACTTCACCTCCTAGGTACTGGGAGTCCCAGAATTATTTGACCTGATATTTAAGAATAATTTGAACATAAATGGGCAGCACCAAGAATCAGAAGACTCATACTGATTTTGCCTATCATAATACTATTATCTTACTTGTCTGATCTCCAATTTATTTGTAATATGAAGGAATTAGAGTGGATGATGCCTGAGGTATTTCTTTGTAAAATAAAGAATCTATTTGTGTTTTATGTAACTATTTGGATTTTTAAAACTATCTTTAAGTAGTTGTACAAAGGAGTTAATATTTAACAAAACAGTTTATGAATATGTCTTGATCATTTCAACATTTGTACTCTTCTTTCCCTCACTCTTCTTCTTTGTAGGATTGTACATTGAATTCTTGATTACATTCTCCCTCTCTTCTCTTCATTTGTCTACTCCTTTGCCCTTTGCTCCACCCTACGCATTTCAAGTACCCATTTTTTTATATGTATTTTATTAACTTTGACTTTGCTTTTCTACCAAATTTCAGTTAATACACTTGTGTACACTGGCATACCACATTTTTGTTGTTGTTGTTGTTGTTGTTTTCTTTTTGTTTTTGCTTTGGTTTTGGTCAGTCATGGGGCTTGAACTTGGCCTTGGTGCTGTCCCTAAGCTCTTCAGTTCAAGGCTAGAGCTCTACCACAGTGCCACTTCTCCACGTAATGTATTTGCTTATAAGTTTTTAAGGTAATTCTATATTTCACATTTAAGGGGAAACTTACCATATTTGTCTCTCTGGACCTGACCTCACTTAACAATTTTTTCCAGATCTTTACATTTCTTTACATATAATACAATGTAATTCTTTCTAATGGATGAGTGTATATACCACATTTTCTTGCTCCATTTTCTTGCTCTTGGTCCATTGAAGCTCGTTTGGGTTGATTCCATACCTCAGCTATGTTGAATAGTGCTTCAATGAACACAGTTGTGCTGATTTTACTTTTTTCTGGTTTGTAACCTTTTGGATTTCATGAGTGGAATTTCTGGATCATAGGATAGTTCTATAATTATTTTTTGAGCTACTTCATATTGCTTTCCAAAGTGGCTGAACAATTTACATTCCCACCAAGAGTGTATTAGAATTCCTTTTTGGTCACATCCTTGGCCAGTATGTGTTATTGTTTATATGCTTGATAAAATGGCCATACTAACTAGAGTGCAGTGGAATCTCAGTGTTGTTTTGATTTGCATTTATTCACTTTTGTTTTGGTTACCTATTTGTTCCATACTAACTTTGAAAAAGATGATTATTTGTGAAGTACATTTAACATCAAAATTTTCCTTCTGGATGCCAAAAATTGCCCCGGATTTTATTGTCCCATAGAACTGTACTCATGAATGAATTGATATTGATTGCTGTTTTCAAAGTAGTTTTTAGTTCTCAGGTTAGTTTCAGATCATTATAACTTTAATAATCTTTGAATGATAACATTTTGTTAGAAATAAACATAAAAACACTTGTAGTTTAGACTTTTTTCATTACCTTTCCCCCCAAGTCACTTTAGTAAATACTGATAAAACTCTGATTAAACATATTAAATTCCAAAAGCAAATTTAATAATTTTATGACTCAAATTTAAATATCTTGATACAATGTTTTTTTGTCATGATCCTATATGTAACATGGTAATGCTAAATTAATCAATTTTCACTGTACTCATAAACTGACATGTTGAATTGAAATTTCTTTGTACAACTACTTAAAAGATGCTTTTTAAAAGAAGAATAATAGGGGCTGGGAAGGTGGCTCAGTGGTAGAGTGCTTGCCTTACATGCATGAGGCCCTGGGTTTGATTCCTCAGCACCACATAAGCAAAAAGAAAAAAGCCGGAAGTGGCGCTGTGGCTCAAGAGGTAGAGCGCTAGCCTTGAGCTGAAGAACTGAGGGACAGCGCTCAGGCCCAGAGTTCAGGCCCCACAACTGGATGCAAAAAAAACAAAAAAATAAATAAATAAAAGAAAAATAATAATATGATTGTTAGTTTGGCTTACCTAAGTATGTACTATTCTTCTACAGAAAGTCACAATGATCACAAATATTTCAACAATATGCTAAATACACTAAAGATATATATATATATATATATATATATATATATATATATATATATATTTGTCATATCTTTGTCGGTCATGGGTCTTGGACTCTGGGCCTGGGCGCTGTCCCTCAGCTCTTCACCTCAAGGCGAGCGCTCTACCACTTGATCTACAGCGCCACTTCCGGTTTTCTGGTGGTTTATTGGAGATAGGAGTCTCACAGTCTCTCCTGCCAGGGCTGGCTTTGAACCGCGATCATCAGATCTCAGCCTCCTGAGTAGCTATGATTACAGGCGTGAGCCACCAGCGCCCAGCTTAAAGATATATTCTTTTAGCAATACTACTAGATTGTAAACTTTTGTAAACTTGTAAGTGGGAAGATTTTAGAAATGTATATGAACTCTACAAAAAGAAATATGTACCCTATAGTGCATTATGATATAACTTGTTCAGATAACTAACCTAATTTAAAAAAAGCTGAAGTGATTTGGATGTAGAGTTCTGTGAATTAAGTTATATTATAGATGTTGAGAAAATAGAAATGGATAAGTACAATTTACTTTATGATTTTTTCCTAGTGTTCAGATGCATTTGAAGCACACAGAAACTTTTTGCATCGTTAAGGATAAAATTTTAGTAATTTGAAGAAGCAGTGGATGTTTAGTGGTTCTGGAACCACTGCAGGTTATTATTAGAAGCTAATAAATTTAAGATTCTATCAGAAGAAGCCACTGACAAGTGCAATATGAAAATCTCTGTAAAAATATTTGTAAAACTTTTGTTAGTCTTTGTTAGTTTTCTGATAATGGTACTATTTAGTACACAATATAGTATGTTTCCCTTGTGATCTCTGTTACATTCATATTCACTTAGCTCAGTGGATAAGTCATTTTACTAAAGGTCATATTACAGAACTCAGATTGTTCTATGTTTTTAGTTTTCTGAAAAAAATGTCGTAATAAAATAATATAATGAGCCAGGCATTGATAGCTCATGCCTATAATCCTAGGCTGTGATCTGAGGATAACAATTCGAAGCAAGCTTGGACAGGAAAGGCATTGAGACTCTTGTCTCAGATCAAACACAAAAGTCTGAAGTGGCTCAAGTGGCAGAGTGCTAGTCTTGTGCAAAATAGCTAAGGAACAGCACCTCAGGCACCGATTTTAAGCCCCAGGACTGCACACACACAAGAATATAAGAAGTAAGTGCAAATTAGTCATAACTAATAGGAACTTTTCAAAGAAATAAAATATCTAGGAAAAAGCCATATTGTAGGAAACATTTAGATCAAGTTATTTTTTATTAAAACACATTTAAGATGTCAAAGTCATCAATATTGCTCCTACTATGACAGACTATTTTTTGTTTTGACATATTGCATGCAGACTTTGTTGTTTCATTCATAAATATACATTTTAAAATAGTTGCAATTAGAGTATACGCAGAATATTGACATCTGTGTTTGCACTTGTTCAATGATTTACTTGTTTTTCTTTACTTACAAATGGCTTCATAATATATCAGCAACATGATGTGTAATGTATATTTAAATATTTTATTTGGATTATTTCCACTTTTTCTGTTGCACATAATGAAGTAAAATTTTTGATCAAGACAGTTTTTCTTAACTGTCAAATCTTTACCTTACAGCAAAATAATAAAAATCATTTAATTGGAAAAAGCTATATAAAACTATGACAGTCATGTGTAAAATATACACTACATATCTCCACATTATATATAAGGCACACAATAGTATATTACCATATATTTTACATGCAGGTGAAAATGTTAATAGCTTCTCCAACATTTGGTCAGCATTTATTTGATCTTTATGTTTATAAATTAGTGAGGAATTTAAAATATTGTTCAACATTCATTTACTTTCATTTCATTGTGGAATAATGAACATTTCCCCCCCCTATTTATATCCTATTTATTGGGGATATAACTTAAAACTGATCTAAACTGATTTTTGAGATATATGACATACAGCTTCATAAGGTTTTACTTACATATACACTTATGAACCAATCAAGACAATGATGGTTTCTCCAAGAGTTTATGTAGAATTTGCCAATAACCTGTGAAGGGCTGGGTATTTGTTTGTATGAAGCATTTAAAGTGTAAATTCAAGTTTTGAAATAGATATTGAGTCATTCATGCTACATTTTCTCTCTGGGAAGTTTGTATGTTGCAAGAAAAATTTCTATTTTATCCAAGTTGTTAAGCTTAGTGCCATCAAATCGTTCATAATGTGCCCCCATTAGCTTTTTTTTTTTTTTTGCCAGTCATGGGGCTTGAACTCTGGGCCTGGGCGCTGTCCCTCAGCTCTTCAGCTCAAGGCCAGCACTCTACCACTTGAGCCACAGTGCCACTTCTGGCTTTTTCTGTACATGTGGTGCTGAGGAATAGAACCCAGGGCCTCAGGCATGCAAGACAAGCACTCTACCACTGAGCCACCTTCCCAGACCCCCATTAGCTTTTTGATACTGCTAAAATCTGTAATCATGTAACTTCTATCATTTTTGGTTGGAAATTTGTAATTTATGTCTTCTCTTTTGTTTATGATTATCGCAACTGTATTAATCATCTTCAAGAATCATTCTTCCTCTGACTTCCTCAATACATGGTCCATTTTCCTTTTTCTTCGATACTTGCACTTATTTTATTTACTTTCTTTCTAATAAATTTGACTTTTGATTTAATGCCAGACATGGCATATTTTATCTAGTTGTTTAGATAAGAGATATTTTGATTTCTATAAATGCTCTTCATTTATTTATTTTGCATGTGTGTGTGTGTGTGTGTGTGTGTGTGTGTGTGTATGTATACCAATCCTGGGGCTAGAACTCAGGGCCTGAATGCTGTCCCTAAGTTTTTGTTCAAGGACAGCATTCTACCACTTGAGCTACTCCTCCATTTCTGAATTTTTAATGGATAATTGGAGATAAACATCTCATAGACTTTTCTTCCTGGACTGGCTTTGAAACAGATCTCAGCCTCCTGAGTAGCTAGGATTAGAGGTGTAAGCCATGGGCATGTGGCTCTTTTTTCTTTCGTTATTAACACATGCTGATTGTATAAGGTAATTTCCTTAAGATATGTTCATATAAGTATATAATATACTTAAATTTTATATACATATATGATCATATTCATTCCCCTTGAAATTCCCCTCTTCTTTCCCACCTTTTCTTTTGACCCTTACTGCTCTAGACACTTTCACAAGCCTTGGAACAGTTTGACTCTGTCCTTGATTACATTGGGAACTGCTCTGCCAATAGGCCAACAGCCTTTGCCTCACCAGACCACCAATTCTGTCTTCTTAACCCCACAAATGTTTCCTTCCTATCAGTTCCATTAGTTTTACAGAAGCAGATTTCTTGTTTTTCTTTCAAGATTAGTCTCCCAGTGTTCCTGTTTACTCTTATGTGATGGACTTTGTAACAGAATGGCTATTTGTAGAAACTATGGGCAGCTCTAGGTGACCTATTTGCCATTAAACATTTTTATTATTTCTGCTAGGGTCATCATAGGGCTGCATAACTTGAAGCTGGAATTTGGATGTGAAATTTATTGTTATCTCAGATCCAGTTGCAGGCTGTGCTTGAAGAGCTCTTTCTAATAGAAAGATGTGCTTTAAAAAGTATCTAACATAAATCTGACAGTGAAATATAGTAGAATTACACTGGGAGTTTGTCTTGGAAGTTGATTTTAGTCATCTAGCAAGCATTTCTCATGTTGTTAAGACTATATATATATATATATATATGTATATATATATATGTATATATGCATATATATGTATAATTAGCAGCTTAGGTTGGATGGCACCAATTTACAATTGGATAATTCATAAGAGCAAAATATTCCCATTCACCATGTAAAACTCCATAGCCATACAAGTTTATTTGATAATTAACTAGGAATATTCCTATCATCAAATGATTTTCCAGAGCAAATCTTTTTTTGCTCATCTGTCTTTTTAGCTGTATTCAGGAGACTTCTTTCTCAAATATTGAATTCCTTGTATTCTGAAACAAAGCTTGTATTTTCCCATTAATCTGTTAATAAGCTATTTTTATAACAATAATATTAGTATTAAATATTAAATGTAGTATCATGTGAAGGGTCCAAGTTGCATTACTATTAAATACGTCATTAAAACAATTATGTCATAAAAGTGTCCCTTCAGAATTTGTGAGCTGATCTCCAGAGAGCAGTCCTCTTCTGATTAAGAATCTTAAATGTACACTGAGAGAGAATACAATCCTAAATATTGAAAGAGGAAGATACTTCCCAGACCTTTGAGCTTAGCCTCAAAACCATCCCATTGCACTATGTACTTGTTCCCTTAGGGCTTCCTCTGCCTTCCATTGGCCCTCTGTGTCTCCTTGTGTATCTTCCTCTCACATAGAAGGGCATCATGAAATTGGAATTCTCCAACTCTGTCCTTAAATCATGACAGACCTTTTCCTTAAAGTCGGCTTATTTCTTCCTTTCTGTGAGGCAATACCCAAGATATCGACTCAAGAGCCAAGGGTTGTATTCTCTCAGTGTACATTGACAAACACAACAGTTTTGTATGTTCTGAGGTAAGAATGAAGAATGAGGCTGAGAAAGACAAAATTACACACATACATAGGAACACACCAAAATATAGTATTATATTCACAGTCGTGCAGGGCACATACCTACACCTTGAGCACTACAGAGATCCTTGCAGGGTGTTCCTCATTCTGTTCAGAACCGGCAAGTATCTTGGCAAGTTGAGTATTAAAGCCATTCAAATATATTTAGATTGCAGGGCACTGGTAACTCACACTTGTAATCCTAGCCATTTAGGAAGCTGAGATGTGAGGATTGTGGTTTGAAGCCAGCCCAGGCAGGAAAGTCTATGAGACTCTTATCTCCAGTTAACTTCCAAAAAAGCTAGATGTGGAACTGTGGCTCAAGTGATAGAGTACTAGCCTTGAACACAACAAAATCAGGGACAGCACTCAGGCACTAAGTTCCAGTAAGCTCAGGACTGGCATGTGCACACACACACACAAACACACACATTTCCATTAAAATACTTTTTTAGACTTATAGTAGTTTGTGAACATTTAATTAATTTATAATTTTCTTGCCAGTATTGGAGCTTGAACTCAGAGCCTGATGGCCATTCTTCAGCTTTTAGTTTTTTGCTAAATACTGGTGCTTTACTACTCAAGCCACAGCTCCATTCCAAGCTTTATGGTGGTAAATTGGAGACAAAAAATACATGGACTTGTCTGTCTGGGCTGGCATTGAACCTTGATTCTCAGATCTCAGCCTTCTGAATACCTATGGTTACAGGCGTGAGTCATTGGTGTACAGCTTTACTGTATTATTATTATTATTATTTTTAAATTTTATTTTATTTTATTTGTGAACATACTGTATAGAGGAGTTACAATTACATGGGCAGAATAATGCGTACATTTCTTACCAAGCATTGCAGCCTCCTCCTTTGTTTACCCTTCACATCCCTTCCCAGCCTCCCCCCTATCCCCCAATCCCAATCCTTCTCCTTCCCCCCCTTTCCCCCCGCCCCCTCCCCCTGCACCGACATTGTAAAGCTCATTTTGGACATGACAACTTGTACTTCTCATTGTTGCAACAGGTCCACCTGTATCCTTAAACAACTGGTTTTTCCCCATCTCCTCCACAAGTTATACTGACATCAAATATAGTGAAAGCAGGGGTTATACTGTGGGGGAGGGACATACAAAGCAACAAAGAGATAATCTTATAAATGCGTTAGAAACACATGCATGAAAGAAAAAAAACATTAAAATACATATCTAAGGGTCCATTTTCCTGACATCACAATATCTGACCTTTTCTGCTTGACTCATACATCTACTAGATATTACAAATAAGGGAAACCATGGGACTTATGTTTCTTTGGGCCTGGCTTACTTCACTTAATATAATTTTTTCCAAGTTTTTCCATTTCCTAACAAATGGGGCAATGTCATTCTTTCTGATGGAGGTATAGAATTCCATTGTGTATATATACCACATTTTCTTGATCCATTCATCTACTGAGGGGCATCTGGGTTGGTTCCATATCTTAGCTATGGTAAATAATGCTGCAATAAACATAGTTGTGCTGGTAGCTTTAGTGTGGTCTTGTTTGTAAACATTTGGGTAAATGCCCAAAAGTGGGATTGCTGGGTCATAGGGGAGTTCTATGTGAAGTCTTTTGAGGAACCTCCATACTGCTTTCCAAAGTGGTTGAACAAGTTTACATTCCCACCAACAATGAAGTAAGGTTCCTTTCTGTCCACATCCCCTCCAGCATCTGTTGTTGTTAGAGTTCTTGATTTTTGCCATTCTAACTGGAGTGAGGTGATATCTCAATGTTGTTTTGATTTGCATTTCTTTTATGGCTAGGGATGTTGAACATTTCTTCATGTGTCTATTGACCATCCTTCTTTTTTCTTCAGAGAAGTTTCTCTTTAAGTCTTTTGCCCACTTATTTATTGGGCAGTTATTTTTTTGAGGATTTGTTGTTGGGGGGTTTAATTTTTTGAGTTCCAAGTATATTTTAGATATGAGACCCTTGTCCGTTGTATGGCTAGTAAAGATCTTCTCCCAATCCGTGGGCTTTCTATTGATCTTGCTAGCTATGTCATTTGCCCTGCAGAAGCTCTGCAACTTTATGCAATCCCATTTGTCCAATCTTTCTTTGATTTGTTGTGTTTCCGGGTCTCTATTCAGAAAGTTTCGGCCTGAGCCAAGGAGACCTAAGGTTTCTCCTATTCCATCCTGTAATGTTTTCAGAGTGACTGCTTTAACTTCAAGGTCTTTGATCCATTTGGAGTTGATTCTGGTGCAGGGTGATATATAAGGATCTAGCTTAAGTTTTCTACATGTAGTTAACCAATTTTGCCAGCACCATTTACTGAAGAGGCTGTCTTTCTTCCATTCTATTGTTTTAGCTCCCTTATTGAAGATTAGATGGCTATAGGTCTGTAGGTTCATTTGTGGGTTTTCAATTCTATTCCATTGGTCCTGAGGTCTGTTCTTATGCCAATACCAAGCTGTTTTGATAGCTTTACTGTATTATTATATATTTTTTGAGAAGTACATCAATCACAAATTTTGTTGAAAGTTAAAAATCTGGGTAAAGACTCAAATTTTTCTCCAGTTTGAAACCTTAAGATCAATTAATCAGTATGGCCTTTCATTTATTTATAACTGTGTTGGAAAATGTGTGTTAGCTATAAAAATACCTTAACCTGAGTTCCGGGAAGATGGCGGAGGAGAAGCTGGAATCTGAACAAGCTCTCGCATAGAAAGCAGTTTTAGAGTTCCAGTGAGCAGTCCTAAGCCAGAGAATCACACCAAGTGTGCCATCACAGGACAGAGAGTTGGACAAGAGAGGGGAAGCCAAGACAAGGAGACACATCTGAGCACTTGCCAGCAGCCTTCGCGGTGGCGGCAGGGTCGCAGCGGCGAACGCAGCCACGGCTATACCTGAGCGCTCACACAGAACAAAGGAGCCAGACTCAGTGGGTGAGAGGATTCTACTCAAGACCAGCAAGAACCGACAAGGAGCAGACATCTTCATCCTGCAGTTTGCAGACCAGAGACGACCCAGTTTCCAATACTCGGCGTGAGTACAAGCCGGACGTCCTCACTCCTTCTCAGGGAGCAGAGGAGGGAAGGCCACCCCTCCCCCCCAGCACCGGTGATCTCCATCTTGGATACAGACAAAGCTCGGAGGAGCTGCCAGCGCCAACTCAGGCCTTGGAATAAAACGAGTCATTTAGCAGGTCACAAGAACTTAACGGCGAAGTGACCTGCCAGACTCAGCTCCATCCAGGGAAAAGTCACCCAGCTCAGGCTCCAGCCATTAGAGTGGCTTTCCTCACTGGGTAACCAGAGCCAGAGGCTGCCCCTCCCTCTAGCAGCCTCCACAATCAATTGAAAAACAGAAACCCTGAGAATGGCTCCAGTCTGGGCTCTCTGAGTTTTTCACAAAATAGCCCCAGGGAAAAGCTACTGTTTGTTGAAAGGCCTGAACTCTACCAGAACCTAGCCTCATCACTGCATCCCCCTCTTTTGTGATTCTCAAAGCAGATCACCCTCCCATTAAACTAACCTGGGAGGAGGATCTCAAAATATTGGGTAAAGCATAGCATTTTTCTGCCTGTTCGAACAAACTGACTTAAGAAACCAATCAAGCCACAAGACCTCAAGCTGACCAGAGACTCCAACAAGAGGCTGGTTACAGACAAAAGGGAGATACAGGATTCTTCCCACCCCTACCCCCCAAAAAAAATAAAAAAAAAATCAAAGAACTTTTTCTTCTTCTTCTTCTTTTCTTTTTTCTTTTCTTTTTTTTTTTGGTACCTTATATATATAAAAAAATTTTTTTTCCTTTTCTAAAACTTTTATTAATCTTTAATTTTTGCCTTTTTTGAAAAAATAATTGTTTTCCAGTAACTTTTTTTTCCTTGTTATAATTTTTATTAAGGAATAGGTAAATGTGTGTTTTCCTTTCTTTTCTTGTTTTCTTTCTCTTTTTCTTTCTTTCTTAATTATCTTTTTGTTTTTTGTCTAGCTCTACTGAAATTCTGATCATTTTTTCTCCCTTTCTTATCCTTCTCACCTTTTCCTCTCTTTTGTTCTTATGTATGTGACTTAACTCTTGTCCTGCACATCCTCAGATAAACCCATAGTTAACTAGTAGACCCTATCCCCCATTGTGTACACACTGAATCCACAAATTTATTACTCAATCCAAAACCTCTGAGACTTAAATTCCTTAATAGCAGTACTACCTCTTTATACCTATATAATATTTTAAGCATTTTTTAAAGTTTTTCACATCTCCTCTATCTCCCTCCTGTTTTCTCAATATATTCACATTCCTCTCTAAATCGATGGTCTTTCAATCTCCATAACTATATTAATTTTTATGTTTCTATTTTTTTTCTGGTCTCTTTTCATTTCCCTTTCCCTTTTTTCTTTTTTTTTCTCTCTCTACTTGCATCCTACCCAACCTATTTCCTGCATTGAGATTAGGACATAGTTAACTCTCCCTGTGCCTCCCCACACCAATCTATTCCTATTTTTTACCCACATCTCTCCCTAACCCTAAAAATTTCTGGTTTTCCAAATTCTTCTCTGCGGTTCGAAGCCCATTAACATATAGTTGTTTGATGTTGAATAGATGTATCTGTTGAACTAGATTGTATCTGTAGACTATTGACTGTATAAATGCAAACGTTGGTTGATGGTTGCCTTAAGATAGTGTTCTAGCACAAAACTGGTGCTATTTTCATCTCAAATGGGCAGAGTAAGCCGGAAAAACACAAGAGAAATGGCAAATCCGGATATCTCAATTCCCAATCTTGATAATCAGGGGTCAGAACAGATAATGAACAATCCAGAGGAGAGTTCCCAAATAGCTCTACAAACACTGGTGGCAAACATGAAAAATGAGAAGTTTGACAACTTGCCAAGGACGCTGTATGAGCGTGATAGGGAGAGAGAGGAGGCATCCCAAAAGTTTATACAGGAATATCATAAGCGTGAGGAAGCTACACAAAAACTGATACAGGATTTGGGTGAACAACTTGAGAATACTCAAAGAGAAAGGGAAATGGCGTGAGCAGGCTGAGAACACTCAAAGAGAACTGCAGGAATCCCACGAACGGGAGGAAAGAGAACTGCAGGATTCCCAGGATCGGGAAGAAGCTAATCAAAGAGTAATACAGGAATTGAGAGACCAGGTAGAGAATACACAAAGATCACTAAAGGCATTCATGGAATCCATTAACAAAGAGCTGAAGGAAGTAAGGGAGACCACAAAGGGAATGCTGAATGGAACCCAACAGAAGGAATGGGAGTCCAAAGAAACCATAACCAATCAACTAAGTGATTTGAGAACAAACACTGAACACCAAATTAAGGAAGTAAAGAAATTCATACAAGACCTAAAACAGAGCTTCAACAAAGAACTTGAAGCCATCAAAGCTGACCAATTAGAAGGAAAAGAGATAAAAAATAAAGTAGAGAGTCTTGACAGCAGGTTGGACCATGCAGAAGATCAAATCTCAGGAATTGAAGACAGCCTAGATATTATAGGCAAAGAACATACAACCATCCAAGGCAAGTCCAAGAAATATGATAAATCTATCCAACACCTGGAAGACACCATCAGAAGGCCTAATCTAAGGATAATGGGTGTAGAGGAGCACCTAGAAACGGAAGTAATGGTCTAGGAAATTTGTTTAACAGGATCCTAGCAGAGAACTTCCCAAACATACAAAAAGATAGGCCTATTCAGATACAAGAAGCTTTTAGAACCCCAAATAGACCAGACCAGAATAGGACATCCCACCTTCACATTATAATCCACACAGGATCAACTCAGACCAAGGAAAAGATCCTTAAAGCTGTCAAGGAGAAAACGGTAATCACCTATAAAGGGAAACCAATTAGAATCAACTCAGATTTCTCAGCAGAGACAATCAAAGCAAGAAGAGCCTAGAATGATGTATGCCATGCCCTAAAAGCAAACAACTATCAACCAAGAACACTGTACCCAGCTAAACTCTCCTTCATAACTGAAGGCCAAATAAAAACCTTCCATAGCAAAGAAAAATTGAAACAATACATCTCCACCACACCAGCCCTACAAAAGATTCTTAAAGATGTCCTACACATAGAAAACCAACAAGACCGCAACAAAGGCCAAGAAACTGCACCCAAAGTAAGAATCCAAGAACCATAGGAAGAACCCAGTTTTCGCAGCCCCCAAGAAGGTGGATAACATGGCAGGAACTCCCAAATACCTCTCAGTCCTATCTCTTAACGTTAATGGACTGAACTCTCCAATTAAGCAACATAGACTGTCCAGTTGGATTAAAAAACAAGACCCTTCTATCTGCTGCCTGCAGGAGTCACATCTTGCCCGTAAAAACAAACACATTTTCAATGTTAAAGGCTGGAACAAAAACAGGCGGGAGTTGCAATCCTAATATCAGATAAAATAGACTTCAAATTAAAATTTGTGAGAAGAGATAAAGAAGGTCCCTACATACTAATTAAAGGATCTCTCCTTCAGGAGGATATTACAATTCTAAATATCTATTCGCCAAACAATGGAGCACGCAAATTTATCAAAGAAACACTACTTTCCCTCAAATCCCATATAGATCCAAAGACATTAATTGTTGGGGATTTTAACACACCACTCTCCCCACTAGATAGATCAACTCGGCAAAAACTCAACAGAGAAACCACAGATCTAAACAGCTGCATAGATCAACTAGACTTAACAGACATCTACCGAACATTTCACCCAGCAGCATCAGAATACACGTTTTTCTCAGCAGCACATGGAACGTTTTCTAAAATAGACCACATTTTAGGCCACAAAGCAAACTTGTCTAAGTTCAGAAACATTGAAGTTATACCCTGCATTCTCTCTGACCACAAGGGAATAAAATTAGAACTCAATACCAAAAGCCACCAAAGAAAGTCCGGTGTCACATGGAGGCTGAACAACACACTGCTGAATCATGAGTGGGTCATGGGAGAGATTAGAAAGGAAATTCAAATGTTCATACTATTTAACAAAAATGAACACACAAGTTACCAGCTCCTCTGGGACACAGCAAAGGCAGTACTCAGAGGCAAGTTTATAGCTCTGAGCTCCTACATCAACAAATTGGATAGATCTGAAACTAGCAATTTAATGACACATCTAAACCTCCTTGAAAAAGAGCAGCAAGATAAATGCCAATCCAGTAGATGGAAAGAAATAATCAAAATTAAATCAGAATTAAATGAATTAGAATCCAAAAAAACTATAGAAGAATCAACAAAACAAAGAGTTGGTTCTTTGAAAAACTTAACAAAATTGACAGACCCTAAGCAAATCTTATCAGAAAAAGAAGAGAACACACCCAAATTAATAAACTCAGAGATGAGAATGGAAACATCACCACGGAAACAACCAAGATTCAGAACATTATAAGGGAATACTTCTCAAAACTTTATGCTTATAAGTTTGAGAACTTAACAGAAATGGACCTTTTCCTAGCAAATATTGACATGCCAAAACTAAACCAAGATGAGTTAAACCAGCTTAACAGGCCCATATCAAGCATTGAAATAGAAACAGCAATAAGAGACCTCCCAGCTAAGAAAAGTCCAGGACCAGATGGTTTTACAGCGGAATTTTACAAGGCCTTCAAAGCAGAGCTCACACCAATACTCCTCCAACTCTTCAATGAAATTGAAAGAGAAAGCTCACTACCCAACACATTCTATGAAGCCATCATAACCCTCATCCCAAAACCAGGAAGGGACTCATCAAAGAAAGAGTACTATAGACCCATTTCTTTGATGAACATTGATGCAAAACTTCTCAACAAAATTTTGGCCAATCTACTTCAACTATTCATCCAAAAAATCATACACCATGATCAAACAGGATTCATTTCAGGGATGCAAAGCTGGTTCAATATACGCAAATCGATTAATAATATTCATCACATCAACAGGAGCAAGAATAAGAACCGCATGGTTATCTCAATAGATGCAGAAAAAGCATTCGACAAGATCCAACACCCCTTTATGATGAAGGTTTTGGAAAAATTAGGAATCCATGGAACATTCCTCAATACAATAAAGGCTGTATATGACAAACCTACAGCCAGCAGTTTACTCAATGGTGAAAAACTAACGCCATTTCCTCTTAACTCAGGAACAAGACAAGGATGCCCACTCTCTCCACTTCTCTTCAATCTAGTATTAGAATGCCTAGCTACAGCAATCAGACAAGATGCAGACATAAAGGGGATCCAAATAGGGAAAGAAGAAATAAAACTCTCCCTCTTTGCAGATGACATGATCTTGTATTTAAAGAATCCCATAGACTCCACTCCCAAATTACTCAAGCTGATTCAAAACTTTGGCAAAGTAGCAGGTTATAAAATTAACCCCCCAAAATCAATGGCTTTTCTATATGCCAACAATGAGAAAATTAGGAAATGAAATTAGGAAAGCAACTCCATTTGTAATAGCCCCACAAAAAATAAAATACCTAGGAATCAACTTAACTAAAGAAGTGAAGGACCTCTATGATGAAAACTTTAAAATCTTAAAAAAGGAAATCAACACAGAACTTAAAAAATGGGAAAACCTCCCATGCTCCTGGATTGGAAAGATTAACATCGTGAAAATGGCAATACTTCCCAAGGCTATCGATAAATTCAACGCAATATTTATCAAAATTCCAACCTCATTCTTCAAGAAAATAGAAGAGGCAATCCAAAAATTCATATGGAACAATGAAAGACCCCGAATAGCAAAAACGCTCCTCAATGGAAAGAACACTGCTGGAGGAATATCAATACCAGATTTCAAACTCTACTCTAAAGCCATAGTAATCAGAACAGCTTGGTATTGGCATAAGAACGGACCTCAGGACCAATGGAATAGAATTGAAAACCCACAAATAAACCTACAGACCTATAGCCATCTAATTTTCGATAAGGGAGCTAAAACAATAGAATGGAAGAAAGACAACCTCTTCAGTAAATGGTGCTGCCAAAAGTGGTTAACTACATGTAGAAAACTAAAGCTAGATCCTTATATATCACCCTGCACCAGAATCAACTCCAAATGGATCAAAGACCTTGAACTCAAAGCAGACACTCTGAAAACATTACAGGATGGAATAGGAGAAACCTTAGGTCTCCTTGGCTCAGGCCGAAATTTTCTGAATAGAGATCCGGAAACACAACAAATCAAAGAAAGATTGGACAAATGGGATTGCATAAAGTTGCAGAGCTTCTGCAGGACAAATGACATAGCTAGCAAGATCAATAGAAAGCCCACGGATTGGGAGAAGATCTTTACTGGCCATACAATGGACAAGGGTCTCATATCTAAAATATACTTGGAACTCAAAAAATTAAACCCCCCAACAACAAATCCTCAAAAAAATAACTGCCCAATAAATAAGTGGGCGAAAGTCTTAAAGAGAAACTTCTCTGAAGACGAAAGAAGGATGGCCAATAGACACATGAAGAAATGTTCAACTTCCCTAGCCATAAAAGAAATGCAAATCAAAACAACATTGAGATATCACCTCACTCCAGTTAGAACAGCAAAAATCAAGAACTCTAACAACAACAGATGCTGGAGGGGATGTGGACAGAAAGGAACCTTACTTCATTGTTGGTGGGAATGTAAACTTGTTCAACCACTTTGGAAAACAGTATGGAGGTTCCTCAAAAGACTTCACATAGAACTCCCCTATGACCCAGCAATCCCACTTTTGGGCATTTACCTAAATGTTTACAAACAAGACCACACTAAAGCTACCAGCACAAGTATGTTTATTGTAGCATTATTTACCATAGCTAAGATATGGAACCAACCCAGAAGCCCCTCAGTAGATGAATGGATCAAGAAAATGTGGTATATATACACAATGGAATTCTATGCCTCCATCAGAAAGAATGACATTGCCCCATTTGTTAGGAAATGGAAAGGCTTGGAAAAAATTATATTAAGTGAAGTAAGCCAGGCCCAAAGAAACATAGGTCCCATGGTTTCCCTTATTTGTAATATCTAGTAGATGTATGAGTCAAGCGGAAAAGGTCAGATAATGTGATTCAGGAAAATGAACCCTTAGATGTGTATTTTAATGTTTTTTTCTTTCATGCTTGTGTTTCTAACGCATTTATAAGATTATCTCTTTGTTGCTTTGTATGTCCCTCCCCCACAGTATAACCCCTGCTTTCACTATATTTGATGTCAGTATAACTTGTGGAGGAGATGGGGAAAAACCAGTTGTTTAAGGATACAGGTGGACCTGTTGCAACAATGAGAAGTACAAGTTGTCATGTACAAAACGAGCTTTACAATGTCGGTGCGGGGTTTGGGAAGGGGGGGGAAGGAGAAGGATTGGGATTGGGGGATAGGGGGGAGGCTGGGAAGGGATGTGAAGGGTAAACAAAGGAGGAGGCTGCAATGCTTGGTAAGAAATGTACGCATTATCCTGCCCATGTAATTGTAACTCCTCTGTCCAGTGTGTTCACAAATTAAATAAAATTAAATTAAAAATATACCTTAACCTTTATTTACAGCCTTAGATATAAATATATTATATCTATGTATCCTGTTTAAAAAGTGAAATATCCAGGTGATCAGTGTTACGGTTCAGGACTGTAATTCCAGAAAGGCATATCTGGAAAATTGTGGTTTTAGTGTATAGTTGGCAAAAAGTTAGCAAGAACCTCCTCTCAACAAATAACCCAGGCATGAGATGAAAAGTTTGTTATTGTTTCATTTCAAATGTGATTCAATTATTCAATCTGTTTATTGATTGACCATTTCAAAAACAGATTGGGTTTCTGAATCTCTTTTAAGGAAATTTCGGCCTGTGCCAAGGAGACCTAGGGTTTCTCCTATTCCATCCTGTGATGTTTTCAGGGTGTCTGCTTTGACTCCGAGGTCTTTGATCCATTTGGAGTTGATTCTGGTACAGGGTGATAAATAAGGATCTAGCTTTAGTTTTCTATAAGTGATTAGCCAATTTTGCCAGCACCATTTACTTAAGAGGCTGTCTTCTACCATTCTCTCTCTTTTTTTTTAAAAGCTCTCTTATTGAAGTTTCGATGGCTACAGGTCTGTGGGTTCATTTCTGGGTTTTCAATTCTATTCCATTGGTCCTGAGGTCCGTTCTTATGCCAGTACCAAGCTGTTTTGATTACTATGGCTTTGTAGTAGTGTTTGAAATTTGGTATTGATATTCCTCCAGCACTGTTCTTTCTGTTAAGGATTGTTTTTGCTATTTGGGGTCTTTTATCGTTCCATATGAATTTTTGGATTGCCTCTTCTATTTCCTTGAAGAATGAGGTTGGAATATTGATAGGTATTGCATTGAATTTGTAGATAGCCTTGGAAAGTATTGCCATTTTCACAATGTTGATCCAAAGAAAGGTTGGAGAAATGTGATTACATGAAATTGCAGAGCTTCTTCATGGCAAAGGACATATCTAGCAAGATCAATAGAAACCCACAGATTGGGAGAAGATCTTCACTTGTCATACAACAGGCAAGGGTCTCATATCTAAAATATATCTGGAACTCAAAAAATTAAATCTCCCAACAAAAAAGTCCTCAAAGAAACAACTGCCCAATAAATAAGTGGGCTAAAGACTTAAAGAGAAACTGCTCTGAAGAGGAAAGAAGGATGGCCAATAGACATATGAAGAAATGCTCAATCTCCCTAGCCATAAAAGAAATGCAAATAAAAACAACATTGAGATACCACCTCACCCCAGTTAGAATGGCTATAATCAAGAACTCTAATAACAACAGATGCTGGAGGGGATGTGGACACAAGGGAACCCTATTGCATTGTTGTTGGGAGTGTGAACTTGTTCAACCACTTTAGAAAATAGTATGGAGGTTCCTCAAAAGACTTCACATAGAGCTCTCCTAGGACCTAGCAATCCCAGTTTTGGGCATTTACCCAAATGATCACAAACAGGACCATACTAAAGCTACCAGCACAACTATGTTTTTTGCAGCATTATTTACCATAGGTAAGATATGGAACCAACCCAGATGCCCCTCAGTAGATGAATGGATCAAGAAAATGTGGTATATATACACAATGGAATTCTATGCCTCCATCAGAAAGAATGCCATTGCAGCAATTGTTAGGAGATGGAAAGACTTGGAAAAAATTATATTAAGTGAAGTAAGCCAGGTCCAAAAAACATAGGTCCCATGGTTTCCCTTATTTGCAAAAGCCTGTATATTTCTGAGACAAGCAGAAATGGTCAGATAAGTTGATGTTAAGCGAAATGAACCCCAAGTTAAGGACTCAAAAGTTTTTTCTTTCTTGAGATTGTTTCTAAAATATTTAGAAGATGATTTCTTTGTTGCTTTGTATGTCCCTTCCCCATGATATAACCCCTGTTTTCAAGGTATTTGATGACGTTATAATTTGTTATAATTTGTGGAGGGGAAGGGAAAAAACAAATTGTAAATAGAGATACAGGTGGACTCATTGCCCAATGAGATGTACAAGATGTTATGTCGACAATGAACTTTACAACTTTCGCATGGCGGGGAGGGGGGAGAGATGGGAAGGGATGATATGTGGAATCAAAGGAGGAGGCAAAAATGCTTGATAATAAATGAACTAATTATTTTGACCCTGTAATTGTAACCCCTCTGTACGGTATTTTCACAATAAAAGAAAAGAAAAAAAAAGAATAAAAAAACAGATTGGGGGCTAGGAAAATGGCTCAGTGGTAGAGTGTTTGCCTCGCATGCATGAAGCCCCAGGTTTGATTCCTCAGTCCACATAAGCAGAAAAAGACGAAAGTGGTGCTGTGGCTCAAGTGGTAGTGTGGTAGCCTTGAGCTGATGAGCTGAGTGACAGTGCCCAGGCCCAGAGTTCAGGCACCATGACCAACAAAAGAAGAAAAAAAAAGATTGGAATGGTCTACTAAGCTATAAAGTTCCTCATAATTTACATGCAGAAGAACCTTTTTATGGGCTGAGTTTAGAAATTAGCAAAATCTTGTAGCATTTAACTTTCATACTGACACACTTACACACCTCCCCCAATGCACATGTACACAGTGAAGACATAGCTTGGAGTGGGTTTATGATAAAATAGCTATTATTTTGGATCTTCTTTTGTTTATCTGTTTTTGATGAGCTAATTTATGTCTTTAGTTTGAAGAGAGAAACATCTTTCAAAGATACACACCCTAAAATTTATATAGTGCAAAGAGTAAATGCTTTGCAATTCTTTTAAAAGATGCTGCATACTGATTTCTTTTGTTAAACATATTTTTTGTGTGTGTGTGTTCCTAATACCTGGCTACTGAGGTGAAAACCTTCCTCCAACTGAACAAATTTTTCTCTATGAGCAAACACTGAAGAACGATGGAGAAAGTATTATTCTTGAGTGAGCTGTCAGCCATGAAGTTCCCCACAATAATCCCAATATTTATCTGTGTCTTCAGCCTCATGGGAGAAAATTTCTGACGTCTTTACATCTTTACAATGAAGAGATACATTACTACAGTTGACTAGAACCGTAAGCTAAGAGATGTTAGTAAATTAAGAGTTCCTGGATTTCTTTTATAGCCTAGGAACTTCTATAGCTCAGAAGTGTGTCAAAATAGAGGCCTTCAACCCAGAGAGCTCTGTCATTGGCTCAAAATAGTCTCATCTATGAACTCCATTCCACTCATGGAACTTCTACCACTTCCGGTCAATCTAGTCTTCTTGGGAATCCCCGGCATTGGATATTGGCCTCTGTACAATCTCCATCAGCTTTCTCTCAGGTGAATGGCCCTTACCTATATCTCTGTCCTCCCTCTCTTCTTCCAACACTGACCCCCACCATATTCTATATGTCATATTCCATATGCCTTATTGTTTTGTTAGTCTATTTGCTTCTCTTTGCTACTTTATTCAACTCACTTTCCTATCCATCGAGTATCATTTAAAAAATGTTTGTTTAACCTGTAGAAAATTTTATTCTCCATAATAAACTTTCTTGTAGCATCTACAATGTGTGTCTTTCTACCTTGCCCTGCTTCAATTGGCAGGCATCTAATTCTAGGTTTCAGCTAATCTTCGTTTTCCTGGCTTTAATATAGTGCAACATATCTGGAAGAGATGTGAGCTTATTGCTGATTGGGGGTTGGGAGGAAAACACAGGACCAAGGACATTGTTCAGTAGATTTGTTGATGCTACCCATTCTATTTTTAATTGAATTTAAAGTTAGCATTCTTTTTTTTCTTTCAACATTGACAAACACAAGCAGATAAGATGGACATTTAATTTGCTTGATCATTTCACATAATTTACTAGGGAAACATTACATTAGGTAGTCTGTTGAAGAAACTAGATGAGATCAGGTGTTTTGGCTAATAACTTATAAGACTTTAATTAAGATTTTGGCTTCATGGAAATTGAGTGTCTAGACCAGAAATTCTAAAACATATTGGAGCCTCTAACTACATAGCCTTCTGGAGTTTTCTCTTGAGAAGTATGTTGTTTTCGAGGATGGGCATAGAATGTTGATGTAGAGTTACTCTGAATTCTTGGAACTTGAGCAAACTGATATACGTTACAATCTAAAAGAAAACAGGAACTAGAAAGAGTCATTCCAAATCCAATGTCTTATGATATTGAACCAAGATTAAATTAGAGCAAAACCAATGGCCTTAGATCAGGAAAACTCCCATATTACTTTTCTGGAATGTAAATTAACCTTATAGAAAATTATAGCTTCTATAAATAATACATATATACATATACATGCTGGCTTAAATAAAAGTAAACTATTTCCTTTATTGAAGAAAAGATCTCAGAGATATTAATATATGAAAGCATACTGTAAACAATTGGAAAAGGAACATTTTGTGAATCATTTTAAAGTGTTTTCGATCACAACAGTTTTAAAATAATCAATGATCATCACAAATAATGAATGTTTAACACTTACCTAATATGGGAAATAGAGTTAATAGATAATTTTTGGTACAGTATAATACAGTATAAATACTCATTCTGAGTATTTATAGATGTGGTCATTTGTTAAAATATATAGCTTATGTATACCAACCTAATAAATGGTCAAGTAATTTTATAAATGTTTTCGTGTATTCCTAAAGTTTTAGACTATATAAATGCATTTGTATCATGTATTTATGGTTCTTAAATCTGGACTTTTAATATTATAGAAACTTCTAATATTATAGAAAAATATGGCAAAGTTGTTTTTAATGTACTTATAATGTACTATGTGATTTTTTTGTTTCTTTTGTATGTTCTTCCCCCATGGTATAACCCCTGTTTTCCTTGTATTTGATTCAGGTGCCCTGCATCTTGTATATATCTTTTTTAATTTGGAGAGGGGAAGGGAAATAACAAAATGCTGAAACAAGGTTGACCCATTGTAACAATGAGATGTACAAGACACCATGTTGAAAACAAACTTTACAATTTGGGGGGCAAGGGAAGAGTTGGGGAGGTGAGGAAGTGAGGGATGGTAGGGAGAAAACAAAGGAGGAGGTAACAATGCTTGATAGGAAATGTGCTCATTACCTTACTCAAGTAACTGTACCCCTTTTGTACAGTATCTTTACAATAAAAATAGATATTAAAAAAGAAAGAAATATGAAACCTCTAAGAATACTTTATTTGATCTTTTTACCAGACTGTATTTGTGGACTTATATTCTTGTTGGCTTCTTGGAACTGGACTTATTTTCCTGCCAACTTTGGGATCATATATATTGTTAAATGTATTCCTTTTCTTGGTGGTGGTATTTATAATGAATCCACAATTTAGAAAATATATTTATTTGGTTTTAAAATTTCATTCATAATATCCAGGGAATCTAGATTTGTATGTAATCGTGAAAATAAACCTTTTCAACTGAATAATATTGCATGGATGCATTACAAAAGACCAATATTGACTATATTGCCTTTAAATTGAATTCTTTTTATTTTAAATATTCACATTACAGGAATTTATTAAGCCAGAACAAAACATCATTATTTACACATCCAAGAAATAACTCCAGTGCTAAATCGGTGAGGTACTTACACAGATTATAGGAAATATGACTGAAGAAAGAGATTTCTTCATATACATAGAGGCTCAAATTCCTTACACATGTATTTATTTTTCCTTGGGATCTTAGCAGATTGCTGAAGTCACTATTAATTGTTAAGTAAAATTTCACAAAATTAGAGCAGTCACATCATGTATTTATAAGCCCAGAAAGACATCAGAGCAATGATATGTATTGTCAAAGCAGTTTTAAGGGAAGGAATTTTTTGAAAGTAAAGTTCAAATGGCAATGCCAGTTTAATTTTTCAAAAGCATAGGTTCTCCAAATCACCGAGCATATGGATTTCTATGGCCTCTTGCCTTTCATGGCTTATTAAAATGTTTGATTAGCTGCCCATGAGGTATTAACGTTATTTACAGATTGAATAAATGAAAGGAACCATGTGATTACAAATTTTAGCCTAGGTTGGTGTTTGTGGAATGTCACACATAGACAACATCTTGCATGATGTAGTTGCTAGGACTGGTTCCTCATTATTTCAATTAACATTTTACCCCTGGGAAAAAGCAGGACTCAGTTACAGGATTTTTCACTTGGAAGAGTATCTAGAATCAACTTTTCTTACCATTGAATTAACTTCATTGAAGCTGTTAAAATTCCAATCTCCATAAGTAAATAAATAAATAAATAATTTCATAAATAGGATTCTCATTGTTTCAATAGCATAGTGATTAAATTACTTCCCAACTGTGTAAATTCTTATATTTGTGTTTCAAGTTACCAAGAGCTAGCCTTAACATATTATGATAAATGACTAATTTAATTTGAGAAAAGGGTGGTTGGTATATACACTGCCTGTTTGGAATTAAGAATTCTCCAAAGAAAAATCACAAATATATTGTCTGAAACAAAACAAAACAGTACACACACACACACACACACACACACACACACACACACACACACACACACACACACACACATACAAACACAAACACGACACATGCACACAAAATGAAAACACCCTTCATTGAATAAAATTATTTTTGCTATCGTCAAAGACTACTATAAATTATCAGCATGTAAAGGCGTGTCTGTAGCAAAAATTCGTGCTACTTACACATTTAAAAAATTATTTAAGTTACTGAAATAAAAGGGTGTATCTTTTGATCCCCCTGTTAAGTACACTGACTGGCTCTTTTTACTGCCTACATGCTCTGCGTTATTGCTCAGGTTAGTGTTGCACAGATTTGACCTTCAGCATCCTCATCCCCAGGCAGTAGTAATGATTTTGGCAGTGTTTAAAAAATATACATGTATACCTTTCTGGGTTATAGACAAAAAGCTGCCAGAATATTGTGTTGGAATGGAACTGCATAAGATGATTTTGTTCACATATTCGTGCTTCATAATATTAAGTTGCTGTATATTAATTCATATCATTTGCCAACAAATTATTTGTTGTATTTTATTGCTAACAGCTCCAAGAAGAAATTATTTGGGAAAATTTACACAGTATACCAGAAAGTTGGAGAAAAAGCAAAGCAGAATCGTCTATTGGTTCATTAGCACTAAAGGTAACCTTATCAAATGTTTAAATTAGACTTCTGAAAGAGTAGAATCATGCACACAGATTGAGACAAAGAGTGTGTATGATGAACTGGCAGTGTAAACCTCCCCACTCCCAAGTTGTATGATTTATCAACTGCATGCAGTTTTTACTTGAGACAAACACAATCTTAATATTGTCATATAATGTTTAGCATCTTCTTTCAAACATGCATTGGCTACTAAAATAAGATCTTAAAGAAAAACTGATGTTTGATACAAAATAATCGTGTTTCTTTAAATGTGGAAAAATACTCTACAAAAAATAAGTAGAAAAGTGATTTCTGATCAATGTGTGACTTTATCTATAAAAATCCCGATGACTAATTAGTGTGCTTACAACAACTCCTATGGGTCTGCATCATAAGGAAACATCCACAGAAAAGAAATGGCATCAAACAACTAATAGCACAAGGCAATTAAATCCTTATCAGAAATAACATGAAACTATAAACTGTACATTTGGCATTAGGTTTCAGGGTCTTTTTCAATTGTCTTATATCTGACAATACAATAGTGCAAAAATCACATTACATTAACAAAACATACAGTTGCAATCCAAATAGTTTAAGGATTGGTGGCCCTTATAATTCACATATAAAATAGATTGGCACATTTTTTATTTTACTTGTTTTCTTCCTGTGTAACATTTTGACCTTCTTTAACTGAATGTACATCCCTTTATTTACCCTAACAAACTACTTACAAAAGATACTGGCATATGATCTGTAGGTGCAGTCTTAAAGGAATAGAACAAGAGAAAGCATGCAAAAGTCTCTACAAATCATTTGTAGAACTTTACTGTAGCTTTCTCCTTTAGCAATTATTGAATCTGTGCTCTAGGGGAATACAGAGCATTTATCTTGCATACTTGAATTTGATACCCTGGATTTGCTCCTCAGTGTATTTATGTGCACACACATAAATCTGTTACATTCTTTTCTTCCTACCTTCTTATTGTTCTTAGAACAGTGACTGGGCCATCAAGCAGGAGAAATGTGTTGTCTAGAAAAACATATGACAGATTATAAAATTAATTCAGGCTTTCTAATCAATAAATTGAAATTCATGGTTTCTTAGGTGATTCTAATGTAGAGTCAGTCATTCACTCCTAGTTACAGATGCGAAATAAGTGGCTCAGAAATACCAGTGAATTACACAGTAGATGGTAAAAGCTAGAATGTTTTTTGGCTCTGATATTTTGTTTACTCTGCTTTTATTGTTTCTGCTAACACTTTTGTTTTCCTTCTTACATCTCTGTGAAACTGAATGTAGATGTACACTTGTCAGGCATTTACCCTTTCTGTTTAAAAAGCTCTATTATGTTCACATCTTGTTTTAGATCTAGAATAAACTATATAATTGTACTGAAGATAAGTTACCTCAAGTCATTAAAATGTTTCATTTGTGTAAACAAGTATCATTTCTTATTTTTGCCTCACCTATGATTTTATTCTTAAGGACTCTATGGAAATGTTATGTTTATATTGTCACAATTACATCATCATTCTTATTTCCTAGCAAATCTAATTTTATGAGAAAAAGAGAGGAGGGAGAGGTAAGTGGGAAAAATACAAGCCAACGTCTTATTTTTAAAAAATTCCATCATGAAAATATCTCTAAAGATTTGATTTGTCTATTAAAAGAAAAATGTATCATTTCTACTACTCTTTTCCTACATTTAATTTTATTGGAATTCAGTCTTCCAGACCACTCATTGATTCGAATGCAGAACACCTATAAGCTGAAGGTTTAATCTTTCTCTTTCCTCTAAATAAATTCCCATCTGAAGTATGATAATATTTATCTTTTGAGTAATTATGTTAAACAATGTATGAAATAGTTGGAATTGATCTAAGAAGTGTGTTTTCAGTTTTACATACATAATCAGGTATTCTTTGTTCACTAAAGGCTTTCATGGAAGAAAACTAGCATGTGAGGAACTGGGTCTCACTACAGTCTTTGGAGATCTGCGGGCTACCCAGAGGAGGTCTCCTCTGGCAATCTCAACCGTGCACAAGCATGGCATCTTCAGGACTGTCTCAGTTGTGGAACTGAAGGTAGCTAACGAGGCCAACCTGAAATTGGAAATGCATTGTAGTAACTCTGGCAGGTATTCTTACATAATGAGTAGTCCCGCATTATTAATGGAGTCTTGGGGTACTTTTTCTGCCAAGCCTGCTTTTCTAGCTCCTAAATCCTTATTAATCAAAACAGAAAGCAGCTTTGGGCAGAAAAATTACCACAGTTAGCATATTCCCAGAGTTTCATACTCTGCGGAAATAACTTTTAACATATTTTTCCACTACAATTTGCAGTTGTTTTCCACAATGAAATTCCAAAGAGATCTTATTTAACATGCTTAACATATATAACAACTAACTTGAAATTACTTGGCTGCCAAAGAATGCAGAAAAAAACAGTTATTAAAGTTTTCTGAGGTAGCAACTAAAAGTAACAAACAATTCTAATGTCCTTTAGAAGAACAAAATTAGCAACACCTTAAAATAATATTTTGCATATCATTCTTTTACACAGAAAAATAAAAATTTCCTTAAGTTTAATTTTTTATTTCTGCTCCACATGAACAGTGGAAATGGTGAATATCAAAACTATTTGTTATGCAATTAGCAATTATAGGAGTTTAATCATAGTCTAGCTAAAATTATTTTTGTTTCTGCACCATAAGCAAGTACATATCTGTTTTTTTTAATTTGCATCCTAACATATTAGATGTAACTTTTGGCTTTCTTTTATTTTTTTAGATGTATGTAAAGTAGGTGGTTCCTCAGTAATCTATTAGAATGTATCATCAACCTGTTCTTTGGTAGTAGAACAGCTGAGGATAAGAATTAAGTCAAAATGCTGGCTAGTTCTATGGTTTACTTCCACATGAGAAGAAGTTTCTCTGAGAATCATCCTCTCATTCTGGGACTTAAGCTGTACCAAACGATAATAAGCTAAATTGACTATTAATTCAGTGATTGATCATCATAGGGCAAATTAGGCCTGCTTGAATTCAAATTATTTTAAGTCATGGTAATGCAAATAATGTCTATTCAGCACTGCTGCTAGCTCCCCACACCTACTTAGTAATTACAAGGAATGTTAATATATACTTCTACTCTATGTATTTGTTTTCAGTCTCCTAGAGATTATTCCTTCAGATTCTTTAAATTTTCAGTGATTCTTCAGAGCTTAGGCTGAAGTTATACAGTTCTGGTATCCTTACAATGATCTTTTATAAGAGTAAATGATAAGAAAGATGAAGGTGTGGCTTAGTAGTAGAACTTCTGCATATCATGCACAAGGCAAGTGTAAGCTGGGTTTGGGTATGTGTGTCTAAGTATACACACATACTTATACATGCATACTAGAGTGTTCGCCCATGTAAAAGTAGTTGTATACGTATTATCTAATCTCTTTGAGATAATTTCTTTTGTTCCTACAAAAAACACATCCAGAATAAATATGCTATCTTTACACATGTAAAGATCTCCAAAGAGAAGTCAAGTAACTTGCACCCAGTTAGTGAGTGACAGAATGCAGATTCAATTCTCCATCTGGGTCATAGGAAATTCATAGGCTATAACTCATTTCCACATTTTGCATATTAAATGTACTTTGCAATCTATCAGTGAAAGACTTTGGAACTCAGGAGAGCAATTTCTTAAACATATGCAATGGGAAGAAGTCCTCAGAAGCTAAGATAGGATGCCTGTTAAAGATTCTAGTAATTGTCTAGTCCAAGACTTGTATTACAAAATATAAGCATACAATTTCAAAGCTAAAAAGAGAATGGGATGTATATTTCTAGGCATTTAATTCTTTCCTTTTCAGTTTCTTAAAGCTGAGAAAAGCCCCACGGTAGACTGGTGCCTCTCAGAGTTGACCTCATCTTAATTTTACCCATGGAGCTAAGCTTTTGTTCATCAAATCATTTAGGTCAGTTGTTTGGAGGTAAGGCTTGACAATGGGCAATTATAAAGAGTGTCCAAATGTAAAGCCCAGCTTGAAAACTACTGCTATCAACCATATATAACTGGAAAGAATGGCTAGAAGCTGTAAATTACCAGTCCCAATCACAACATAGAGCATCATAAGATCAAGCATGAAATAACAGGCATAAAAAATGTTTTAGATCCTGAAATAAAAGAATAATTTACTGATATATTTAAGAAGACTTTATTGTGAACTAAAGAAAGGCAATATTTCATATTCTGTATCAGAGTATAGTATATAGTATACTATACGTGCTTAAAAAATTAAAAGATAGTAGAAAAAGTATTCAAGTTTATTTTACTTTTTTTTTCCCCACAACTATAATGGGGCAGAGTCTAGGAATCAGGATCCTTGGAAAACACCATTGTAAATTCCAGATCAAGTGACCTAGAACAACTTTTTGAGTAACACTGACAATAAGTATTTGATTTGGGAGTTCTCTTGGCCTCAAATTTTTTTGAAGTAAATCAAATGCATGAACTCATCTTCACTATGAGTTTAGAAATAAACCCATGACAGGTAAACCTAGCTACCTAGTTCTGTGGATCTCCATTTAACCACCCAAAAGCTGGAGTGGAACTGTGGCTTAAGTGATTGAGTGCTAACCTTAATCTAAAAAGCTCAGAGATAATGCCCAGGCCCTAGATTCAAGCCCTAGAACTCGCTCACACAAAAACATACAAACAAAATTTTATGAATGTGTTTAGTCTGGCTTACTCAAATTATGCTATATTATTGAGAACTGTCTTATGTATTTCCACTGCCTTCTTGAATTTTTCCATGAATAAATATTTTCAGATTATTATGGTAAGAATTCAAGTAGTAAGACATATCCAGTTATAAAAAATAATGCTTGATATATTATTAGTTTTCTACTGACATTTAATTAAGTTCTCAGGAATGACTGAGTTTCAAAAGACCTTTTAAAGCAGTGAGGGGCAAAAGAATTAAAGGAGGAAGCTTAGTTAATTGTTATAATCCAAGCTCCACTCTAAAAGAACCAAAATTCTATCATTTACATACATCCAAGCAATTGGCATATGCTGTAAGTATCTGTATAGAGAAATGAGAGGGTTAATTTTTCGCAATATCTATGTCCAAAAGTATTTTGAGATGAGCATGGAAATTTCTATTTCAACTCATGTGTATATCAACTTAGATTTCAATTGATTTCAATGAGTAGTGTCAGAAGGACTTTTACAAACTCAATAGTTTAAAGAGGTTAACCTACTTCCTCAAAACTAGAGTTTGTTGAATTTATAAATAAGGCTAGTACTATTCATATTTCTAGTTATTTAGGTTCTGGTAACCCTTGTTCTTATAAAAGGCTTATGAATATTCACAAATTTAATATGAATTACCGAGAGAAACAACACTTGGAGTAGTATTGGAACATTTGCATCTACAATATGTTACAAATTCTCTGATAAGAGACATCCAGGAAAAAAAATCTCATCTTAATTGATGTTTGTGATAAATTGGCCAAACAATAGAATGAAACTAGGGAGTTAGGGAGGAAATAAATTGTATTTTCCCCTGAATACTTGATAATATCTTTCTGGCACTTGTTCTTTATATTCTCTTTAATAGTAATTTTCTTTTCTATTAGAAACAGTTGCTAACATTTAAGTAGAATATTCCTAGTCTATTTAGGTTTTTATCCCTAACAATGTTATTTCTTTTAATGTTTTTCATTGAAGTAAGTTATGAAGAACTCAGAATGCCCTCCATCTGCATCTAGGAAGCAAACAGATCAGTAAAAGTTGCATAAAACATCATCTTCAGTTAGTCCCAGTAAGCTCAACTGTCACTTCATCTCAACTATTTCATATCCACGAATGACTTCTAGTTATTCATTCAAGTACTGTTGAAATCCTCCTCTGTATTAGACACTCTGCTCCTCCCTCAATTTTTGCTCTGCTGTACTGAACAACTTGATGACCATTTTGAAGCAGTTCTCCCGAACAAGGTCAGTGTTCAAGGAAATTCTAAGACATTGTTAAGTACAAAGTCAAAATATAAAAATCTATATCTTACTTATAAGGTATTGTTTCATGCAAAAGATATTTTCTAGGTAACCATGTTAATAAAGGAATCTACAAGCAAAAATAAACAAGCAAAAAATTCTTAAAATTCAGTATCATAGTTTTCTATTTATATTTAGTTTCCAATTAGAGGCAAGAATTTAAAGGATCAGTAAATACTTCTTCAGTATTCTGTCCATTTACACCTCAAATATGCCAAGCCCTTGCAATGAAAAGCTTTTCTCCACATTCTCAAACTATCTAGGGTTTAATACAAAAATGTTAATTTCCTACTATTTTCCCAGTAAGGTAATAATTTTGTGTTTCCCTTTCATATCGTTAAATTCATGGCTGTAATAAAATACACAGTTGTCATGGTTTTTCTTTTTCAGAGTGTAATACTGCTAGACATGGGTTTATTCTTATTAGTGAGCATTATTAGTGAGTATTTGTTCTTAGAATTTATTCACATTAGTGAGGCCCAAAATAATATTTATGCATTAAATAAGGCCTTAGTAGTTATTCTTTAAACATTCAGGGTATAGATGATAATTGTTTTTTTTGATATTTTGAAAGAAAATGTAAATAATCTGTTTTTTTTTAAATAGCCACAGTTAAATCTCCATGCAAAATTATTTGTTTTTGAAACCAGAAGCAAGTTTATTTTGTTGCATCAATGTCAATGTATCTTTCCCATGAGATAGTATTACAAAAATTACAGCCCATGGGATTTATTAAAGGAGTGGCTTAAAACCCAACACCTTCTTGCGGTCTACATTTCACGTAAGTATACCGAATCCATTTCCTTTTCCTCTACTCAACTCTCAAAACACTTAGCCAGAAGGAAAGCCGACAAGTTTGATGTCATATTTACATGTCTTCAAAAGTTTTCCATGGAGCAAACCTTCCTATAGACCCTAAATAATGCTACCAGGATATTCACATTTATAGGAATTGAGACACACCTCTGTCATAAAGTGGAACTTCAATGAAAATGAGCATGAGATGAAGAGAAACACAACGCTCACATTCTAATCTTAACTACTGTCACTAGATATATAGTTCACAGACATGTTTGTAGGTGTGTGTGTGTGTGTGTGTGTGTGTGTGTGTGTGTGCGCGCACGTTCAAGTGTGAATGTGTGTATATCTTAAATGAATAACATCTCGAGATCTAGTTACCTCCATGAATGGAAAGAAGAAATTAGGTTATATACATTTTTTTTCCTATTCTTCTATCCCTAAAGCTTAAAAATCAATGGATGCAGAACTTAATGGTTTGGTTGACTCATTTGTATTTTGAAAACTTACTATTCTGGAACTTGTCAATAGGTTGGCACTATACAGATGTACCAGTTAAGCACTTACTGCCTTCATTTGAGTCTTACTATCAGTGCATAGTTACAGTCAAAGTCAAAGAGAGAGTCTAAATTCATAGTTAACAAGAGATAACTGACCTCAGCTTTCTTAAGTTATTTGAAATCATTAGCATTCACTTTAGAAAAGGATTGACAATGAATGCTTTTTAGCTTTCAGAGAAATCAGATACTTTCTAAACTTAGCAATGCACCATCTTTAGACAGCTTTATAAAAATAAAAATGACAAAGTGTAAATTGAATTATTTTAACAGTGAAATAAATTTGAGAAAAAAATGAAAAAAATGTTTAATGTGAAGGCATTTTTTCAGACATACTATTTTCTGATGAGTAATAGAAATAGTTTGTGGATAGCAGAGATAAACTCTAGGGAAAATTTGTTGGATCAAATGAGTAGAGAAAGTTTACCTTTCAGAAACATTTTAAGTAGATAAACAACTGAAAAGAATTCTACCTCTTTAAAATTAGTCAACAGTATCTGCTATAATCTCCATTGATAGTATTATGTACATAAACCCTGAGTCAGAATGGAATTAGATAAAAGCTTTCTTGACTCTTTGCTTAATTAACCTGCTTTTCCATCTTTATCTCAATGGGTTTTAGGGCCTAACACAACATCCTGTCCAAGAATATCTGGAGAAATGAACCTGGGAAAAATGATCCTCTGTTCAATGTGGGACTCTTCATTTGTTCAGATATTCCAGTGTTGATGAACTGTATTCCTATGTAATCTAGGCATACTTCTTTCTTCTTGAATTTAAATTTAACTTTCTCTCTAATTTCTACCTGGAATATTAGACCATCGCCTGAGTTCTGTTCATGAAAGTATATAATGAATCTATTAAAATATGTCATAGATATACCAAATGTATGAGAACATTCTGACTCATTTGATCAATTTTTCCAGCATGGAATAAAAACATCAGAGATTTTTTTGAGGGGGGAGAATATAATTTTCAATATTCTGTCTTCTTCTCACCTATTCATCTCTCCTCATATCAAGGCCTCCTAAATTTTAGAGAAGATATGCTGAAGGCAGCTGAAAGATCAGGCATACATTGCCCAAAAATTAGTATAATGATGTATTTATGCTGGTTCTATAAAGTTCTGAAGACCCTAGTAATACATGTATGACGAATTTTAAAAGAGGATATAAACATAATGTCCAATTAGTACCTGTAGGCTAGAACTGTCACTTCATTGAAACAAAACCTTACCTGTGTCTTTTCAATAACATTCACTTATTTATCCAACAAATATGCTGTGAAATCCTACTCTCTATTGTGTTTCTTATGTAGCCCACTTTATTATATTAAGTAACATATTTAAAACATGATCAATATAGTTATGTTCTAAGTAATCTTTTGGAAGTTGTTTCTGTTTGTTGACATACTAAAATAAAACTACTTTAAAAATTCAAACTTCAAAAAGCAATTTTAAATTATAATTAATTAAAAATTAGATAAACAGCATAATTTATTAATATGATAGACATCTATAGATACCCTTTTTTCTTTGTTATTTGAAGAAATTATCTATTGTGGTCTCACTGCATATTGTTAAGATTGGAATGAGGAATTTCTTGGATTCTCACAGTGTTACTAGAATTATTTTCTAAGTGTTGGAAATCAAGACCAATTGATATTTAAAATTCTTGAGTACTTTAACTTACCAGGATGAGAAACTTAATGAAGTCTAATCGCTTCCTCAATAGAACAGTTCTGTTCCATATATTTTCTATTCGTGACATGGACAATTCTGCCATCAGAAACATTGTTAACAGGTAAAAAAAATAACCAACAGTTCATACCTTGTCCAAATCTGAAGTCAAATAGGTTAGAATCCAACTATAGTACATTCTTTCTTTGTAATCATTAGGTAGAGTTGGAACTAGAGATGATAATATTTATGAAAATCTTTCATATTTTGAAACATTCATTTCATTTCCCAAATAGAGCTGATTGTGTAGCAAGACTCATAAACTGACATTACAGGCAACTTCACAAACATGAAGAAGGTTTACAATGATACTGACAAATAAATTATTTTTCACTGCACATAATTAGGTATATACAGGATAATTTAACCAAATGGAATGATTGCTAATAATGAGTACTTAAAAATTATCATCAAATTTCCATGTTACCCAAGAGAAGATGATAAAAATAAATGGTGACATAAAAGCAAAATGTTTCTCTTTTTTACCCTCAACTCTTGAATATTTCACCAAAATATGTCACTGCATGTGCAAGTGATAGAAAGCTTTAATTCCAAAACCATTTCTCTAGATTACCAACAGATTTATATTCCTGGTGCCTTTTTACATGATCACAAGCCAAACAGGCATGTGATTCCCAAAATCGTGGAAGGTTTACGGTGAAATCCTTCCTCCAGTTAAAGTAGCTAAGGTATAACTTATTGTTCTTGTCGACTTCCTTCAGATATTTCGCTAACTCACTGGGTGAGTTATAATCTTCCACATGAATGAATGAATCTGCTGGAATGTAATTCTCATAGTTTTCCCTAGACGGTCCTAGAACAACAGGTACTGAGCCAGCCAAAAAAGCATTGTAGAGCTTTTCTGTGATGTAATCTTTGTGGATGGAGTTTTCAAAAGAAAGATAAAATTTACAAGTAGATATGGTCGGAATCAGATTTTTATCATTCACATATTCCCCGAATGCTTGCCCATAGGTGTGGATTTCAATACTCTTGCTTAGCTCGTTGTAATACTTGACCCTAGCATGTTCGGGATTCCAATTACTAACAACCCAGCACACTAACTTCTCTTTGCTTGGCACTTCAAATACAAAGGGGTTTGTGCTCACCGCCAAGAAGCCGTAAGGCACTTGGATATCTGAATCGCGGCGGTAGGTCAGAGTCAGGTTGAACAAGTGCTCAATGCCACTCTTTTGGGGAGTATGAGTTGGAGATTCCAAGTTCATCCAAATCCATTTCTGGAAAGGTGGTCTAGCCTGCTGAGGTAAATTAGTGAGATCCCAGCTAATGTCTCGGTGATGGATCAGGACGGCGTGAGACTTGTTGTACAATGACCTGTCAGTCGTGAGATGGCATCCTTGGATGTTGAACATTGCTTGGCAGGATGTGAGGTCAAAGGTCTGCCCAAATGGCCACACCCAGACCAGAATAGTAGTTTCGTTCAAATAATCGGTTTTCGTGGAAAAGAAGTTTTTCATTTTCAGTACGGAGCTGGCAGACTCCATTGGACTAAAGATCCAGCTGTTGGTGGGCTTGATATAAATTAACAGGCATGCCATGAAGCAGCCAAGGATAATGCAGACAATTAAAAATGGGCGGAGAATTCCTTTGGATGTTGATGTCATAATTTTTTCTGTGGAACAACAGGGAGAGAGAAAGAGAGAGGAGAGAGAGGAAGAGTAAGGTTAAAGAGATCATATATACAGTTTATGAGAAACAGGTGGCACAGACTAAAATAACAAATCAACTGCTATTCCTTTTCAGTGTTATCAAATACTTGAGAAATAAAAATCATAGTTTTTGATTATGTCAAGAAACTGCTTCTAAACAAAGATTTCCTAGAACCCATTCTCTGCAAACAACTAATCAGAATTCGTCCTAAATTTGTTGGCATATCTTTAAACCAATCTAAACTTCCTTCAACTTCATATGGACCTGTTTTAATTTTATTTGTTTGTAGTAACTTGACATGACACAAATGACAATATAATTAATATATTTAGGTATATTCAGTATATACTTAGTGCATCCAGCATCTATCAGCATGTCATAATCACTATTTGCATTTATGTGGTATTGGGGCATGACAAAAGTTTTTCTTTGCAGTGGGTTGATATTAGTATCTCAAAAACGAAAAATAAATTTTCAAACAAACTTGAAAAAATATATTTCATGGAGAATAATTTTGATCATGTGAATTAGCCCATTGTTATTACAGAGATCAGTCAAAAGTTAAATTTTTTAAAGTTTCCTCAAGGATTTTCTTCCTCTTTATGAAGAACAATACATAGTGATAGAATTATTTCATAATTAAATTCTTACTCATTTTCTGAAATCCATATTTATTTTTACCAAAATAATATGGCCTATCAATTTCATGGAAACATTTTTTTAAATCTTGGTCAAAACTAATAAATATAGGACATAAGATGTGTAATTTTCATTTTTTTTTATTTTTTTATTTTTATTTTTTGTCAGTTGTGGGGGCTGAACTCTGGGCCTAAGTGCTGTCCCTCAGCTCTTCAGCTCAAGACTAGCGCCCTACCACTTGAGCCACAGCACCACTTCTGACTTTTTTCTGTTTATGTGGTGCTGAGGAATTGAACCCAGGGCCTCATGCATGTGAAGCAATCACTTTACCACAGAGCCAACTTTCCAGCCCCCAGATGTCTAAATTTCAGAAAAAAGATATGAGTTACCCTCTTATTACCTAAATTTATGTGAACATTTAGAAAGCTTTATTTTGGGCTAGTTTTATTTAAAGCATATATTTATTGAGTAGTAATGCTTTATTTTAAAAGTCCAAATATTACAAACATTTTAAATAGATGTAATTTAACAGTAGGCCTATGGAAGTCTAATTACAACAGATCCTATGTTATTAGTTTAACTATTTAAGCAACTGTTTAATTTTTTCCAAACCCTAAGATCTACAGAAGAACACTAAATGAGTCTCCTTTTTATGAGAGTCTCCTTCTTATTTCCTTGACATTTTTATGACTTGTTTACTCATTTTATACCTCCTACCTTCAATATTTCACTGCTATTGGGGTCAATTACCACACAACAGGGGCAGTTATTCAAGAGCCCTGCTTTGTGCAGAAACTGTCAGAAAAGTTTGGCCCTTAGAGCCAAACTGATATTTTTTTGACAGCAAACTTTTCACCCATTCCTAATAACTAAAATTCAACTGGATACCCAACATGTCTTGAGCTATTAATCAATCACTCCAACCTATTTTTCAAGCACAATCAATGATGTTTCTGTACTTTTCAATCAGAGGCTACAATGAATTTTCAGGGAAGTATAACAGTAAATGTTTTCAATTATTATTTATTTTAGCATTATAACAAACTTTGTTCTTTAAGATAAATGATCTTTATAGAGTGCTACTATTTTGCAAACCATGCTTCTACATTTACATGTCTTTTAAAAATTTAAAAAAAAACTAGTTTTAAGTACTGTGAGAAAATACAAAGACTTTAGCTTTTAAGTCATTAGAATCTCCAGTGAGTATACTTGTTGATAAGGCCTGATGTACAAAAATTACAGTTTTCCATTGAGAGATTAATTAATCCCCTTCTTCAAACATACTCTCCTCAATGTTGAAGAATAAAACAGAGCTTGATATATCAAATCGTAGATACACATGAAGGCATCTGGAAGAGAAATGTGAAACCTAGGGAGAGTAAGAAACTTTTTCCAAGAGTGGTAATTCTATTCTAAACAAATTCTTTGAATTAGAGGAAAAGCAAAGGTTAATTTTTGTTTTAAATGGAAAGAAACAGGAGTATGAAACAGAATAGAATTCAATACATGCTCTGCAAGTTTACTTTGGAATCTTGGGCTTGTACCTTGCCACTTACGTCATTATCCCTAAGGGGTGGCTATAAACCCATCTCTTCAGTGTCAGACAAGCAGTGGAAGGAGGAAGAAGATGCTTCCCCTATGCTATTAGGAGTTTTTGAGTCAACATATTTGATGATCACTGGGCAAAATACTTACTATCTATATTTCATATAGGTACATGGTCAATTCTTGACATGATGTTGAATAAACTCATACCAACTCCAAAGAGCAGAAATAAGTCAATGACAGATTAATAGGTAAATTTTGAAATAGATTTATATTTAAAAGGTATTGTCATACATGGAAATCATTTGACATATTTCTTATTAAGGAAGTTTATAAATTGTTTTAATTCCTGGATCACATTAAACATGATACACTGGCTGTTAGGTGGCAGAATTAAGAATAAGAGCTCTTGTTTTCCTTTTTTGTTGTTAGTTTAATGTACTATGTGATTTTTAAAATTTGTTTTATATGTTCTTCCTCTTGTGGTATACACCTGTTGTCACTGTGTTTGATTTTGGTACCTTGCATCTTGTGTATATATTTATCTAATCTGGGGAGGGGAAGAGGAATAACAAAATGCTGAAACAAGGACACAGGATGACCCACTGCAGCAATGATACTGAGAGATGCTATGTTGGAAATGAAATTTACAACTTTGGAGGGGAAAAGTAGGGGTGACGGGAGGGGGGATAATAGGAGTAAAACAAAGAAGGGGGTAACAATGCTCCACAAGAAATGTACTCATTACCTTATTGATGTAATTATAACCTCTTTATACAGAATCTTTACAAGAAAATACTTTTTTAAAAAAGAATGAGAACTCATCTTTAGGAGAAATCATTGAATAATATATCTCTTCTTATTTCTTTATCATTTATCATATCTAGATCTACACTTATGTACAATATAAGTTCAAAATATAACTCATATATTTCTGAGTGAAATACAGGAAAAAGTCCTAATGAATGTAACCAAGGTCTTGTGTGTGTGTGTGTGTGTGTGTGTGTGTGTGTGTGTGTGTGTGTGTGTGTGTATGTGAGGGAGAGAGAGAGAGAGAGAGAGTGAGAGAGAGAGAGAGAGAGAGAAGGAAGGAGAGAGAGGGAGAGAGAGAGTATATATTGGGGCTTGAATTTAAGACCTGTGTGCTGTCCTTGAGCTACTTTTCTTTCCTATTTGTTCAAGGGTAGCACTCTACTACTTGAGCCATAGCCCCGCTCCACTTCTGGCATTTTTAGGGCATTTCATTGAATTAATTGGACTTTGCTGCTTGGGCTAGCTTGGAATCACAAACCTCAGATCTTAGTCTCCTGAGCATCTAGATTTACAGGTATGAAACATCTGAGCCTAGCACAGAGTCTTTTAATAATGTAATGAGCATATTTTTTAAAGTTACTAGAAAATATCAAGTTTTGAAACATATGCAGAATATATTTGTCATATTTAATAGCCTAGTTATCACTCATCCTTCTTATTGTAGTACCCAAGTTTCCTGTTGGACAAGTTCTCTCATTTGAGAGAGAGTCTCTTCGGGACTACAAAGAAGATATCCTCATCTTCCCTTCTATTTTCCATTAGTTGTAATTGGGTTTATTACTTGACACAAGTCATCCCAAGTAAAAATGAAATCCATCCCAAGCAAACAGAAATACAGTTGATATTCCCACTCCCATTTACTTTCCTTTTGCAGAATCCATACATACAATGTAACTTTGCTCAACTATATTCATAATTTTTGGCTTAAAAATAATACACTGCCTATCAATTCTCAAAATAGTTCCTAAACCATTTCACTTTATGTAAACCAGACTTTAAGTATTTGGCAGTGGTATCAGAATTGTGGCTATATAAATCTCTCTCTCTCTCTAACTACAACTATCTATCTATCTATCTATCTATCTATCTATCTATCTATCTATCTATCTATCTATCTGTACCTGTATATCTATCTATATATCTATATCTATATAAATACATATATATAGTTTTCTACATAGAGACAACAATATATAGAGTGATACCTATATATCTCTCTATATACAGGTATATAAACATATAGATAAACTTTTTTTAAATCGAGGAATAACATGATTCTCCCATAGCCATTATCTCTTCATTTCATGGGATTAATTTGGGGATTATTCAAAGTCTTCTAAATAACACACAGGGCATTCATAGCATAAAGTGCCCTTGGTATTGTTTTCTTTATTATCATTGTTTTATTGTGCTTTTACTCCTCCCTCCAATTTTTATGCCAAGAACCCTCACAAGATTAAAAGCAAAAGCTTTTATCCTTTTACTGGCATGGGACCCAGTGATACTCTACATTGTACTTTCACACTTTACATACCTAACATTATTTTCAAAAATCACCTTGAAACTTCCAATTCTATGGAGCTTTCTCATGGACATTATGGCTATTAGTTCCCACACTTCTTCCCTTCAGATGTTGAGCCAACTGCCTCCTTCTGCCTTGGGAGAGATGCCATTTATTTTTTGGCAAAAAAGACACTGGTTGATCCCTGGAATGCTATCAAATGTGTGTGTGTGTGTGTGTGTGTGTGTGTGAGAGAGAGAGAGAGAGAGAGAGAGAGAGAGAGAACACACATTTGATCTTCCATCAAAGATCCTTTATTATATTCTCTGCTATTTCTAGGGCTAAGCTTTTGTTTTAAGCTTTCTCGCACTCTGGGGAAGTTGCCAGTTTTGGTCACTGAGGCTTTTCTTGAATTTTCCTGAGAGCACTCTCTTGCACATAACAACAGTTCCCTGACCTGTTGTTCCAGTGGCTTCATCCTAGATGCTCCAATGAATAGCTTTTTTCTTCTTCTTTCATTTCAGTCTCAGATATTCATTTCCATTGATGAGAGAGCCACCCATTGCCTTTTTTTCTCCTGCGCTAAAAATTCTTTTACATTGTCTTAGAAATTTTCTTTTCAATTCAGAGCTTAACCTCTTTTAGTTTGGTCTTTCATCTGCTCTCTGTGCTCTCTGCTCAATCACTAGTTCTTAATCTTTGCCTTTATTCACCATGGAGCTCTCTTTACCAGCTTCAGATATAGCTAGCCAGAGCAATCAGGTGTTCTCTGGCTCAAGGTTCACTTCCCACGGGAGAAGCCACAGACAGGCCTGGGGCTGGCATTTGTGCCATTTTCCTAGAACTGCTGCCCTTTGGGCCAATAATCTTTCATAACTGTGAACACCAACATTTGCTGCTAGCATTTCCAGGATTTTTGAAACTCGTTGCAGCCAGACAATAAAAGCCAAAGGAAATGTTAAACACAGCACAAGACACACAGAAACTATCTTTACCTCCTTATATATTGACCCACCATCCCCAACCAGAGTTTCTGAAAGAATATCTTGCTATCATTTTTTATTTTCTTTCACACAGGCTAGTCTCAAATTGTGATCCTTCGATCTCTGCCTCCTGAGTAGCTAGAATGAACAGGTACACACCACCAAGCTTGACATATATTTCTGATATTAAAAACAAGACCTAATTCCTTCCAAATAACAAGGTAATATATGAAACTCGGTCCATTCTCATGGAAGTTTATCTGTCCTTTATATTCACATACAACCCAGAATCAAATCTTTCATTTTCTAAATGTTCCTTGCTTTAGCTGACTTCTCAGTATTTTCCTAAAGGAAACATTTGCTATTTCTCGTAGGGAATATTGGCATGCTGAACTTGGAACTTAGTCTTTAAAATTTATTTTTAACTGACACTGGGCTTGGATATGATCAGTGGGCAGAGTGCTTGCTTAGTAACTGCAAGCCCCTGAGTTCAAGGCCCAGTGCCACTAGAAAGAAAAGTACTTCCATTTTTTAACTAATAAAAAAAGACAACAATTTTACACATTTATACTATGTAGTATTCATCATGCGATGTTTAAATCAAGTTAAAGCTGTTTTCTGAAATGTTTCTCATTTTGTCATGTTGAAAACATCCCAAATCCCCCTTTCTAGTCTTTGCTAGGTACAATTCATGAGTGCAATCTATGATCACTACAGATAGTACACCCTGTAGACACAGATAGTACTGACCAACAGTACCCCAGAGCTTCTTGCTCCTGTCTTATTGTTTGTTACCAACCCATCAACCTTTCTCCTGACTACTCTTCTCTGTACTTCCTCTGAAAAATCATTCTCTCAATGTCTATGAAATCAACTATTTTTGTATTCCATATATGAGTGAGATGCTGTGACAGTTATCTTTCTGCTTGTACTTACTTTTGATCTTTTCAACTTTTCCCAGTGCCAAACACCCATAGTCCTTAAGGAAGGACACTCTCCCCTAGGCCAGAAGCAATCAGCATCAGCATTGTGGGAGGGAGCTTGATACTATACACACACACACACACACACACACACACACACACACACACACACACATACACACACACACAAACACACATATAACGGACTATATACTACATGTTCTTGTTCAAAAGTTATGATCATGATAATAACAATAATAATGAAATAACAGTGGCTCATGTACAGGAAAAGGGGGGACTATTGGTAAGACAGCAGGAAGGGGAAAGAAAAGGATACTGAGGGGTGAAGAGGATTGAAATACTATGGATATATACATATATATATTAAACACACATATATAATACACATACACACAGGCACACACACACACACACACACACACACACACATATATATATATATATATATATACTTGTAGACAGACATGGTGTGAGAGAGCAAAAATGGTAGAAATGAAGATCAAAGTTTATAAATTACAAAGAATTTTATGAATTATATTAAGGAAATTATATTTTATGACATATACAACTCTGCAGCCACTTTTTTTTTCTTTTTTGAACAAACTTGATTCATGAACACTGCTCTCTACTCTCATTCTAGAAATGAATGGCCAGGAACAATGAGATATGGACTACCATTTTGTATAATTCTTCTCCCAGTAAGATAGTAAGTAAAGAAAGGATAGGGTAAACAATGTTATGTACTCATTACCTTACTCATGTAACCGTAATACCCCTGTATAGCATCTTTACAATACGATAATTTTTTAATAAAAGAAAGGAAACTCAGAGCATAACAAGGACCTAGCTTTGTTTTTGTTTTATTATTATGGTGTTGATAAAGCAATGCCAGTAGCAGCAAGTTTTAATAATGATGTAATTGTTGATCCAAGGCCTTGGTGAGAGTTATGTTCCCTGTGAGCAACGTTTTTTTCCTGATGAGTTCTTTACATGCTGCTTGTTGAGTCAACTCTGAAAATTAACTCATCTCCAAGGGCCAAGAAGCCTATAACAATACCAATATGTGTAAGTAAGAATTTCAGTTGCATATCAATGTTTTTCATGAAATATTATCCTGTAAAATTTTAAACATTTTACAGCTACTGATTTTAAACATTACTTAAAACAGAACAAAGAATTCCTTCTGCATATTTTTTATATTCTAAATTTTCTGACTTTCACCAGCCTACTATATAAAGTCATATATTTGGAAAGTATAGTATCCGAATCAAACTTCTGATAAAACAGCTTTGAATTTGTGAAGGTGCTGACCTATCTCTTAGAATATTTTCCTTCATTTTGTAGTAATTTCCTTCATATGTAGTAATACCAGAAGCATTATTGGGTAAAAGTAAATCTACATTCTTTTGCTAACATAGAATCCTTTCTCTTTTAGGCTGTGGTGATTAATTTTATGAGTTTGTTTAAGCCATAGTATGTCCAGTTTGATGGTTCAACGTTTCTGAGACCCTGGCTGCAGGTATTTGTGGATCAGGTTAGCATTGAACTGGTGGGCTGAGTAGGGCTATTGACTCTTACAAATGTGTTTGGTATCAAGTCTGCTGAGAGCCTGAATAGAGGAAAAAGATGAAGGAAAACTAAAGTTATTGCCAAATGAATGACTTGGAGCATAGATTTGGCCCTCATTGGCCCTCTGAGCCACTGGCCTTCAGACAACTGGCTGTCTGTGGTATTCTAAATATATCATTGACATACATGTCCACAGTTTGTAGATAGAAGATGTGTGTGTGTGTGTGTATGTGTGTGTGTGTGTGTGTGTGTGTGTGTGTGTGAGCGTGTGCATGCACATGCACATTAGTACTAGAGCTTGAACTGAGGACCTGACTGGTGTTCCTTACCCTTTACGCTCAAGGCTGGTGCTCTGCTATTTGAGCCTCATCTCCACTTCTTTGCCAGACCTGGAGCTTGAATTCAGGGGTCTGGGTACTGTCCCTGAGCTTTTCCAATCAAACTAGGGCTCTAGCAATTTGAGCCACAGTTCCATTTCTGGCTTCTTGATAGTTGGAGGTAAGAGCTTCACAGACTTCCCTGCTCAGTCTGGCTTTGAACCAAGACCATCAGATCTCAGCCTTCTGAGTAGCTAGCTTACAGGTGTGAGCCACAGCATCTGGTTTATAGCCTTTTTATAGTGTTTTTAAAAAGTACTTAGTAAAAGCGGGGTCTGAGATACAAAGATACCTTCCATATTTTTTCTTTTGGTGATTAATTGGAAATAAAACTCTCATAGACTTTTGAACCACAATTCTCAGATATCAGCATCTTGAGTAGCTGGGATTATAGGCATATGTCATTGGTACATGAATCAGCTATATAAGACTATAATCTCTGTGTTTATATTTTAAAATAAAATAAACCTCTTTATAAAATATATGATATGCCATATTTATATTTCATAAAGGAGTTTATATATAAATGCATATGTACATTATATTTTATAAAGAAGTATATATATATGTTACATTTATAAACATGTATATATGAATATAATATACATGTATATATAGAATATATACATATGTATATATGTGTACATATAACATATATGTATATATAGAATGTTTATGTATATTTAAAGTATATCTATACATATGCATATATACATATTTGTTTTCATGTGTCATTGCCTTCCATTGGTTCAGATTCTCTAAAGAGCTATGCATTATACATAGTTACAAGCTAAATACTATCACATGTATAAGAGGATGATGACAGAATATAAGGACAATGCTGTGGTGTATAAGAATCTACCTATTGGGGTAAACACTGCATCAGAGGTGGTATTGCCATGACAATGATTAGATCAGACTAATTTCACAGCTGGTCATACTTTGAACATGTGTGCAACTAATTAGAATCAGCTTTCTTGAGACTGAATAAAACTAAATCATTGTTGTTCATGAGGAGCTCCTGAAACTTCAGGTTAAATTTACAATCAGAGAAAAATCAAGTAAGAACTGAACCAGGAAGAATGAGTAACAAAGAAGTCAAAAGCCTCAGACATGAAAATGATAAAAATTATACCTAAAGATTGGTTAAGGACAAAGCAAATGTAATGAAGTGGCACCTGAGTAATCTGAAAAAAGTACCAGCTAGTGTACTTTCTTAAAAGAAAATGACAAGGTAATGGACTTTCTTAAAAGAAATGATATTATTAGAATAAAGGTGAAAAAGGTAAGTTTAGAAATAAAAACAAAACAATTATGACGATGAGGTAACATTAGTCTTAGAAACACAAATACCCTCTGTTCAGTCTGGAGGCAGGGAGTGGTGTTTTATCAGGAAATTCATTGGTTCGTTTGGGTTCTTTCTTTATAGCTTAAACAATGCATCCTCAAGGTCATCTAACCCTTTTGGTCACATTTCATGCCTAATCAGCAATCTCTTGGCTATTCATTTTACCCAGTAGTTAAGTACCTAGAAGAAAATACCATGTTTTGTGAACATAATAGAGCAAATGAGCTCACAAACAAGAGAATACATCAGCCGAGAAAACTTGTTGCCTTCCATCCACCGCTGTGGAAAAGCTATTTGTCCTTCTTTGTAAGGCTCAGTCCTTTATTAAATTCTGGAATATAAATAAGAAGGTCATTTATACCATTAATTAGCCTTTGTTTTTCCTGTACTGATAATTTCTATCTTTCTATTGTTTTCTTCAACAAAATTTAAATAAAATATCAGTTCCTTTTTTCTTAAGAATCTCCACTATCCCCAACAGTGCTCTACTCTTTTTTTTTTTCTGTCTTTGTAAACAGGTGCATATCTGTCCAGGGCTCCAATTAGAATCTTACTTCTTCAAGCCTCTTAAATCCTACATCTAGATTATTGCTACCTTTAATCCATGAAGTGCTGTAATAATTTTACAGTCTTCTTCCCTTTCTTCATCCTATTTGGAACTAAATCCTGTTTCAGTACCTGTTATTTTCTGGATTATTGAAATGAACTGTTGAGTTTTATAATTTATGCTAATGTGATTTTCCTCTACTACACAGTAAACAATGAACCTTGATTGATATTTTTTCCTTTCATTTTCTCCCCCTCTTAAAAAATTATACTTTTAAAATGGAGGTAACAATGCTCGATAGAAAATGTACTCATTACCTTACTCATGTAACAGTAACCCCTATGTACACTATTTTTACAACAACAAAAAAAAATAAAAAAAAAGAATTAAAGCAACAATTCTGTTTCATCCTAAAGAAACAAGGATGAAGGTCCTAGAGAGGAAGGAAGAAAGTCTAATCTTGTAAACCACCATAACTTGACTTCCAGGCAAACAGACTAATAAAATCTGTTGGAATGTCTTTTCTTATCTACAAAATACTTTGAGGAGGAACTACCTGATGTAGGATTGCTCACAGTAAACAAACCTCAAATTTGGTAGATTTACAAGGCATAGTTTTCTGGAGAAATTATAAAATTGAAATACATTTAAAGTTGAATGCTTCCTTCTGTGCCAGGTGACCATGGGAATTTTTATAATTCCATAGACCAGAGACTCAGCTACTAGTAGTAGGTTGTTTTACAGTCTATCTGCCTCTTCATCAATTACATACAAAATTATTAATTTTGGGCTAGGAAGGTGGCTCAGTGGTAGAGTGCTTGCCTTGCATGCATGAGGCCCTGGGTTCGATTCCTCAGCACCACCTAAGCAGAAAAAAAAGCCGGAAGTGGTGCTGTGGCTCAAGTGGTAAGCACTAGCCTTGAGCTAAAGAGCTGAGGGACAGCGCCCAGGCCCAGAGTTCAGGCCCCATAACCAGACACCCCCCAAAATTATTAATTTTATGTATTCATATTGGGGAAATTACTTATTGCACTTTTAAGTCAAATAGAAATTAATTTTTTCATTTAATTCAGCAAAATTTAATTTAAATTAACTTTCACTTAATTTATTTCAATTTTATTTGCTAAAATTACCCTGTAATTTTTCTTGTTATGTTTTTGCTGCTATACTAACAGATTTCTTTATTTAGACTTTCTGTGAAGTGTGAGTATAACATTACTTTTCAAATGGACAGGTTAAAGATCTAATTCTATTAAATTGGAATCCCATCCTTACAATCTCATTTGACTTTAGATACTTCTTTAGGTACTCACTCCATCCCAGTATAGAGCCATAGTAAAGGTTGAGTTTCAGCAAACAAATTTGATGGGGAGATTGATTCTAGCCATCATAGGAGGTAATGTTGTAACTGATGTATATTTGTTTGTTCATTTGTTCATTTGGTGAGGGTACTAGGGTATGAAATTAAGGGCCTTGAGCTTGCTCCACTGTCTTGCTCATCTACCACTTGAGCCATCTACCACTTGCTCATCTACCAATTGTTAATTGGAGATGATGTCTCATATGCTTTTCTGCTTGATCTGGCTTTGAACTGACAATGTCCAGGACTCAGCCTCTAGAACAGTTAGGATTACAGGCTTGAGCCACATGTGCCTGGCTTGTAAATGATAACTTTAAGGGGAAACATACAAGCATACAAAGTTAGACCAGATGGAAGTGGTATAAGAGCAACATCAGTGAAGATTAGCATGTTTGCTTTTCCTGTTATTTTAACAAGTAGTGTATGCAGTTGCTAGGTGCAGTAGATCATGCCTGGAATCTTAGCTTCTCTGGAGGCTGAGCCTGGGAGAATTTTTACTTGAGGCAACTCGGTACAAAGTGAGAAACTAATTTAACCAATAAAATAAAAACAATAAAAAGCCTGACATTCCCGTCATTCCAGCTACACAGCAGGCCTTAAACTGTCCATGCTTGAACTGTTCCTTTGAAAAATAAGAACATCTATGCACCTGCCATATATATATATATATATATATACATATATATGTATATATATATAATGCATTGATATATTATCTACCTGCCAGATTTGTACATATAAAATGTATCAATATACACACATTACACAGACATTCCTTGGTACATCAGTAAGTATGACTTCTAAGTATGTGGCTTAAGTAAAACATTTCCTTACTGAATATAAATTGCCATCTGAAGCAGAAAAATGACAATGCTACACTACCTCTGAGAGAAAGAGTTGTAAGAACTTTTACCTGGGGTAACTCAGTCACTTTCTATGATCACCTTTCTCAGACAGAAAGTGTTACTTGCTTTATGAATGTGTCACTACTTGGTACTGGCCACGATGCAAAAAGCAATCTGCTCCCTTTTAATTTGATTTTGTTCCATCTCTAGAAGTAATTACTGGACAATTATTTTGTCATAAGCTTGATGCTCAGTAGGCAATTCTGGCTCTATGAGATTAAGAAACTAATTTTCTCTGATGTGTTTTGCCCCTCTTTGACCTTCACTTTGCAAAAACATATTTTTTTTTTTTTAGATTTTCACTTTAGGAACAGGCAAATTTTCAGTCATTTGCACTGTGTTAATTTTTGTTATGTACTAAAATTCCATAATTTCTCCTTTCAGCTGGCATACTAGCTTTCTGAAAGCTTCACATATGACAGATTTTCCATTAAAGCATTTTAAGTTGATGTATTTGTGAAGTGATGCATAGTTAATGTAAGGAAACTTTGTAAAGAACTTATAAACATAAAGAAATAGAAGTGGTTAAAGGAACAAATTCTTTGGAGTAACAGATGCCTTTAAAAACAACTATGGATTACATCAACTGGGCCTTAGATTGTCACTTTTTCTTTGGTTCTGCTTCTTTGAGAACAAAGTTTTGTCTTCTTTGTGCCTAGCACAATTAATGGTCCATAGAAGACATAAATATATATTGAAAAAATATCTAAATGTGTAAGTATTTGGTTAATAAGTGACTAAAATGCAAGTATATTTTCTGTCTCACAGTAATTTTTCTTTCATTTTCAGTACAGAACTCAGCATCCGTGATCACTTGCAATGTGGGGCGACAATAGCCAAGAGGCTAATATTTGGAAATGTTTAACTGTAACCATTTATTTGTACTGAAAGAGTGGGATTTCTGCTCTTTAAGGTATAAAATAAGACCTGGATCTTTAGATAGAAAGGTATTTCTATTGTGTGAATAGGGATTAATATTAGGTTATAGCAAACCCTCTAACACCTGAAATTCAGAAATAATCTTTTCCCTTTTTAGCTTGATTTTCAGGTAAGGTCCTGAACTAACTTTGCCTTGGTTGACCTTTAACTGTGATTCTCCTGTCCCCATATCTTAAGTAGATGGGGTTATAGGCACTGGCCACTAATATTGCCCAAAGAGACTTTTTTTTCAGTTGGTTGCTAATGCTGTACAATCAAAATGTACATGATATCATTAAAGAAAAATATAACTATTTTGCCATATGATCCAATGATCATATGATAGATCATAGATAACTGTGTAAAGCAAGTACAGTCATAGCTCAAAAGCCAAATTTACATGTGCCATATGAAAAATGTGATTGATACTTTTTTCTTGTGCTTGTAATATTTAATACTATTAGATAGCATGCATAATTCTTTCTTTTACACCAGTTAAACAGTAAGTCAAGTGAAGAATTGAGACTGACAAAGCTTAGAACTTGCTTTTCTTTTGATGATTGCCAGGTAGTTGTCACCAGAAACATTTTAAAACTTATGTTGTCTAAAGATGAAAACATTCATGATTATTTATGTTAATGATACTAAAATGATCAAGAAGTATTTTTTTCATGACTGAGAGATATAGTTGATCATCATATCTTTGTAGATATATAGCAGAGCTTGACTATATATTGAAATAAGCATAAAAGTTTAATTATTACTAACATCACAGGTTTAATGACATTGTAGAAACTATAAATTCTGTACAAGTAATATATACTGGAAATGAAAATAATACTTCAGGTTGGGGATGTAAAGGGAATAAGGAACATGGGTGATAGAAGAGGTAACATGGATCAAGATGCATTGTACTTATAATCTGATTTACAGAACTATAATCCCTTTGTACAACTGTTTAACCATACTTTTTAAATTTAATTGTATTGTCAAGGTGGTGTGCAAAGTGGTTAGTTATATACATAAGGCAGTGAGTACATTTCTTCCTCCCTCATTTTTCTCCCACTTTCCCTCCCTTCAATCCCCCAAGTTGTAAATTTCTTGAAAAAAATGTCAAGAGCACAAAGAATAATAATAAAAGTAGAAGTCCTTCATGATATGAATAAAAAAAGATTACTACCAAGAATCACATCTCTTCTGGCAAAAAAGTCTTCATTAATTGTTCCCAGAGGGCTTACTATTTTTCTTTAATAAAAGAATAATAATTAAGAAAATAACTAGTGCTATTGAACATTTAATATATGACCAACTGTATGACAAGGTCCTTATTAAACATTGTCTAAAGACTGAGACAATTGTAGATGAGAGGTAGTTGCTACTATGGTTCTCTCATTTAACCCTAGTGATCTTATGCAATGAGAAAAGTTCATTAATTTGGTAAAAGTGGAGTAATAGTTTGAATATAAAATGTGTCCATTAGGCTCATGTATGGAATGATTACAGCTCAGCTGATGGGGCTATTTGGGGAGAGTCTAGGAACTCTGGGGAGTAGGAGCTCATTGAGGAAGTAGATCCCTGATGGGGTGAATATGTTGGTTATTTGTGGCTTCTAATCTCTTGTATTTTGCTTCCTGTTCTCCATAAGTGAAGAAACAACTCCACCACAAACTCGTGCCACCGTGATGTTCTGCCAAAGCATTTAGGGTTACAAACCTGGACTGAACCTTCTGGAACTAAGGCAAGATAAATCTTCCCTCCTGTAAATATATTGTGATCATTATTTTGCTCACAGCAGTGAAAAGTCTAGCAACACAATCATAAAAACTAATATTTTAATTAGTTAACTTGGGATACAGACCACGAGTTAGTTTCATGTAGCTCTCAGGCACAGTGCTTGAGTAAGGCCTAGGAAAAATGATACCTGTTCTACTGCTTTCTTACGTAGTAGTTTTAGCTTGTTTGCTGTGACTTAGTTTTTTTCATTTCTAAACAGAATGAAAATATGTTATCCAGAAAGGTGGTTGTTGTAAGAAATATAAAGTGAGGTGTAACACAGCCATAGTATTAAAAGTATTTATGATATTTTTTGTTTGGAATTGTCTTAGCTGTTTTGTGTAATTGCATGGATGAGGTAAATGGCTAAAAGATTTTAGAGAAATTAAAATAGAAAACATGAATGTAATTTTAAGATTAGTTGTCATTTTAAAAGAAGATTTTTAAGTGCATTTATTCTTTTGTAACTTAAGATTTTTAGACAAAAGAAAGAGCCCTGAATTTTAGCCTAAGTGGAGAGTGATGGATAATTTAAGCTAATATTAAAAACAGGAAAGCAATGTACAAACCATAGGGACAGAAAAAGTGAACATGACCTATTCAGTCAAATACCTAACATCTTTGGGGACAGTTCCTTGGTCAAGCATACATAGTATGGGTAGGATGCAGAATTATCTGGAAGCTTATCAGAGGAGACTGTCTAAATGTGAACCTGTTTGCCTCAAGTAGTCCTGTAGCTAACTGTTGAAAGATGATTGTTCCTTTTCAATATTTCACTAGACTACTTCAATGAAGAAGTACCCTCCTCCAACTCCCAACTCTGGGCCTAGGTACTGTCCCTGGGGTCCTTTTGCTCAAAGACAGTGCGCTTCCACTTTGAGCCACAGCGCCACTTCTGGTTTTCTAGTGCTTCATTTATTTATTTATTTATTTATATTTTTATTTGTTGTCAGTCATGGGTCTTGAACTCTGGTCCTGGGTGTTGTCCCTGAGCAATCTAGCTCAAGGATAGCATTCTACCACTTGAACCACAGTGCCACTTCTGGTTTTCTGGTGGATAATTTGAGATAAGAGCCTCACAGACTTTCCTGCCTGGGCTGGCTTTGAACTCTGATCCTCAGATCTCAGCCTCCAGAATAGCTAGGAGTATAGATGTGAGCCACTGGTGCCTGGCTCTAGTGCTTTATTAGAGGTAAGAGTCTCATGGACTTTCCTGCCTGGGCTGGCATCAAACCACAATCTTCAGATCTTAGCTTTCTGTGTCTCTAGGATTACAGGTCTGAGCCATCAGTGCCCAACTAAGAAGGCTTTTTAAAAGATATAATTTCTATCTTTCTTGTAATTTGAAACCATTTATTTTTATAGTTTCTATTTAGATGGAAAACATCTGGTCAACCTTTAAAAAAAGCTTTTATTATCCTTGAAAACAGTTATTAACAACCCTCAGTTTGGAGTAATGTAAAGTTTCGTTAACATCTCTTTATAACTAGGTACTGCCCCTGAAATACCAAGCTGTGACTATTAGACATTAATTTTGCCTTATTTTGTAGCAGTGATGAAAAGTTTGCTCTTATTTTAATCACATCTCTGTGTCATTAGTTATAAACATGTTGCTTGTAAGTCTTTAAGGTGTGACATGGAGTGGTTTGAGATTGTGAAGGAGTATGAGGAGATTATCATGGGTAAGATTCTATAGTTCCTGTCTTAACCAATAGGAAAATAATTCTTTATATTTTGCAGTCCCCATAAATATTTTTGTATTTCTAACATAATAAAAATTCATGTTTTTTAAAAAAAATCTAAAAAACAATCAACATAAATAAATTATTAATTACTTTGTTATGCAAAAAGTTTCTAAGAAAAAGTGTTACTAACATTAATATGACTAGACACCTTTTTTAAAACTCGGTGCTCTTATCTGTGGTGTTACAAGATAGTAGGCTTTATGAAACAGTGGCAGAAAAAACAAAAGAAAATCTGTAGAAATTTATCTTAACTGTCCATAATTCATGTTAAATAATCATATTGTATTTATAAAAGACCAGGTGTCTCAGCTTGCCTAATTCATACCTTTGTAAGAAAGAAGTAAGAATATTTTTCAGACAAAATAGTCATCATTTTTTTTCTTTTGTTTGTGTTGAATAGACCTTAATTGAAGCAAGAATATGAATCAAAGAAATGTCTGGTGAATTGAGAGAACATGCTCAAGTTCCAGTTCCCACTGTGAAGAACAAAGTCCATATACCTTCTATGTGGTAGATATGTTAATTTGTTCAGTACATGATTAATTCACCTTCATATTGAGTACTGTACAAGTCACTGCTGACACAGGACCTACAGAAGATTGACACATGTCTTACGTAGCTAATATGATAGTAGTGGATGGCAGGAGATATCATAATGGCAAAAAATAAGATGTTATCATTTAAGGAAAATTGTTTTAAAAATAAAATAAAGCATAGTGTTAGAGAATGACTGATGCTAACAGAAAAAAAAGATATGCAGAGATTTTGGGTAAAATTTAAATGACAAATCTAGGAAAGAACAACCAATGAAAGGAGAAAAATGCCATTCAGACAGGACAGAGTATTGCAAACCTGTACAGCGCTCTGTCTGCTATTTCTCACAAAGAGAGCATGGCCCACTCATTTCCACCTGTCCAAAGTCAATTCTCTAATTTTATAAAAATTCTTTCCCCAAAGTACATAGTTATCCAATTTAATTCTAATCCATTAATGCTTTTCTCTTTCACATCAAAAAAGGATTTTAATGGTATTAGGAAACACCACACCTAATTTTATTTTACATAAAATATGGCTTTCTCATATTTTCAGAGGAATGAGAGGATTATGTCCCTTGATTTGTTTTCCTAATGTCAATCCTTTTTGGCAAATGGTATTGACAAAAGTAGGAATTTTGCAGTTTATTGAGTATATTTCACCTGGCCATGGAACTGTGACTTAATAGATTATCTGTATATAACAGTTTATATATATATATATATATATATATATATATATATATATAAAACAGTTATATATATATAACAGTTATATATATATATATATATATATATATATATATATATATATAAAGAATGTCACTAAAGATACACGAAAAATCTTGAAAAGTAAGGAAAGTATGGTAAACAGTGAAGAAGCCAGATCTGCTTGATTGAGTCTGCTGAGCATCATATGGTAACATCTTAGTCCCTAGTATTAACAGGCTCTATGTCTGAGCTGTCTCACTCTTAAACTACGAATGATTCTTTCGTTGTTGTTTGTTTTTTCTTCACAAAAGGGCTCCTTTCCCTTCTGTGTTTACTTTTGGATGAGATCTTTAGACACTGGTGGCATTATATAGAAACTCACATTATAGGAGGTTTTAATTTTTAAGACATGAAGGGAAAATATTACAAGGGTCATGTAGCTAATTAGCTAAGCTATACAGATCTCAGTGGCATGGTGCTGCTTTGTTAAAACAGAGCCCAAAGAATCACTTGGAGTTGTTTTGAGATCTACGAACAATCCCAGACAAGCATTTTGTCAGAAATACAAATGAACATGGTGATGAGGGCTTTCTCAAGAGAAAGTACTTAAGAAAATCTTTCACTCATGTTAACCTTACCGATTACAATGGACATCTATATTTGTGTTTTTCAAAATATTTATGTAAAAGCTTTTGGGAGATATGTATACCATGAAGGTGGAGTCTTCCTTAACGGCATTAGTACTGAAATAAAGGGTTTCCCAGAGAATTCTGTTTAGGCCAAATAAGGATCCAACCAAAGAGGCAGTTCTCATAATAAACCAACCTGGCTCCTGCCAGGGTTTGGGACTTTCGGCTTCTAGAATTCTGAGAAATAAATTTTGTTTGATTAAGCCATCTAGTCTATAATAATTTATTATAGAAGTTGATAGTAGGACACCGATATTTTTAGAGAATATTTTCTAACATAATAATTATCAAATGGTGGCTAATTAGAAAAATATCTTAAATATTAGAAAAGTAACTTTTCTTCTAGGTGTTTAAGACAAGATCAGAATAGGTTTCAGAACACTTACCCCAGGGTTGTGGTGAATAGAGGAATCCAAAAATGAGAAATCTAGGAGGGGATAGGATTCCTCGAATAAGGTAAGGAGATACAATATTTTATATGATAGGTTTCCTTTAAAGCTATAGTTTAGTATTTAATGTTATAGATACTACTTTCATCTATTTGTATCACTGTTGGTTTCTAGAAAAATATTCGTCTAGGCTAAAATCACTTGGATTGGGAATAGCAACAAGCATTGAAATGTCTGGAGCCCATATGTTGGAAATTAGAAGAGTCTGGACCATGGGAAGAAGGGCTTGAGTTTCAGACATCTATAATGCCTTACCTCACCAAGCTCTGAGCCTTCCCTGCAACTCAACTCTAAGTATTAGGGTAAGATAACAGGCTTCATGCAGCCTTTCACCAGCTGTGACAGATACAGCCCCAACATGCCTTTTCTTGGACCCCATTAGAGTTGCTTAATGTCTTAAGGCTCCTCAGACACTGTGAAATGAATGTGAGAGGTTCTTGGGATTTTGCCAAGTACTCATATTTGAGCAAATCAGAAGTGCTGGTCAGTTAATACCTGACGTTCTACAATGGTTGAGGACAGACAAGTAAATGCTGACATCTTTTATTCTCCAGGACAAAGACTCTGAGAAATGTCATAAGGCTTCTTAGAATGTACAAAGGCCTGGGGGCCACTCACTTTTCTGGACACCAATCTGATAAGATATACTAAAAGGTGATTTTAATTTCTTTCTTCCTTTTTTTCTTCTTTCTTTTTTTTTTCTAGTCTTGAAATAAGGACTCAGACACTGTCCTTGAGCCTCTTTGTTCTCAAGGCTAGAGATCCACCACTTGAGCCATAGCACCACTTCTGGCTTTTTCTGAGTTTACTAGAGTTAAGAATCTCATAGACTTTTCTCAGGGGCTAGCTTCAAATAACAATCCTCAAATCTCATCCTCTTGAGTAGCTAGAATTACAAACATAGCCAACAATGCCTGGCTGAGATTTTATTTTCTGTTCTTCATTTATCACATTCTTTCTGCCTGTTACTTAGAATCCTATGTCCTCAAAACTGGTGGTGGTAAAGTCTTTAATTCTTTGCTTTAAGAAGGACTGAAGCTAGAAGATTGAGGATTTACAGGATAAAAGTAAAGAAAGTACAAGTGGGATGAATCAGATAAAGTACCCCTACCAGAAAACAGATACTTCATATGTGCTAAACTGCTGCTTTGAGTACCTTAGAAAAAAATGTAAACTTGTTCAACCACTTTGGAAAGCAGTATGCAGGCTCCTCAAAAGACTCCACATAGAGCTCCCCTATGACCCAGCAATCCCACTTTTTGGCATTTACCCAAACGATCACAAACAAGGCAATACTAAGCTACCAGCGCAACAATGTTTATCGCAGAATTATTTACCATAGCTAAGATATAGAACCAACCCAGATGCCCCTCAGTAGATGAATGGATCAAGAAAATGTGGTATATATACATAACAGAATTCTATGCCTCCATCTGAAAGAATGACATTGCCTCATTTGTTAGGAAATGGGAAGACTTGGAAAAATTATATTAAATGAAGTAAGCCAGGACCAAAGAAACATAGGTCCCATGGTTTCCTTTATTTGAAATAACTAGTATATGTCTAGGACAAACAGAAACGGTCAAAAGCTATGTACATTTGACCATATAAGATGATATTAAGCGAAATGAACCCCAATACAGGGACACAAGTGGTTTTATTTTTGTTGCTGTTCTTCTTAATGTACTTATAATGTACTATGTGATTTTTTAGTTTCTTTTGTATGTTCCTCCCCACAGTAAAACTCATTTTCACTGTATTTGATTCGAGTGCCCTGCATCTTATATATACACTTCACTTTTCTAATGTGGAGAGGGGAAGAGAAAAAACAAAATGTTGAAATAGGGACACATGTTGACCCACTGTAAGAATGATATGAACAAGACACTATGTTGAAATTGAACTTTACAACTTTGGCAGTGTGGGGGGGGGTAGTTGGGGAGGTGGGGAAGGAAGGGATGGTTGGGGAGAAACAAAGGAGGAGGCAACAATACATGACAGGAAATATTCAGTACCTTACTCATGTAACTGTAACCCCTCTGTACAGTATTTTTACAATAAAAATGTATAAAAAAGAAAAAATGAGTTAGACCACTTGTATATTTTTCTACATGTGTTTCTATTTGGATAAGGTCATACACCAAAAGTTTTTCATTCTCTGAGTTTCAAATATATTAAATAAATAGAGACCTAGAAAATCTTCTTCTAATCAAAGGATAATTTTTGTTTGTTTCTTTTTTTTTGGTGGTCGTGGGACTTGAACTCTGGGCCTGAGCACTCTGGCCTGGGCAGCTCTTCATCTCAAGGCAAGTACTCTACCACTTGGGCCACAGCACCACTTCCAATGTTCTGGTAGTTAATTATAGATAAGAGTCTCACGGTCTTTCTAGCACAGGCTGGCTTCAAACTGTGATCCTCAGATCTCAGTCCCTAAGTAGCTAGGATTACAGGCATGAGCCACTGGTGCCGGGCTACTAGTTCTTTTGTCATTATTATAATTTTGATTTACAGTAACTTATTATCATTGGAAAACTATGTTCTTCAAATCATAAGGATTCCCATAAGCAACAAGATCCTCTGTTTTAAATCATTTAAATAGGGATACAGGTGGACCCATTGCAACAATGAGATGTACAAGTCATTATGTAGAAAAATGAACTTGACAACTTTGGTGGGGGGTGGGGGAGAGAAGGATTGGGTGGGGGGCAGGGGGAGGATGGGAAGGGATGGGAAGGGAAAACAAAGGAGGAGGCTATAATGATTGATAAGAAATGTACTCATGATCTTGCCCATGTAATTGTAACCCCTCTGTACAGTATTTTCACAATAAAAAAAAAGAAAGACAAAAAAAGTCCTCCGTTTTGAAATTTGCATTGAATTTGCACACACTTGTATGAATGTGTGTGTATGTATACAAATGCGCATGTGTGAGAAATGTTGTGTCATTTTGGTGATTTTAAATTATTTATTAGCTACTTGGAAAGAAATAAAAGGACTTTTATTTCAATTTAATGTAGGTCAGGACCCTAACAGATTAATGTGGATTTTTTTCCAAGTGTATTCTTTGTACAAGTCCCTAGTTTTTAAAAGTCAATCTTATTTATAACTTCTGTCAGAGTTAGTCTGAGCTTCTGCATTTATCAGGTAAAGCATATGTCTCTCAGGATTATAGTATCAATTTGATTCACTGTGAACATTGCAAACTATTTATAATGAATCCCTTGAAATGTATTGATCCCATAAGATTTGTATGTAAACTCAATTTTCACACATGCTTTCACATCACTGACATGAATAAGAGAAGTTTCAAATGCAAAGGGAGTTTGAGCTTCTTGTTATGCTATTGTACACATATGTTTTCTTCTTTGAAATATTATACTTGTAATTCCATTAAACACTTGAAAGCATAGTAAATATAAGATTTTTTTCAGTGCCTATTTAAGTTGATCTGCAAATGAGTCCTATTTACTTTCAGTGTTGGTTTTATCTCATTAATTCAAGATTACTTTTTTTGTAATTATGTGTGGAATCATAGTCTTTTTACTAGTTGATGAAAAAGTCACTCATTCAAGTTTACTTCAAATTTATTTTCCTGGCAGAAAAACAAAACTTCTCACTCATCTGTCCCTTATGAAATTAATTTCCCTTTCTCATTACAATACAAATGTTGATTAAGTTTTGCAAAATGAGATAAAATCATAAACATTTTAAAGAACATAAAAGGAAGATTTGATATATGGGTTTGCAGCAAACTTAAAAGTTTTTGCATGGCAAAATGACATAGCCAATAAGCTAAGAAGACAGCCCTACAGAATGGGAGAAGATTTTTGCCAGCTATACATCAGACAAGGGCCTACTATCTAGAATATTCAGAGAGCTTCAAAAATTAAATCCTCAAAAACCTAATAATCTAACTAATAAATGGGCTAATTAGCTAGAGAGAATTTTCAGAAGAAGTTAATATGGCTAACAGACACATGAAGAAATATTTAAGATCTCTGGTCATAAAGCAAATATAAATCATGATGACACTAAGATAGGCTTCACCACAGTTAGAATGGCCATCAAAAAGAAAACAAGGGCTGGGAAGGTGGCTCAGTGGTAGAGCACTTGCCTTGCATACCTGAGGCCCTAGGTTCGATTCCTCAGCACCACATAAGCAAAAAGAAAAAAGCCGGATGTGGCATTGGGGCTCAAGTGGCAGAGCACTAGCCTTGAGCTGAAGAGCTGAGGGACAACGCCCAGGCCCAGAGTTCAGGCCCCACGACTGGATCCCCCCGCAAAAAACAAAAACAAAAACAAAATAATAGCAGGTTCTGGCTAGGATGTGGCCCAAAAGAAACACACAGCTGGTGGGAATGTAAACTTGTTCAACACTATGGAAAGTACTGTGGCCATTTCTTTAAAAATAAATGTAAAACTACCCTATGATCCTGCAATTCCACTCCTGGGCATTTATCCAAAAGACAACAAACTAGGTTTCAGTAAAGCCATCAGTACAACCATGTTCGTCACCGTGCTGTTCACCATAGCCAAGATATGGAATAATCCCAGATGTCTCTCCATGGATGAGTGGATCAAGAAAATGTGGTATTTTCACACAACGGAATTTTACTCATCTATTAGAATAAATTATATTACATTAAGTTAGAAAGAATTATATTGTTATTGAGGGAGAGGTGACAATAATCAAGATACAATGACAACGCCTTTCTACAGCTACTTACAGATAATTTAAGAAGTATAAAAGAAAATATTAGGAAGCACAAAACACTTAAAAAGAGATGTGAATATTATTGATAAAGTCTCATTTATAACACCTACATGGGTAAAGTTCTGTAATTAAAAACAAATATAAGCATAAAGAGACTATTCATTTACTTACCTATTCATTCTTTCTGGATTTTATTTATTGTCAGCATTTATCAACTGTAAACAGAGGTTTCATTATGCATGTAACTTGGTTTGACCAAATTTAACTTGCCTAATTCACTTTCTTACAATTTCTCCTGTTTTCATTTTTTCAAACAATTTTAATGGGTTTCATTGTTTTCTTTCCATAGGTACATTCACCACTATCATCCTCTCTCTTTGCTCTTGCTCCTCCTGGTGGTTCTCTACATTTTTTAAAATTATTTATTTATTTATTTATTTATTTTGGTCAGTGGTGGGGCTTGAACTCTGGGCCTGGGTGCTGTCCCTCAGCTCTTCAGCTCAAGGCGAGTGCTCTACCACTTGAGCCACAGCACCACTTCTGGTTTTCTGGTGGTTTATTGAGATAGGAGTCTCACGGTCTTTCATGCCCAGGCTGGCTTTGAACTGAGATCCTCAGATCTCAGCCTCCTGAGTAGCTAGGATTACAGGGGTGAGCCACCAGCTCACCTGTAATCACCGGCCTGAACTCTGGGCCTGGACGCTGTTTCTCTGCTCTTCAGCTCAAGGCTAGCACTCTACCACTTGAGCCACAGCACCACTTCCGGCTTTTTTGTTTTTTTGCTTATGTGGTGCTGAGGAATCGAACCCAGGGCCTCATGCATGCAAGGCAAGTGCTCTACCACTGAGCCACCTTCCCATCCCTTCTCTACATTTTTATGTTCATGTCTACTTTGTCACCCTTAGATCTAGATCAAGTTTTCTAAATTTAAAATGACTGCAAGTAAAATTTCTTCCTAGGATAAATGTCTAATTCTAATATTTAACAGAATTAAAAGCTCATAGAACTAAATACAGCAACAAAACTGAAAACTGAATCAACAATGAATTTACCCTCCCTACACCTAGCAACAATTAAAAATAAATTATGACTCTCTAAGAACTATGATTAGTTACATGTAGCTTAGAATTATGGTTGAGCTTTGTATGTGTCATAACTGTGGTGTGTTACTCGTTTTGCACAGATAGCACTGTCTTCTATGGTGACATTGTTTTGCTTTATTGTTTCGGTTTTTGACTTCACAATGGACACCATCAGGATAATTTTATTTGGAATTAAAACTGAAATCAGCTATTGCTTTGCATTCGTCAGAATCTTCATAAGCAATCTCAGTTTCTATCAGTAAATCAGTTGTTCACTAACTTTTGAGTCTCTGGACACATAGGGCACCATCTAACTCCCTCCTTTACAACATTGGCACTTACTTGTTAGCCACAGTACAGAGTATACTGGCTGCTAACAATATATATAAAGAGAAAGTCACCTGGCTTGTACTGTATTCTCTTCAGGGCTAGCTGTGCTTTACCTCCAGAAACCCTACAACATTTTTACAATTAAGAGTCAGGGTCACTTTCTGGTTTTGGTGAAGGAAGGAGAAAACTGCTACTTTGAAATGCCCTCTGAGAAATCTCTATAGCAAAGCCTTCTCTCCAAGGACAAGTCAGTATGAGAGCTTTATCTGACCTAGAAGAAGGGCATCCTTCAATTTCAACAGCTTCTACACTTCCTACATGATCTAAGAAGGAATTAAAACGCTAAGAAGTATCTGTAAAAGCCTTATCTCAGGGACCTAACTTGTTAAAAGGCTAAAATTGCATCTTATTATCAAAAACACTTTCTTGTCATACATACCTAACACTACCCCAACAAGACTTTGATATTGAAGCTGTATATTAAAATGCAAAGAATGAAATAATTTGAAATGCAAACTCAGAAGTCATAGAAAATCAAAAGGGAGGAAATAAAGGAAAAGAAAGATAGAAAGAAGAAAGAGAGAAAATAAGGAAGATAGAAAGATAATTGGAGAGAAAACAAGGGCAGTCATGTGAAATCTCTACACACACACAGCGACCATAACACATTCTTATAAAATTTCACAATAAAGGCCTATTGAATTCAGTTCCTATTAGTCAATTCACCATTTCTGGCTTTCACAAAAGAATTACAAGTAATTGTAGAGGGGAATGAAATAAAATTTGTCCTCATTCTGAAGAAGAAAAATGCATTAGAAATAGAAATATCACATTGATTGTTTTTAATTAGACACTTCAAAATAACAAGTATTAATGTTTTAAGGACCACTCTCTCTCTCTCTCTCCATATATGTGTGTGTGTGTGTGTGTGTGAGAGAGAGAGAGAGAGAGAGAGAGAGACAGAGAGAGACAGAGAGAGACAGAGAGAGACAGAGAGAGACAGAGAGAGACAGAGAGAGACAGAGAGAGAGAAGGGTGGGGGGAGAGGGAGAGGGAGAGGTAGAGAGGGAGAGGGAGAGGGAGAGGGAATGTGCCAGGTGTGGTTACCCATGCCTGTTAATTCTAGTACTGGAGAGGCTGAGGTATGGCAATCATCACTGCAAACTCCTAAACCTGCCTTTCATTAGCTACACCTATGCCTATAGCAGATTATTCTCTCTCTCTCTCTCTCTCTCTCTCTCTCTCTCTCTCTCTCTCTCTCTCACACACACACACACACACACACACACACACACACACACACACACACACACATTCTGCTCTCTATAGTTACAGGTTCCAAACTACAGATTCCATCAATCAAGAACTGTGTCTGCTTTGAACATATCCAACTTTTGCTTCGTATCATTATTCCCTCAACAGTGTAGTATAACAAACATTGCATTAGAAAAAAATCTAAGTGATTTAAAATATAAAGGAGAATATACAGAGGTCATATGCAAATACTATACCATTTTATATAAAGGACTTGAGCATCAGTTGAAGTTCATATCAAGGGCCATCTTAAGCCTAGAACCTCATTCCTAACATCTAGGGATGACTGCTATTGTCTGGATGTGAAATATCCCTTGAGGATTCTTACATTGAAGTCCTAGTTCCCTGGTGGTTAGCAGTGATTGAATCATCAAGGTCTGACCAAATTGATAAATGAATCCATTGACCATGCCATAATTGGATGGAACTGTTGAGGGATGGTTGAAGGTAAGCAGTATGGCTTGGTTGGAGGAAGCAAGATACTGAGGACACGGCTTGGAGGAGTACCTCAGGTCCCCTGGCTTCCATGAATGATCAACCTCCTCTGGCACATGCTTCTACGTCCATGGTGCTCTCCTTTGCCTTCCTCCCACACCAATGGAGTTAGCTCAATACAAAGCGAAACTAATGGAACTGTAAGCCAAAATAGATACTGTCTCATTTAAGCTACTTTCCTTATAATTTTGTCACAACCATAAAAAAGTAACTAATATAATGACTATACATTCTTCATGCCAAGATACTTAAACAATGACACTTGAATGTGCTAATATATGCAATATTTAAGAATAATTTCATATGTTAAGAGTGGTGGCAGAGGTAAAGACTCTGGAGATTGAGTGAGTAGAAACAAAACAACTAAGCAACAACAAAACCAGCCATCAGCTTCTGAGATTATTTACCTAATAAAAACATCTAGATCAGTGGGTAACCCAAATCGTATCCTAATGTGCTATCCATGGAAAATTTACCACATTTTTCTTTCTTGCTATTGTTTCTTACATGTTTATAAGGTCCCATGTGATTTTTTTTTGCTTTGTATGTCCCTCCCCCATGGTATAACCTCTGTTTTCACTGTATTTGATGTTGGTATAATTTGGGGAGAGGAAGGGAAAAAACAAAATGTTTAAATGAGGTTACAGGTTGACCTATTGTAATAATGAGATGTACAAGACACTATGTTGAAAAAAGAACTTTACATTTTAGGCTGCAGGGGGATGTAGTTGTGGAGGTGGGAGGGAAGGGATGGTAGGGAAAAACAAAAGAGGAGGCAACAATACTTGATAAGAAATGTACTCATTACCTTGCTCATGTAACTGTAACCCTTCTGTAAAGTATTTTTACAATAAAAAAAACATTAAAAATATATGTTGGCTTCTGAATGCCAAGGCATTCAAGGAAAAGAACCATGAAAGAGTGGAATCATTAAAAAAAACATTCAAACTAGTTAAAAAGTAGCAGTTTACCTTTTCTGATAGATAAAACTGCAATAAAGCTTGAGTAGTACACATGAAAAAAAGAGTTTGGAGGACACATTGGACAACTTAGAAAGTTTTTCAGTAGAGCAAACAGCCCAACAAGCATCCTTTGGTAAAACTATAGACTATTGCATTCAATGTTCTGTGATAAAAGTATTAGAAATATTTGACATAGCAAATTAATCTCCACTAGTGAACTATTACAATTTTTGAAACAAGTAATGTTGGCCAAAATGTAAGCCCTATTGTGCCTTGAATGGCTTTTGTGTTTTATATTGGCCATAATGTTGTTGTGTAGCTGTGCCAAGAATTTTCAACAAATCGTTATGCTTCAGATATTATTACAATTTCTTGCAGAAAGGTCATCTCTGAGTATAAAAACCTGTGAAAAGTAAGCCCAATTAAAGTTAACACAATCTGGGAAAAGATCTTAAAACCTTCTATCTTAGCAAAGACTTATGAACCAATTGAATATTTAATCAGAAGGAAAACTAGTTTTTTTTTATTGACATGTCAATACTGTTGTTTGCCATTAAAAAAAAACACTAACTGAAACATTTTATCATTTGGAAGTTTCAGCATATTTCACCTGAGGTGTACAGTGGATGCAAGTAAATGCTTTGAAAGATAAAGACTTTATTTCTTGCTAGTTAGCTATGTCAAATAAAAGATTCTTTCAGTAAAATTATCTGATCTCATTTTGGAAAGGAAAATTATATACAAAATTTAGCTATTAATCTGTGTCCACTGATGAGCATTTCCCAAGAAAGCAGCACTAATTGGTAGTATTTAGCTCCTTGGTTGTTTCGCTACATTGTTCATCTTGCGGATCTGAATGGCATGGTGAATGTATAATGTCAGTCCACAAGAGATGTAATGAGAAACAACATACAAAAAATTTACCTTAATGTCAAAATCTTCCAATGTTGCTTGAACCTGGAATTCCTTAAAGTCAAGAGAGAGAAAATGATCAGAGAATTTTGAGACATCTTAGCATGTCAAGGGAATTGCGCTTTTATGATGAAAAGTGAAGAAAGAAGAATTTCAATTTGCTTACATGAAAATGGAAGAAATGAACATTATAAAACTGGAAATATAATTTGTGAAATGAAAAACTCATGTGATATGTTCAATAGAAGACTGTAGAGATAGAAATCAAAATCTACTAGCATAAAATCTTAGGATGATGGATGATCCTCATTCATGGGTAAGTAGAGTGAGTTTATTTTCTTAGAAATAATGACCATTCACATGTTATATGTAAATAAGATACAGACCTCTTTTTGAAAAAGGAAAACAAAAAGCTGTTTTCACTGAATAGAAAATGTGAAATAAGGGCTGGGAAGGTGGCTCAGTGGTAGAGTGCTTGTCTTGCATGCATGAGGCCCTGGGTTCGATTCCTCAGTACCACATAAGCAGAAAAAGTTGGAAGTGGTGCTGTGGCTCAAGTGGTAGAGCTCTAGCCTTGAACTGAAGAGCTGAGGGACAGCACCCAGGCCCAGAGTTCGGGCCCCACGACCAGCAAAAAAAAAAAAAGAAAGAAAATGTGAAATAACTATAGTTTTTTGCTCTTGTACCAGTCCTGGGGCTAGACCTCAGGGCCAGTGCAATATGCCTGTCTCTGAGCTTTTGTGCTCAAAGCTAGTCCTACCACTTGAGCCATATATACACGTCTGGCTTTTTGGTAGTTAATTGGACATAAGAGTATCACCGGTTCCTCAAAAGACTAAACATAGACCTTCGCTATGACCCAGCAATCCCTCCTGGGCATTTATCCAAATGACACCAAAACAGCCTGTATTAAAGCAACCAGCACAACCATATTCATTGCAGCATTATTTACCATAGTGAACACATGGAATCAACCCAGATACCCAAAAGTGGATGAATGGATCAAGAAAATGTGGAATATATACACAATGGAATTCTATGTTTTCATCAGAATGGCATTGCCCCATTCATAAGGAAATGGAAAGAGTTGGAAAAAATTACATTAAATGAAATAAGCCATATCCAAAGAAACATAGGCTGTATGGTTTTCCTCATTTGTAATAATTAGAATGTGCCTCTAAATCTACATGTTAAAGACAAAAAGTATACTTGGATATGATTAAATAAACAGCAATTCTAATTCACTTGTAGATATATCACCATCTTTATGTTTTCCGAAGTCAATTTCCACAAACAAGTAAGGGTTAGCTACATATGATTAATTAAACACTTTTTAAAGATTATTTTAGCTTGTCTTTTTCACCAACTGACTGATCTGAGATGACTGAAGTATCAACTTGGACAAAATATTTTATCACTGTACTTGACTATTAGATAATTCAAACTTGAATAGTTTGAAGAGACATTTCATAGAACATTATTCCAAATAAATCGATCACTTATTTTTACTGTCCTAGTGACTATTATGCAAATCATACAAAAAGCCTCTATTTAAATAGGAACAAATTCTGCGATAAAAATTGAAGCCCTTTGTTCTGCAGAAAGGGATAGCTGTAGTATTGTTCATCAGCACAGAGAACTCAATGCTGAAAGTATAGGGTACCCTACAGTATATTCATACAGTGAGACCAAAGAAGGACAGACTTAGGGGAAGATCACATGGGTTCAATAGCTCTGTGCATATGATCATACAAAATGATGTTTATCAAAACGAACCCCAAGAAATGTAAACAAGTGTTTTTTTAATTGTTCTTTTTACTGTCCCCTCCTCCCTTTGTTTTTTTCCCTTTTGTCACTGTTTTTGATTTCTGTACCCTTTGTTTGGTATATTAGCTTATCTGAAGGGGAAGCACAGAAACAGTGGACCAATGGATGAACTAATTCATTGGTGATGCTCACTAGACAGTATATTGGAAATGAGCTATACAGCTTGGAGGGAGGGCGATCAGGAGGGGGAAAACTGGGGGAAAACAAGGGAGGGGGTAACATTGTTCAAAAGGAAATGTACTTATTTGAGGTTCATTTCACCTAACATCTACTTATCTGACCTTTTCTGCTTGACTCAGACATATACTAGTTATTGCAAATAAGGGAAACCATGGGACCTATGTTTCTTTGAGCCTGGCTTACTTCACTTAGTATAATTTTTCCAAGTCTTTCCATTTCCTAACAAATGGGGCAATGCCATTCTTTCTGATGGAGGCATAGAATTCCATTGTGTATATAAACCATATTTTCTTAAGTATTCAATGTTTTTCTTTCATGCGATTGCTTCTAACATATTTATAAAATGATTTCTTTGTTGCTTTGTATGTCCCTCCCCCACGGTATAACCCCTGCTTTCACTGTATTTGATGTTGGTATAATTTGTGAAGGCAAAGCGAAAAAAATAAATTGTTTAAATAGGGATACAGGTGGACCCACTGCAACAATGAGATGTACAAGTCGTTATGTGGAAAAACGAACTTTACAACTTTGGCAGGGCAGGGTGAGGGGAGAGATGGGAAGGGATGGGAAGGGGAAACAAAGGAGGAGGCAACAATGCTTGATAAGAAATGTACGCATTATCTTGCCCATGTAATTTTAACCCCTCTATACAGTATTTTCACAATAAAAAACAAAAAACAAAAAAACAAGAAAAGGAAATGTGCTCATTACCTGACATGTTACTATAACCTCTCTGTACATCACCTTTACAATAAAAAGAAAGCTAGAAACAAAACAAAACAAACAAACAACAAAAAGTAAAACAAAAGTGTCACAGCCTTCTTGCCCAGGCTGGCTTCAAAACATGATGGTCAGATCTCAGCCTCCTGAGTAGATAGGAGTATAGGCAAGAGTCACCAACACCTAGTATATAGTTAAAGGTGTGGCACTGAATTCTAGACCTCATGAACATTTATGTGGTATATAAATATTCATGTTCTCATTAGGCCAGCACTTCTAATAATAAACCTATTTACCATTCCTGCCAAAGAAGTCAAAAATCATCTCTCTGCATCTATTTATCTCTGTATAGCTATTTCTGCCTGAGCCATTCAGGTTGGTACAACAAAATGCCACAGATTAGGTATTTATAAGAAACATTTAATTCTCACATTTCTGGGAATTTGGATATGTTAAATCAAAGATTTGGCAAATCTGAGGATGTCTTGTTTTTCAAGAAGACTGAAAATTATCCATGTTCTTCTACCGGGGAAGAACCATGAAGCTCCTTTGCTTTCATTCCTAATGGCATCAAGCCCATTCGTGAGATCTCTGCTTATATGGCATAATTTCCTCCCAAACTTTCAACTTTTAGTACCCTATAGTGTATTCACATTCAGGATTTAGGTTTCAGCATTGCATTTTAGGAGATATAAACATTCAGAACCCAGCAACTCTTTACCTCTAAACTATTTCCCTTAAGCTTGGTGCCTATTGTTTCTACTCCGATCCTACAAAATTAAACAAAGCTAATTTATGTTAATTGAGGGTATATCTCTTTTATTTTATCCTGAAGAAATACATGGAGGCCATCCAGTGACTAGAATTTAACTTTCCTAATTATAGCTTAGGAACAGCATACACAGTTTTCCATTCTTCTTCAGTACATGTTCTCATTCCCTTTCCCATCAGCACCTTATTATTATTGTTGTTATTGTTTCTGCTACATCAAGGAAAAAATAAAGAATATAGAGAAAAATCCAAATGTGGTAGTTTAGTAACAAATTGTAATTTTAATTCATTTGTAGATATATAACCATCTATGTTTTCTAAAGTCAATTTTCATAGACATATGATTAATTAAACATTCTTTGAAGATTATTTTAGCTTGCCTTTTTCACCACAACTGACTGAGATGACTGAAACATCAACTTGGACACAATATTTTATCACTACATTTGACTATCAAATAATTCGAAAGTGTATAGTTTCAAGAGATATTTCATAGTACATTATTCCAAATAAATTGATCACTAATTTTAATGTCTTAGTGACTATTATGCAAATCATACAAAAGCCTCTATTTAAGTAGGAACAAATTCTGTGATAGAAATTGAAGTCCTTTGTCCTGCAGAGAACTCGATGATGAAAGTATGGAGCACCTACAGTGTATTCAAAGTTTCTTCACCACAATTCTTTATTAGAGCCACAATCCAATCATTGACAGAGACTTCAGAATTTACAATGGTAATTCAGTGTCCAATAGTGGTGTCTGTACTATTTTAAGCTTTGTGGCATCTTTTAAGTTGGAAACACAGGGTGTCACAATTTTTTTTAATATATCCGTCAGAAAGTCATATGGACAAAACAATTCTGTAAAGCCCTTTTATTTTTATGTACTAAGCATCCTGATGTTTTCACCCTTTTCTGATTTATTTGTTTTGATGTTTTATATTCAGCCTAATTAAATCCTTGTCTTTAAAAATTATATAGACGTATATAGATAGATGGATTTTTAATATACAGTACTTAATACTTCAGTATTATATATTTACAAGTGAAGGAAATGTTAGTTGCAGCCTGTCAATTTTGAAATGATGATGTAAAGGTTATTAAACTGTCACTTTGTTGTGAAAATCTATACCATAAATAGACAATGAAGTGTATAATTAGTTTTTGAGAAATAACATTTATACAAAATATAAAATTAAGTGAAGACCATGAATAAAATTATCATAAACGCTGGTTACACTTTTATCACCACAGCTGATTGCAAAAATTCTGTTTAAAAGTCATTCTTGTTGAGGACATATTTAATTATCTTTTCTAATGATGTTTTTTCTATTAGCAATATCTAATGACTTGAGAATTTAATTGATATAAATGAAATCCTGAAATTGGGGAGAAAAATAAATAATTATGGAAACCATATTTGTTATGCACATATCTTGCTCATTGCCATTAAACCATTATCCATTATGCAGAAACTTCTATATTTCTTAGTAAGCCTTTCTTCAAATAGTAGACAGTGATCTTGGAATTAACAACAGAGAAAAAAGTGCAAGAGAAGGTTACACTATGTCAGTATGTCATTCATTCAAATTAAATTGTAGGAGTAAGTCTCAATTAGATAGATATTCATTTACTATTTATAAAAATGCAGATTTTGAAATCATTCACTTAGCTATAGTCCTCACTGGCAAACTTAAATTATCCTGCACTGTTTTACTTTTATTAAAACATTGCTTTAATTTTTAATATAACTTTTTGTAGAGTATATTCTAAACTGGAACTTTTTCTGTTACAAATACAAATATCCCCAAATATTGGAGTATTTTTCACTTTGTATATTCACCAAGAAATTTTATTAGACATTTTCTTCCACAGGATACACTATACAAAAGAAATTCACCAGGATAGCAAAAGGATTATAAAATATCCAGGCATATTTATGTTTATCTTATTTAACATATTCTTACTTAACATAGCCTGAGGAGCTAGAGGCTCAGATATATTCAGTGATTTTGGTGCTAGACATATGAGCTAATGAAGACAGGAGAATTATTACACCCTTTTTTTAAATTTTATTTTATTTTATTTGTGAACATACTGTACAGAGGAGTTACAATTACGTGGGCAGGATAATGCGTACATTTCTTACCAAGCATTGCAGCCTCCTCCTTTGTTTACCCTTCACATCCCTTCCCAGCCTCCCCCCTCCCCCCAATCCCAATCCTTCTCCTTCTCCCCCCCCCCCGTCAGATAATGTGATGTCAGGAAAATGAACCCTTAGATGTGTATTTTAATGTTTTTTTCTTTCATGCATGTTTCTAACGCATTTATAAGATTATCTCTTTGTTGCTTTGTATGTCCCTCCCCCACAGTATAACCCCTGCTTTCACTATATTTGATGTCAGTATAACTTGTGGAGGAGATGGGGAAAAACCAGTTGTTTAAGGATACAGGTGGACCTGTTGCAACAATGAGAAGTACAAGTTGTCATTCCAAAACGAGCTTTACACCCTTTTTATAAATACAAGAGAAAAAATAGAAAGCTATTGCTCATATTATACAGCATCCAAAAACATGTAACAGAATTCCAGAGGGAACTAGATTGTGTCAAGCTTGTTAGCCAATCATTGTTTTACAATGTTTTTTCCTAGGTCTAATTCACATGTTTTGGGGCAAAGTTATAGTCAAATGCTTTATGTCTGCCTGCCTGCCTGCCTGCCTGCCTGCCTGTCTTCCTTCTTTCCTTCCTTCCTTCCTTCCTTCCTTCTCTCTCTCTCTCTCTCTCTCTTTATTTCCTTTCTTTCTTTTTTCTTTATCTTTCCTCTGACAAAGAACCAGATCAACTTCAATAGGAACAGAGGGGGAAATATTTCTAATTAATATTTTCTGCCTGTGTTTTACTTAATGGTACCATATTTCCGTGCTGTAGATACAGGCAGTTATAATGTATACAGTCAAGATCAAAATGTAGGACCTCCTTTAAGAAAGGAGGTATTTCACTTATGTTTTAATGAGAACTGGGTTTATGATGAATTGAAAAGAGAAGTGGATCCCAGTTTTCTTGCAGAAAAGATGTGCTAAAAAAAACTACAACAAAAATATTAGGAAGAAATCATTCTGGTAGTTTCACTAGCTCATACATGATCATCAGAATATTTGCAGGTTGGAAAGAAAATTGGCCATCTTAAAACAATATAAAAAAATTTAAATTGGCCTGGTACCAGTGGTACCTATAATCTCAGCTATCCAAAAGGTTGAGATCTGAAGATCATAGTTCAAAGCCAGCCCTAGCAGGAACGTTCATGAGACTCTTACCTCTGATTAATTACTATAAAGCCAGAGTAGAGCTGTAGCTTGAGTGGTAGAGTGTTAGATAGAGTAGAGTAGGTAGAGTGTTAAATAAATAAATAAATGGACAATTAAATAAAATAAAAGTTTCAATTGCATTGTAATTCCAAAAACATTCCTGAAATATTTACAAAATAATGGTTTTCATCTGTGAAATCAGTGTTTTTCACTTTAAGTCTAAGAGGCCAGCCTAAAAGGTGCTTGGGTCAGCCTTGTGTATCATTTAAGGTCTCCCAACTTTACATCTGTGCCCTTTGACCTAGGCAATTCTGCTGCACTCCTGGTGCAATCATCTTGGGTTCCAGAAAGAAAAGATTCAGTGGTAAGCATCTTGTTGGAAGGCAAACTACTACTAACACAGTGAACTCTTCTTCTTATCATCTTAAGGAAAAGAATCCAACAGTCAAGAGAGCACCTTGTTTGGGTTTTGTATGAGTAATTTAGTGGTAAGTTCTCTGACACCCTTTCAAAGACAAAGTCTGCAAATGGACGATCAGGCTAAACTTGTGAGGTGAGATTATAACTATGCACACCTTTCTTTCCTCCTGGCCCTAATTCTCCTTAACCTGAAAACAATGTCTGTATCCTGGAAGATGGCCAAAGATGTACTGATGTGCTGTCTGCCATTTATTTATTTTTATTTATTTTTTTCATGCAGAAGAGCTCTGTAATAATAGTTGAGTACCTTTATTTTTGTCCAAGAGTTATCAGTACATTTTTATATCAATGCCTACCAGAAAAGACTATTTTTCTTTTATTTATTTATTTTTTATTGTGAACATACGGTACAGAGGGGTTACAATTACATGGGCAAGATAATGAGTACATTTCTTATCAAGCATTGCAGCCTCCTCCTTTGTTTACCCTTCACATCCCTTCCCAGCCTCCCCTCAACCCCCAACCCAAGCTGTCTGCCATTTAATAAATGTCTATTCTTTATCTTTCACCATATTTCTTTGTTTGGCATATTGGGGTCAGATGAACTTAAGACTTCTGGACTTGGGGCCTGGGGACAACACAAGCCATATCATAATCACAAAACCATAAACTAGAAGGCTGGAAGAGACAGCTCGATTTTGTGAACTCCACAAAGAAATAGGTATACTACACAAAACCAAAACAAAAAACAACCAAAAGCAAGTAAAATAATTTTTAAGGAACATTTAGAATGCACCTATTCAGGTATGTTAAGAAATGAAACAATAAATTAATTGTTCCACTAATCATTAATTGTGTGCAGCTACCATGACAAAACAGCAGAGACCAGGTAGGTGAAACACGTCTACATCTAGTGGTAAAGATCACAGAGGAGTCAGAGTTGATTTCCTCAGATGTTGTTCTCTAGGCTCACTCTCTTCTTTGGCAGTTGTGATGCTTGAACTCTGGGCCTGGGTATTGTCCCTCAGCTCTTCAGCTCAAGGCTAGTACTCTACCACTTGAGCACAGTGCCACTTCTGGTTTTCTGGTAGTTTACTGGAGATAAAATCTTATGGACTTTCCTGCCCAGGCTGGCTTTTAACTACAATGCTGAGGTCTCAGCCTCCTGAGAAGCTGGGATTACAGCATGAGCCATTGGTGCCCGGCTTCTAGGCTCTTCTGTCATTTTTGTGTGTGTGTGTATTTTTACTGTTGTGTCTCTTCCTTTTTTTTTTCTCAAACAAAAATTCCAGCCTTGTAACCATATGAGATCAGGCCCCATACTAAAAACTTTAATTTTAACATAATTATCTCCTTAAAGTTGGGACTTTAACATATGAATGGAAGTATGAAAAATAGAACTCAGTAATATCCATTCTCAAAAAAAATGAAATACATTAGGAAAAAATTTATTTGATCTAAGTAGTCCTCCCACACCTTCCTAAATTCTGATTAGTAGCTTTCTAGATTTCAGAATCTGATTTAAAAGTTCTTCTGGAGATACTATTGTGAAGTTAACCTAATCTGCCATGCAATGAGAAATCATTTGCTTTTAGGATTATGGATCGTTTTTCCTCATACAATAGAGAGAATTCTTTTTTTTTTTTTTTTGATTTAAGAAAAAGCCTATTGAAATGTTAAGGGAGTTGGGAGTCCCTATGGGACTGTCCTTGTCCATTTATCTCCTGTTGTGTCTTTCTACTACTGCACAGCAGCATGCACTTTAAGGACTTAGCAAACAAATAGCACAATTTGTGTGAGGCATAATCGAATGCCTATGCAGTCATCTGAACTGCACAAGGAGGAGCTGTCCAGTTCTGTCAACTGGTTCACAAAGTGCCCGTGTGAAATGGGCTTAACAGGATGAAGTCCAGAACTTGTGACTATTAGAAAAATAAATTTCTTCTTATATGGACAAACATGGTAGGTAAATGTGATGTGCACAAAAAAACTGTAGCCACTTAGAATTATTAAAAACAAAACAAAAACTGACAATGAATGAAGCTTACCATGAGGGAAAGAAGCCCTAATAGAATTATAAAGAAATTTAGTAAGCCTGAACAGCTTGTATCCCAGAACCTACCATCATCTAAATTACAAAAGCTAAGATATTTTTCCTTTGTCTTTTTAAGAGTTTAAGGTATACATTCTGTGATTTACAGCTGACACTACATTTATTAATATACCTAACAAGTTCTTCTTAATTAGTATTGAGTAGCTAAATACTACTTGTTGATTTTTCTCTGTTGAAATACAAAGAATTGCATAACTTAAAAAAATAAACACGGATCAGATCATTGTGGCTACAGATACAATTAATGCAAATTAGGAGAACCGAGATACCAAGAATTAACTAGGTATGAAATTTACATCAGGGGGCTGGGAAGGTGGCTCAGTGGTAGAGCGCTTGCCTTGCATGCATGAGGCCCTGGGATCAATTCCTCAGCACCACATAAGCAAAAAGAAATAAGCCGGAAGTGGCGCTGTGGCTCAAGTGGTAGAGCGCTAGCCTTGAGCTGAAGAGCTGAGGGACAGCGCCCCAGGCCCAGAGTTCAGGCCGCACACCTGGACCCCCCTCCCCCCCAAAAAATTACATCAGTAGTTTGTACCTTCTTAATTCTTTTTTTTTTTTTTTCGGTCTCAACTTTTTTTTTTTTTAATTGTGAACATACTGTACAGAGGGGTTACAATTACATGGGCAAGATAATGAGCACATTTCTTATCAAGCTTTGTTTCCCCTTCCCATCCCTTTCCAACCCACCCTCTCTCCCCCCAAAGTTGTAAAGTTCGTTTTTCGACATAACGACTTGTACATCTCATTGTTGCAATGGGTCCACCTGTATCCCTATTTAATTGATTTGCTTTTCCCTTCCCCTCCACAAATTTTTTGTTATACCAACATCAAATGCAGTGAAAGCAGGGGTTATACTGTGGGGGAAGGACATACAAAGCAACAAAAAATTGTCTTATGAATATGTTAGAAACAATCCCAAGAAAGAAAAACCATTTGAGTCCTTATCATGGGGTTCATTTCACATCAACTTATCTGACCTTTCCTGCTTGTCTCACTTTTCAATTCTTTCATCCTTGCGAATATCCAACTCTAGAAAGCATGGTGGTTATTATTAAAATGTTACTATAATGTCACTATACTTTGAACTCTCAGAGAGTCTTATGAAATACCACAACCATCACATGGAAGTAAATATTGGGACAAACAATGTTAGAAAGTGATAGCAATTCTCCCACAGTTTACCCTCATTCAGTTTGAAAATTAATGCGAAATAGGGTGAATGTCATGGTAATAAACAGCTTGATAAATCCAGAGCAAAAAGTTCTCTCCCTCCATGTCAATTAAGAAGTTAACCATATCCTTTCTATGTGGGCTGCTGGCCATTATTTAGCAGGAGAAGTATATTGGAAAGAAGCAGGAAATTAAAATGCACATGGTACTAAGACATCTGATTTTTTTAATAATTGTAATTTTAGTACTTACCATAAAACTATGGTGGAAAATGAATGAATTTAGCAAGTAAGGCAGTATTTCTTGCTCCCATTTAAATAATTACATTTTTGACTTGTCTAAGCCAAAGATTTAAAATCTAATGATCATTATCATGATGCAGAGAACTCTAGCAGAAATCATGTGACCTTGAATTACCTTATCTAAATTCTGTCTGATTTCTCTGACTTTTCAAAGTATTTCTGTTTCATGTTCAGGAAGTTATTTGTCAAGTATTTCTAACTTTTTCTCTTCTTGTCTGCTCAAAGGGAATATCACACATTTAGAAAAAAAAAGTCCATCAGTTTTTCCTCCATCCCCCATGTATAGATGAATGCAAGACATTAGTCAATGCCTAACATCCTTTTGTGAGTTCAACAAAAAGAGAGGACAGGAGAAAGGAAAGTGGATATGAGCATGCTGAGTGCATCAGAAGGAGACAAAATGAGTCAAGTTTGGTATGGTCTGATTTCAGGTTCTTCAAATATTGCTCACGTGTATTTCATCATAGATGTTAGAGTCTTAAAAGCTTATCCTGCAAATTATTTATGAGAATTAAAATTTTTATTTCAAGTTCTCAAGTTTAGAATCCACTTATTTTGGGAAGAAAATAATGTGCTTGTGTAAAGACATTCTATCCCCTTTTCTGGTAAAAAAAGTTAAGTTTTTCTCTCATACTTAATATTTTGTCCATCCATTTGTGCTGTTTGTAAGAGTTCCCAGATGTGGTTTGCCTATCTTCTGTGAGCAAAGCTCAGATCTCACTGAATTCTACATATGGAATAAAACATACCTATGTGATGTCCTTCAGATGTTTCTTTGAATGTACATGCAGTTTATAACAACTTTTCATTCTCAGTGCTGTCTACTGGATGCTCAGCAATATTAAATTATTTATACTTGTCAGAATATTTAAATTATACATAATGGTATAGGAATCATATAAAATAACTGTTCATAATGTATCAGTGTACTGTGACTCTGCATAGCCAGGCACATAGATAAGTCCAAATGCAGTTCCTTCATCTTCACTGGCAATGGCTGAAGGACATTTAGCAAAAGCAAAATTATTTAGAATTTTTAAAGTTTCACTCCACTGATTTGTTTACTAAAGAATACTTATTGGACCCAGTGTCCATGGCTCACACTTGTAATCCTAGCTAAAGAGGCTAAGATCTTAGGAGTGGAATTGGAAGCTAGCATGGGCATGAAAGTCTGTGAGACTCTTATCTCCAATTAATCACCAAAAAGCTGGACATGGAGCTGTGGCTCAAGTGGTAGAGTGCTTGCTTTGAGTACAAAAGATCAGAGACAACTTCCAAGACCTGAGAGCAATTTCCAAGACTGGCACATGTGTACATACACACACACACACACAATGAATGTCTGTCCTTTTCTACAGGCTCTATCATTCCCATGGATCCGTGGAGAGGAGTGTCCTGTGATTCTTTTCTGAATGCCTCTCAATGTCACCTCTATAAAGCCTTTGCTTATATTTCTTCTAAGATTGCTGTTGTTTTGTATCCCAAATTATGGAGCCTGAAATATGAAAAGGAGCAGATTCTTGTAGTTCTAAATAATTCCAAAGCTTAGTTATGTTTTTACTATTAACTCTCTTGATATTGGATGGTTGTTTCCTGGAAAAATAGTGAGGGTAAAATATTCCCTAGGTCTAAAATATCCTAGATGGAATTTGAATCTCATGAGAGATAAGGTTAGTGAACTTGTATATAATAAAGGTTACTGAACTTGTATATAATAAAGCTCAGCTCATAGCACTATAATTCTTGAGGATTTAGAGAGCTTTTTTCTTCCTATAATGTTGGGGATTGGTTCTCTCTAAGGGATCTAGCATGTGGATATACTGAGTCCATTGACAAAGTCCTAAAACAAACAGGAAGAAACGAGTGATGTTTCTATCTGATAAAAATCTTTGAGGAAGGCTTGTCTTCTTCAAGTATGTCTGCATTTACTCTGATAACAGGCAAACAATTTTACTTCACCATAGGCAGCAAAGACAAGAAAAGCAAGTATAATTTCTTCCATTCTCTTTGACAGATTTCCTTTTCTCCCTGTTAAAATGAGATTATCTCCTTTAGTCATTATAATACATTCTGAACAAAATCTATTATGAATAATTATAATAGCCTGGCCCACTGAATGAAATTCATTTTGAAGTAGAAGTTACCCTAAGGATGACAAAATGATCAAGTTTAATCAAAGCAATTAAGCCTATAGCAAGGCTCTCCTCAATTTACAACCTACATTTAAAATTTATTGTAGTGTTTAAAATGACGTTATGTAACATTTTCTTGATGTTATTAAGTCCACTAAATCTGGAAAACATATTTCAACAAAAACATCATTTAGCATTCTACTTTTTAATCTGAAATCTAAATAGTAGAATTATAGTTTTCCATTTTGTAGCCACATTTATAATTAGAAAGTTGATATTAGTATTGGGTGTACAAGTACACACACCATATCCTTGATACTTTAGGAGAGATAAGTAGGTGGAATGGGGTCTGAGATCAGTTGGTGGTTAAAGTAAGACCCACCTAAAAAATGCAACAAAATGGGCTGAGCCTCAGACTCAACTGGTAGGGCACTTGCCTAGCAAATGTGAGGCCATGAGTTCAAACCTCAGTACTGCTGATTTTAGTAGCATAGCCTACATCTCAGGATGAATTAAGCAATTTACTATTATAAAACTTCAAAATCTAGTAGAGGAGCAAAATAGGAGTGTTAAAAAGTGTTACTTTGTTGACTCAATCCTTGGGAATTCTACTATTACTATTATTATATTCTACTGGGCCAACTCCACATAACTCATGCTTAGGGGAGTGATAGTTCTTCACAGATTGGGAGTATATCAGGAAGAAGCAGGAAATTTTCGTGTTTGCTACAGGTGGAAGGCAGGCTGGTTTTGAGGAGTAGCTGGGTTCATTGCTGTATCTGCCACTTCCCCCACATTAAGGAGCTGTTGATCCAGCATCACCTCATATTGCTGCCTAGACCCTACATATTGCTGTCAAAATAAATCCCCTAAAGCATAGCTCTTGATATGTTATTCCTTTCTTATTTTCAGTTTTTAGCTCTCCTTACTATACCCAAGCCTGATGAGTAAACTCCATGTCTAGCATCTAGTGCTTCCTTACCCACTATAATTTTCCATGCTAGAGGCACAAGGAAAACAAAAGCATTTTTGCAGCATGGGCTTCACAGCTTGGTCATCTGCCGTTGCTCAATCTTCCACTGGGAACGCTGGCTCCATCATTCTCTCTCCTAATTTTCCATATTTTAAAGTCCACCCAATCAAAATGTCACTTTCTTGACAATGACTTCCCTGATCTTTGATTGCTTCATCTGGAGTTACTCACTGACAGTGAATTTTATGCCATTTTCTCTTTTTTGTGTTGTTATTTTTGTGCATGTCTTCTTCCTAAGAGAGATCAGGTCCATATGGGTAAATTTACATTTTGTTCTAGACATATAATTGTTAAAAACTAAGACAGAGATTGCTTTTGGGGGAGCATGTAGCAATGTATCTTTTTCCCACAATTGCTACATATACTAATGTAGTAATTGGATTATTGCGCTGTAATAAAAGGGAGAGCTCTTTAGAAAGGTTGTACTGAGAAAACACTTGTTTCAAGTATTAAAAAATGTTCATCCATTTGAGGCTAAATGGAGTGATGGGATTAATGAATTTTAAGACAATATTTTAATTTCCCCCCCACAATGTTTCATTACAGTTTTCAGAAGAGTCAATTTTTGTCAGACGTAAATCCAGCTACATGCCATAGAAAACAGTAGTCATAATCTTCATGCAAACAAAAGCACTCTGGTGAAAGAAAAATTAAACTCCATTTAACAAAAGTGCATGGAGTACTGACTCTGACATGATGTTAGGGATTTCTATAATGAAAGCAGTCTCTTCTTTCAAGTAGCTGAAAATCTATCAGCCCAACCTTTCAAGATTCATGATGTAGATAAGTAGAGGAATATTTTCTTGTGACTTGTGTGCCTATACAGACTCAGAATCGTGACTATATTTGTTTAAACTTTCATATATTACTCACTAGAGTTTAGGAGTACTTATTTACATTTTTTATTTAAATGTATTTCCAATTATGTTAGAAGTACAAACCTTGGGAAATTAATTTATTACAACTTTAGCTTTTCTTAGGCTATACTCTGGACCTTGACATATTTAAATACTTTCACCAAGAAATGCAAGACTAGACAATCCGGGCACAAATATCTTTCATTGCATATCTCCACAGCTAAGCTCAGTCTACCATGTAATTTTCACTGAAGCTGAAGTATAAAATTTGAAAAAATCCGTCAGTCTAAATGTGTTCGGGTGCACTACAGAGCATTCACTCATTTTTAATTTTCTACCTTAACAGAGAGACTTTGGTGATTTATATTAATGTTTTGACTGGTTTTGATAGTGGTTGTTGACTGACTTCTTTCCTCTAAAGTCCCCAGAGCTCTATGGAGATCATAGACTCAAATAATTTTGGAAGCAAAAAGGGCTTGCTGATCTATCCAGACCCAATTTTCTCTTCTTTACATACGAATCTGAAACATTGAGTGGTTCATTTCTCCACATCATTTAATCAATTACTATTGGAACCTAGATCTTTATCCTCCTAGCTTTGTGATTAGCTTAGCTTCACTATGGTAATAAGTTAGGAAAGTTCCAGTTATTATTAATGTTGTGGTACAGTTGGTGCCTGAAAAATGACTTGAGGTAAAGACTAGACTTTAGTAAACTGAGAATGGGATACTCAATTTATTTTTTGTTTGTTTGTTTTCTTTGGACTCACATGTTTTATTTTTATTTTATTTATTTTTATGTGAAAATACTGTACAGAGGGGTTACAATTACATGAGCAAGGTAATGAGTACATTTCTTTTTTTCTTTTTTTAATTTTAATTTTAATTTTTTTGTGAACATACTGTACAGAGGGGTTACAATTACATGGGCAAGATAATGCGTACATTTCTTATCAAGCATTGCAGCCTCCTCCTTTGTTTCCCCTTCACATCCCTTCCCAGCCTCTCCCCCCCCCCCGCCCCCCCCATCCTCCCCCCCCACCAACGTTGTAAAGTTCGTTTTCGACATGACAACTTGTACTTCTCATTGATGCAACAGGTCCACCCGTATCCTTAAATGACTTGTTTTTCCCCATCTCCTCCACAAATTATACCGACATCAAATATAGTGAAAGCAGGGGTTATATTGTGGGGGAGGGACATACAAAGCAACAAAGAAATAATCTTATAAATGCATTAGAAACAAATGCATGAAAGAAAAAAACATTAAAATACATATCTAAGGGTTCATTTTCCTAACATCACCTTATCTGACCTTTTCTGCTTGACTCATACATATACTAGATATTGCAAATAAGGGAAACCATGGGACCTGTTTCTTTGGACTTGGCTTACTTCACTTAATATAATTTTTTCCAAGTCTTTCCATTTCCTAACAAATGGGGCAATGCCATTCTTTCTGAGGGAGGCATAGAATTCCATTGTGTATATATACACCACATTTTCTTGATCCATTCATCTACTGAGGGGCATCTGGGTTGGTTCCATATCTTAGCTATGGTAAGTAAAAGACCCAGAATTGCAAAAACGGTCCTCAATGGAAAGAATACTGCTAGAGGAATACCAATACCAAATTTCAAACTCTATACTATAAAGCCATAGTAATCAAAACAGCTTGGTACTGGCATAAGAACAGACCTCAGGACCAATGGAATAGAATTGAAAACCCAGAAATGAACCTAAAGACCTATAGCCATCTAATCTTCAATAAGGGAGCTAAAAAAATAGAATGGAATAAAGACAGCCTCTTCAGTAAATAGTGCTGGCAAAATTGGTTAACTACTTGAAGAAAACTAAAGCTAAATCCTTATATATCACCCTGCACCAGAATCAACTCCAAATGGATCAAAGACCTCGAAGTCAAAGCAGACACTCTGAAAACATTACAGGATGGAATAGGAGAAACCCTGAGTCTCCTTGGCGCAGGCCGAAATTTTCTTAATAGAGACCCGGAAACACAACAAATCAAAGAAAGGTTGGACAAATGGGATTGCATAAAGTTGCAGAGCTTCTGCATGGCAAAGGACATAGCTAGCAAGATCAATAGAAAGCCCATGGATTGGGAGAAGATCTTCACTAGCTATACAACAGACAAGGGTCTCATATCTAAAATATACTTGGAACTCAAAAAATTAAATCCCCCAATAACAAATCCTCAAAGAAACAACTGCCCAATAAATAAGTGGGCTAAAGACTTAAAGAGAAACTTCTCTGATGAGTACATTTCTTATCAAGCATTGTTGCCTCCTCTGTTTCTTCTTCCCATCCCTTCCCATCTCCCACCCTGCACCATAGTTTGTTTTTCGACATAACGTCTTGTACATCTCATTGTTGCAATAGCCACCTGTATGGCTATTTAAACAATTGGTTTTTTTTCCCTTCCCCTCCTCAAATTATACCAACATCAAATACAGTGAAAGCAGGAGTTATACCGTGGAGGAGGGACATACAAAGCAACAAAGAAATCATCGTATAAATGTTAGAAACAATAGCAAGAAAGAAAAACCATTTGAGTCCTTATTTTGGGGTTCATTTTGCCTAACATCAACTTATCTGACCATTTCTGCTTGTCTCAGACATATACCAGTTATTGCAAATAAGGGAAACCAACACACATGTTCTTTTAAGGTCTTCTCTTTGTAGTTTCTCTGAAGGTAATTTCCCCTTCCATCTTCTTTACCTCTTGTCTTTTTACCTCTGTCTGATGTGGAATTAGAGCAGATATCCCTGCCCACCCTCATGCAATATTAACTATGTCTCCTTTCCTGAACATCTTTTATCTAGCATGAGTGTGATATCTTCAGAGAAATCCTGTGGATTACTTATGCAAGCTCCCATCCATGCTGGGTAGCCATCTCCAAGTGATGCTTCAAGTGCTTTGTGCAAACTGATTGCATGACTAATCTCCTGGGGTCTTCAACATTTCAATTAGCATAGGAAGGATAAAAGGTTAGGAAATTTCCACTCTGGGTGCTACTAGTGGCAGATGTACATAGTAATTCTGGACAGATAAAAAAATTTTATATCTGCTTTTAGTTTGAAAGTCTACACTTAAGATATTATTTTCTCAGGGAAACACCAATAGATTTGCTATCTTTATATGCCATAATGGCCCATCTTTTTCTTCCTTTTTGGTAGGAACATGTTGATAATGTATTCCAAACCTAGGTAGGAGAAAAGACCGTGCTACTCTGATATTGAATTTTTTTTTTAAAGGTTAGAGTTGCTTTATCTTGTATGTAAGAAGGTAATTGTGTTTGCAGTGATTGTTGCTCTTTGGCCTGTGAATCCTTTACTCTCTATTTAATTTCTGGAAAGAGGCATTTGCTTGTAAGTTATTTTCTATTTCATTATGAAATAATAAGAAAGCTAAAGCAAGCTTGATTAAATTATGGCTATTCAGAGACAGAAAATGTTCAATGCCAAATTTAGTGTTTTACAATTGTACTTGTCAATTAACAGTAATAAAAATCATGGCTGGAACAGACCTTTGAGTGTAGTTAGCTGGCTTCCAGATGCATGCTTTGAAATAAATGTAGAATTCATTAGCCCGTTTGAAAACAAAACAAACTTTCATCAAGTCATAATGTTGTTTAATGGTAACATGGAAAAGATTGAGAAGGTACATAAAATATATGTATGATGCATGAGAAAAAATTTAATTCATGCCAGATTAGTTAATTTTAGGAAATGCACGTATGTAAATGGGACTATAATAATATGACATATCATGTTTTCATTTGCAGTTTGAAAAGTTGTTATACTAGGTCTAATTCAAAGCTGTACTTTAGATTTGATATGTGAAAAGTAGCTAGCATAATTTATAAGTACTGCCTGGTGCTGGCTGTGTGCTAAATAATAAAGTAGAGTGTGACATATGAATAAAAGGGAGTTGTTTCTGGAATGATGATTCTAAAGATAGTACTAAATCCTGTTTACAACGGTACTGTGTTAGGCCTCTTAGGAAGCTGTGCAATGCTTCATTGTTCAGACTCTTAGAAGTTCACATATAATGAAAGAAAGCTGCTCATTTTTCTTTTGATGAAAACCAGCCCAGATAGTACTTCTGATCTTATTTTGATTAAGGAGTCCCCATCTTTTCTAATACCACATTGTTTACTAAAAGCCGATACCAGCACTGCTGTCCCTTAGATTTAGTATATCAACACTAGTTTTCTCACTGTCACCTCCAACCAACCAAGCACTTCATTTTTCAAGGCCGTGGCACTTTGGCACAAACGCTTTCTTCAGATCTACAAGGTCAGCGCCTTCAATTCACTCAAACCTTCACCTCTTTCTAAAATTGAAATTCACCCACCTTCTCCATTGTTCTTCACATTTATCTTTGCTAGCATTCATTACTACTCAAAATGTGACATATTACACTTACATTAAACTTAAATACCTCTTTATTCTTAGTCTATTTTCTTTTTTTTTTTTTTTTTTTTTTTTGGATCCAGTCGTGGGGCCTGAACTCTGGGCCTGGGTGCTGTCCCTCAGCTCTTCAGCTCAAAGCTAGTGCTCTACCATTTGAGCCACAGCGCCACTTCCGGCTTTTTTCTTTTTGCTTATGTGGTGCTGAGGAATCGAACCCAGGGCCTCATGCATGCAAGGCAAGCGCTCTACCACGGAGCCACCTTCCTAGCCCCTATTCTTAGTCTATTTTCTAATAGGATACAAGAGTCTTGAGATAGAAATTTTGTGTCCTCTGTTCTCTACTACGTCCTACTTTGTCACATCTAGAACTGTTGCCTGTTTCAAAGTTGGTGCTCAATAATGTCTAATGAATATATAAGGCAAAAAGCTGCATCTACTAAAATCCTGATATAATAACTGACATTAAATAGAACTCATAGGCAATGGTTACAATCCTTAAATTACAGGACTCTTAAGTGGAATTCTTTCTCTTTTCTGTAAATGGGTTTATATTCTTGATAAACTATCTTCTCCCTCCCATACTGATGATCCAGAAATATATAATCTGTTTATTTTCATTTTACAAAGAAGTTAGAAAAATATCTATTTTTTCTGTGTCTAATTATGAAAAATGTATCTTCCATTGTTACAAATAATTTCACTTTGAAAATACATCTTAAATATGAAATTATTTTCTGCTTTCTTTTCTAATTAGGCACCTCCTATTTGGAGTCTTAATAGCTGAAATAACAGAGATTTATCATGTTTTAAAATCAAATTAGCAAGCAGATTTCCTCCTTTATTACTCTTCCATAAAAATCTATTTAGCATAAAATAACAATGCTGCAGTGTTTCCAGGCAATATTTGATTATGTACAGCCTTAAATGGTTCCAATTCTAACCAATTGTTGCAGAGTACATCTAATTATGTCTTTGCTCCTAATTCAACAATCTGTTTTTCCAGTTGTTTCAATCTGGCCTGTCACTCTTTACTCCTATCAGCAGAAAAAGATATAATAGCACCGCCTAGCATTGATCAAGCAATTTTACTAAATGAATAACTGGTGTTTTTTTTTTTTAATAGGAAACACTGGAAGCTGTAAACAAATACCATCATTCCTTCAACTAATTGGAAAAAAATCACTAGGGGAAAAAAGGATTAGAAACTAACTCCTTGCAAAACAAAAGTCACAGAGGATGTAAAAAATTACCTTCCCACTGCAATATGTAGAAAGGAAGGCTTGATGCTACATTTAGAAAATATGAGGTGAGCAGAACAAAGGTTAAGAGCCAAAGGTAAAGAGGTAAACTAAGACCCAGAAAGAGGTTGAAGATTAAAGGATTGGAAGACTTCTTTTTTGTTAATTTTTTCAAAGAACCAACATGGTCTCCCTTATGTACAGTAACTAGTATATGTCTAGGACAAGCAGAAAAGTCAAAAGCTATGTACATATGACCACAAAAGCTGATGGTAAGTGAAATGAACCCCAAGATAGGTACATAAGAGATTTTTATCTTCCTTGCTGTTCTTGTTAATGTACTCACAATGTACTATGTGATTTTTTTCTTTTGTATGTTCATCCCCCATGATATAACCCCTGTTGTCACCATATTTGATTCTGGTGTCCTGCATCTTGTATATATATATTTCTAATTTGGGGAGGGGAAGGGAAATAAAATGCTGAAATAAAGATACAGGTTGACTCATTGTAACAATGAGATGTACAAGACATTATGTTCAAAACAAACTTTACAACTTTGGTGAGGGAGGTGGGGAGGAAAGTGATGGTAGGGAAAAACAAAGGAGGGGGTAACAATGCTTGATAGGAAATAGACTCATTACCTTGCTCATGTAACTATAACCCCTCTGTACAGTATCATTACAATTATATATATATATATACATATATATATATGTATATATATGTATATATATATATAAACATAAGGAAAGACCTCTTCCCTGGCTGAGTTGGGTCTGTTCCTGATTGAAATGTGCAATCAGAATTACATATCTCCATGTGGCTATCATCAAAACAGATGGCTAGTGTGAAAGGCACAGAGTGAATCTGCTTAAATGATTAAAAAACTGTACTTTTTTTCCTCTATCAGATGACCCTTTCCAGCTTCTAATACTGTTTGCAAAAAGACATGGTTATACTACCCTATGTAAAATTTCAATGTACACATGAACCTTATACCTCCATATTTAAAAATAATATTTCTGATTTCAACATAGTGGATTATCATTGTCACAATGGGTCAACCTGTATCCTTGTTTCAGCATTTTGTTATTTCCCTTCCCCTCCCCAAATTAGAAAAATATATATACAACATGCAGGGCACTGGAATCAAATACAGTGAAAACAGGGGTTATATCGTGGGGGAAGAATATACAAAAGAAACAAGAAAGTCACATAGTGCATTAAAAACAATAGAGACACAGATAAAACCTCTTGTGTCCCTATCTTTGGGTGGGATAAGAAGGAGTTGGGGAGGTGGGGAGGGAAAGGATAGTTGGTGGAAAAACAAAGGAAGGGGTAACAATGCTAGATAGGAAATGTACTCATTACCTTAGTCATGTAACTGTAACCCCTCTGTACAGTATCTTTACAATAATATATATATTAAAAATAAAAATACTTAAAAATTCCTAAATAATAATAATATTTCTGAACAAGTTCTGACAGAAACCAGTTAGTATGGCTCTATGCTTAGTACACAAGCACTTAAAGTCTGCTCAAGAGATGACGATTGAGCATTGGAGAAATTTGAAGGGAAGAAAGAAAAACAAAAGAAAGGGAAGGGAAGAAAAAGAAGCAGAGAGAGTAAAAGATGGATGGAGATGGAAAGAGGAAGAAATAGAGAAAGAGAACAAGAAGGTAGGAAAGATGAAAAGGAGGGAGGAAAGATGAAAAGGAGGGAAGAAAGATGGAAAGGAGGGAGTGAAGGAAGAAACCATATGACTTATCTGTTTTTATAAAATACTTTCCTGGTCTATTAATGTCTATCTTATTGAATGCTCCTCATCATTACTGAAAGTCTTGCCACCTGGAGTTCTGAGCACCTGGAGATGGTTCTTGGTTTATCATCTCAGCTCATATTCTTCTTTCTGTCTGTAATGTCACACTTCTGGAAAGTTTGGGTAAATTTCCTAGCTATTCTGTACTTGATATCGGCAACATCTCATTGTTATTATCTGCATGACTGAAATTCACTTGACAAAAATTAGCTTGCATGGATAACTTCACCCTTTGACCCACAAAGCATTCACAGCAAATATGTACCTTTAAGTTCTTATTTTTCTAGTGGCAATATGATGCCTGTCATATCATGTCTACTCTATTAATGATTACCAGAATAAATAACTGTGAAGGTATCTCTGAAGTTTTCTTCATATTAATGTGAGAAGTTGTAGCATAACTGGTATTCACAAATGCTACTTGTTTTCTTTGTCACAAATTCACTATACAATTTCTTCCTCACAACAAACCTTAATAAAACACTTTATGTTGGTATCTGCACTTTTTAATGTAGGAAAGTCATGTATTAAAAGCTAAAGTACTGTTTGCAAGGTTAAGCAAGTAAAGATGTAGAAAATTAATTCAGAGAAAGATGTAATGTATAAAACCACATTGTTTAGAATTAAAATGGGATTGGCTTCATTTCTAACGATGACATCAAGAAGTTATGCCATTGAAGGGAAGATCTGCATAATCTGGTTAGTTTACAAACCAACAAAATCTCATAGTTTGGAGGATGAGATGTTCAATGTCAAGGGGCTGGCAAACTGGGAATCTTCTCTCTGAGTTCTCATGAAACATAGCACAGCTGTGCACTGTAGCTTCTTTTTAAGGGCACAATACAATCTAATGTAATTTGTGAGTGGCCTGCCTTCCAAATCTCCTTACTTGCCAAAGGCACCACCTAAAATGATCACATTGGTGACTAGGTTTACAACGTATGAATCTCCAGGGGCCAAAACCCTTCAGAATACAACCGTAAACTTCACTAAGTTGCTATTTTTCTTTCTTTTAAAAGTGCAGATAAATTATCTACCTTCTCAAAAATTGTAGGTGCTTAAATAAATAATATGATATAATGTAAGTAACATAAAATATTTTAAAGTCAATCATAGAAATTTTGCTTTCTTTTTTGGTGTCAGCCTTAGAGCTTGAACACAGAACATGGCTGCTATCCCTGAGCTTTTGTGCTCAAAGCTAGCACTCTAGCTAGCTAGAGTATCTAGTTGAGACCTAGTTCCACTTGTAGCTTTTGGTCATTAAATGGAGATGAAAGTGTCATGGCCTGGGCTGGCTTTGAACTGGGATTCTCAGAACTCAGCTTCTTGACTAGCTAGGATTACAGACTTGAGCCACCAGCACCTAGCCAAACTACAGTGTTTGATAAGTTTGATAAGTGTATGAACCTTGATGGCCATTCTCTGGCTTATATAAAATCTCCCTGGAAACTTCAGCTCCTATAAGCTTTTACTGGAGTCAATCAACTGTTTCCTTAGTCTTTTATACTAAGAATACTGATAACTTTCAGAAAAAAATTCATGTGCTTGAATATCATGGGGTACAAATTCATAGAGCCCAACCCACTTACGAACTCTAAAGCCATTCATTCATCTCCCCAAATGGCACTTTCATAATACTCAGAACTTTCCTAAATCCTCAATGATTTAAACTTGATTTTATTCCCAGTAGAAGAATTTGCCTTGTATTTCAAAAAGAATTCAAAATCTAGCAGATGGGAAATTCCTCAGTATTCCATATTTAAACATTCTAAGTTATCTACGTATATTTTTATCATTACCACTTTTACTTTAGTAATTGTGAAAGATCAGCTCTCTAGATTTCATGTGGCTTTGTCAGACATGGGAGTGAATGTCTATAATTGCAGACCTTTGGAGACTGGACACAGGAGAATTGAGATTTCCAGCCTCGCCCTGGTAGTGAGATTGTGTTTTAAAATAAAATTGAGTGCATTTCTTATCAAGCATTGTTGCCTCTTCCTTTGTTTCCTCTTACCATCCCTTCCCATCTCCCCCCCCCACCCAGCGCCAAAGTTGTAAAGTTCATTTTTGACATAACATCTTGTACATCTCATTGTTGCAATGGTTCCACCTGTATCCCTATTTAAACAATTTGTTTTTCCCTTCCTTTCCCTTACCAACATTAAATACAGTGAAAACAGGGGTTATACCGTGGGGGAGGGACATACAAAGGAACAAAGAAATACCTTATAAATATGTTAGAAACAATAGCAAGAAAGAAAAAAACATTTGAATCTTTATCTTGGGGTTCATTTCCCTAACATCAACTTATCTGACCATTTCTGCTTGTTTTAGACATAGATTAGTTATTGCAAATAAAGGAAACCAAGGGACCTATGTTTCTTTGGGCCTGGCTTTCTTGACAGTGTAATTTTTTCCAACAATGCTTGATAAGAAATGCACTCATGGGCTGGGAAGGTGGCTCAGTGGTAGAGCACTTGCCTTGCATGCCTGAGGCCCTGGGTTCGATTCCTCAGCACCACATAAGCAAAAAGAAAAGAGCCGGAAGTGGCGCTGTGGCTCAAGTGGTAGGGCACTAGCCTTGAGCTGAAGAGCTGAGGGACAGTGCTCAAGCCCAGAGTTCAGGCCCCACAACCGGACCAAAAAAAAAAAAAAAAAAAAAAAAAAAAAGAAATGCACTCATTACCTTGCCCATGTAATTGTAACCCCTCTCTATGGTATTTTCAGAATAAAAAAAGATTAAAAAATAAAAAAATAAAAAAAATAAAATTGAATCAATTCCAACCCAACACAATCAAACCAAACCAAATCAGAGAATGGATTTGGTCATTTCTTTATCTGAATTCAAGTGTTTTCAGTCTTTATCAGACCTTTTCAATCTTAACTATAATATAAAAGAAAAACAAAATCATATTTTTAAACATGAAAGGAAAAACATAACCATATTCTCTACATATGTCTCTAATTTTCTATTAGAGACATAACAATAATGTCTCATAATAATGTCAACATAATAATGTTATTGTTGTTCCCATAAAATTTTTTTGAAATAACTACTTATGTTTGCTAATGCCACTTCTAAACCTCCCACCTAACCTCATTAACATTTACACTGAAATGATACTGGCTGTGATCATAACCAATTGGTCATTATTAAACCAAAGCACATTGGTTCATACATGCATTACTTATGTTTCCTGTAGCTTTAGTAAATAGTCCTTCCTCTCTCCTCTTAGAATCTATGCTTCCACACTCTGATGTGTTCTACCATTGGGTCTATTTAGTTAGGATATTTACATACTATTTTCCAATTTAGCCTGCACTCATGACTTTCCAGAGAAAGACCAAAGTGGTAAGGGATGTATCATTCACATCACATTATGCCCAGGATATCTGCTCTCAATATGTCTCATCCCTCTCCCCCCCCCTCCTTCTCTCCTTCCCCTTTCTTCCCCTCCTCCTCTCCTTCCCCCTCTTCTGCCTCCTCTTCCTCCTTCCTTTCTCCTTACATAAGGAGAATACACTGAACATTTTTCTTCTTGAAACATCTATGTTTTCTCCCTTGTCTAACTATCTAACCACTTATTAACTTAAGTATTCATTTTATACATTGGATAACTTTTGTCAAATGGTTCAATTATAATTTTCTAAAATTTGGTACTAGGAAACTTTTCATCTTGTCTTTTTATATTTTTGATAGGCCCCGATTCTTTTAAATTTTTGCACATTCCTTTACTTTCTGGCAAATGAGATTTAGAAAGCTCACTTTCATATTCTCTGTTCCAGTCCTAGACTCAGTCATTCTTTCAAAAAGCTCTTTTTCCTTTTTATTGGATCAGTCATAGGGCATGAACTCAGGGCCTGGATGCTGCCCCTGAGACATTTTGGTCAAGGCTAGAACTCTATCACTTTGAGTCACAGGTCTACTTCACGTTTTCAGGTGGTTAAATGGAGATAAGTTTCTCACAGACTTTCCTGCTTAGGCTGGCTTTGAACTAGGATTACAGGTGTAAGTCACCAAAGCCCAAGCATTCCTTTCTCTTTTATTGGAGAACCATACCATAATCCCTTTAATATTTTGAATGGGAAGATAGCAAAAGGTTCTAAGATTCGATTTTTGTGAAGGAATGGATCTAACATTGAATAATACATTCTTCAAAATTAATTAAACAGAGTAAGTACCTGTAGTGAATGCCTGCAATCCTAGCTACTCAGAAGGCTGAGATCGAGGATCATGGTTCATAGCCAGCTTGGGCAGATGTGCGACCATTAACCACCAAAAAGCCAGAAGTGAAGTTGAGTGCTAGCCTTGAGGAAAAAAAAACACTCAGAAACAGCATCCAGGTCCTGTTTTCAAATCCCAGCACTGGTGCACAAATATACACACACACAACACACACACACACACACACACACACACACACACACACACACATGCTCCAATAGTTTGAAAGCCACCATGGTTTACTTAAAGGTCAATATATCCTCCCAAGTAGAAGCATATGTTCATGGAAGGAAGGATTTTTGGTTTTGATAAAGGAAAAGAGAGAGGAGGGTGAGAGAGAGAGAGAGACGAAGGGGGGAAGAGAGACACAAAGAGAGAAGAAGAGAGGGAGAGAGAGAGAGAGAGAGAGAGAGAGAGAGAGAGAGAGAGAGAGAGAGAGAGAGAGAGGGAGAGAGAGAGAGAGAGAGAGAGAGAGAGAGAGAGAGAGAGAGGAAGAATTATTCTTTACATTTTTAAGAGAGATGTGTCTCATAGTTCCCTGCCTCACACCAGCTTAAGTATCCCTTGAATTAATAAGTTCTTGGTAAATATTTGCTGACCATTTTCAGGTGACCATGAATCTAATTTCATCTTTATACACATAGAACACAAGAAAAGGTAAATGTCAATGATTTGTTATCTGTGTCATAAAATTTCCATTTTCCCGTGTCCTATTCTACTTTTTAGGATGTAATCTATGCTCTGTAAAGAGCAAGACCGGTTTGTAAGTCATATAGAAGTTGGTGTTCATAAACAACATTCAAAGTCACATTCAATTGGTTTCTTGTGAAATTACTTAATAATGGTTTTTAGTCTGAGAATAAGATTATTTCTTTTCTCTAATTGTTTTAAATCCCAGAATACCCTTATTGTGTCCTACACAGAATATTGACACACTTAAGTGATTCTCTGTATTTTTTAAAAAAAATGAAATTTGTTCTCTCATGAACTTAAAAAGCATCAACACAGCATACAAGCACTGTGAAGTTTTCCACAATATGAGGTAATTCTTAATCTTCTGCAAATCATTTACTGAATACTCAGTGTTCTAAAGGACTGCTAATTATTGATACATTAAGAAGTGTACTGCAATGAAAATATGAAGCACAATAAGCAAAACAAAATTATTTAATAATCACAACACACAGGATGCAGTTTCCTGTCCAGGCTAGACTCCAACCATGATCCTCAAACCTTTGCTTCCTGAATAGCTAGGATGACAGGCTTGAGCCATCAATGCCCATCTGTGTTCATTTTTAATACTAAGGTATTACTGTATTTATCTGAATTCATCTTCTGTTACTATATCATATATTGCATAGGCAAAGCTAAAAGGCTAAATCTTTCAATCTACTCAACTAGAAATTATAAAGTTAAGGTAAATTGCTTTTTAGCTGTTTGCTGATATTTCAGTGACAACATACTCATGTAGTATATGGATATGATTTCTACATATGTCCAATAGTATCTCATCAATGTATTTTTTAGATAAGAGGAAGACAAGAAAAATCACCAATTGATGAATAAAAGTTAATCTAGAAGTGATTATTTTACATGATTTTCTCTTCACTGCTTTTAAAAATGATTTTCATTAGAATATAGCAGTTGAACACATGCATACAATGGATTTTGATCCAACTCATTCCCTCTAACTTTCTCCCTTACTTCCCTTCCCTTTATAATCTTAAGGGATCCTATTAAATACCTTCACCTCAAAAAAGTTGTGTTTCATGCAGAGAGCAGTAGGCCTAAACCAAGCAAGCCATGAAACGCATCACTGAGTTAAAAGTCACTAGAGGGAGATGGGAAGGAATAAGAAGGGGAAACAAAGGAGGAGGCAACAATGCTTGATAAGAAATGTACTCATTATCTTGCCCATGTAATTGTGACTCCTCTGTACAGTATTTTCACAGTAAAAATGTTAAAAAAAAAAAAAGAAGAAGAAAAAAAGTCACTAGATGATGCTTTTAGTCTCAGAGAAAAATGTTTGTTCTTACATTTTCATTTCCAAAGGACTTTTTTCTGTCATTAACGCTTTCATTTTTTAATTGTGGTAAGAAGACACAATAAAACATACCTATTAGAAATTCTAAGGGCAAAATACAGCATCATTAATTACGGTTCCAATTTTGTTGAGTACTACTGAAGACCTCATTTTTCCTGCAAATCAGAATCTTACTAAACATCAACTCTCCACTTCACTGCCATTTCTTTTCAACAGCTGGCATATTGCTGAAGAGAAGAGCAGTTTAATTTGCTGTGTAGATCCTTACATGGTATTCTTACTGTTCATTATCTATCTTAAATCTTGATGGTCACGATTGCCTTTAAAGTTGAAAAATGATCAGAATTAATTAGACTGGCTCGCAACTAGTCTCTCTAGCTTCAAGTAGTCTGCATGGTGACATTAATGTACAACCTCTGGCATTCACTTATTAACACCCTTCCCAGGGGCATAGTAACCTTCACCCATTTATTTCTAATCCAAATTAAATATTGTCCAAGACCACAACATTTTTTTAAAAGAAAACAACAAGCAGTAGCTATAGAAATAACTCTACTAGCCCACATTGTCAGTGAATACATACATCATAATATGCTTATGTTTGAATATACTATATATACTTGGATTTTTTTTGTTCCTGAAGAAAGAAGAAACATATCAGCCAATACACACCAAAGATGTTTTCTCTTCCCCAATCTGCCATTCACGTTATGGAACATTCAATAATGCCATTTGGTAAATTAAATTCACCAATAATTTTATCTGTTCTCTTTTCAAACAGCATATTATTTCTGAACTTGTAGCAGGTTGTCTCAATAATACAGTGTCTTCTACCTTTTTGATAATGGCATGAAATTTGAATGTGTCATGCAGCTAATTTGACAAGGTTACATAATAGCACTGCACTGAGGACCAGGAACAAATGCATTGCAGTTGGTTCTACACAACAGAAATGGATATTTTACCATAATTTAGTTTACATTTTCTGTAAACAAATTAATGAATATTAATGAAAGTTAAAATGTGTACACCAAAGGTGGGAGGTAGTAAAGTGCAATGGTCATACACATTGCTGTGGAGATCAATTGGTCTTGGTTATTTTCCAGCTTTCCAAGGGCTTTTGACATATCAGCCTCCTGAGTAGCTAAGATTATAGGCTTGCAATACAGGTACTGAGTTGCACATTTTATTTTTTATATGAGGGACTATAGATTTTGAAAATAGTTTTAATAAGTGATAAAACTGTACTCATATAAGAAATCAGACAAAATGCAACAAGAGTGTATAAATGAGGACTGTGTAATCCTTCCCACAGAGCTGTCAAGCCAATAGTTGTCAGTTACTGACCATTTAATGTGAGACATTAAGTTCACTTATGAATTATGAACATTGATTCTAGTAACCACCGAAGGAGACTGGAGTAGCATTTATAAAATGAGTTTTATAGGTGGAGATGTACAATTTTCTGTGTTTGCTTGAACTAAGGTGTCTCAGTCCCTGAGCTTAATTCTTAAACTAAGGTCTGAGCCTGACACTTACAAAGTGAATTTAAGATAGGCTTTCTTAAATTAAAAAAATAACATTTCAAATGATTGCAATAATTCCAAATATTCTTTTCCCTTTCCAGGTTTACTGTTTCCCAGTACTTATTCTTAGCTGAGTTCAGTGGCCTAAATAAATTCTACGAAGTACAAAAATTTATCTTCTGAGGAAAGTTAATTAGCAGTTCTACTTCTCTAGGGGCATTGCTTCTTGGAAATGACACTTAAAGTTTTGACTCGGCTACATCATTTAGTATCTGAGTGGGAGAGCAAGCATGCATGCATGTGCATGCGCACACACACACACACACACACACACACACACACACACACACACACACAGAGTCCTTAAACTTTCTAGATGTGCAAGAATACTAAAAAAGTGTTCTGAACCAAATAGTATGATTTTTTAAATGTATTGTTTTGCATTTCTGTTTTGAATTTTAGGAATGAGGAAAAGATTTTTACTTAAGGCAATTTTTCTATATGAAATTTGTCAGGGTATGGCAATTGACAATACCTTTTAAATTTTAAAGTATCTTTTAAGGTATCTCAAGATATACACACAAAATATTTTCTCATTAAAATGAATCTGTAAGTCACCAAAACACACAAAATAAAGTAAAATTGAATAAAGTAAATGGCAGGCAAAGGTAGTCAGCCTAACACAGCTCCATCAGGCTAACACAGCTCCATCATTCCTCCTTCTTGAGGGCCTAATCCCAAACAGCTGGAAGCTTCATTGTGGAAAAAATCTGTGAAGATATTCTCCAATATTATACCTCCTGTCTAGGGTAGGAGGAGCTTACATTAGCTCATTTTCAGACTTGTAATTGCGTGTTAGGTAAGAAATGGCAAAAATGTAAGTTCTTAAAACTTTAAAAATCACTTAATTGTCTAGCATTATGTTGAATATTAATGTATTTTCTTACTTGAAACATTGTGTTTTGTGTGTGTGTGTGTGTTTGTGTGTGTGTGTGTGTGTGTGTGTGTGTGTGTGTGTGTGTGTGTGTGTGTGTGTGTGTCTAGAACTCAAGGCTCGGGCACCATCCCTTTGCTTTTGTTTTGTTCAAGGCTAGCTTTGTACCATTTGAATCACAGCTCCACTTCCAGCTTTTTGGTGGTGCATTGTAAATGAGTCTCAAGGACTTTCCTGCCTAGACTGGTTTCAAGCCATGAGTCTCAGATCTCAGCTTTTTGAATAATTAGGATTATAGATGTGAGCCATTAGACCCCTGCTAAATATAATATATGACTTTTATATATTCTTTTCCTTTCTCTTCCCCTTCTCTCCCTCCCTCCTCTTTTTTTCCTCTTCCTCCCCCTGGTGCTCCTCTTACTCCTCTTCCTCCTCTTTTGTGCATATTAAGTAAGCTTACTGTTAGTTGACCACTTGGGTTCTTAGAAGACAGGTTCTACTAATAAGCTCAGGCTCACCTAGAATTCATAATGCTCCTAACTCTGTCCCCCAATTCTAAGATTATAGGAACCAACCATACATTTATGTTTCTGGGTACATTTCTATTTTTAATTTAATATTTGTTTTTCCAAGAGGAGGAAATGACATCTAAAATGTTAGGAATTCTAGAACATGCTTTAGTTGAGATAAAACTTTTTTTGAGTAATAGGGTAAAGAAGAAAGATGAATTTTGTAGGTTCCTGTGGTGTCAGCAAGTAACATCATGTAGGTTTTCTACTTGTTCCAAAAATCAAGTGATGTCAATATAAACTTGGGAAAACAGTCATCATGGGCAACATGGTGTTTTGTTAGAAAGGATGGAGAGAAATAGAAATGATAAATGGCTCTGTTTGCTGCTGTTGGATTTCAGAGAGATTCTGGGAAATTGAACTTCAGAGACTTGTTCATATAAGACATGAAGACTGCAATAATACACTCTTCATATGATCATGGTGGCAGTAAAAAAAAAAAACAATGATTCCCATTGTTTATTGACCTGTTCTAGGCAATTCAGTACATTTTCAATCACTTCCCTTCCTCATTCCCATATAACAGAGAAGTAGTTACTTGAGAACAATGAGACATTTTCTGTGTAATAAGGTGGAGGAGAAAGATGGCTTTGGTAGTTTCCATGATAGCTGCAAATTAATTGGAACCCTTTTCTCAGCCTTGATATCCTGGAAGGATTCCTGAGCATGACTCCCAGGAGAATTAGGGGATGAATGTGTAACAGCAGCAATTCCTCAGGGAATTAAGGAACACACATATCTGCTCATCCAGAGCAGTGGAATGAAAATATGCTGTCCTCCTAGAACTTCTTCTTCAGAGGAAGGAATTTTGGAAGAAATGTTTGACTTCCCTCTTAGAGTTCAAAAGCTGAAGAATGATTTGAAACAAAGGGAATTGGAGGAGGGAGTGTACCATCTCTGCACTTGTGTGCATAGCTTACTAGTCTGTGTTCACGGATAATTAAAGTGTAGGTATGGAAACAAGGAAAACAACGTTGAACAGTAAGAAAATCAAGACAGTTTTCCAGATGTTATTTGTACAAGGGTAAATAGCTGGAAGTTTTGTCATTCATGATATGTACTACTTATTTCGGTGTTTTATGTTTTATCTTTTTCTTTCTGGTACTGGGCATTTCTGCTCAAAGTAGCTACACAATCACTTGAGTCACATTTCACTTCCTTATTTTCTTTCTGGCTAATTGGAGAAGAGTTTCAAGGTTTCATCATCTGGGGCTGGCTCTGAACCAAGACTCTCAGAACTCCATCTCCTGAGTAGCTAGTTAAGGAGTGAGCCACTAGCACCCGGATCCACTTCTCTTTATACAAGTGTTTTTTTTTTTTAATAAAATTTACAGTGCAAAAAATAAGTTGTGGTGATATTTTAGAATTAAAGAGAAACCGCTCATAGAAGAAAAAAATAATGGTAATAACTCATTTGCTTAGCCAGGGACTAGGGTTTGCAATATTGAGTGCCAACCTGTCTAATTATAAGTCCAATATATTGAGGTTGATGTTATTATTCACCAGTCTTTACATGCAAGGGTATTAGCCATGCTACACCAATTTCTTTAAAGGAGTTACTGGACAATTAAAGTTTGAAGAATTTCTGAAATAAGAGTCCAGAACAACAATAGAATAGTATTGGCACAATCAGATCAGCCAAATTGCAAGGATTCACACTGATACTACGTAAGAGGCAGATTTAGCATTCACCAGAAGGATGACTGCTTTTTCTAAGTTTGAAGGCATGTGCATATAGTTCAATTACAATTGTTTATAAAAGAATACTTTAGAATATTTCCCTTAGAGGACAATTATTTTGAATCCCTTAGAAAAGAACATGTGCATTCAGGCTGGGTACCCAGATTAGTAACAACTGATGTGTCTGAAATGTTTGCACAGGCTCCTTAACCACAGTGAACCTGAATGCTACTTTGATGTCCAAGAACCAAGATATCTGCCATCCTGAGAGGCATTTTCTCAAGGCATCGGTGCCTATGTATTTTTTCAAGCAATTCATGGAGTCCTAGTTACTGTGTTACTGAAGCATTCAAAGTGAATTCTCCAAGAGCATGGTAAGTGGTATAATTAATGAGACATTAGCATTCACACCAGGTTTCATTCTTCTTCCATCTTTTCTTTCTTCATTAGGAAACAGCTCTTTTTTTTATCTAATTGATGTAACTTGTGAATCTTTAATCTATTCATTATAGTCTTTTCTTCTCATCCATAGTCTACCCTCATAAAGTTCCATGTCCTCTAGTCAAGGACCACTTCCTACTGTATAAAGAATGCTCACACAAACACTGGGACCCTGAAGCCCTTAGATTTGCAGTCCTGCCCTGGCTACTCTTAAACACATTTGCCCTGACTGAAAAAAAATGGGTTCCAAGGTATTTTGTTTAGAAATTCAGTACTATGAATATGTTAAGCACCTTTTATTTGCTAGCAGAATACAAGGTCAGCTTAGTTCAAAAGAGAAATGCCTTCATAATAACACAAAAGAATACATTTGAATGACCTCGTAAATGAAACAATAAAAATAAATAAAATGAAATAAGCCTTACTGTAGAAACAAGAGTTCTAATGGGGAAAAAATCAGTAACAACTCAAAAAATTGTATGCGGTAAGGAAGGAGAGTGGAGGGTATTGTTTTCAGAGCATATACAGCTGAAATTAAATGAAATTTAAACATGGGACAGACCAAACTGATTTTGTGTGTGTGTGTGCCTCCTATGTTTATTGTTATTATAATTCGAAGATAGAGACCATCCTGTTATAGAGACCATCATTGCTTATACTCTTTGCACATCCAAGACGACTTTCAAATAGCCTAATAAAAGTACATTCAAATTACCTAAGACAATAAACTCCAATAAAAATTGGCACTATAAATTGGAAAGCAATAGGTAGAAAGCTTGATTTATTGATAAGTGAGGGTATACTATATATATTCTACATATATGGACTGTGCATTATGAGATCACTCTAACATAAAGGAATTGCAGGAGATAACAATAAATTAATGCAGAGATTAAAGGAAAAAAAATATCCCACATCCCACACGTGGGTAAGCTTTGCTTCATAAATTGAATCCATTTATTTTCAAATAATGGGTGTCAGTTGAACAAAATTATACCAGGAATGATTGTTTTCTAAGGAAAGATAGGGTCAATGGTTTGGTAAGATAAATGATCATCTCATAAGTAAAAAAGAAATTACTTCCCATTTTATGATTTTGAAGGGTTCTCATATATCCTATTAGATGTTCCTAAAGTAAAAACATTTTGGGATCTCATATAATGCATATTCATTAGCAAGAATGATTTTTAATATAGTAGCCCAGTGGAAATTCAACAAAAAATAGGTATTTAAAGTGAGCCTTTGGGCGTAAAAATAAATAACATATAATCTCCCTGCTGTAGAATTATATAACTAATAAAGGTTCTAAAACATGAATAATACTTAAAATACATTGTATTATTATGTCATATAAAGTGGGCAATTCTTATCCTGCTTTTATAGACAATTCTGGCCACATTATTGATTTTACTCTTAAAATATGGCTATTTTTAAATTGAAGTGAGGAACTAACAATGCTTCACCAGTTGCCTATATGTGTATATAACCTAAAGTTGGCATTACCAAAGTATGTTGAAACAAATGAACTACACAAGGATTAAAACTAAACCACAATTTTGATTAAACAGTAAGAGTTTTAACAAGTCACTAGAGTGAAGAGACAAAATGGGAAGAGAAAAAATTTTCTATCTGACACAGGATTAACAACCATAAAATAAAAAGAACTCTCAAAAGTAAACTTCTGAAAAACCAAAATCCAATTAAATGGGAAAATGAATTGCACAAAAACTTGAATAAAGTAAAATGGCCAATAAATGAATGTGTTCAACAGCCTTGGCCACAAAAGAAAATTTATTCTCACTGCTATCAGAATGGCCATCATCAAGAGTACAAGCAAGAACAAATACTGTCAAGGATGCAGGGATAAAAAAGTTTTACACGCTTGGTGTGAAGGTTAATTAAGGAAGCCAGTGTGGACATTGGTATGGAAATTCCTCAATAAAGTAAAAATAGAACTACATGTTATCCTGAGATTCTCCTCTTGGCTTGTTTGTTGATAATAGCTTATATATCCTCAAGCAGAAGCTCCAGCAGGAAAATGTCTGAGAGAATCAAGAATAAAGAATTCTAGGTGCAACTTGGTTCTTCCAAGTGTTTAGGGATTCCCCCAACCATGTAATAAATAGTAAATATTTATAATTAAAAGATTCTGCTTCATAGTTACTTGTCTTTGAGGCAAAATGACTTGGCTGTCTCTTTGCTGTTTGCTGTTCTTATGATTTGGTACTTAAGGCTTAGCATTTCTTTTTTTCTTATCTGTTTGCTCCTAAAAACTGTTATTTTTATTTTTAAATTGACACATAACATAGAATATGTCCTTGATTAATGTTCAAGGCAGAGTATGTGTTTTTGTCTCCTCAAAAATTTATTATTTCACTATGACTAAAGTATCAGTAATTCTTCATTCAAAACCAATGCATTGTGTCCAGTCTTAATCTCTTTCATTGTTTTTCAGTAATATGAATATGTCTCTGCCAAGCACACATTTCAGATTTTTTGACCTACTGTTTGTATACATAATTACAGACCATAATTTATGTGTTGATAGTATATAATTAAAATTAATTGCTAATATATAATAACTAGATGTAATAATTATAAAATCATATTCGATCAATTATAAGTAACATATAAATAACTTGGTATACATATTACCTAAGCAAAGTTAAACTTACTTCAAAGCATAATTAATATATATATATATATATATAACAAATATTGGAAGAAGCTGACATAAGCTTAATAGTACAGAACCAATTATAGTTTGAAAAGATACTTTAGAAGAAAGACAGGAAGAAATGAAGGGAAAAGAGAAATAAGTGAAGTAAGGAAGGAATGAAAGAAGAAAGGCAAGAGGCAGGCAGGTAGGCAGGAAGGTGAATAAACAAGAAGTAAAGAAGTAAAAAAGAGGACATTTAGGAATTTTAAATACTAAATTTGTATGCCTTTGCATGCTTATATTTTTCTAGAAAACTAACAAATGATATGGAAATCTCAAGAAATTTAAGTGCAAGACTTGTGAGTACTAATTACATTTTAGTATGTTATCATCTGATCATGATGGACAATTTTTGAAGCTTTAAGTACAGAATTAAACTAAATTTCTGGACCTTGACTTCAAGATTAGGCAATTTTATAAATTTTTCTATATCTCTGCTGAACTTCACCTTGTAATTTTCAGAAACATCCTGTTATTTGTAAGTTCTTAAATGATTGCTTTATTTCCCCACAAGCAAGTTGGCTTAAGAAAGCAAATACTCACAATACAGAGGACATATCATGGAAAGCACAGAGACGGTTGTTAAACTACTCCTCTGTGTTGCCAAATCTTTGAGGTTTTACATTCTAAACCTGTTAGGAAAGAAATAAAGAAATACATTAGCTAAATATGCTATGTATATTAGAATAGTAACTAAATAATAACAACAACAGACCTAAAGTAAATACACATTTTGCAAACTTGAAAATTTTTGTAGGCATTATTTTTACCTGTTTTTCATTCATTTATGATTTTTTTCAATTTTTAGGAAAATATATATACTAAAGGCAATATTAAAAAGGTAAAGTTATACATGGTGATGTACATCAGTAATTCCAGCATTTAGTAGGCTAAGGCAAGAGGATTATGACTTTAAGGCCAGCTTAGGCTATGTAATTAGACCTTGTCTAAAAAATTAGTCAATGTTGTAATCAAAAATCTAAATTACTCATAACATTCAAATACATTTTATGCTGTCTATTTTCATGGTTTTCACTTATAGAAACAAAATTAAGTAAAACAAAGTTACAGAATTGTCTGGACATTTAAAATTATGTGGACACTTAGGAAAATAAAGATTAAATAATTAAATTACTTGCCTAAATATCTATAATTTTATGTTGGTATGTGGCAGTCAATATGCATAATTAGTCCAAATGAAAGCATTTTCAGATTTCCTTGAATTATCTATTCTATAATAAATGATGCTTCGATTTAATATAAAATGAAAAATAAGTACATTGACATTCATCATCACAGATAGGACCAAATTTAAATTAGAAAATAACATAAATTAAAATAGAGAGCAGATCTATTTCCCCTCTAAGACATTACCCCTTAAAACTGTGTTATATGCATCTATTTCCTGCCCAGAATGTGTTTTCTCTCTAGAGCAGACTACATTCAGTCACATGTAGCTGGAAGTTTCCAAATGTATCTGTTATCTGCCCCACATTTAATACACACACACACACACACACACACACACACACACACACACACACACACACACCTACCTTTGTTGCAATTCTATGAACCCCAAACAGCTGAAATTTTTTCATCCTTAAATCAGTAAATTTTAAAGTAATTTTTGGTGAGTTTACACTTAACCTTGGATTATGCTCAGTAGAGAATGAAATTAATTTTCCAACCAATTTAGTAATACCCTCCCATAAATTACACATACATACATACATACACACACTTATTAGTTTTAAACATCGTTGAAAAAATACTGTCTTGGGAAAATAGAAGTGTTATGATGTAAAAATTGCATCTGATTGTTCTCTTTCAAATATACAAAATGATCTAAATATATAACTTTGTTTATGTTTTGTAACATTATCTAGTGTTTTGTAAGGGTGTGAAATTATCATATAGTCAATACCAAAAGGTAGGTTTTGCTTTCCTCATATTTTGAGCTTTTGATAATTCAAAGAACTAACTGATATTTGGAGAATGGAATGGAATGTATGTGGCTGGTGGTTACATCCAGATAACTTCAAAGTGTCTCCTATTACTGATTATAGTTTTCATTTGCACATGGCATCTTGGGTTTTATTCACAAGACTGTTTATGCCTACAGATCTACTTACAGGAGTGTTAAAGCTCCAGATTAGAAAATGAGTGAAATGTTTTGTAGGTAGTAAAATTTCTTTGTTGAAACTATGTCTATCTGTGCTAAGGTCTATAACATGAGCAAATCCTCAAATATGATTCTTTGTATACAAAGTATGTGATATATTGTTTATAATTCCTGACATAAGGATTAAAACATTTACATATAGAGAAAGGAGTAGTAGCTTTAGAAATGCCTAATTAGGGAATGGGAGGTGTGGCTCTAGTTGTAGACCTTGAACAGTTAGCAAAGGAGCAGTACTGAGAGCTGAAGGTGCTGAATTCATGCCCTAGTAGTGGCACAAGAAATAAAGGATGGAAGGAAAGAAGGAAGGAAGGAAGGAAGGAAGGAAGGAAGGAAGGAAGGAAGGAAGGAAGGAAGGAAAAAAGAGAAGAAGAAAAAGAGACAAGTAGAAAAAGTGAGAAAGATAAAGAGACAAAGAAGAAAAAAGAAGAAAGAAAGATGAAGGGAATAAAGGAAGATAGGAAGAAAAGAAGGAGAGGAGGAAGGAAAAGAATGTCTAATTAAGGGATGTTCAGTTCCTTATCTGTAATTCTGATGAGAGAATACTACAGTGATTAATACCATGCCAACACTCAGTACACAGTATTAGGGAAGTATGATCTTTGGCTATGATGCAACATGGATAATGATCCAGAGCAGAGTGACCACTATAAGAACTACAGATTAAAAAAAAAAAGAATATGATGCTGTAATTACCATTTAAAGGATCATTTAAATGATCTGTAGGTGTTAAAGGGAAGACAATATTCAGACCAAAGGCTGTTTTAGTAGTTGAGTTGAAAGAGGATGGTTTTTACATTGCTGGCAGTTGTGATAGCAAATATGTTTAAATTTGATGATATATTTGAATAAAGTATATGATTCTGATTGATTAATTTTATCATTTCATATATGAACCTAAATCTTGAAAGATCATTATAAAATTCCTTTTGTAGCAAAGTTAATTTGAGTAATAGAATCAGGTCTTTTTAATTAAAAGTCTTCAATAAAATTTCTCATTTTAATGAAACAAATATATGTTAAATTTGATTGTCATATATTCTTCTTGGAAAAGAAGGCTCATAAACGTAATCTTTTTCATCAAATAAAATTTTCATTACACTTACAGCAGCATGAGGGGATTTAGTTTAAGGTATAAATCATAATTTACATTCTATGTTTGAGTTATTTTGCCTTGAAGGCTTGAAGAGTTTTTATTTATTTATTGTAAAGGTGATAAAGAGGGGTGTGCAGTTATATAAGTAGGGAAATGAATAGAGTATATTTCTTTGTAAACACTGCTACCCTCTCCCTCATTTCTCCTGCTTACCACTCCCCATGCCCTCCCTATCTTGTAAAATTCATTTCCAACAGTGTCTAGTGGGTATCATTGTTGCATTAGTTCATCCTTTATCCTGCTATTTTTGTGATTCCTTTTCCCTTCCATGGATCAGATAAGCTTATATACAAGAAAAAGGGTACATAAAACTAAAACACAAAGAAAAGCAGAAATAACTGAATACAGGACATAATAAAAGCCTCGTCTTCCAATTCTTGGAATCCATTTTTATACATTTAATTATATATAGTTCTATGTATATATGGTTCTAGCGATTGGGCTATTGTGATCCTGTGCTAAGAATATCATAGATGTAGTCTAATTATTACAAATGAGGGAAATCATGAAACCTATATTTCTTTGGGCCTGGATTTCTTTGTTTACTATTATTTTTTCCAAGTTTCCATTTCTTTATGAATGGGACAATATCATTCTTTCTGATGGGCATACAAATCCATTGTGTATGTATACCACATCTTCTTGATCCATTCTAGAAATCAGGTCTTTTTTTTATTGTGAACATACTGTACAGAGGGGTTACAATTACATGGGCAAGATAATGAGTACATTTCTTATCAAGCATTGAAGCCTCCTCCTTTGTTTACTCTTCACATCCCTTCCCAGCCTCCTCCCGTTCCCCCCACCCAATCCCCCCCCCCCCACCAAAGTTGTAAAGTTTGTTTTCGACATGACAGCTTGTACTTCTTGTTGCAACGGGTCCACCAGTATTCTTAAACGACTTGTTTTTCCCCTTCTCCTCCACAAATTATACCAACATCAAATATAGTGAAAGCAGGGGTTATACTGTGGGGGAGGGACATACAAAGCAACAAAGAGATAATATTATAAATGCGTTAGAAACAAATTCATGAAAGAAAAAAACATTTAAATACATATCTAAGGGTTCATTTTCCTAACATCACATTATCTGACCTTTTCTGCTTGACTCGTACATATACTAGATATTGCAAATAAGGGAAACCATGGGACCTATGTAGAAATCAGGTCTTATGCAGGATAGTTCATTTAATTTGGGTAAAACTGACCATGGGGGGAAAATACAGACACACATCATTTTTACATAATTTTCTTTCAATTACTATCAGACTAGTTGACCAAATATGCTATAAATGATTAATTACAACAAATATCTGACATATAATGCAAAGAACAGGGGAATAGAAAGATGGAACATCAATCATAAAATAAAAAATTATAGCATATCAAATAATCTTGGTAGAAGCATCTTAAATATATTCAAAACTTACTTTCATTAATAAGAACATGCTCATTAGTTTAGTTCAGCAGCTATGTTTAAAGTACACAGAATTTTAGACAAATAATAAGAATTACTATATGGAGTGAAGCAAATAAATTTGCTGCCAAAAGAGATCAAAGGGGCAATTACTATGACTATAGTTTAAATACATTGAAAAAATTATCATAAAGGGGTTACAGTTAGGGGTTATGTAAGTCAGGTCTTGAGTACATTTCTTGTTTAATACAATTTTAAAACTTCAGAATTGCTAGATTGGACTTCAGGATCCTTTTAGATCAATAGAAAATTTCTAAATGTCTACTATGTCACAGAGAGCAGTTTTCTGACACATTTTCTCTGCCCATGAAAGGTTCACAGTATAAGAGTACAGTATAAGGAGAGAAAGAGCGAAGAGGAACTTTGTTCAAAATGTCCAGCTGGGGACACAGATGTAACGGCATTCCATTTTACTTGTCAGGGTTTAATAGAAAATGTGCAGTACAAGGTGAAGGCTGAAGGATAATCAGGCAGTTCTGCATGAACTAAGATAAGCATGGCAGGGATAATACAGTTTGGGAGTAAAAAGTAATCTATAGTGGAACAGAGTGACAGGAAGTGTGAAAGAAGACAGAGGATGTGCAGGAGGCAGGTTGGGTAAGCAGAGGACTGGAAACTGTAAATCTCATGGTCATGAGAAGAGCCTGAAACTCTCTGAATGATAGCAGCTGATGATAAAATAATAAAACAATACTCACTGCATAATGTACTTTAAGGGTATATATTGATGTCTGTATTATAAAGAACAGGTAATTAAGGAATGCATATAAATATATATTCACACACACATATATATATATATACACATTTATACACATGCACACATATGCATGCGTGCAACATATATATTAATATCTATACCTATATATAATAGCTCTATATTTACAGCTACAGTCATATATTCTCATACCCATGAGAATGTCTACAAGGTGACTTTATTCCTATTTATATCTGAGGGTTACATAGAATACAGAGAATGAGGGATTTGAAGTACAAAGTGATCACATGATTTGTCCATGTTTATCCATTTTGTGAGTGATACAGTAGAACAGGAAGCCAGCATGGTTGATTGTAGAGCCCTACTCTGTCCCACTCCCTCACCTAATGTGATCCATACATAGTTCTCTCTCTCATTGTCTCTCTCTGTCTTTGTCTTTGTCTCTCTCATACAAAAAAGAAAAGAAAATCACTTACAATGCAAAAATGTTGGTTTTTCGATTCATATTACCTAAAACATTAAATAATAATCCTGGACCAGGGCTGGAAATGTAGTAGAATGTGGTAGAATGCTTGCCTAACATGCATGAAGCCCTGGGTTCGATTCCTCAGTACCATATAAACTGGAACTGGTGCTGTGGCTCAAATGGTAGAGCTCTAGCCTTAAGCATCAAGAAGCACAGGGACAGTGCCCAGGCCCAAAGTTCAAGCCCAGGATTGCTCCCCGCACCCCCCAAAAAAAGAAAAGAAAAAATCCTGGACCTAGAAGCATAAAGCCAGATCAGGAAGAAAGATTGTGAGACATATTTGGGACTAGATGATTTAAGAGTCATTTTACTTTGTCCATAAGCAGGGAAAGAAAGGACAAAAGGAAGGAAGGGAGGAAGGAAGGGAGGAAGGAAGGAAGGAAGGAAGGAAGGAAGGAAGGAAGGAAGGAAGGAAGGAAGGAAGGAAGGAAGGGAGGGAGGGAGGGAGGGAGGGAGGGAGGGAGGGAGGGAAGGGAAGGGAGGGGGAAAGACAAAAGGGAAGAGAGAGGGGAGAGAAAAAAAGAGGGAGAGAGAGGGAGAAGAAAAGAAGAAAAGAAAAAGAAATGAGACAAATGGAGAAGTCTATGATTTCTACTATCTTCTGTGTTTCTTGTTGATATTCATTTTCGAATCTGATAGTCTCTGGATTCCCTTCCTTTACCTCCTCCTCAGCTGTTTTGGATAATCTCTGCGGACTGCTATGGTGAAAGTGAATGTGTTGCTGCAGAGGCTGGGAAACAGCTGAGTTGGCCTGTTGATGAAGTGTGGTCCTGGATGAGACAGACCTTTCTCTGCTGAATTACTGTACAAGACACTGAGGGCCATTGTCAAGCACCAATGTCTGTAGGATTGAAAATGGAGTTACATTTGGAATACAAGATAGTAAATTGTTGTAAAAATGTTTTAATTGATTGGTTTAAACTCATGCATATTTACTTATTTATTCAGTGAAAACACTTAATATAGCTTTACTGTCTTATGTACCATCTTGTTATAATTCAAGGGGTTCTTCCCAGACATTTGTGGTTGTCTATTCCTGATTAACTCAAGAATAAAATGTGTATTCTTTAGTGCACATACAGAAAATCTTTTACAGAATATATGTTTTTCTAACAAATGTTGGAGAAAACAAATCACAATTGTTTTTGCTTAGATGTTTAGAGAACACAAATCTTGTGCACTAAAGCCAGTGATAAAACTTTGAGATCTAGCAGATTAAGTAGTAAAGTCAAGATTGTTCTCACCATAGGTAGTCATATAATTTCTGTTGTACAAATTCCACTCAATAATGGGTTATAGTTTGCCAAATAATGTTTTGGTTCAAAATGACTATTTTTAACTTGCACTGCTAAGGATTTAAATGAGGTTTGATATGTCTGTGTTTGGGGGGTGGTTTGTAAAAATGAGACCTACTTCACTTAATATAATTTTTTCCAGTTCCTTCCATTTCCTTACCAATGGGGTAGTGTTATTCTTTCTAATGAAAGCATATCACATTTTCTTGATCAATTCATCTACTGAGGGGAATCTGGGTTAGTTCCATAACTTAGCTATGCTAAATAATGCTGCATAAACCTAGTTGTGCTGGTAGCTTTAGTGTGGCCTTGTTTGTGGTCATTTAGGTAAATGCACAGAAGTGGGATTGCTGGGTCATAGGGGAGCTCTATATGGAGTCTTTTGAGGAACCTTCATACTGCTTTCCAAAGTGGTTGAACAAGTTCACACTCCCACCAGCAGTGTAGTAGTGTTCCCTTTTGGCCACATTCCCTCCAGTATCATATTAAGTGAATGAAGCCAGACCCAAAGAAACATAGGTACCATGGTCTCCATTATTTGTAATAATTAGTATACATCTAGGACAATCTTAGCAGATGAACAGAATAGCTCAATAGCTATGAATATATGACCATATAAGATGATGTTAAGTGAAAAGAACGCTAAGACATGGACACAAGAAGTTTTTCTTTGTTGTTGTTGTTTTTAATGTATATGTGATTTCTTTTTCTTCTTGTGTTTTGCCCCCTATGGTTTATCCCCTGTTGTCTCTGTATTCAATTTTGGTACCCTGGGTATTGTATATGTTTATCTGAACTAGGGAAGGAAAGGGGAACAACAAAATGGTGAGACAAAGGAACAGAGAAACTCACAGACAATATGTTGGAAATGATCTGTACAACTTGGGGAGGGGATGGGTAAGGAGGGAGGGAATAAAAGGAGGGGGTAACAAGTTAGACAAGAAATGTAATTGTTACCTAACTTATGTAACTGTAACCCCTCTGTACATTACCCTGACAATAAAATTTAAATTAAAAAATAGAAACTGTCAAAAAAAAGTTGAGATCTAGTAGCTACAGCCAATAACCTGTTATGCATGTCATACTTACATGGTGCTTACATTTCTGATCATACATGTTAGAGCCCTCTCTGGAAAGATCCCAAAATCAGAGATAGGAATTAAATTGCTATAAAATGCTCTTGCAGCAATCATCCTTCACACATAGGGAGAGATGTCTTCTGAGATCAGAGATGGAAGACAGACAAAGGTCAGTTGATAGTTTTCCTTTCTTCCTTTCTTCCTTTCTTTCTTCCTTTCTTTCTTTCTTTCTTCTTTTCTTCCCTCCTTCCTTCCCTCCTTCCTTCCCTCCTTCCTTCCTTCCTTCCTTCCTTCCTTCCTTCCTTCCTTTCTTCTTTCTTTCTTTCTTTCTTTCTTTCTTTCTTTCTTTCTTTCTTTCTTTCTTTCTTTCTTTCTTTCTTTCCCTTTCCTTTCCCCTTCCTTCCTTCCTTCCTTGCTTGTTTGCTTGCTTTCTTTTTTGTCTCTCTCTCTCTTTCCATCTTTCCCTTTTTCTTTGTTCTTTTCCTTTCTCTTTCCCTTTTGCTTTTTCTTTGGACATTTTATTTTTAATCACCTAGTTTTTTGGATGTTTATTCATAAACTAATATGTTGAATTAAAACGCCTTTGTACAACAACTTACAGATAATGAAGGGATACATTAAAATAAAAATAGTGTTTAATGGGGGTAATTGAGACAGGATAAGGAAAATGATTTAGATAAGCTTTTTCTTTTCTTGAAATATCCTATTCTCGTCCTCTAACAAAAGAAAAGAATGAAGGAACATAGAGTAATTTCTGTCTTTCTCTTGGACTCATGAATATTTGTTGTCTTTGGATGGGCTCTCTGGCTTTATCTTTTCTCTTGACCCTACAATTACTTTTGCTAAAAGCTGAAAGTATTAAACATGTTCTCCTGGTGTAAGGCAGAACCTAGAGATGGCCAATGTTGAAAATATTAGGACCTACTGGCTTTTCACCTTTTAATTAGTTTCTCTTCTAGACACTGCTGGCCAATGTCTGTAATCCTGGCTACTCAGAAGGCTAAGATCTCATGATCATGGCTCCAAGTCTTTCTGGGCAAAAAGTTTTTGAGATTCTTTTCTCCACTTAACCATCAAAAAGTTAAAAATAAATACAACATTTAAAAGCTCAGGAATAGCATGCGTTTGCACACACACACACACACACACACACACACACACACACACACACAATCATATACAACATACAAACATTCTAAACCCAAAGCAAAACAAAAAATAACCCACCACCATCACCACCACCGTAACTGAAAAACCAAAAAGAAAAAGAAAACCAAAACCAATAACCTGGTTTTTCAAGCCTTACAAAATAAATTAGTGGCTTATGAAAAACCAGATTGATGGAACATGTTTCCAGCGATGCTGATAAATAGACATGAGGTGGGATTCTGAATCTGTTTATCAAACCATCCTTTTACCTATCACAGATTGCAGATTTTTAGGGAGTAGGATGTACAAAATTATAGTTAGACCAGTTCTAGAGTTTCCAAAGCAGTTGAGAAAAATGGGCAATATAAACTTATTGTGAGGTTTAAGTGGTTTTAAAATACATTACTGAGTATAAATTAAATGACAAACATTTCAATGTATATTTAAATAATTAAATATAAGTATAGATTTTTCATTTAGTTCAAAATATGCTTGGAAATGAATGACAAAAATAATTTTAATAAACAGGAGCTGGGAATGCAGCCCAGGGATAGATCGCATGTTAGTCAGATTGAGGTCTTGGGTTCAAAAAACTGCACGAAAAATACTAAATAAATAAATAAATAATACAATTAACAGCAGTAGATTTTGTTTGCCATTAACAAAATCCACTAATTTCTAGAAAATTTTAAGTATATGTTTTAATATCACTAAATTTGTCTCTTTAATTTTAATAATACATTTATTCCTTTCTAAAATTATATTTCCACTGAAGAAGGATTTTTGAAAATTCAGAATTTCTTATTAAATTCTGTTTCTTGGACAAATAATTTTGTGAGAGAGAATCCATTCCAATTTTAGTTGCAACTTCTGTATTAAGTATAACATTTTGTGTTGACAAATTGACTTTCAAATAAATAACATTACTTTAAAATGTGAAATATGTTGTATTCTTTAGAATGTGGAACAATTTTACCCAAAGGTTTATTCTGAGTGCAAACAAGCACAATGTTTGCATAAAATGTGCTTATCTAGTTTTGAACCATTGCAAAACTTGAATTTCAGCATTTTCATAGTTTAATTAAAACTACCACATTCTACTATCCTTAACCCTTCATGGGAGAGTTTTCCTCAATTATGAACAGGTACTAACTCTACTAAGCAAACACAGAGAAATACTGAATAATTCAAGACTCTTTTTGTTCAAATTCACATTTGAGAAACATTCAGAAAGGAAGAAAACCCACACCTACTAAAATTATTTGGATATACTTCTTTTCTTACCAAACTTTTGGATCCATGCCCTTACTTTTATGCAGGTCCTTAATGCATGGAAGATGTACAGGAAATATGTATATTTAAATGTTAAAATGGGAATAGTAAAATGAAACAGGAAGCCATTATTTATAGAATTTTGTGCAAACAAAACATTTTTATTATTTTTAAATAAAAATGAAAACAAAAGTCAGGGACAAAGAAATAACATAATCTAAAATGTTTTATTCAAGACCTACTAATCTCAATTCTGGGTCCAAACATGGTAGTGGTGTCTCAAAGGGACTCCTACATTCCTCACTATTTACAATAACTCTGTAATATACCCATTTTAGATGCCTCTCAATGGATAAATAGATAAAATAAAATTTGGTCTGTATACATAATGGAATGCAATAAACACTTTACAAAGAAGGAAATTCTAGCTGGGTACCAGTGCTCACACTTGTAATCCTAGCTACTCAGGAGGTTGAGATTTGAGGATGGAGGTTGCAAGGCTCCCCAGGCAGAATAGTCCATGAGACTCTTATCTCCAATAAACTACTCAGAAAAAGATGAAAGTGGTGCTATGACTCAAGTGGTAGAGCTCTGGCTTTGAGCTTAAAGAGTCTCAGAAACAGCACCTATGCCCTGAGGTCAGCTTCAGGAATGGGGAGGGAGGAAATTCTGTGGCTCATGACAACAGGGATAGACTGAGGACATTATGCTCAGTGACATTTTAAAGTGAGTCTAATGGAGAGTAGAAAGGTCGTTAATAGATGGTGAATTAGACAGGAGGACTATGATTTAGTATTCTATTTGTTTTATATAAAACATTATTAGTTATCCTAATTTAAAAGAATAAGTTCTTGAGATATTTTTATTTTCTGATAAAAAAATAATGGTTAAAGATAAAGGTAGGCATCAGTAATATCTTAATCTTAGCTACTCAAGAGGGTGAGATCTGGAATACTGCTATTCAAAGCCAGCCTAGGCAGAATAATTAGCTAGACTCTGACTTGAAAATAACCATCCAAAAGCAGAGCTGGCAGTCTGACTCAAGTGGTAGAGGAGCAACAGTGGCACATGCTGAGCAAGTGTTCAAACCCCAATACTTCCATAAAATGAGAAAGAGAGAGAAGGTGATAAAGAGAGAGAAACAGAAAGAGGGAGAGAAATGTTAACAAAATAAATGAGAACTTTTGTCAATCTCTAGTGTGCTCATTCGTTTATTTTCATTGAAAATGTTATTTCTTTTGTAAAGAAAAAAGTGACTTTTCTTTTTTTCATATTGGATTACAGAGAAGTTGAATCAATTTTCACTGAACCTTAGCATTTTCAAATGAACCAACAATTTCAAGAGGATTTATTGGGATCCCATTGACCTTTCTAGTGTTGACTGCATAAAAATCTCAAGGGCTAGCTTAGAGTTCAATTAAAGATTGCACATAATGTCCAAGGTCATTCCATTCTCCTTCCATTGAATTTTTTAGTGTGTAGTACAAAGTAATTACTCAACCTATGTGCACAGACACTGGGTATTTATTGATGAGCCTCTTTTAGGAAGTTGGCTTTGACAAAAAATGCATCTGTGTTTGTCTCTAAAAGGCAAACACAATATAAAGAAAGACATGTTAAATTCTGAATACTTATAAATTCCTAAGTATCTGGCAAGGAATGGAAAATTCAACGTATATTTAGAGTACATACCTATCCAAGAACATTGTGATATTATTGTACTTTTATTATTTTCGTATCAGTTTAAAGGAGGAACTCCAAGTATTGAAAACTGTTTTCTCTTAAGAGTATTAATAAGATGCTGTTTCTGATACTTTAAACAGGAACCCAAAGGTAAGTATAAAAAAGAGAGAAGAGCCAGGTGCTGGTGGCTCACACCTATAATTCTAGCCACTGAGGATCACAGTTCAAAGTCAGCTCAGGCAGGAAAGTTTGTGAGACCACCAAAAAGCCAGAAGTAGCACTGTGGCTCAAGTGGTAGAGCACTCACCTTGAGCTGAAGAGCCCAGGGACAGTGCCCACAGGCCCAGAGTTCAAACCTCACAACTGATGAGAGAGGGGGGTAGAGAAGAAGAGAGAGTGAGAGAGAAGGGAAGAGAAGGGAAGAGAAGAGAAGAGAAGAGAAGAGAAGAGAAGAGAAGAGAAGAAAAGAGAAGAGAAGTGACCAAAATAGCATACACAGTTTTACTTTTATAAGAATAAGTTTATCTTCTGGTTACAAAATCGAGGAACATATTCCATATGTGCACGAAGCTAAAATTGTTAAGGTGATGTAAGTGAGACACACGGAGAGGCTCTGCTCTCTCCATTCCCTGAATTGTTGTGAGTCATTTTTGATGGTTTGCTTCCTGCAATATGTCTAGAGAACACTTGCAAATTTTATAGAAAACTACATCCTGTGGTAAAATACAAGAAACTCTACATATCTTATCCGTCAATTTAACAAGTATTTACTGAACAACTAGTATGCACAGAGTTCTGATAATGTAGAGATAAAGAAGCACAGACTCATTTTCCAAGGACTTCCAAGGGAGTCAAAGGACTAAGTCAAGGACTTAGGGAGACAAATGTATACAGACATTGGGCTATAGTGCAGTAAAGACTTGCATAAGGATTTTGTTCATTTATTTGCAGACACGCAGTCTGTTTCCCTACCCTGGCTATTATACTGCAATAAACATGGGCTTACAGTTGTCATTGTTTTATGATGAATTCATAACCTGTGAATACATACCTAGGTATGAGATAACTGATGATGAGGTAGTTTTTATTTTCATTTTTCCCAAAACTTGTATATTCTTCCACAATGACTATATGAATTTATGTTACACCAAGAGTGATTAGGTAAATTCCTTTTTTTCTTCCTTTCCTTTATTGTAAAGGCAATGTACGGAGGTGTTACAGTTAAATGTCGGATATTGTGTATATTTCTTTTGAACAGTGCACACCTTCCCTCATTTTCTTCTAGACCCCCCCCTTCCCTCACTAAATTGTAGTTTATTTCCAACATTCTTATCAACTACTGTGAGGACTCCAAAACTTAATCACTGAGGAGAGATAAAATGTAACTTATTGTTCAAAATAATTCTACTTTTGTGTTAGTATGGCTCACAGAGGAACAAGGAGGTGAATATATTAACAGAGATGAAGGATCTTGGTGCAGAGTATGAATGAGAATTGTTAGGACAAGAAAGAATACAAGCCTAGACAACTTGAAGACAGAACACTTTAGGTTTAGTGAAAACATTCCTGAGACCAAAAGGAATTAAGAATGTTTCCAACTATTTCATCACATGCAACTAGATGTAGTTGCCACTTCCTGAGTTCATCTGATTTTATTTTATTTTATTCTTATTTTTTATTGTGAAAATACCATACAGAAGAGTTACAATTACATGGGCAAAATAATGAGTACATTTCTTATCAAGCATTGTTGCCTCCTCCTTCGTTTCCCCTTCCCATCCCTTCCCATCCTTCCCTGCCCCCCTTCTCGATGTTCACTTGATTTTTATTCATAATAAACTTGAGATTTAGGTTAGTCTACAAAGTAGAGCCATTGTGTTGGTAGTTGGATAGGTGATTGGCTAGGTGATTAACAAATTTGCGTCAGAAGTCCAGGCTACGTGGATTTTTAGAAGTCTTTAGGGTTTAGAAAATAAATCAACAAATGCATATATTTCCAGGCATTATGCTTATCTCTTTATTATAAGTATGAACTCATGCTTCAATAGTTCTATGCAATAGTAAAGTTATAATTTTGTTTTATTTAAGCACATTTTATTAACATTATATTGGTTATGTAAGGGGAGTTCATTGTGACATTTTTCATAAAGTATATTCCAGTCATACTCAGCACCTCCCTCACTCTTCCTCATTCTCTTGCTCATCTTACATTTTTTAAAATCTGGTTTCACCGTTCTATTTAAATACGTACATATAAAGTACTTGGAACTGTTCACCTTCCTTTACTTACTTCTTCATCCTATTTGTACCTTCCCTCCCCCCACGAGAGTGTTTTACTTTCCTTTTATTCATTTTAAAAATATATATTACTTGTACAAGGGGTTATCACTATAGTATTTCAGACTTGCGCAGATTGTATTTTAGTTAAATCAACTCATTTATTTTTTTTCTCTTTTTCCCTTCTACCTCTACACCCACTGTTTAATATTTTTCAATGAGTTATCTTCATATATAGATGGAGTATATTTTAATATTTATCCTCTATAACTCTTACTTTTTAACAGAAGCAGAAATTGAGGTAATGGTTAGAGATGGATCACTAAGCCAAGGCTGCACCTATAACAAAGTAATGAAGGCAATATTCAGAACCAGACAGTTGGATACCTGGGCCAGTGCTCTGAGCTACAATGTACAACAAGGAATCTCACAAAATCATCCATTGTTTGTCTGCAAAAAGTCAAGGCAGGCCACCTTTAAGGGCTGCAGAGATGAAAAGCATGGTGAAAGTAAATGCTTCCATTTATGTGAAAAGAAAATTAGAAGTGTATTGTTTCTTAGAAGGCAGATAAATAAAGGGTTTACATTCCTCAAATGCTGCTGATAATTAAACCATTAACAAAAACAGAAGCTTTGCTTGGAATAATCAATTTAACAGTTATTGGTATACTAAACAAGAATAATGATGGCAAATGGTAGAGCAAGACTGACTAGTGTCAGTTGAAGGGAGAGAACAAGTAAGGGAGTCAATCAGGCAGTATAAACATCATTTTAGAGGAATCTGTACAGAGGAGCAGAGAAAGTGTAGGCTAATCAGTGGAAAACAAAAAAAGTGGATAATAATAAACAACAATCATGTGAGCATTAAGTCAAGTATGTCTAAACAATAACTTCCTGCTCAAGATGAGTGTTGGTTGTATAATTTTATTACATGGTAATTCAGGGTTTCTGCACATGGACAGTTAACAGGAGACTCACAGATGATGTAACACTTTTAGTATATACGTAAGAAGTCACTATATCACAGAATGGCTTGGGTGGTCCTGCCTAACAGAACAGCTTGAGCAGGCTAGGGACTAGAAAGGGCATAGATGGCTATTTGAATTGTTTTCTGGAAAAATGGGTCTGCATTTGAAGGAAAAGAACAAGACCTTTATAGCTCCCTCTTGCCTAGAACCATTTTCAGAATATGTTACATAAAAAATAATAATTCCTTTTTTAAATGCCATTTGGGAAGTGCTGAGTTAAGCAATGAAAAAGCTGCTTCTTCACGAAAACCTTTCTCAGAGCTTTTGAGGATATGACAACAGCGTTTCCAAAATTGGTTTAACCTTGGTCTTTTTCACAATGCATGACCACATTTGAGAAAACAGTAGCTTTGAGCAGAAGAACCTACTTTTTTGACTCACAGCTTCAGTAATGTTTGCATATATTTGACTTAGAGTGCACCAGTCTAGTACCCTGGAGTCACAAAGAGGTAGATTTTAGTTTTGACTACTATTGGGTACTCTTGGGGAATTTCTTAACTATTTTGTCTATAAATGTACTCATTTGTAAACACTAGAGTAGCAATATATACTTGTCTCTAAAAGACTCAGACAGATGAAAATGTGTGTAAAGTTCCTGGTACCATTGTACCAGGCTCAAGTTATTACCCTTCCCCTTGTACTCTAGTTATGTTGGAATGCTCTTTGCCTCTGGGTGGAAAAATCTCTGAAAATAGAATTCATTTTATATCAATCACCTTTTGCACAGCCACACATTCCAGAATCTTACACACACACACACACACACACACACACACACACACACACATCATACATGTGGGATTCAATATAGTGTTAAGTTAAATAACCAAAAAATACCGAAACATTGCCATTGTGGCTTTATTCCCTGTATATTAAACAACTGCTAAAATAATGATTTAAAACATAGTGAATCCCTCTGTTCTCAACAGCTTTGAAGTTCTCTCCTTAAGAAAAGTTATGACCATGCTCAGACATCATAAAATCATGAAAAAAGTCACAGTTCAATCCTAGTTTTGGTTTCACAGATCTTTTATATTAAATAGTTGACTCAAAATTTATTAGCTCTCTGCTGTAATTTCTTATACATTTGCAAAAATTGAAGGCACTAGCATTTGCCTCTTCCTCTTGTCTTGGAAATGCTCCATTCAATCACTGTGATTTTACAAGTTGCTATTAATAATGATATTCATCTCTTCTCTGCCAAGAAGATACTTCCAAACCGCATCTGGCTGCCTTAGTAACATGGAAAAAAACAAATGAGACAGTACAACAGTTATCAGAAAACAGTTTCAGAAGGTTCATCACTAAAATGAATCCATAAAGTGGCTTTGTCAATGCATCTATCAATTTAATAAATATTTGGTAAATACCTTCAGTATCTCAAGAACTATGTTAGGTATTGGGAATATACTGCTTTGAAAAATAGATGCCTCCTGACTTCATGTGGAAGATACAAACCTAATAGGAAGATAGATACTGATCAAATAGTTTCAAAATAAATGGGGAAATTCTTATTTCCTCTTCAGAGAAGTGTCTCTTCAAGTGTTTAGCCAACTTATTTATCAGACAGTTGTTTCTTTGAGGATTTGTTGTTGGGGGATTTAATTTTTTTTCTTTTTGCTTATGTGGTGCTGGGGAATCGAACCCAGGGCCTCATGCATGCAAGGGCTCTACCTCTGAGTCACCTTCCCAGCCCAAGGGGGATTTAATTTTTTGAGTTCCAGGTATATTTTACATATGAGACCCTTGTCCGTTGTATGGCTAATGAAGATCTTCTCCCAATCTGTGGGCTTTCTATTGATCTTGCTAGCTATGTCCTTTGCCATGCAGCAGATCTGCAACTTCATGCAATCTCATTTGTCCAACCTTTCTTTGATTTGTTTTGCTTCTAGGTCTCAATTAAGAAAATTTCTGCCTGAGCCAAGGAGACCTAGGGTTTTTTCTATTCCATCCTGTAATGTTTTCATGGTGTCTACTTTGACTTTGAGGTCTTTGATCCATTTGGAGTTGATTCCAGTGCAGGGTGACATATGTGGGTCTAGCATTAGTTTTCTTTTTATTATTATTATTATTTATTTATTTATAGCTGCTGTTGATTCTTTTTTGGTGTTGTTTTACTTTTTTTATTGTGAAAATACTTTACAGAGGGGTTACAATTACATGAGCAAGGTAATGAGTACATTTCTTGTCAAGCATTGTTGCCTCCTCCTTTGTTTCCCCTTCCCATCCCTTCCCATCTCTCTCCCCCCACCACCCCGTCCCGCTCCATGCCAAAGTTGTAAAGTTCGTTTTTCAACATAAGGTCTTGTACATCTCATTGTTGCAATGGGTCCACCTGTATCCTTATTTAAACACTGTTTTTTCTCTTCCCCTCTACAAATGATACCAACATCAAATACAGTGAAAACAGGGGTTATACTGTGGAAGAGGGACATACAAAGCAACAAATAAATCATCTTATAAATACGTTAGAAACAATAGCAAGAAAGAAAAAAACATTTGATTCCTTATCTTCGGGTTCATTTTGCCTAACATCAACTTATCTGACCGTTTCTGCTTGTCTCAGATATATACTAGTTATTGCAAGCAAGGGAAACCATGGGACCTATGTTTCTTTGGGCCTGGCTTACTTCACTTAATATAGTTTTTTCCAAGTCTTTCCATTTCCTAACAAATGTGGTTATGTCATTCTTTCTGATGGAGGCAAAGAATTCCATTGAGTGTGTGTATATATGTATGTATGTATATATATATATATATATATATATATATATATATATATATATATATATGCCACATTTTCTTGATCCATTCATCTACTGAGGGGCATCTGGGTTAGATCCATATCTTAGCTATGGTAAATGCTGCAGTAAACATAGTTGTGCTGGTAGCTTTAGTATGGTCTTGTTTGTGATCATTCGGGCAAATGCCCAAAAGTGGGATTGCTGGGACATAGGGGAGCTCTATGTGGACTTTTTTTTTAATTGTGAAAATACTGTACAGAGGGCTTACAATTACATGGGCAAGATCTAGCATTAGTTTTCAAACTTCTGTGAAGAGGAAATAAGAGTGGCCAATAGACACATGAAGAAATGCTCAACCTGTCTGGCCATAAAAGAAATGCAAATCAAAACAACATTGAGTTTCCACCTCACCCCAGTTAGAATGGCTATAATCAAGAAATCTAATAACAGATGCTGGAGGGGATGTGGCCAGAAGGGAACCCTACTGCATTGTTGGTGGGAGTGTAAACTTTTCAACCACTTTGGATGGTATGGAGGTTCCTCAAAAGACTCCACATAGAGCTCCCCTATGATCCAGCAATCCCACTTTTGGGTATTTACCCAAATGATCACAAACAAGGCCATACTAAGGCTACCAGCACAACTATGTTTATTACATCATTATTTACCATAGCTGAGATATGGAAGCAACCCAGATGCTCCTCAGTAGATGAATGGATCAAAAAATATGATATATATATATATATATATATATATATATATATATATATATATATATATATATAATGGAATTTTATGTCTCAATCAGAAAGAATGACATTGCCCCGTTTATTGGGAAATGGAAAGACTTGGAAAAATTACATTAAGTGAAGTAAGCCAGACCCAAGGAAACATAGGTCCCATGGTTTTCCTTATTTACAATAACTAGTACATGTGTAAGACAAGCAGAAAAAGCCAAAAGCTATGTACATATGACCGTATAAGATGATGGTAAGCAAAATGAACACCAAAATAGGGACACAAATATCTTTTCTTTCTTGCTATTGTTTCTAACGTATTTATAATGTACCCTGTGATTTTTTTTTGGTTCTTTGTATGCTCTTCTCCCACAGTATAACCCCTATTTGATGTCGGTGCCTTGCATCTTGTATATACACTTCTTTAATTTGGGGAGGGGAAAGGAAAAAAAACAAAATGCTTATATAAGGATACAGGATGACCCATTGTAACAATGAGATGTACAAAACACTATGTTGAAAATGAACTTTACAACTTCGGGGGTGGTGAGGGTCGTTGTGGAGGTGGGAAGGAAGGGATGGTAGGGGAAAAACAGAGGAGGAGGTAAAATAATACTCAATAGGAAATGTACTCATTACTTTATCATGAAACTGTATCCCCTCTATACATAATTTTTACAATAAAAAACTACAAAAAAATGAGAAAAAATGAGAAAATGACCTGGAATGAAATCATAGTACTAAATGTTATGAGCAAAATAGGGAAATTTGACCTTATATTTTCTGAAGAATGGAATAAAAACCTAAAGACCTCTATGATGGATTTAGAAAAAGAGAGAAGAATATGCCCAGAATATTCAAGAAGAGGGTCTAACATGACAAAGGTGTCAAAGATGGTTTTGTCATGACACATTTAATTGTGTGAATGAATTTGAGCTGGAATGTAGAGACTAAGCCATTCATCTTTAACAATTCTAAAAAAAATCAAAACCTAAATTTAACATAGCCTTAGAATCTATAGCAAAGATCCAGGTTTTCATTTAAATGAAGCTTTTCAACTACTGTAAACCTGAGATCAATTGTCAACACTGATGATTTTATATTTTTGCTATGAATATATAGCCAGAAATATTATATCTTATTTTGTTCAGTATTGCTGTAATGAGTACACTCAAAATTATAGGGTAAAATCTTATTATAATTATGAGTATTATCATTCCAATATGGCTAGACAGATCAGTTAAACTTCCAGGGGGCATTTGTTCACATGTGTCTAATTTTCTGAGAACTGAGGGCTGTGACATTCATATAGGTACAAAATAAAATAAAATTTGCATTCTAAAATTACATTATGCAGTTTATTCAATATAAGGTAAATGAACTATATTCAAACATTGATTAATTTAGGGATATACCTGGAGAGTGTGTGTGTGCGTGCGTGCGTGCGTGCGTGTGTGTGTGTGTGTGTGTGTGTGTGTGTGTGTGTGTGTATAACATTGATAAGCATGATTATTGATCAAATTGAAGTTTGGAACAATTTTGATTTTGATTCTTTATCATAAACCCCTATCTTCCTAGAGAATAAAGTCTATAGCTTTAAATAAAATATAGCACATAAAGTATGCCAGATAGTCTTTCCAGGATATTCAGCTGCTTTTTTTTCTCAGAGTTCTTTGGAAAAACCAATCCAAAACTATTTTAGCTATTAAAATAAATTGATAGATATAACCTACCTTTCACACTTTTGATGTGATTGAACTTGATTTTTTTGAAAATTTTTTTAGGATTTATTTTTGTGCCAGCACTGGGGTTTTGAACTCAGGAACTCATGCTCTTGCTCAGCATTTTCCATTTACAACTGCTGTTCTATCACTTGAGCTATGCCCCCATTTCCAGCTTTTTGATAGATCATTGGAGGTAAAAGTCTCTTGAGTATATCAGCCCTTTCTGGCTTCAAACCAAGATCCTCAGATTTCAGCTTCCCCAGTTGTTAGGATTATTGGCTTGAGTCATTCATGCCAAATCTTTTTTAAATATAAAAGATCCTAAGTGCTTTAAAAAATATGTGTAAAGACATCTATAGTCCCTAGAATCCATCGTTGTTCCTAGACTTAAGAAAGTCATATTCTCCACTAGATATACATTCATTTGATAAGTACCTTTTCAAAGGTTAAGGCTTAGTTTTGAGAAATGTCATGCTAATACTTAACATTGCTAGACTTAGCCCGTGTAGTAATATAATGACTCATAGAATGTATGTATAAATGTAAATTGTTGTTTAGATTAAATCAGCAATACTTTCATATCTAATAGATTTATTAAAATATTTGAAGGGGACAAAGAGGTTAAATTTCTTTCTTTGGTCCTTGAGAATGGGCAGTCAGAGGTCAAGCAATACATGGTTTTTCAGGAGTAGAATTTAGTTCAGGAATTATAATTGGAGCTATTTGAAAATGGAATAGGAAAAACTGAGGCAAGCACATGTTGCCTGATTCTGAAAGGTTCAAGGTAAAGTCTTATGGTCACTCAAAGATACAACAGAAGGACTGAAACACTGGATGAAATGTAGGGCAAAGTGGCCTGGCATCAATGGTACTATTCTACACTATGTAGAATAGCATTTTGTAAATTAACATAATCAGAGTATGAAAAGAGAAAAAATCCTCAATTCCATTTATGTGTTATTTATATACATCTTTTTCAATATGATTTTTTAGTGTCTTAGCCACAGAGGAGCCAAAAATAATGTATTTATGAAAGAGATAGAGCCTTGGTTTGGAGTTATGCTGCATTCTGAAATATTAATGTATGTGTGGGTCACCTATGCACTCATTCAATATTTTTCGGTCTCCATTTTGGATATTAGTGACATAGTTTTGATCAGGAAGTTGAGGTTTCTGCTCACAGACATCTAGGTTCTGTTCTCAGAAGACAGGTCATAGACACATCAAACAACAAGAAAAAGAAACTTTTCAGAAAGTCATAATGAGGAGAATGAACACTAAGGAAACAAAAGTAGAAGTAAAGATATCAGTTAAAAAGTTACCCTAATATTGTGGCAAAGAAATATTGGAAGAGCTCTTACTTCTAACATTATGGCAGAGCTGGCACACAAAAAATTCTTCACAGTTAATGCAACTAAGGGTATAAACAAAACATGTAAAAGGGCATAAACAAAATATATATAAAAAAGGGAAATACATATGTCAAACATTTAAAGCATTTCTGGAGAGAATTCTAAAACTTAATTAAAATTCATTGAGAGTCCAAAATAAGTTGAAGAAGGTAAATCACATTTTTGAATGTGAAGGCTAGATTGAGCACAAGTATTTAGAATTAAAACTAATTCTAAAATGTCTATACAAAAGGAAGAATAATAGGCAAGGGGTTCTATAAGAAGCATCAGGTGAATAAATTTTCAATGTAAGTCATCAAAAAAAATCAAGCTGTAATTCAAAGAGAATGGCATATGGGATAGGCAAATAACTTATGCATAAAAATATGGCTGAATACAGAAACTTGATTATTTACATTGATACCACTGGTCAAGGGAAAAGAATAAACTACTTAAGGAATGGTGGTGGGATCTGGCTACCTTTTTGAAAGAGAATACAAAAACAATGTCATGAAAGTGAAAAGGGGAAGAACTAAGAAAAATGACAAAGTAATTTATAAAAATCATATGCAAATATGGACATGTCATTATAAAAGCCCATACTGCGAATGATTTAATATATGCAACAAGAATATTGATATATAATAAAATTATTCTACTTTCCATTCATAAAATTAATTTTAAAGACACTAAATATTTAAAAGAGAAAGACCAAATTCTACAGGCTTTCGAGACCAATATAGAAATATCCTTATGCTTCCCAAGTTTGGGAAATTTTCTCTAAAAGAATAGGCAGTAAGTCCATACTCAAAATGAAAATGTTGATAAATTTTATGTCTAAAATTTTTAAATATTAGCAGAAGATATTATAAGAAAGATAACTAAAACAAAGTATATTTGATAAAAATATAATAATGTTGAGAACATGAAATCCCTACAAATACAAATAATCAATAAAAAAGATCTTAAATAACTACATATACATTTCTGTGACTGACTAAAAAAAGGAATAAGAAAAGGTATTGAACTGCATTAGTAATCAGAAATATGCAAAGTTAAAATAACATACAAATACCCTTCCATGCACTTAGATTGGCAAAAATTAAATGTTAGACATAATAAGGAGTATTGTCGAGATAATAGAGGAAAATTAGTATTTATTCACCTAATTTGGGTGGGAACAAGAACAAACACTTAGTAGGCTGGTATAGTGGATTGCATTTGATGATGCAGAATCACTTCCACTCTAGATACATACTTTCAAGAAACTCTAGTGTATATCCAAAAAGGAGTACTACAAGAATATTTATAGCAACATTATTTTTAATTTGCTGTGGCAATAACAAAACATGCAGAACTACTTGGAAGCTGTTCCAATATTTACCCAAATTAGAATCAATACATAAATTGTGAGATTGCCTACTGTTGAGCTGCAAAGTGAATGAAAGACTGCATATAACAATATACACAGCAGTATAAACATGTCTCACAATGACGCTGGAAGAAACAGACTGCAGAATAATCTACACTAAGCAATCATGCTTACAGAAGTTCAACACTAAAACTAAATATTCAGAACAGGTAGGGGAAGGACTAAGTGTTTAAACGTATGTGAAATTTATGATTAAAATATTTCTGAGAGGTGGTAGTGCAGTTTGGTCAGCAAAGACTGGAACCATGTCTGAAAAATGTAAATATTGTATTTCTGAAGTGAATTATTCATTGGGCAATAATTCTTACACCTTAGATACATGTTATATGTGTTTAATTTATAAAATATTACACACACTGTAACAACAAAAATAAAACTGTAATGGGACTATGATTTTAGTAGATTGACTGGAATACAGTGTAAAGATGCATGTTATAGAGATGTAACCACGAAATCCCCCATATATAACTGATATAATTAAAAGTATGTGTTCTAAGGTTTTGAATATAAATCTCTCAAAGGAAGACATACAATTGATGGTCACATATAATTTTTAAAATGCTCAAAAATACTAACCTCTGGGGAAATGAAAATCAGAATTTTGAGATAACACTCCCTCCCAGTGAGAATGACTAGTCCTAAAAAGAAAGCAAAGTAGGAAATTTTGGCACGGATGTAGATGAAGAAAAGAGAATCCAACCACTGTTGGTGGTAATGTAAATTAATGCAGAAATTGTGGAAAACTGTAGGGAAATTCCCCTCATGATAGCACTATTATCTAGTTATCCCACTCCTAGTATTCCCAACAGAAATGAGGAGATACTTAAACTCTTAGATTTATTGCCAAATTATTTCTGATAGCCAGGATACAGAATCAACCTAATCCATCACAAGTGAGTGGATAAAGAACACAGTAAAGTATAATTGTCATAAAAACAGAGAATCCTATAAGCTGAAACAATTTGTGAAAATATATTAAATGAAGTAAGTCAGCACAGAAAGACAAAATAATTACATAATCTCATACGTATATAAAATCTGAAAATGTTGTCTTCCTTGAATCTGAGAATAGGAAAGCCCTTACAAGAGAATAGAGACTGTGAGGGGAGAGAAAATGGGGAGATGCTAACCAATGGATACAATATTGCAGTTTGATTGGAATGATTAACGTCTGGTTTACTATAGCACAAAGTGTATTATAATTAACAATAAAACATCACATATCTCAGTATTATAGAAATAGTAGGAATGCATTCACTATAAATAATAAAGTTTAAAAGTGATACGGGTTATCCAGAGTTGACTATTACCTAACATAAATAAATAAAAATATCACATTGTAACTCATAACATGTACAAATATTATATGACAATCAAAACATAATTCAAAAACACTGTTAGGTACCAATGGTTCAGGTTTGTCATCCTAACTACTAAGGAAGTTGAGATCTGAGGATCACTATTTAAAGCCAGCTCAGGCAGGAAAGTCCATGACAAACTTAACTCTAACTACCAAAGTAAGCCAGAGGTGGAGCTTTAGTTCATATGGTAGTGTGCTAGCCTTGACCAAAAGAAGCTCAAGGACAGTGCATAGGTCCTGAGTTCAAGATCATGACTAGAAAACAGAAAAAATTCAAAAGTGTGAAATGAATAAATCCCTAGGTATTGGCTTGTCAATGCAGGATACATATTGCTATCGATTACTCAAATAGGGGACATGTCAGTGAGAATTCTGATCTGGCAATGCCATTTTTACAAGTGTAACAAACATATTCCAGTAGATGCTGAGTTGAGAGATGGATGTGAGAACTGTGAGATAAGATTGTCTATCAGGAATAACGAAGCAAGTTTATAAATCAAGAGCATATACATTGCTGCTTTTGTTTTCTTTTAGTTCTGCATGTGTGTTTTCACGTGCTTGGGAGAATAAGGGAAGGGCACAGAAATGAAGGGACAAAGGGTGAACAAATGCAGCAATGGTAACTCATTGGACACTATGTGGAAAATGAAATATACAACTTGTAGGTAGAGATAGGAGGCAAAACCTAAGTAAGAGCAAGGGAAAGGATGGCACTGTCCATAAAGAAATGTGCTCTTTACCTGACTTATGTAACTATATCATCTCTGAACATCACTTCTATAGTTACCATAAAAAAATTTAAAAAGAGCATATACATAGTCCCTGTTTATTGACAGGGGAGGCATAGAGATTCCAAGGTACCCAGTACATGAATGAAACAATGGGCAGACTCCTGTACGTATTGTTTATTTTCAATTAAAAAAATCCTAACATTTAACTTGTACATCAGGCACAGGAAAAGATGAATGATTCTAACGCATTTATAAGATTATTTCTTTGTTGCTTTGTATGTCCCTCCCCCACAGTGTAACCCCCCGCTTTCACTATATTTGATGTCAGTATAACATGTGGAGGAGATGGGGACAAACAAGTCGTTTAAGGTTTCAGGTGGACCTGTTGCAACAATGAGAAGTACAAAATGTCATGTCAAAACCAGCTTTACAATGTCGGTGTGGGGGGGGGAGGGGGGTATAATTGGGTGGGGGGAGGGGGGGTAAAATTGGGTGGGGGGAGGGGGGAGGCGGGGAAGGGAAGTGAAGGGTAAACAAAGGAGGAGGCTGCAATGCTTGGTAAGAAATGTATGCATTATCCTGCCCATGTAATTGTAGCCCCTCTGTACAGTATGTTCTCAAATAAAATAAAATACAATTAAAAAAAAAAAGATGAATGATGATGACTAGTTGTGTTTTCACTCTGTCTCCCACTCTCAAAACACTTAATTTTATTTTCACTTTTTCACTTAAAGCAGGCACGTTAAAACTTCTTTTATATGTGATCAAATTCCCAGTCTCATTGGTGTTTTGCTTTGGAGACACTGCTAAGTAAAATAAAGGTTACCTGAGGACAAGCAATGTAATGTCGCCTGAGTGTAATCAATCGGATGGCAAAGAGAGCTATTTATTGGTATGCAAAGAGTGGATATTTCCTGTTCTAGAGAGTATGGAGGAAGATAGCCAACTCCTGAGAAGGATGTGAGATTTAAAACTTACTTCTTGAATTTTTCCATTTGTTGTTTCTATTCCTAACCGTGGATAACACAAACCATGTATTAAGGAGACTACCATAGGCAGCACTGGTTTTTAAACTTGGAATTAGAAGTGACAATTTTGGGAAAAACATAGATTGATAAAGAGAGGGTATAAAGGCAAGACATATGTCTTCAACTATTATAGAATTTTAGCTCTTCATTCTTTCACTAAAGTGCTTTAGGCACTGAAAACTGCACCTTAAATGCTATTGTATTGATTTCATCTCTGCTCTTAAATATAGCTTATTTATCTAGATCTTACTATGCATTAAGCATGTTATTTATAACTACTCATATTTTCTTATGCATGTCTGTTTAGAAGGTGTTTGGTCATTCTTTTGTTTGAGAAACAGAATTTAGCTTTATTGTGAGATCTACTGAGAAATAGATCACAGCAACTAGTACAAATGTACAAATAGTTTTTCAAAGGGAGTAAATAAATAATAAAGTAAAGATTCTTCACAAGAGGATATTGAAAAGATGTTGAATATGACATATTTTGAATAGTTCATTTGTTGTATTTGTATTTAAATTTAACTTTTAAGCAGTTCAAAGTCATAAATACATGTGAATTTGTTTCTTTGGCATTTAACTTCCTGGATTTACTCCACTTCCCCAAGAACAAACTAGTAATATTAATAGATATATTATTGTATATAAAGACAACAAAGACATTTTTGTGTAAATCAATATTATTTTCTCAGATAAGTTTTAGTTGGATCTATTTTTGATTCCCTTCCCATGAATTTTAATTTTCTAAGAGCTCATTCACATTAGCAAGTAGTTTTTCCTAAAATATTCAAATTCAAGTGCAACATTGCTAAGCCAACATATTTCCTATTCTAGCTATTATCATAATGTGTAGTACAGTGCTTAGTCCTTTTGCATAGATTCTGGGAAAAATATTCCATTTCCTTCTACCTTAATAGTTTTGACTGGTTATGTTTCTACAGTAGAAAGAAGATGTAGGATACTAGAGTTTGTTATCTAAAATGTCTTCAGAAAAATTTTGTCTACATACAGTACAAGGCAAATGAGATGACAATCACTGAAAAATTAGTCATGTCATATTCAATGAGATGGTAGGCTCTTCTCATAAAATGACTATCAAGGAATAAAATATTTTTATTATTTAAAGGAAATGTGAACAGAAATATGGGCAATTGAAAGAATTCAATAATTTTGAGAAGAACAAACCAGTAAGGAAAAGTAGAAACTGACTTTATCCTCTACATAAATTCCTGGACAGAATAAAAACTCATTAGCATAGTCGGTATCCTGGCAAAATTGCCATATAGCACCACTAGATACTAAAAAAAAAATGAAATCTGCGAAAATAGAGGTTTGGTTGAAAGAATGAACATGGATCTGTTTTATTTTAATTGTTGATTTTTTTTAAGCCATCTTTAGGAACAGGTACAAGTAAGAAACAATAGAAATCAAACATTAAACCAGTGCTAATACCTGTAATCCTATCTACTCAGGCTTCAGGCTCTGGGACGTGAGGATTGTGGTTTGAAGCCAGCCTAGGGAGGAAAATTTTTCATACTCTTTTTTTTTGCTGTTGTTCTTGGTTGTGGGGCCTGAGCTCTGGGCCTGGGCACTGTCCCTCAGCTCTTCAGCTCAAGGCTAGTGCTCTATCATTTGAGCCACAGCGCCACTTCTGGCTTTTTCTGCTTATGTGGTGCTAAGGAATCGAACCCAGGGCCTCATACATGCAAGGCAAGCATTCTATCACTGAGCCACCCTCCCAGCACACCTCACACTCTTTTTTTTTTTTTTTTTTTTGGTCGGTCGTGAGGCTTGACCTCTGGGCCTGGGCACTGTCGCTCAGTTCTTCAGCTCAAGGCAAGCGCTCTACCACTTAAGCCACAGCAGTACTTCCAGTGTTCTGATGGTTTTTACTGGAGATAAGAGTTTCATGGACTTTTCTGCCCGGGCTGGCTTTGAACCATGATCTTCAGATGTCAGCCTCCTGAGTAGCTAGGATTACAGGCGTGAGCCACTCGTGCCAGGTTCTCTCATACTCTGATCTCCAATTAACCACTAGAAAATTGGAAGTGGTGCTATGACCCAAATTGGTAAACTACTATCCTTGAGCACAAAAGCTCAGAGAGTCCCTGAGTGCAATCCCCATGACTGGAAGAAAAAAAACGTCAAACATTAGGTTGTCCTTTCCTTCCCTTTTCATTCCTTTTCTCTTTCTTTCTCCTTTCCCACCCCTCACCCACCTTTTTTAAAAGTTTTTTATTTTTATTCCATTCAGAGCCTTGTGCTTGGTCCACACCTCCAGTCTGGAATTCTTCTAGTTAATTAGTTAGTTAATTAGTTAATAATTAGAGTCTCTCTAACTATTCTGTTCAAACTGGCTTCAAATCACAATCTTCAAATCTCAGCCTCTTAAGTAACCAGGAGTATAGGCATGAGCCATTGTTTCCCAGATCAAATATTTGTTTTCAACAGAAATTATGTTCTAGTTGCTCTGGCCATTAGAACACAAAAACAGTGAATAGATGAAGTATAGCTTAGAGCAAATATAGAGAATAGTATTCTGTAACCCCATAGTTCCAATCATATTGCTAAATCTTTTAGGAAATAGATTGAAAATAATTCTTTTCAGATCCTGAATAGCTAAGAGTAGAGACAGAATCTAAATATTAATGTGTTCCAATACAATAACTGACTTTGTGATTCATCAATGTGAACGCAATATCTAACAAATCCTATAATATGCAAAGCTTCAATTAGTCTAGTTTCATCTTCAACTACGAATGTATAAATAAGGATCATGAGATATTAGGCTAAATGTCTACTGTGCTAAGATATCGAAGCAAGAACACTGAAAAACACTTAAGAGAGAAAAGTATAATGAGTATTTTAGATTTATAAAAGGAAAGGTAGCTATTAAACAAACCAGAGTAATATGAAACCAAAACAGCCAAAAGCAAGCATTTGAAAAAAATAACCCAAATTAAAATTTTAGTGAAAGTTTAGATGAAGGAAATGGAAATAATCTCCTAGAATGTAGCATAAAAATGGAAGAGGAGTCAAAATGAAACATTAAATAATTGGACTGAATTATGAAGGTTCAATAACATTCAATAAGCATTCTAGAAACAGAGCTCAGAAGAAATATTTTTAACATTGTAAAAAATACAAGAAAATAACTCAGGTCATGATTGCAAATTAACTGAACACAAAATATACCAACTTTATAAAGAAATACAGATTAGTGTCTATCTTGATGAAATGTCAGGAATAACTGACATTCTCTAGGAATAACTTTTAATGGTAAATTATAAAGAGGGTCTGGGACAAAGCACATCAAAGAAACAGTTAAAACGTAGTCTAACCTTTCAAAAGAAGGCACTAGATGTCAAGAGACTAACATTTGAAAGAAAATTAATGCCAATGAGACATTCTACAGCAAAATTATTATTTAAGTGGGACGATAGAATGAGGATAAAATTTGTATCATAAAAATAAGGGTTCCTAAATACATTTTCTTCTGTTTTTCAAAACACCATTATAGAATGCTCTCCATAAATCTGAGTGAGAACTCAGAAAGAAAAGTACTCAGGAAACAGGAATCAAGCCAACACCGGAGCCATGGTGCCAGCATCTCTGGAAGACAGCTGTTCACCATGTTGAGAGAACATTCATCCCCAAATAAAAAATGGTTGAGAGCTCCAAAAGGCAAGTTATCAAAAAAAAGATTATCTGAAAATTCTGATATTAAAAAAATCATAGTAAAATATTTTTGATAGTTTGGTAACCATGAAGAAATTAGCAAACATGTAAGGAAATTAAAGGAACTTAATTTACAAGAAAATTAAAAGAAAAAAGTAAATTACAAATTCCAAGAACAAATTTATGAGAAGAGACTTTAGCTCAGCAATGAGAATCTATATAGCCATCTTGACCTAAAAACCAAGTATCAGATTTTCAGCTATTAGTTTGGGAGTCTAAGTATAATGGAGCTGTGTGTGTATATGGTTGAGGAAAATTGTAAAAGCTTGAATTTCATTTTTGCATAATGTAAAATAAATGTGAATTCTGGGCACCAGTGGCTCACATTTATAATTCTAACTACTCAGGAGGCTGAGATCTGAGGATGGTGGTTCAAAGCCAGCCCCAGCAGGAAAGGTTGTGAGACTCATCTCCAATAAACCACAAGAAAATAGTTGGCACTGTTTTGTTTTCAGAGTTGAGGAACAGTGCCCAGACCCAGAGTTCAAGCTCCACTACAGACAAAAAAAAAAGTGAACATGTCTGAAAAATCACCTCGATATAACAAAACCAGTACAATATTGCATTAATTCTATCAGTATTGTGTTTCTGGGTTATCAACCTAAAAAAGAAAAGCTGAAAAGAAAATTGAAACATTTGTTCACTGGCATTTTTGTGGTATTTACTGAGTTTGAGCATCATGAGTACATAGGCTTGGAAATAATTTTAGCCCTCATAAAATGAGGAAAAGCAACATCAGTGACTGATAATCAAGCATCTTGTACTATGCTCTCTGTGCGAAATATAAATCTCACAAATGTGTTGCAATTTCTGAGTCAAGATCAACAATATTTTCTACTGGTTGCTTTGTGTGGGATATTTGTGTGCTAAATTAATTACTGTCTGGAGCACTTCAAGTGGAACAAATGAAAACTTAAAACAATTTGTGATATGTATATTATAGCCTTTAATTTTATTGTAAGTGAAGCATATGCATGTATATATGTATGTATATGTGCATGGATGTCATTAAAATGAACTGGTAATCATTTGAATTCCTTCGTTACTACTTACAAACAAATATATTGGTTCCAGCAACTCCTTTTTTGAATGAAAAAAAAAAGAGTGAATCACTTCATTGGTTCTGTGCTCACACCGTGAAATGCTAAATATATTCTCCTAATGAGCCTAACTAAAACGAATTTAGGTGAAAACTCCAAAAACATGTGCCTAACTGTCTTTTGGATGAAAAAAAGTCTGTAACTTCTATTCACAAAGTAGCATAAATGAATTCAAAAGCCACTTGAAAGCCCTTGGATAATTTGCAGATTTCCGACAAGACCTTCTATCAAGTGAGTCTGAAGTGCTTGACATTTTGTAAGATATCTTACCCACCCTTGTTAATTTTTCCTTCTTTCCCCCACGCCCCAAAATAGTCTTCCTAGCTTTCCTGAAATCTCAACATCAATTTTAAAAATACCATTTGGTGTTAGAATATGCAAATGTGCTAGCATTCTTTATACGGCATTAGCGCTGGTCCTTGAGAAGTCCTGGAAATTTTGTCTGTTTCAGAATCTCATAGAAACAATATACACAAAAAAACCATGACCCGAGTCAGAGCTCATGTTAGACCACTCGCCCAGTCATTTCATTATTTATAGTAAATAATAGGCTGTGTGAATGGAGCTGCTTCTGTAAGTGTCTTTTATGATGGGTTTCAAGAGGTAAAGGAACAAAGGCTAGACTAACAGCAGACTGCTGCTATAAATGTTTGTTAATACCTACTGCAGCCTATGTAGGAGGAGGAAGACAATTGAATCTCTTTCTTCCTGTATGCAATAAATACACTGGCTTCATTTTTGTTTGTGTTTTCTCAACACATTTTCACTACATAACTCAGGCTGGCCTTAAAATTGCTCTTGACCCCAGGCTGGCCTCCAACTCAAGATTACCTGTCTCTAACCCCAAGTAATGGGATGATAGGCATGACCCATGGTTTGGTAAGTCAATAGACCTAAGGTGACACGAAGTTCAAGGAATCAGCTAGCTGATAGTAATATTCAGCACTGCAAATTTCAAAGTTTTTTTTTCAATTTTTTAAACTATTTTATTGTAAATATGCTGTACAGAGGGGTTACAATTACATGAGTAAGGCAATGAGTACATTTCTGGTCAAGCGTTGTTACCCCCTCCTATGTTTTTCTCCTCCTATCCCTTCCCGTCCCCACCTTCATCACTCTTCCTCAGCTACCTGAAGTTGTAAAGTTCATTTCCAATATAGTGTCTTGTGAGTATTATCATTGCAATGGGTCATCATCCTGTGTCCTTGTTTTAGCATTTTGTTATTCCCCTTCCCCTCCCCAAATTGGATAAATGTATAAACAAGATGCAGGGTACCAAAATCAAGCACAGTGACAACAGGGGATATAGAATAGGAGGAATAACGTACAAAGGGAAGAAAAAAAATCACATAGTACATTAAAAACAACAACAAAGAGATATTTGTTGTTGGTATCTTGGGGTTCATTCACTACATCATCTTATAAGGACATATGTACATAGCTTTTGAGCTTTTCTGATCATCTGATAATATTATCCTAGACATAGATTAATATTGCAAAATGAGGGAAACCATGGGACCTATATTTCTTCAAAGTTTTAATATGTGTTATTCCTTTCCATTACATTTAATTACATATATCTATTACAAGATTAATTTAGCTGATCCTCTTTTTAAAAATACAATGAATAAATTACTAGGAGCTCAGAAAATAAAATTTGTAGATTTCTTAAGTATTAAAAACTTACATTATTGTTTCTAACGCATTTATAAGATTATTTCTTTGTTGCTTTGTATGTCCCTCCCCCACAGTATAACCCCTACTTTCACTCTATTTGATGTCGGTATAATTTGTGGAGGATATGGGGAAAAACAAGTAGTTGAAGGATACAGGTGGACCTGTTGCAACAATGAGAAGTACAAGTTGTCATGTCAAAATGAACTTTACAACTTTGGTGCGGGGGGGGGGGAGGGGGGAGGGGGGAGGATTAGGGGGGCTGGGGGGGAGGCTGGGAAGGGATGTGAAGGGTAAACAAAGGAGGAGGCTGCAATGCTTGATAAGAAATGTACTCATTATGTTGCCCAAGTAATTGTAACCCCTCTGTACAGTATGTTCACAAAAAATTAAAATGAAATTTTTTTAAAAATAAAAAATAAATACTTACATTAAAAGTATGTCAAATTTGTTTCAAAAAGAAAGAAGACCAGTATGTTTATAATTTCAATTAAATTAGTATATTTGTTAAAGTTGTATATTTTTAATTCATGATTTCCACAGGGCAGTATTCCATCATTTTCTGCCAGATGCCAAATATGAAAGGGTAGCTTGTTAATATTCAGATTCAATGCCTTTTCAAGTTGATTTGGCATCAAATCCAGGTCAACAAATTCGCTTCTGGTGCATCCAAGGAGAGCAGGAAGCCTCAATTGCTTCCTCCTTCAAAATTTTCACCATTAGTTTTGAAGTGGGCCTTTAACACAATCAAGTTCTGTTTCTCTCATATATGCAATGTCAAAGTTTTTGGCACTAACATTCCTAAACAAGGGGGAAAATACAATAGATATGCACACACAGAGATAGAGATACACAAGCACGCATAAGTATGAGCTTGATTAAAGCTAAAGTCTACTAAAAGCTAAAGTCTACTGGTGATGACCTGTAGTTAGATGCTTGGTTTGGTGATGAAATCAAATTTTGAGTGATGACGATAATTTTCTTGGAACATATAGTTAAGATAATGAACACATTGCTTGCAAAGCATCTTGTTTTCTAACCTGAATGATCACAATAGGAAATGGACTGAATGAAATAGAAGTCTACATGAAATAGGAGCCATCATGGCTTTCTCCTTTTGCCAGGAAGGAACATCACATATCAGCAGGCTAAATTTGGTTTCAACAAACCAAATCAAGCCAATACACAAACAAACAAATAAAAACCCAACAAATTTTATATGTTTAACTGTGGAAGAGGTTCACATGCAGCAACCAGGCAAATCATATTTCAGGGATAGGGAGGGTATTAAATAAATTTTATATTATAAACAACACAGGTTCCATTTGTCCATTGAGGAGCACCTGCGATGATTCCATAGAGGGCAACTATGAACAAAATACTTTATGTACACATGTGAAAATGGAACAATGAAACTTGTTGAGATTGGTTTAGGAACAGGGGAAGAGAGGAAGGGGAGTGATGGAGGATGTAAGTCTGATCAAGTCCACTCCATTCATATATGGACATGTCAAATAAAATGAAACCCCTTGTACAACTAGTTGTTGCTAATAAAATATAAAAACAAAGAAAAAAACCCTATTGGAAATATTTACTGAGATAATAGAATAATTAGACTTTTAGAATTATTAAGACTGTAGAAAACATTTTAGATAATGGCTTACAATGTTTTCACTAGTAATTATTATTTTATTATTTTAACTTTTTATTATTTTAAATTTTATTATTTTAGCTACAGATGCCAACTATTGAAGGATTTAAGTTTAAAAATATAAACAATATGCCCTATTATTTTGAAATATTGAAACTCAAACTGAAAGACTTTGTATACTTTGGATAATTCCATTACTACCTTTGAGGACTGGGGTTGAGAATGAATGCATTAGTCTCATTCCTTTGCTCCACAGAAGATTGACTGAAGGTTGCTCATAGTAACACTGTTAAGGGACAGGCAACACTGGAGACAGAGCGATCTAAAGGGAGAGTCAGCATAAGAGAGCACGGTGTGGGATACTTTGTTAGTTCTGCTGCATCAAGCTATTTTAGTATTCTATTTCCTCAAATTGTCATCTCAATTCTTGTGTGTGTGTGTGTGTGTGTGTGTGTGTGTGTGTGTGTGTGTGTGTGTGTGTGTTTGTGTGCGCATGTGTGTGAGGGAGAGAGGGGGGGAGGGAGAAGGGGAGTGGTATATGTGTGTCAATGCTGGGGCTTGAACTCAGATCCTGGGCATAATCCCTGAGTTTATCTGCTCAAAGACAGTTCTATAATACTTGAGCCACAGCTCCATTCCCAGGTTTTTTGGCGGTTAATTGGGGATAGGAGTCACATGGACTTTCCTGCCTGGGATGGCTTTGAACGTGATCCTCAGATCTCAGCCTCCTGAGTAGTTAGGATTACAGGTGTGAGCTAATGGTGAGCCACTCTACACTCCTCTCCAGTTCTGACTGTCATGCTGTGAAAAGACTAATTAATGGCTAGATACATGATGTTCTCTAACATGACCTTACTCTTAATGTTTGAACTCACATTGCCTAAAGGCTATCAAACACCACATGCCCACAAGCTTTTAGAAATTCACTTGACATCAATATTTATCACAAGGGCTGCCATCATTCCTTTTTTCAGCTCTTCTTCAAAAGGCAATTGCAAACTCATCTCTCTGAGATATTTCCTGGTTTGCACATATTACTATGTCCAGATGGAAATAATATTCTTTTTTTTGGAAACACACATTCTTTTTTCAGTTTTATTGTGAAGATGTCGTACAGAGGGTTTAGTTGCATGAGTAAGGCGATGAGTGCATTACCTGTGGATCATTGTTACCCCTTCCTTTCTTGTTGCTGTTCCACTACATTCCTTCCCTCAGCTCCCACACTCCTACATCCCCCCACCCCTTGCTGCTTGAAATTGTAAAGTTCGTTTCCAATATACTGTCTGTGGGTATCCTTGTTGCAATGGGTCATCCTGTGTCCTTGTTTCAGTATTTTGTTATTCCCCCTCCCCTCCCCAGATTAGACATATGTGTATACAAGATGCAGGATATCAAAATCATGTACAGTGACAACAGGGGATATGTCATAGGGGAAAGAACATACAAAGGAAACAACAACAACAACAACAAAATAAAATGTCATGGTACATTTAAAACAATAACAATAAAGACAGAACTCTTGTATTCACATCTTGGGGTTCATTTTATTTAGCATCATCTTATATGGTCATTTGTACATGATTTTTGAGTTTTTCAGCTCATCACATAAGATTATTCTATATTTATATATATAGGATAATCTTATATATAATTATATATATATATATATAGTAATTATTGCAAATAAGGGAAACCATGGGACCTAAATTTCTTTGGGACTGGGTAACTTCACTGGGGACTTCTTTCCATTTCCTAACAAATGGGGCGATATCATTCTTTCTGCTGGAAGCATAGAATTCCATTGTGTATATATACCACATTTTCTTGATCCACTCATCTACTGAGGGGCATCTGGGTTTGTTGTATATCTTAGCTATGGTGAATAATGCTGAGGTAAACATAGAAGACTTGGAAAAAAATTATATTAAGTGAAATAAGCCAAGCCCAAGGAAACATAGGTCTCATAGTTTCCCTTATTTGCAATAACTAGTACATGTGTAGTACGAGCAGAAAAGGTCAAAAGCTAAGTACATACAACAATATAAGATGATGGTAAGCGAAATGAATCTCAAGATAGGGACACAAATATCTTTTTTTTCTTGATATTGTTTCTAACGTATTTATAATGTACCCTGTGATTTTTTTGTTTCTTTGTATGTTCCTCCCCCATGGTATAACCCCTGTTTTCACTATATTTGATGTCGGCGCTTTGCATCTTGTATATACACTTCTCTAATATAAAAGGATACAGGTTGACCCATTGTAACAATGAGATGGACAAAACACTATGTTGAAAACCAATTTTACAACTTGGAGGGGGGAGGGAGGGTAGTTGTGGAGGTGGGAGGAAAGGGTGGTAGTGGGAAAACAAAGGAGGAGGCAACAATGCTCAATAGGAAATGTACTCATTACCTTGCTCATGTAACTGTAACCCTTCTGTACAGTATTTTCACAATAAAAATGTACAAAAATGCAAATCAAAACAACATTGAGAGTCCACCTCATCCCAGTTAGAATGTCTATACTCAAGAACTCTAATAACAACAGATGCTGGAGGGGATGTGGGCAGAAGGGAACCCTACTGCATTGTTGGTGGCAGTGTAAATGTGTTCAACCACTCTGGAAGGCAGTATGGAGGTTCCTCAAAAGACTACACATAGAACTCCTCCATGATTCAGCAATCCCACTTTTGAGCATTTACCCAAACAATCACAAACAAGGTCATAAGCTACCAGAAATAATATTCTTTACACCTTCAATACATGTCATAACCTTTGCCTTCTCATTTTCCAAGTGTGTATAATTATCTAGTGAGGCTGAAAGACTCCAATGGGTAGTTTCTACTATGCAATCTCAATGCCTCCTGATGGCAGCTCTAACTTGTGCCTGTCACGTTTTATGTATGGTCTACATACAATTATAATCTTCTCACACTGCTAGAAAGTATGTTCTGATCTAGAATTACTTATAATCAGAGTAATCACAATCTTTATGAAAGCATGTTTGTGTATATTACATAAAATCTCTTTATTAAAATACACAACAGACTGCTTTAGAAAATGCTTCCACCCATGTATTACCAGTTAATTGCATTATTAGCTGAAAACAATGATTTATTAAACTATGAAATACAATTAAGTGCTAGCCATAGGGTGAATTGTGACATTAAATGTACACACTGAGTTTGAGCAAGAAGATGAACATTCCTCTGATTAGTCACTAATTACAACTACATTTGTATTGTCTCTATTTAGATTACTTCATGCTTCCCAAAGAAATGCTTGATATGTCAACAAATGGGAAAGTTATTGAAATAGAATCTAGAAAATATTATACATACACTGATTTCAACAAAGGTACATATATCTCTATAAACAGAGATTTATCAAAATTTTTAGTATTTCCTGCATACTGAGTTTCTCACCCTTGGGACATTTATCTTGTTCTCAGTACTTTGACATTATAAATATTTCTAAATAAATGCCTTTTCTACATATCAATTTCATTAAAATAGCTTTATAAAATACCATTAATAGGAGACAAGAGGTTGAAAGCATGTAATTATTTCTGTCAAACACCGTAGGATTGTGTCTGTCATGGTATCAGCTAATTAAAAAGATAAAAGAAAATTTCTCATGGTGTCTTTTTATTTTAAAGCAGAATAATATTTTGTAATTATTTGCATCTACAGCAGCTTTTCCTTCTTCAGCTTACATTCTTAATTCTTACATTCTTAAGGAATGTAAGAAAAAATGCTACTATCAAACACAAGCTTATTTCTCTCCTCTCCTCACCTTTGCTCCTCTCCTTTCTCCTCTTTCTCCTCTTTCCTTCCCCTTCTCTTTCTCTTTCTTGCTTTGTCTCTTTCTCTTCTCCATCTCTCTTCCTTCCTTTTCTCCCTTTCTTTTTCTCACTTTTCTTTCTTTTTTCTTTTCTTTTTTCCTTCCTTCCTTCCTTCCCTGCATCCTTCCTCTTTTCCTTCCTTCCCCTCCCTCCATTTCTCTTTCCCTCTCTCCTTTTTCTCTTTTTCTCATTTCTATTTCTCTCTCCCTCTCGCTCTCCCCTCTCCCTCTCTTTCTTGTGTTGATACCTAAGCTTGAACTTAGGAGCAATCATTCCTGGTTTACTTTTTAATCAAGGTTGGTACTCTAAACTTGAGCAATATCTCCAGTCTAGTATTTTGATGGTTAGTTGAAAATGAAATTTTGCAGACTTTTCTGCCTTTAGGGGTTTTAAGTGGAAATCATCCAATTCTCAGCCTCCGAGTAGCTAGTACTACAGGCCCTGTTATCATTGTACATTTTATTTTCATAGTTTTCATAATTATTAAGTTGAATTTCTATCGTTCCTTAGCTACTATATATCTAAATATGCAATTTATAATCTATTCCTAAACTGTAAATGCTGAGATTTTTAAAAATGATTTGATCTTCATTTTTTATTTTAAATGAGTTTTAATGATTTGTCTAGTTATGAAAGTCATTTGTTTATATGAATATTATGATTGTTTAAAAAGTTCTCTGATAGTGTTCTATTAAGATTTTGATTAGAATTATTTTAAGCACATAATAAATACCTGCAAACATTTTTTAAATTTTCCTATTCAGAAATCTGTTTACTTCTTCCATGAAGCCAATTATAACTCCTAGTTAGGTAAATTTCAGCTACATATTTTACATTTATTTCTGTACATGGAATAATTTTCCATTATAATTTCAGTAGTTATTACTTGTTACAGGAACTATTTGGAATACAACTTACTTGAATTCAATTTATTTGACTAAAAGTTTCACTGTGTCTTTTCTTCTGTACATGAATGTTTTCTTCCCTTAGCCCATGGACAAAAGATCTTCTTTCAAAGTGGTATAAATAATAATATGGAGACAAAGGAAAGTGGTGTGCGATTTCCAGACACTGATCAACACATATGGTACTCACACAGTGAAATGTTTAATTGAAACCCCTTTATACAGATGCTTAAAGATAATATTAAAAAATGAAAGAAATCAAATCTTGTCAGCAATTAAATTTTTACCAACAATAGCTATTATCACTTCCCCATTAATAACCTGACCTACTGAAATTTAAGATTGGTACCTACCACTATTTAATTTTTATCTGCCTTTTGAAAAGTTACACTGCCAGGCACTGGTAGCTCAAGAGTCCTCAAAATCCTAGCTCCTCAAAATGCTGAGTGAGATCCAAGGGTTGCATTTCAAAGCCCGCACAGGCAAGAAAAACCATGGGACTCTTATCTTCAATACACTACTTAGAAAAAATTGGAAGTGGTGCTGTGGCTCAGTTGGTAGAGCACTAGCTTTGAGCCAAGAGAAATTCAAATTCAGGAACAGTGTCCAGGCTCTGAGTTCAAGCTCCAGGATTGGAACACACACACACACACACACACACACACACACACACACACACACACACACACACACACACACACACACACACACACACACACACACACACACACACACACACACACACACACACACACACAGAGAGAGTGTTATAATACTTCAGTAATCTTACAAAGACATTTCAATTTGAGAATACAATGCATCTTGATTAGTATTGCCCCTTTCCTCATTTCCCCCTATCTCTCCCAACACCACCTATTTCCTTAATTAGCCAAGCTCCATTTTCCACATAGAAACACTGAATATTATGACTGTGTTTGCCTACTCCCATTGACCCTCCTCCACCAATAGCTTTCATGGGCTGCTACTACTTTCAGTGATTCTATGGCCTATTACTTATTTCCAGTTTGTTCTCATGTTGATCAATGTGAAAAAGGATGAAACTGATTGTGATTTTATCAATAATTCCTAAATGTTGAATTAGTTGATTATTTCCTTCATAAAATGTATTTATTAAGCTGTCACAGTAATGCTTCATTGAATTCCTTTATGTTTAAAGAACTTGACAAATTCCTCATGATCTTTCTTCTGGATTCTATTTTTTGGTGATTGTAGTCATATTTTGTAGTTTTTTTACACATTGAGTTGATATGCTACTATGGTGGATGATCTTTATTAACAGTAGCTGAAATATTGTTATTTTTCATATTCTGTTCTTTTCTTTTCTTTCCTTTTGGTCAATTCAACTTACTTCATATCCTCAACTGTGATCTTTCCTGAGGGATTTCCCAATTTATGCAGAAGCTATTAACTCTTTCCAACATGTATTTCCAATAACATAGTTATCTGGATATTGATAAAATGTTGTATTAATTTAAAATAAGACTCATTATATTTGCTCAAAATCACTTTTTTGAAAATCTTTTTCTCAAGTGATTGTAACATGATGTTGTTGACAGCAATATAATAATACTAACAAAGTCATCATTCAGTATCAATTACACACATGATTTTAAGAGCATTTGCATTGACTGTACAAACAAGCATACTAATCCCCATAACAACCCTCTAGGATAATAAGAATTATTATACACCTCATAAGAAAGTGAGACACAAAAAAATTGAGATTAGCTGAGGATGTTATGATAAAGTTAAAAGAGTTGAAGATTTTTTTTTACTCTCACCATTTAGAGTTTTCTATCCTTAATTCTCTGTTTCCAAGATAAAAAGCAGAGTCATCCTTGAGTCATCCCTTCCTTTATGTACCTAAATAATTCACCAACCTGTCATTTAGTCTGCCATATAGTCAATGCCCTTCCCATCACCTCTACTACACACTTTTTTCAGCAATTACCAGCTCCTGAAGTGCAGAAAAAACTTTCCACCTCTAGCACTTTATATTTCTCTGATTTCTACTGTGTAGTCAGGCATGATTCCATCATTTCTTTGTTCAAAATACTTCAATGACTTTCAGTTCCCTATAGGATAAAATTTAAATACCTCAGCAAAAGTTTACAAGTACTGTATCACCTAAAATAGTATTACACTTCTTGATATTCCCCCAACAGTACCTTAAACATATGCCCCAATCAAATTGAGCTAATTATTCTAATCTAAACATACATATTTGTAATTTTGCATATGTATTCATTAATATACATTCTATGAAGAATGAAAATATTAATATATGTATTCATAAACATTAAGATAGAACATCAATGAAATTATAATTTATCTGTATATCTGCTGTCTATCTTTTACCTTGAACATATGTAATACCCACTAAAGGAAGGAAAGAATAAAAGACCTGTAAGTAATTAAAATTTAAGACACAATACTAGGTATTTTTGTTCAGTGTCTCACACAACTAAAAGAGAAAAAGAGTTTAAGACTCAGAGACTGGTCAGATTTTGGAAGAGGGACATGACTCAGCTACTTAGACTCTTCAAAGAGTGGAAGGAGGAAAATGTTGACTACCTCTGAGTAATGCCATATTTAATGTAGTTATGGACATACAGAGTCTACATTTGTAGTTACGTGAGTGAAGTATTTAAAGACTTTCCCATCCCTCAGTTCACTGATTACTGGGGACATTCCATATGAGGAAGCCAGCTTATTGGTCCATAGTTTCAAGAATTTAAATAGATTCTAAATTCACCATCACAATTGGAAGGCTCAAGAACATTTTAAATTAAGAGAACAGTTGCTGCTTTTATATTAATTCATGACTCTTCTGCTTTTATAGTAATTCATGACTCTTAATGGGTTGAAATGGCTACAGATAATAAAGGTGTCTGTATCCAATTAAACTATCCAGCTATAGTTCAATAGGCTACAACTGTCAGGACTAAGATGTGTAGCCCAATCACATACTTGATAGAATCTCTACTTTTATGTTATAATAATTTATATTATATAATCATATATAATAATTTATACTATATAATTATATTGTAATAATTTCGAGTATAATTTCCCTATAGTTTCAACTTCTTATTTAAACCTCAATTTGACTTTTATACTCAATATGCATTTTTAAAAAGTGAACCATATTTTACTTCTAAGAAAAAGATGGTGGCATAAAATTTCTTTGATGAAAGAAGAAAGCTAACTCAATTAGCTCCCTTAATTATTTTTATCCTATGGCTATGTCTTGAGCCAAATATAACAACCACTCAAAAATCAACGTTATATAACATTCAGTCATGCAGCAGTGAACCAAATCATTTAGCCACACAAACATCTGGCAGCTGAAATGACAGCATCTAAATCATCAATGAACTGGGATGAGAAAAATACTTTTTTGTACTAGAACAGTTGCTTGATAAATGTACCCTCCTTTCCTTCACTGTTTCCTTTTGATAGATGGTTAGACTCTGCACTGACTTTGTCTTCATGCCTGTTTCACAGCCAGATGCCATTATCTCACGACAACCATCTATTCTGTTATCTTACAGCTCATAATTGCTAAGTCTTCTCACCGAGAATTTCCTATAAATTGTGTCATTTGCTACATACCCTGACAAACTTTCAAGTGAAGTATTTTAGGCTTATGGTTTTCAACTACAATTTTTTTTAATTTGCATATTTGATAGAAGTTATTTGTAAGCATATCCTTGAGGGGAAATGTTAGGGGGGGAAACGCAAATTCTAACCATTATTAAAATTCAGTATTTTTTCAAGTACATGAATTCATGAAAAAATCTGTAGACTTACATCTCAAGGAGAGTCAGCTATAATTTGGTCATTCACATACTGATCACATCCCATCCCATCAGATGAGGTGAAAGGACCATGTGGCCAATTACTTGGAGAAATGAACAAGTTGCAAGGAATGTGTCACCATTGGCATCCTGCTCACTACACACACACACACACACACACACACACACACACACACACACACACACACACACACACACACACACACACACCTTTACTAAGCATCACTGCACCTGTGGACTTTCTGGAGCTTATTAAGCTTATTAAGAGAGCACTACTTCTATGGTAGGTTCATTTAGAAATGTTTATGTTGGAAACTAGACAATGACTCATCTATCCTATTAGAATACTCTTTTGTGATGATATGACTTATTTGTCTCATATTATAGATAAGTAAACTAAGGCCCATAATATCATTGTAATTTGTTCCAGGCATATTCTATAGGAAAAAAATGCAACCACAGATGTGACACTAGCATTTCTTTTCTTTTTTGCTTTTTGGCAGTATCAGGATTTGAACTTAGATCTGGGGCTTTAAAGGCTTTGTTTTTTTAGATAAAATCTCTCGTCCTTCACTACCACCTCCACTTCCCAGGGACAGCCTCGGACCCCTCTTATTCATACTTCCCCTATGATTAAGGATGTATAGCATCATATCTAGCATATCTGTTGAGATGAAGAACATATAGTTTTGCCTCTATAGCAGTCCTCTTGGAACTATATGTCCAGAACGGCAAGGGTTTACTTGACATGTGTTTGGGACATAGATCAGTGGGTGTGCTGGGAGTCAAAGAAAAGCTACTCAAAGGGACAGCTTTGTGTCAAGCTCTCCTAAAGAGAATGAGAAGATTCTGCTAAGCAGTCCCTTTTCTAATTATTCCACCAGCCATCTCATGCTTTTGTTGTCCTAACCACATCCTCACACATCAGTTACATTCTATCACAACTCACACATCAGTCACCTTTTGCTGGGCATTGTCAATGAGATATGATTAATGCTCAAAGAAAACACATCACTTTCTTTTTTTGGGGGGGGTCCCGTCGTGGGGCCTGAACTCTGGGCCTGGGCGCTGTCCCTCAGCTCTTCAGCTCAAGGCTAGCGCTCTACCCCTTAAGTCACAGCGCCACTTCCGGCTTTTTTCTTTTTGCTGAGGAATTGAACCCAGGGCCTCTGGCATGCAAGGCAAGCGCTCTACTACTGAGCCACCTTCCCAGCCCAAACACATCACTTTCTACATGATTCAGTAAGATGTTTTTTATGCTTCCCATGACTCCAATGCAGCTTCGAGCCTAGCACACAGTAGGTCTCAGCACACAGTTTATGAATAATTGTTGCCCATGACGCTATGGTCCTTTAAGTAAAATATCAGGATAATCACATAAACAATGAATTATAAAAGATGTTTCCTCTCACAGATTGCTAGTATGAGCAAGTATCTTCTCCACTAACGGGTAGTTTTGATTCAACAAAAATGAGATAATTATTATGAAGTAGTTCTGAAGCCTTGGCTTAAATCTTTGTCATTTGGAAGTTAATGTGTCATAAGTATTAAATGGATCCAAATATGTAGTCCTCCTGATAGTTTAATCAAATTGTTTCTGAATTAAACTTTCAAGTCAAGTTTCAGTAAGTTTAAAGTATAACCAGGTGCCGGTGGCTCATACCTATAATTCTGGCTACTCTGATATCTGAGGATAATGGCTCCAACACAGCCTGGGAAGAAAAGTCCATGAGCTTCTTATCTCCAATAAACTACTCGGAAAAAGTCAGAAGTGGTGCTTGTGCTCAAGTGATAGAGCTCTTGTGTTGAGCACAAAGAAGCTCAGGGACAGTGCCCAGGCCCTGAGTCCATGCCCCAAAACCTGCAAAAAAAAAAAACCCCTAATTAAAGAATATTTTTTAATTCTACAAATGTATTCAAAATAAGATGTTCACCACCATGAATATTCATCTTTTTAAAAATGTCCTACTCCCTAACAAATTGACTGAGGTACTTTAAGATACGTTCTTATAGTCAAGATCCTTCCAAATATTGCTCCTCTAAAGATTGTAACTGATGGTGCCTCACCATGCACAAAGATCAATCTAATAATTTTATCATCCCCAACTTTGCAATGCATCATTACATTTAGCTTATCTCACACATCAGTGGGGTAAGTGGTTAATTAAATATCTGCATTTGATAGCCCAGATTTTCAGAAAACATATATATTTTTCATCTTCCATGAACCTAAAGATTTGGGGTTTATTTTGACAGAAAAAAGTCTCAGTCTTTCGCAGCAGAGAATGTTGAGAACATTCCATCAATCTTTTTTCTTTCTATATCATTAGCTCACTCAACAGGAGTTCCAGTCATCATCATTATAACTAGCACTTGCTCTGCTTTCCTCTCCTAGCAGCATCCTCATTTCTAATTTTTTACAAAGGTACAGATGGAGCACAGACCATGGACCAGCTATTTCAACCCCTCTCTTCTCAATATTGCAAATACATGCTTTAACAAAAGGTACTTTGAATGCCATCATAACACTATCAGAACTGTTGCATAGTAAGAAGGTACATTATTATATTAGTTAATTCAGCTACTCCCTGAAAATACAACTGTCTTGAAAATGTAAATAATATCGACAATAAGTCTACCTGAAGAGGGCAGGTAGTTAAAATCTAGAGTGACCCACGTTGTAGAATCAGCCTCAATGATACCATTATAAAATGGACTATTTTTATATACAATAATGGGCAAATTTTAAAATGAGATAAGCATGGTAAGTGCCAATTAGAAATATTTTTGTAGATTTTAAAGTTTAAGAATGTTGGAGACTCAGCTGGGCACTGGTGGCTCACGCCTGTAATCTCAGATACTCAGGAACCTGAGATCTGAGGATCACAGTTCAAAGCCAGCCTGGGCAAGAAAATCTCTGAGACTATTATCTGCAATTAATCACCAGAAAGCCAGAGGTGGTGCTGTGGCTCAAAGTGGTAGAGCACTAATGTTGAGCAGAAAGAGCTCCGAGACATGCTCAAGCCCCAAGTTCAAGCTCTTGGACTGACAAAAAAGAAAAAAAAAAGTGTTGCAGACTCCAGACAGCCCTTCATAAAAATAAAAATCATTTAAATATTAAAGCATTATTTTAAAATTATATTCACATGTTAATGATGTTCAAAGCACTTACCACTTACCATTTCAAAATAATCTTTCACATTTATGCATTGTAAATGTTGTATGTTGTGTAATTAAATTTAAATTGGTCTATAAACATACTGCAAATTTGTTTGGTACATGAAATGAACCTGACAAGACGTTCCTGTGCTGCACAGTATTCTAGGATTGGATACAGAAGTTTATGTTCACAGGAAGGCCCTCCACCAGTGAGTTTGTATTCTTCAGTCTGATATAGAATAGTTTTGATGCGAATCAGAAGTATTTCTTGTGTTTAGATAATTTATGAGAAGAAGATAAGGCACTGTGTTCATCAAATGAGATCTAGCTAAAACATAAATTAGGTTCTTGTTCTATGAAAACGATAGATGATGTGTTTTCTATATCTTTTCAGCATTGACAATGTAATCTATACATGATGGATTATAGAGATACTGAACTATTCAGTGAGTACAGAACATCAGGCTGAGGAAAGAGTTCAATGGTTGAGGATTTTTTTACCATTCGCAGGTTCTGGGTTTAATCCCTCAAAAGCAAACAAGCAAAAATAAAACATAAAAATCCTACAGGAAGTTAAGCAAAATGAACCCCAAGATAGGGACACAAATGTTTTTTTCTTTCTTGCTATTGTTTCTAATGTATTTATAAGGTACCATGTGATTTTTTTTGGTTGCTCTGTATGCCCCTCTCCCACGGTATAACCCCTGTTTTCACTGTGTTTGATGTCAGTCTAATATGGGAAGGGGAAAGGAAAAAACAAAATGTTTAAATAGGGATACAGGTTGACCCATTGTAACAATGAGATGTATGAGATGCTGAAGAACGAACTTTAAAATTTAGGTGGGGGGGGAGTATTGCGGATTAGTTGTGGAGGTGGGAGGGAAGGGATGGTAGGGGAAAAACAAAGGAGGAGGCAACAATGCTTGATAAGAAATGTACTCATTACTTTGCTCATGTAACTGTAACCCCTCTGTACAGTATCTTCACAATAAAAAACTTATTTTAAAAATCCTACAGGACATTGACTTTAATAAACATACACTAACCATGATACCATCAAGGAATATTTTGTTGACTGATTTAGGAAGTGCTTTATGTAAGGTATATTAAGTAGGTAGGTTTCATTAGGTAGCCAATGAAGAGAATACCACGGCTATTCAGGCAGGAAAAGAAGTTTATTTACTGAACTGCTGCCCCTGCCATGCATGGTGGAGAGGCGTGGCTGAAAAGGAAGGGGTGACCCACCCCTGGTCCAGGACTTATCTAGGCCAGGGATGGGAAGAGGTGTGGCCAGGTGGGGGAAGGCATGGCCACATTGGATCTGGTTGTGACCTCAGGGTCTGAGACCCTCCTAAGGTCAGATGGGAGGCATGTGACCAGAGGTGGCCCAGGATGTGACCTAGCAGGAGGGGAAGGTGACTGCTTCCGGGTCTGCCAGTTACTTAGGTAACAGATACTGGGCAGAAACTTAGCTGAGGTATGGAGGTGTCCCTGTGCAGACCTTACACTTTAAAAACAAGATATAAATCACAAAAGAAAATTAGCTTCTTTACTCTATATTCACACTTTGAAAAAAATGAATGGATAACATTTTTTATGCATAGAGGAGATATTGAGGTAAAAGCCAGAAAATTATTCTGTAACTTAAATTTACGACAAGTGCTAAAAATTAGTCACCTGCCAAGGTAGCACCAATCAGAAATATGCTTCAGATGGATGAATAATGTAATGAGATGGACAGTTGCTTTTATAGTCTTAAAAATCTTTTTGAATCCTAAGATTCTTTAATGATTTTTTTCAGATTTCGGGTTAATTTACCTATTATGCTTCTGCAACAGATCATATCCCAGAGTAAAGTCACTGCTCCAAAACAAGATAGTCTTGTTCCACTGCCAAATACACACATGTGCAGACATGCTGCTGGTTGGCCTGATAGTATTCTCTGTTCCTGAAAACCGAGTGAGCATGGATCAAAGTGGCCACAATCCAGAAGATTACTCCAAAGTCAGCCCAGTCAGCAAAGTCTGTAAGATTCTAGCTTTAAAATAACCAGGAGAAGAGAAGGGATTTTATGGCTCAAGCGAACACAAGTCCCTGAGCTCAAACACCAGTTCTAACAAAGGAAAACAAGAATAAGATGAAACAATGAGTGTTAAAAAGAAAAAAAACTGGCATGAAGGAACTCCTGGAGTATTTGGGGAGGACTGCATTCACTGATCTCGTGTACTCTGTGCATAATATTTCATATCCCATTTATCAGAAAACATATTCTATTTCATCCTATTGAGCACTCTTCAAGCTTTTTCCATTACAGATCTCAACTTTCCATGTCTTCTATATATCATTGATTTGTTTTTATTTAAAATTCTTCCAATAGCAGTGAGTTCCATGATTTTTTATTTAAAACATACATGCCATAAGAGTACTCCAATTCACACTCCAATATCACACGTTCTAGGAACAGAGCTAAACTCTATCTTTACATTTCCCAGGCAAATGAGAGCCCTAAGAATCACTTACGTTATACATTTGATTGCTTAATGTTTCATTAGTCATGATGTGAAAAGAGTGGGAAAGTTTTGTATTTGATCAACTTATTTTTGCCATATTTTTCTATTGAAATTTACTGAACAAGGATTACTAATACAGACATCATCTCTGTAAACCAGGCAAAGCATACAAAGAACAGCATAATAAAGAGGTAAAAACTTGGCCAACTTTGTCATTTGTGTCTGCCCAATAACAACGTTACTATTGCTTACCACTGCTAGGTCTCACTACATTAAACATTTATAAATTCATTAGTACTTAAAAACTTTCATTTATATTTTCTTACATTATGCACTTAGCAGCTTTTATTCATTTGAAAAAGTTCCACCACATTAGTCTTCAAAGGGATCTCCAAAGAGTTCAATTACTCCTTCTAACTGTGGCTTTTTCTGTTGTTTTGGAAGACAGCCAGGTTCTCAGTCTTTGCCTTTCCACTCTAAATCTCTTCATCCACTTATTTTAGGGGTTGTGAAAAGAGGTTTTCTTCCCTGACCACCTCAACAGTGAGAGTTCCTTTCTAGCTTTAAAATATTCCAGCTTTTAAAAAAAATGTAGACTGGCATCATTATAATGCGTAGCTTTTACTCAGAGAGGAATTGGGTCCACTGAACAATGAATGTTTGTCTAAAGCAACTATTCACAGAAGGTGCTGCCCTTCTGTAGAATGGGGAAAGTTGTACCTACTGACAAACCAAAGAAGCAGAACAGAACAGGACTATGTCCAGCCCAAGGTGCTTTGCCATTCCAGCTCTGAAACAGGAGCTCAGTTATGGCCCCTCTACTATTGATCTATTATAAAAAAAAAAAACAGACACCAAGACTATCAAACAAGATCAAGGGGAAATCCAGATGATATCACAGAACTTTATAAAAATATTTTTAATTTACAGATTTTTATAAAAATATTTAAAGATGTTTGAGGCTTAATCCATTGAACAGCAGAGATTTATGACTCCCAATTTAACTGCCAGTTTCTGCCAGGTTTAACTTCCCCAAACTCTTCCTCTCTCAATTTGCCCACTCTACTAGGTCAAAGTATGCCTTCTCCAAAGGATATTGAATTAGAAAATTCTGAAGCCTATGAACTTGTTTCTATACATGGAGTAAGAGACTGTGTGACTAACTAAAAACTTTAGGAGCAATGATAACTTAGAATTTTCTGGTGAGCCCAGAATAACCAGATTGTCCTCTGAAAAGTGGGGCTTGTCACTTACAGTGGTCAGAGATATCAATGGCTACAAAAATATGAATGATATACAGTCTTATGCTTTTGTGGCTGGAGGAAATGGCCATAGGCAAAACAAGCAGACATCTTCTAAAAGATAGAAAAGATGATGGGCACCGGTGGGTCGTGTTTGTAATCCTAACTACTCAGGAGGCTGAGGTCTGAGAATCATGGTTCAAAGCCAGATTAAGAAAGAAAGTCTGGGAGACTCTTATCTCCAATAAACTACCAGAAAAAAAAAAATTAAAGCTGTAAGTGGAGCTCTGTCTCAATTGTAGAGTGCTAACCCTGAGCAAAAGAAGCTGAGGGACAGCTCTCAAATCCTGAATTCCAGCTCCAGGACTAGCTTGCATGTGCGCGCGTGCGCACACACACACACACACACACACACACACACACACACACACACACACACACACACACACACACACACACACACACACTCCAAGATGGAAAAGATAATAAAACAGATTTTCCCTGAGAGCTTCCAGGAAGGGCTACAGACCTAAAATCATCTGGAATTTAACCCAGTGGAATTCTTCAGGTACTTCTTAGTTCTAAACTTCTTGTTTTTTAATTTATTTTTTATTGTGAAAATACTGTAGAGAGGGGTTACAATTACATGGGTAAGATAATAAGTACATTTCTTATCAAGCATTGTAGCCTCCTCCTTTGTTTCCCCTTCCCTTCCCTTCCCAGCCTCCACCCCCCACCCCCCCTCCCCCCACACCCAATCCTCCCCCCCCAAAGTTATAAAGTTCCTTTTCTACATTCCACATGACAACTTGTACTTCTTATTGTTGCAAGGGAGCTCACTCATTCCTGTGGGGGCTGGAAGAATGGAGGAAGTTTAGCCTGGAGGGAGGAGTAGGAAGGCCTATTGTTGAGGTAGAACACAAGTTAGCCACTTAAGGGACAAGTAGTTATTGGAAAAACCAGTTCTTGGAAGGTTTTCGGAAAACCCACAATTGAAACTGCAATTATACCCCCTAGCAGCTGCCAGTTAGGCAAAGGGTTGAGAAACACCACCCCAGTTCCTGGATAATGGACAGGTGGGTCAAGTTCCTGTAAAAAGCAGCTGTAGGGTCAAAAATAGTTAAAAAATATATTGTTTCCTAAAAATAAAATTGTTTCCTGCATTCTTATGGTTAGCCTTATGTATCCTAACCAATGATCTGCTTGCTACGTATGATTTAACCAATCCTGTAATCACTAAATTGGAAAACCCCTACCCTTACTGGAAATGATTATACCCCTAACCAATGAGCCTACCCGGAAATTGGCCCGCGAAATGCTGACCAATTGCTGACCAATTATGTAGAAGCCCGTGAACCTTAAACCCCCTCTTATTTGCTGGAAACCATACTGAACCTGTGTTGGGGGCTCACAACTCTGACCTGCTGTGTCGGTGAGGACTGTGAGTCCAGTCTGGAGCTTGCAAATAAATGATTCTTTTGCTGTTTGCACTGGTCATAGTCTCTGGGCATCGCTGGGGGTCTCGAGTTCAAGCCTAACACTATGTCAGATGTAAATGAGAAGTACATTTCCTTTGTGAAACTAAAATCAAAGAGCATATATATGATTAATGTAATTAAGCTCAGGCATGAAGCCAAAGTTTTAATATTTTCAGAATAAGAATGAAGACTTGGGAAATAAACCACTGTTCTTGTTAGCAATTTGTAAGTAATCTCTAGAGGAAACAAGATGTGATTGCAATTCAGCAAATGGAAATTACACAACTTTTACTTCTCTGGTGGGAGAAAAAGAAGATTTTTAAACTATGTTCTAGAAACAGAGGTGGATATCCTACGGGGTAAATATAGCTTAAATATTTTTGATCTCTTCATTTGTGGGATCCCTTTTGCCCCTTCTCTGTTTTTATTATAAAGGTGATGTACAGAGGGATTATAGTTCTGTAAGCTAGGTAATGAGCAGTCTCTTTGCTTTTCCCTGCAGGCCCCACACACAAGTTGTATAGTTCATTTTCTACATAATGTCTTGTGAGTAGCACTGCTGCATTTGTTCATCCTTTGTTCCTCCATTTCTGTGCCTCACCCTAACCACACCCTCACAAAGACCAATAAACAAAAAAGACAAAAAACAGAGCACAAATGACAAAGTAATAATCTCATCTCCATGTTGGAGTTCATTTTGATAAATATAATTTTATATGATCTGAGGCACATAGGCATTGAACCTTTCTGTTCCTCCGCTAAGAGTATTGTCCTTTGGTTTCACTGTGCATTAATACCTAGAATCCCTTCTTTTGTCTGTAACATTTTCTTTTCTGATGAAAAGCAGCAGGAAAATGTGTATTTGTAATTCTTATTCTTGAAGAGGACTGTCTGTATGCATAAGCTTCAGACCATGGCTCTCTCTGCTTAATGAAAAGTGAAGATCAAAGATCTTTACGTAGAAAGTTGGAAATTAGACCCTAATCCATGGTGTCTGTTGTATTGAAAATGGCCTTTGTGAGGTTTAATTTACCATTCTCTTCCTCACACTTGAAATTAGAATCAAGTAGCTGTACAGATTTCTTTTTTAAAAAAAAGGTTCATAATCCCTTGTACTGTAAGGGAAGAAGACAATGAAATAGCATACAAAAACGTGATGTATAAGAACAGAATGATCAGTTTTAGCATATATCTGAGTTTTTTCTCTTTATTTTTCTAAACTCAAGTGGAGTTAAGCATGGTGGAATACAATGCCAGTACTAAAAAATGAGACAGGAGTATAGAAAACCGATGCCAAACATGGCTAAATGGCAATACCCTGTTGGGAGAAGGGGAAGAGGAAGAGAAGAAAAGGGAAAGGAAAAGGGAAGAAGTGGAAGGAAGGAAAGGGGAGAGGTGGGGAAGGAAGAGAAGGGACAGGGAAAGAAGGAGAAGTGAGGAGAGGGGAAGGAAGGGGAGAGAAGAAAGGGAGGGAGAGAAGAGAAGGAGGGAGAGAAGGAAGGAAGGAAAGAATGAATGAAGGAAGGAAGGAAGGAAGGAAGGAAACTAGATGTAAATAATGTAGAAAACAAAAATAAAAGAAAAATTTAAAAATATCTGGGACAGGATCTGAGTGCCCAGCTAACCTGTGCTCACCAGTTTGGAATTCCCTTGTCCTACTTCAATTTGCTGTTGCTCAATTTTTACTCTTGATGTTTTCTAATACTCACTTTTGTCTTAATTTGATTATTGCTAGCTCTTAACACGTTTCCCAGCACTTATAGAAATCATTTTATTCTGAGTTTCTTTGCCTGAGATGTCTTTGTCTCCTACAATGATGGTGATGGACCACTCTGACTGATCTGACTGATCATATCCAATGGAAAATCCATCTTCCCTCCACTGTGGCCCTGCATCCCAGTGCTCACCTCCAGGGAGCCTGATTCATCTCTATCCTTCCACTGTCACCCAATTATTCTGACTCGGCAGTTTGACTTAGCTTATCAAGTGAGATAGCTCTGCTCTGAGATTGTGTTCAGTCTTCACCAATGATAATTACATCAACATAAATACGAAATTGAAACTAGTAATATTTGTAAAACAATGCCATCATATTTGTTTGTGTAAGGGGCTCCTCAGCCCAATACCAGAATATTAAACCACTTATTGAAATTTCATGTGTGTAGTTGTACTAGGAAAATAAAAAAGATTGCTGTGTCTAGCCCAAGAACTTTAATTAATTCTTATTTGTTAGTTGAGAGATTTTGTATAAACACAAATATCAAACAATATAAGAAAGATATCACATATTGAGTTCAATGGCACTGAAGGAAAAAAATGTTCATTTGTATGCTTGATTTTTAGTTTAATTTACCAGGTATGATTGAGCTTTTTAAGAGACAGGGATTTTTTGAATACTTCCCCTGAAACCTAAGCAATTATAAATGTGTCTGCTACAGAATATCTGTCTCACTCAACAAGTGTTAAGTAATTAAATTTAAAACATTCTAAGTAGAATCAAACCAGGTTTAAAGACAATTATTTAGGTCACAGTGTCTTCGTTCAAGGAATCATCATTTTAATTTAGAAGCACATTATGTATAATAGGAAAATCACCAAGATTCAAGACTTTCATTTGTGTACACAAGCAATATTATTTGAACATTGAACATGTAAAAACATGAGTTACAATATTTCTAGTACTTTTGCTCTTCTTACTCTCAGTAATATGTGTGTGTGTGTGTGTGTGTGTGTGTGTGTGTGTGTATGTAGGTAAACACAATTACTATTATTCTTTTAAAATAAAAATGTTACTTTCAAATGTACACACCCAAGTTAATGGTATTAAAATAGATAAACTCAGTGGAGTCTGCACAATGAGACCAAGACTTATCTTAAGATAGGGAAAGGTTCATCAAATTTACAAATAGGAGCAATGTTAATTTTTCAGACATTATTTTGAAGAAACCAATGTCAATTCTCCTTACCATTTAAAAATACATCCCCAGCTTCTCCATATTGTAATCTTAAACAAAAATCTCTTGGATGGAAGAAAGTCAAGTGTCAGAGCAGATCCCCTGGAAACTATTTGACCTAAGTCTCACAAGGTTAAAGTTGTCACTCTGAGAGTATTCTTTTAGACTGTTAGAAGAGAATATGCTACTCAAGAAAGATCAATCATTACTACCAGTTATGATCTTGAACAGCTAATAATCAAAATATTATCTTTCATTTAATAAAAATAAAATAAAAATATAAGAATTGCTTATAAATTTACTTCCATTCTAAATAAAGTATTTTCAGCTTAGAGATTTTATGGTCAGGAAATGCTCAAACAAAATAATACTTATAGTTTCCCAGTGAGAGAGATAAAACAAATAACAAAAGGAGAGGGTGAAAGATGAATGAATATGATTGAATGCTTTATACATATGTGTGAAAATAGAATAATGAAACCTATAAAATTGTTTGAAAGGGAGGTGGGGCAGAAGAAAAAGTAGCAGTAGTAGAAGGGAAGAATTAGACCAAAATACATTATATGAATGCATGGAACACAACAAAACTCCTTTTTACCATTAATATATGCTAGTAAAATAGCAACCTACTAAGCAAATATAACTGCCCTTCATTGAAACTAAAACTTATTTAACAAAACATTATAATTTGCCATCAACCAACTGAATAAAAATTTTACCATGCAATAAAGGGAGACTATGAACTGATATAATATAGGTTTATGAAAAATATACTGTTCATACGTGTTTCATTTTTCTATATCCATAAAAACTTAGGAAAAGACAGTTAAATAACCACATTTATAGTAGCCTGTAGACTGTAAAATGCATTATTTTTGTCGAAAGAAACTGTAATAAGTTACGCCTTAATAATTACCTGCTCCAGGCTTTAATTTCCTTCAGTGTGAAACGGTCATACTAATAGCACTGACCTCACAAAGGTGTTATAAGAAATTGATTTGTTAATTCACCTAAAAATCCAGTGTATTTATATGCCTAAAACAAACTGGCTTATACATTTAAAGACCAAAAAAGTGGAGTTTGAGAACCCATTAAATCTAAGATTTGATTCATCTCTGAAATGAATAATTTCCACAGTAAAAAAAAAATCTCTAATTCTGTTAACTGCAGTGTATGATGTGCATGTGTGCAAAAATGCTGAAAACATGGGGTGATTTTTGTGATTATTATGGGTAAAAAAATATAGGCACTGAGACAGACAAGTATAAAGGATATTCAAGTGAAATCAAATGTAATATAAACCTAATTGTTGAATCTAGGCACTTATCATATATAGCTTTTTAAATTTTTTGTGCTTAAAATTTTAATAAGAAAATGAAAATTTGGAGTGTCTACAACTATAAAGAAACAAGTAACAATCTTTGCATGTATTTAGAAAAAACAGTTATAATTATATGTTATAACTATATAGCAGATGGTTATAATAACAATAACTATGACAGTTATAATAACAAGCATCTAAGCACCTGTGTCTCACACCTCCAATCCTAGTTAATCAGGAAACTGAGATCAGAAGAATGAGGTTTGAAAGCCTGCCAGGGAAGGAAAGACCATGTGACTCTTATTTCTAAACAGTCACCAAAAAAGTCAGAAGTAGAGCTATGGCTTGTGTGGTAGAGTGCTATCCTTGAGCAAAACAGCTCAGGAACAGCACCCAGGGCTTCAGTTCAAATCCCTGGACAGGCACACAAATAAATAAACAGCAATCAGTTATACACATAGTTCCAAACTTCTGTCAGGAATTCCTGGTGGGGTTTCTCCTCTTTGATTTCATATCCACAGTAAGTAGTTGTGATGGTAGCTCTATAGTCAAAACTGTGCTTGTCCTGACTCCTGTTTGGTCATCTACCAGACACTCCAGGAGGCTCTGATGTCTATGGGCACAACTTGGACTCCAGTTCTGACATATTTAACTAAGCTACAGCTTAGGTTGTGTCACATGCAGTTACTGTGGTGTGGTGTTTACTCAGAAGTACAGGTTTGTTTCTACTCAAAAATCACATTCTCTTGAAAAGCAGCACTTTTGAAATGTGTCAGTGATACAATTTGATAACCATATCCCAGAGAAATAGAACATTTGTTACAAATATAAAGCAACAAGAATGGGCTATGTGACTTACCAAAAAAATAGTTGGAATGGTCATTTTATTCCTGTTTTTATCTATATCTATATCTATATATATATACACACACACACACATACACATAAATGCATGCATATATGTATATATACACCTTATACACATATGCATATATACTTAGATACAAATATATATATATATATTCTGGAACTTTTATGACACTATGCAACTGAAAAGAGTTTTTATAAGATGATATTATTTTACATAATCCTTCTGTTCTCCTAAGAAAACAGAATTGTGAAATTTTATGGCAATGAAAACCAAAGAAATAACTCAGTGTGAAATCAGTTAGTCATTTTGAAAATGACTGTAATATAGCCAGAAAAGGATTATGATTTTATTTTAGAAATAAAAAATTGAGATATTTAAACAATAGCATTTTAAACGAGAAGATAAAATGAATCCTAGCAACATCTGGCATGCTGGAGAGGAAGTTCCTAGAGGTTTTAGTGATGTCTTCTCCTGGCTGTCAACTGTTTTTAATGAGTAGAAAATCAAAATAGGTACCTCAACTGTGTAGTCATTTCTTCCTGTGCAGAGATAAAAATAGTAAATATTTAATTCAGACAAAATAAATTGTCATGTTTTGAATTATACAAATCAAAATTTCCATCTGCTGAGTGCTGGTGGATCATGCCTGTAATCCTAAATACTCAAGAAACTGAGAACTGAGGATCTTCTTTCAAAGCCAGCCCAGGCAGAAAAGTTCCAAAGACTCATCTCCAATTCACCACCAAAAATCCAGAAGTAGAGCTGTTGCTCAAGTGGACAAAGCCCAGACATGGGATCAAGCCCTAGGTCTGGTCTGGTACACACATACACACACATACACACACACACACACACACACACACACACACGTGTCACTTACTTTGTATTTTCTATATAAACATTCCAGAAAAAAAGAATATTTTATTGAATAATGTTTTTGTGCAAAGTTCTTCGGTAGCAAGGAGATTTATTAGGATTAGTAGTCTACATGGGGAATGAATAAATGTTTGTCAAAGGAAATATTTTATGTCCTAAATGGTCTCCATAAGCATAGATGAGAGAATTTTGGACCCTGGAGTGATCTTAAAACCATACTTTTATGAATGAGAATATGAATTTCCAACAGTTAAGTGGGCCATCTCTTCAGTCAACCTCCTGGTCACTTGGTTAAATGGCCAAGGTGGTTGATTTGCGTCACTTTCTACCACTTGAAGCTATCAAAGCCTGTGCAGGTTTTCCATTATTTTGCTACCTAGAAGCAAGATGTTGGAAGGAAATCCATACAGAAAATCATTTATTTTAATATAGCTAGAGGTCTATTTACACGTGGGGAATACTAAGTGATTATATTAATTTTGAATTACTTACATGAGTTTTATGCAATTTACATATAGATTACAAATCATATAGTCTATCAAGCACAATAGGGAATAATTAAGAGTGATGCAGTTTCCATCAGCCTGATTTTCTTGGTGTAAAAACACTTAAATAAGAATGTGATAGGTAAAATATGTGTGCCAGGCATTCTTCTGGTTAAAAACTGTCCACAAGAAGTTGGTTGAGATGAAGAAGGCACTGATACTTAAATACATAATATTTACCAAGTTGTGTTTAGTAACATGGATCAGAAGAGAGAACATGGATCCAAGGAAGTCATGCTAGCCACCTACGGGAAAGGACATCAAAAAAAGACCATTTATAATCTCTATGTAACATTATATATACATTATAATTCTCAGGAAAATTTTAAAATTAAAAGCATTTTACTTAAGGTCACAATCTACATGCTTTGTAGGATGCATGTCATCTTTAATGAAAATGAGAGCCAAATAAATTCGAGAAGGAAGGAGAGAAGCAAGTAAAGAAAAAGAAAGGAAGAGTACCGGTTTGAATTTAGTTTCAGAGGTAAGATGTTCTCACATATTTTAACTCCACAATTATAGTGTAAACACTATTTTATTAATAAATCTAACATACAAAGAAAGTATATTGTTTGTTCTATAAGATTTGTACACATTCTTTAATGGTTCTAGATGCTTGGGCTGAGGAAGGTGACACAGACTCAGGCAAGTGTAAGAAAGATAAAATCCCTGTCCTCAGAGAGCTTTAATCCTAACAACCAAGAAAAATAAAGACATTTTTGGATGGTGTGTTGTGACCATAGCAGATCAGGATGGTAGAGTGGACTATGGCAGAGAGGTAGCTTGGATAATTTGATAGGAGATTGGGACAGCCTATGTGAGGAAAATGGAACACCTGGGTTAAGAGATGGTAAGTAGAAGGTGATGTAGGAAGGGAAAGAAACTATCAATGGTCCTCTTACAATGGGGACAAAGTTGTCATGTTCAAGAAATGGAATGAAAGAAATTGAGGAAGAGGATGGATGAGTGCCTAAAATTGATAGGCTTAGTGATGCAAAAAGGTATAGTCACTTTTATAAGGTGATAGGCAGTAATGGACAGTAAATAGCACACATGGACATTACAGTGAAGTATCATCATAGACATACAACGTACACTCTAAAGGTCGCCTTCAGTATCTCATGTCTGTAATTCACATATCCAGCACTAATCAGATTGTTTTCCCTTGTTTCTTATGACATCTATAATTGAATGGTAGTCAGTCCAAATAAATTAACATTTCAAGAATACCAGATGAAAAGGATGGCCAATAGACAAATGAAGAAATGCTCAACCTCCTTAGCCATAAAAGAAATGCAAATCAAAACCACATTGAGATAACACCTCACCCCATTTAGAATGGCTAAAATCAAAAACTCTAATAACAACAGATGCTGCAGGGGATATGGACAGAAGGGAACCTTACGGCATTGTAGGTGGGAGTGTAAACTTGTTCAACCACTTTGGAAAGCAGTATGGATGTTCCTCAAAAGACTGCACATAAAGCTCCCCTATGACCTGGCAATCCCACTTCTGGGCATTTACCCAAATGTTCAGAAACAAGACCACACTAAAGCTACCAGCACAACTATGTTTATTGCAGCATTATTTACTATAGTTAAGATATGGAACCAACCCAGATGCCCCTCAGTAGATGAATGGATCAAGAAAATGTGGTATATATACACAATGGAATTCTATGCCTCCATCAGAAAGAATGACATTGCCCCATTTGTTAGGAATGGAAAGACTTGGAAAAAATTATATTAATTGAAGTAAGCCAAGCCCAAAGAAACATAGGTCCCATGGTTTCCCTTATTTGCAATAACTAGTATATATCTGAGTCAAGCAGAAAAGGTCAGATAAGGTGATGTTAGGGAAATGAACCCTAAGATATGTATTCAAATGTTTTTTTTTCTTTCATGCGATTGTTTCTAATACATTTATAAGATTATTTCTTTGTTGCTTTGTATGTCCCTTCCCCACAGTATAACCCCTGCTTTCACTGTATTTGATGTCGGTATAATTTGTGGAGGGGAAGGGGAAAAACAAGTCGTTTAAATAAGGATACAGGTGGATCTGTTGCAACAATGAGAAGTACAAGTCGTTATGTCGAAAACGAACTCTACAACTTTGGTGGGGGGGGACTAGGTGGGGGGGTGAGGGAGGATGGGAAGGGATGGGAACGGCAAACAAAGAAAGAGGCTAGAATGCTTGATAAGAAATGTACTCATTATCTTGCCCATGTAATTGTAACCCCTCTGTACAGTATTTTCACAATAAAAAATAAATAAAAATTTTAAAAAAAGAATACCAGATGACATGATCTTGTATTTAAAGAATCCCATAGACTCCACTCCCAAATTACTCAAGCTGATTCAAAACTTTGGCAAAGTAGCCGGGTATAAATAAACCCCCCAAAATCAATGGCTTTTCTGTATGCCAACAATGAGAAAAGTGTGGCTGAAAGTAGGAAAGCAACTCCATTTGTAATAGCCCCACAATAAATGAAATACCTAGAAATTAACTTAACCAAAGAAGTGAAGGACCTCTATGATGAAAACTTTAAAAACTTGAAAAAGGAAATCAAAATAGAACTTAGAAAGTGGCAAAAATCCCATGATCCTGGATTGGAAAGATTAACATCTTGAAAATGGCAATACTTCCCAAGGCTATCTACAAATTCAATGTGATACCCATCAAAATTCCAACCTCATTCTTCAAGGAAATAGAAGTGGCAATCCAAAAATTCATATGGAACAATAAAAGACCCTGAATAACAAAAACGATCTGCAACAGAAAGAACACTGCAGGAGTAATATTAATACCAAATTTCAAACTCGACTATAAAGCCATAGTAATCAAAACAGCTTGGTACTGGCACAAGAACACACCTCAGGACCAATGGAATAGAATTGAAAACCCAGAAATGAACCTACAGACCTATAGCCATCTAATCTTCGATAAGGGAGCTAAAAAAATAGAATGGAAGAAAGACAGCCTCTTCAGTAAATGGCAAAATTGGTTAACTACTTGTAGAAAACTAAAGCTAGATCCTAATATATCACCCTGTACCAGTATCAACTCCAAATGGATCAAAGACCTTGGAGTCAAAGCAGACACTCTGAATACATTACAGGATGGAATAGGAGAAACCCTAGGTCTTGTTCGCACAGGACGAAATTTTCTTAATAGAGACCCAGAAACACAACAAATCAAAGAAAGGTTGGACAAATGGGATTGCATGAAATTGCAGAACTTCTGCATGCCAAAGGACATAGCTAGTAAGATCAACAGAAAGCCACGGATTGGGAGATCTTCACTAACCATACAACAGACAAGGCTCTCATATCTAAAATATACCTGGAACTAAAAAAAAAATCCTCCAACAACAAATATTCAAAGAAACAACTGCCCAATAAATAAGTGGCTATACTTAAAGAGAAACTTCTCTGAAGAGGAAAGGAGGATGGCCAATAGACACATGAAGAAATGCTCAACCTCCTTGGCCATAAAAGAAATGCAACTCAAAACAACATTAAGATACCAGCTCACCCCATTTAGAATGGCTAAAATCAAGAACTCTAATAACAACAGATGCTGAAGGGGATGTGGACAGGAGGGAACCTTACGGCATTGTTGGTGGAAGTGTAAACTTGTTCAACCACTTTGGAAAGCAGTATGGATGTTCCTCAAAAGACTCACATAGAGCTCCCCTATGACCTGGCAATCCCACTTCTGGGCATTTACCCAAATGTTCAGAAACAAGACCACACTAAAGCTACCAGCACAACTATGTTTATTGCAGCATTATTTACTATAGTTAAGATATGGAACCAACCCAGATGCCCCTCAGTAGATGAATGGATCAAGAAAATGTGGTATATATACACAATGGAATTCTATGCCTCCATCAGAAAGAATGACATTGCCCCATTTGTTAGGAAATGGAAAGGCTTGGAAAAAATTATATTAAGTGAAGTAAGCCAAGCCCAAAGAAATATAGGTCCCATGGTTTCCCTTATTTGCAATATCTAACATATGTCTGAGTCAAGCAGAAAAAGGTCTGATAAGGTGATGTTAGGGAAATGAACCCTAAGATATGTATTCAAATGTTTTTTTTTTCTTTCATGTGATTGTTTCTAACACATTTATAAGATCATCGCTTTGTCGCTTTGTATGTCCCTTCCCCACAGTATAACCCCTGCTTTCACTGTATTTGATGTTGATATAATTTGTGGAGGGGTAGGGGAAAAACAAATCATTTAAATAGGGATACAGGTGGACCCATTGCAACAATGAGATGTACAAGTTGTTATGTTGAAAAAGAAATTTACAACTTTGGTGTGGGGGGTTGGGGGGAAAGATGGGGGGAGGATAGGAAGGGATGGGAAGGGGAAACAAAGGAGGAGGCTACAATGCTTGATTAGAAATGTACTCATTATCTTGCCCATGTAATTGTAACCCCTCTGTACAGTATTTTCACACACAAAAAAGAATACCTACTAGAGTAGGTATCAAAGAATATCTACTTTGTGTTCTGAATGAGAATGTTGCAAATTAGAAAGCCATGATTTGTTCATAAGAAATCATACAATGTAGAAGGAAAGGCAGACATGCTACAATAATGTTGAGTCATATGTTAAATATTAACACTGTTACTGGAAGAAAATTAGTTACACTTGGCTAGTGTTTGCAGGAGTTTCCTAGAAAAGGTAGCACATATCTCTGGGTTAACTAACCAGGAAAGAAACTATATTCCATGTAGAAGGAAATCACAAGCCAAAGATAGTCTTTTTTTTTTTTTTAATACAGATGGTGCCAAATTCTTTCAAGCCTGTACATCTAACGCTTGAAGTATGAACTGGTCCCTAGTGAGAAATAAGATTTGGGACATAAACCAGAAACAGAGCAAAAAAAGTTTTAAAGACATTTCTAGATGTTCAAACACTATTCTGAGGTCAATTAAAAGCCATTGATGGATACTGAAGAATTGATTGTATCCAGTCACAATTATATTTTAACTCAATTTCTGGCAGGTGGTAGGAATCCTCCAGCTACTATTTTGGTAGAGAATATTTCTTCAGCTATGCCAAACCTCTTTGAAATTCTTTAAATACTTAAATTCTTAAATATTATATGCTTAAATTGTTTTAATAGCTTAAAATGATTAAATTCTTTAATCATGTTGGAACAGTTTTAGAAGGGAGTTACCTAAAATTTTCTGTGATATTTCAACAATTTTGTCAAATTTATTTCATACTCTAAATACACAATGGCAAAATGGAAGAATAGAAAATTGGCTTGGGGTTTGTCTTGTCAGCCAGATATTCTGATAACTAAAGCATGATATATAGTTTTGTATCTAGCATTGTTCTTGTCTTCCATTCAATATTTGCATGAATTCATTTGGCAGGGATATGACAGGGATCCTCAGCGATTAATATTTGTAACCCTTCTTCATCTCTTGGCTCCTCTGATTTGATTCTATAATTGTAACTAAATTGTAAAACATACCTTTTAAAAACTCATGATTGCCAGATTTTCATTTCTTTTAGTGGAGGATGTCTAAGGACTTTTTAAAAATCTGTCTTATGCTCCATTTACCTAGGGACCATACTCTGAATCATTCCTCTCTGCTGAAGGCAGGAACATTGGAAGAGAAGATTTGCATTTTAGGCCTTAAGTAGCCTAAGTAGCTACTTTGTCTGGAAATTCTAATACTTTTAGAACTAAAGTCAAGCTTAAATTTTTAGCAGTTTTTATATGCATGTTCCCCTGGTATTACAAATCAACTGATGTTTCATTAATTTCACGCATCACTAGAGTAATTCTATTAGGATCCTCTTTGCTGTTGATGTTTTGTCTTCACAATTAGGTGGGTTAAATGGCTAATGAAAACAAATGTGGTATTGTTGGTGAGTACATTTCTCTGCAAAGATGATGTGTTACTTTTAAACCCTTCTTCAGAGGTGGTGAATTCTTTCCACAAGAGAATATGAATGAGTGTTTATACAATTTTATCCAGATGGATAAAGCTCATTTGAGGAGTCCATTCTTTATTATGTTTCTTTTGAGTTTCTTGAGCTATGCCCCAAGTTCCAGATATCATCTTTAAATATTATCTTTGTTTTCTCCATTCTTTGTTCTTTACTATGCCTAATGTTTCCTATCGTCCTCCCATACCCACGTGGTTAAATGTCATTGACGTTTTGACCATATCATTTTCTTACACAGTCTAGACCATGTATTTTAATGACTCCAATGACTTACTTGTGTGTGTGTGTTTGTGTTATGTTCACTTATTTATATGTCCATTATTTCACTTATTTACTGTATTAATACACTTTTTTTCTATGTAACCAAACATTGAAAGACAATCTACTTCTGAGTGGACTCCAAACACCTGGATGCAAATACCAGCTACGGACCAACTTTGGCAGATAATGAGACCTATTTGGACCTTAGTTTATGCATCTAAAATACAATTGCTTGAGGATGCTGGTAACCCTAACTACTCAGGAGGCTAAGAACTGAGGATCATGGTTTAAAGTCAGCCACAGCAAGGAAGTCCATGAAATTCAGCTATCCAATGACCTACGAAAGTGGAATTGGAGCTGTTGCTCATTGGTAGAGCAGTAGCCTTGAATAAAAGTACTCAGGGACAGCACCTAAGCCCGGAGTTCAAGCCACAGGACCAATATCATACACACAGACATCACCCAACCCCCACTGACACATAATACAATTTATTTAATCAGTAGCCATTTTTCTTAGTTAAGTTACAAATCTTTTATATAACTGTCAGTTTTACTCTTCAGAAGAAAAATATGCTTCTATCCATATGAAATCTTAAAATGTTTGCGTTTAGGACACATTGTGTTTGTAAGGACAAAGATAATGTGCATGTGGATAGATACATAGATAGATGTATGCCTTCCTGGTTAAAAGCCAGGTTACAAACTATTATAATTCAAACTTCAGTTCACAGAACAGCAGTTCACATGAGAGTTTGTCAGAAATCCAATGTCTCCTCCAAGATTTGCTGAATAAATATTTGCATTTTAACAGTATCTTCAGGTAATTTGTATGGATATTAAGATTTGAGAAGCAAAACTACCAAGTTTTGCTTAAATGTTGTTCATGTAAATTCATAAAAGAAGGCCTCACAATGTAGACAAAGCATAGCAAGAATGACTGAGCTGGATGGGATTCAGGCTTTGTGGTTGGAATAAAAAGCCTTCGAAGGAAAGCATACTGAAGGTTCTGGAAGGACAAAGCCTTTCTTTTCCTGATGTTACATTTCAATTAGTGTTAATCATGATTAAATAGGCTGCTAGAACTTACTGGTCATATTACAAAATGGCAATAAGATAACAAAACTCCAAAGTTAGTTTTGATATGAAATACTTCTGACAGTAATTTTTGTCAACCACTTAGCATTTAAGTATGTAGTGAGTAATACTTATGTAATTCATGAGTAAATTCAATTTATCCAATTAACATTGATGTAGCTTTTATTTAATTATTATGAGAAATTTCAGACATAATTAATCTTCATAATTTGTTTCTTTTGAAGTGTGGAATTACGCTGAGGACATTTCATAATTAGGACAAATAAATACTGTTTTAAATGGACATCTTGATGAGAAAAAAATAAGATTTTAGATATTAGGATACTTGTTGCTTAATATCTAAAGTATCTTAATGTCTACAGTAGCGTAACATCTTGGTACCTTAACATCTATACAGGATAAAATGTATAAGTTCTGGCTCAAAACATAGAAAGGAAATTTCAAAATATAAATATTTTTGATGTCAGTGCCCTTCATCCTATATATACACTTCTCTAATTCAGGGAGGGTAAAGGAAAAAACAAAATGCTTAATAGGGACACAGGTTGACCCATTGTAACAATGAGATGTACAAGATATTATGTTGAAAACAAACTTTACAACTTTGGCTGGGGGGCAGGTAGTTGTGGAGATGGGAGGAAAGGGTTAGTGGGGGGGGGACAAAGGAGGAGGCAACAATACTTGATAGGAAATGTACTCATTACCTTTCTCATGTAACTGTAGTCCCTCTGTACAGTGTTTTTACAATGAAAAAGTACCCAAAAAAAGATAAATATTCATTGACCGATGTTAGGCTTGAACTTTCATATTTAACCTACTTAAAATAGGTAACTATTAAGCATTCCTGAGAAAATGCTCTGTAAATCTACAAATCATGTGTCTACATTTTTAAAGTAATCTTGTAAAAGTGGAAGAAACTAAATATACTAGAAGTATGGGATATGCTTATTCTTTATTAAGGAATAAATAGAAATCAAGTAAATCAGAAGAGAAAATAAGATTCTGGGCAGCAAAGAAAGTGTAAATAAGATAAAACTATGAATGTTCATGTGTAAATATCATGTGACAATTATTGATCCAAGGAAAGAACAAAATAATGTGGCTATATATTTTTTAAAGTGCCCCGATACTCTCAATATTGCTCCATCATAAACAAGTAGCGTGTCCCCTCTCCTCTCCTTTACACCTTCCTTTTTATATTTTGTATTATAGCACATTATGTTATGCTGGAAACAGCATAATTTATTACAGAAGATGACTTCCTTTCAAATTAGTCTTTAGGGGCTGGGAAGGTTGCTCAGTGGTAGAGCGCTTGCCTTGCATGCCTGAGGCCCTGGGTTTGATTCCTCAGCACCACATAAGCAAAAAGAAAAAAGCTGGAAGTGGCACTGTGGCTCAAGTGGTAGAGCACTAGCCTTGAGCTGAAGAACTGAGGGACAGCACCCTGGCCCAGAGTTCAGGCCCCACAACCGGAACCCCCCCAAAAAATTCAAATTAGTCTTTAGGACCTTAGTGAGTTTAATTGAATTGATAGTTGTTTAGAAATCTCTGACAAAAAGCTTTTTAAAAAAATGTAGCTCATTTGCCTGTGTTCTCTTTTTTTAAGTGGTTTGCTTATCTCCTGTCATTTAAACCAATGGTATCTTCTATCCCCATCCATTTATCTTAAGCTTCTCTTTTTAAATAGGCAGTTGCTTAAAAGTTGAAAAACACGAAAGAAATCATGGTTAGTTGTTCTTCCTATACTTCCTGTTAAGGGGGGGTGGTGGGGAGGATTGAGTGGGGGGGTCGGGGGAGGATGGGAAGGGATGGGAAGGGGAAACAAAGGAGGAGGCAACAATGCTTGATAAGAAATGTACTCATTATCTTGCCCATGTAATTGTAACACCTCTGTACAGTATTTTCACAATAAAAAACAAAATAAAAAGAATTAAAAAAAAAAGTTTTTCTTAGTTTCTTCTAACTTTTTTTTTTTAAATCACTGGATTCTTTTAAGCACCAGGTTGGGGTACAGGGAGGCATGATTTAAGGTGTGATGCTGATCATTTCTATTCAAATAACTAAACTTCCGTGATAACAGTGTGTTTAAAAAAGGACCATTTTATTCTGTTGTATCTCATATTGATTCATGTTAGTTGATTCATTTGCTAATCTAACTCATTTATCCCACACTGAAATGTTCATAAAGTAGATGAATAGATCGTTGCTGAATAAGGACAATAATTCAACAACGTACACTGTTCCTTACATGATTTACAGTTTCCAGCCCATTTAGATGTTTTATTCTTTAATTTTTTTCTGCCATTTTACTCTCTAGGCAAAATGATTTGATATTGGATCTCATGTACTAGCTGAATCAGGGAGTGCCACATGCAACTATCTTTTTTTTTTTGTATGTGTGTACCAACACTGAAGCTTGAACTCAAGACCTGGGCACTGTCCCTTAACATTTTTTGGTAAAGGATAACACTCTACCATTTGTGGAACAGCTGTAATTTCAACTTTATAGTCATTAATTGGAGACAAGAATCTCAGAGACTTTCCTGCCTGGGCTGGCTTTGAACCACAATCATCAAATTTCAGTCTCCTGTATAGCTAGTATTACAGGCATGAGTTACAATCCATCAGTTTCTGGCTCACCATTATTGCTTAATAACAATTTTAATTATAACTTACTTCTTATAATCACAATGTAGTTCTGCCCTTTCCCATGTTGGTATGTGTCTATACTCTGTGTCTGCTTCAGGCTAATATGTTTAGAGGAAGAACTGTAAAAACCAAACAACAACAAAAACGACCACAACAACAGAAAAACAACCACGAGGAATCCACAGTATCAGGAACTAAGAAAGAAATAAAATACTAGAAAAGTGCTATGTACAGAAGGTGGAAGGCCTTACTTATCTAGGTTTGAATAGTTTATTTTTCTGTCTTCTATTGATTTGCTTCCTAAATTGAAAACCTTGTTTGTATTTTTAGTAAATTTAGAGTTAGTTTTTCTAAATTTAGAATAATTAAATAAATTTTATATATGCATGTACATATATATGTGTGTGTATATGTGGTATATATTTGTGGATATATCACAAGCATGTTTATAATATATAACTATATGTATGTATTTGTGCATTTGCATCAAAGTATATATATGTGTGTGTGTTCCTATTCATCTGGAAGTTTTATACATATGTATATAATTATAAATATTCATATACAGTTGAATATATATACATACATGTGTGTTTCTATTTTGGTATATCAAAAGATGAATTTAAGAAAGTAGATAGTTTTTCTGTTTGGTCAAAAAATAACACTAATATTCTATATCCTATTACTAGTCTACATTAGTAAAAGTGTGTGTGTGTGTGTGTGTGTGTGTGTGTGTGTGTGTGTGTGTGTGTGCTTCATGATAATAATTTGAGGATAAAGGCAAATAGACCTTGGAAGATTTGGACAACTTTAAGACTGTGTAATTAATTGTAACCAGTATGTTTTTCTGAATCATGCTGCTTCAATTGAATGTAGAGTTATTTCTCTTTATATGCTAATGTATTCTGTGAATTGCTATATGCTATCTTAGAGGAGGCTCTGTCTTACCAGGTAAGAAAATGTTCCTATTCAATATGAGTTCACTCTTAGCTGCTTCGACTGATGATTTAAAAAAAAAAAAAAAAAAAGAATTTCTCTGTGAATCTTGTTTTTTGTTTTGTTTTGTTTTGTTTTTCGTGCTGGTCTTGAGGCTTGAGTACAGGGTTGCGTGCTGTCCCTGAGTAGTTTTCCTCAAAGCTAGTGCTCTACCACTTGAGCCACAGATCTACTTCTGGCCTTTTGGGTAGTTAATTATAGTTAAAAGTCTCATGGTTACAATCATGAACTGAGTTACACATACTGAGAAGGAAGAGATTGGTCACTTTTTTAAATGAATAAAATAGTTGAAAAAATATGTAACATATTCTTAAAAGAGAACAATCTCACAGACTTTCTTACATGGGCTGGCTTTGAACTACCATTCTGAAATCTCAGCCTTCTGAGTAGCTAAGATTACAGGCATGAGTCCCTAGAACCCTGCTTCTCTGTGAATCTTAGACATAAAATGACGTAAGTTAGAAAATATTTTTGATTACTTTTTCTTTAGTAAAATATACCACATATATTCAGAATCTCAGAACAAAGCCTAATACTGCTTCTGAAATTACTAATAATGTAAGCTTCCGTCTTTTTTGTGTGTGTGTGAAAATACCATACAGAGGGGTTACAATTACATGGGCAAGGTAATGAGTACGTTTCTTATCAAGCATTGTTGCCTCCTTCTTTGTTTCCCCTTCCCATCCCTTCCCATCTGCCTGTCCCATCTCCCCCATCCCCGCCACAGTTGTAAAGTTCATTTTTCCACATAACGTCTTGTACATCTCATTGTTGCAATGGGTCCACCTGTATTCCTATTTAAACCATTGTTTTTTCCCTTCACCTCCACAAATTATACCAACATCAAATACAGTGAAAGCAGGGCTTATACCGTGGGGGAGGGACATACAAAGCAACAAAGAAATCATCGTATAAATGTGTTAGAAACAATCGCAAGAAAGAAAAGAACATTTGAATCCTTATCTTGGGGTTCATTTCGCCTAACAGAACAGAGTACTTTGCTATTAAATTTCTTTTCTGTTTTCCTGCATAAAATGTAATCAATTTTAGAGAATTTCAATTCCCGCTATTGAGAGCTGAAAACCACATGTAATTGTTCTTAATAGGTTGGGTTCTTTTGCTAGCTACTAGCATAGAATCTTCTTTCTGGGAATCAAAAAACTGTCATGCCGAGTTGAACAGGATGCAAATCTAGCCTCAAGTTTTCCTACAATTACTCTAGTAATATGTACTCTGCACCTTCTCCTCAGGTTGCCATTAGGAATAAAAGCATATTATCTCAGTGGGATGCTGTTATCTCTCTGGTTACTCAGCCTGCCTACAGACAGGGCCTGGCTTCAAGCAGAAACCCGAAACAGTGTAAGAACACATGGACACAGAGATAATAGTGCAGTGACCCCTAGTTTTCATAACCTGGTTCATACCAGACAGTTCTGAATGCAGAAATCCTGGGTAAATTATACTGCCTATTCCCCTACAAAAAGTTATATTAAATTTCCACTTACAAGATTTACTTTTACTATTAAAATTTCCAAACTGATATTTTTCAAGAGTCTTTATGGTTACGTGTCTGAAAAAGTACAATTTCAGCCAGTAATATTCTATAGATTTACTCAGGTTGTTAATATGCAATATGCACTATGCAATGTTACCTCAATAACATATTTTTCTTCCTGGCTTGACACCTATGGTCTTTGTACATGCCCTTTACTTTGCTAAAAATTTAATCAATTTTGACAAAAAAACAAAACTACTACTTACCTCTAAACATGGAATTAAGTAAAAGCATCTATAATTCAGATGATTTTAAAATGAATGCCATAGTCTTTTATAGTAACTGGTGACAGAAATCTGACTTTTAGCTTCCTAGTGGCCACTAAAAAGAAAAAAAACAATGTTCACTCAATTCAATCAATTGAGTAAATACAAATCCTATTTAAAACAAAGTCTAAAAAAATGTCTCTTGAAGATTATCATAAAAAAGTACTATATGGAAAAAACCAACTGAATTTTTATAAAATCTTCATGTGATACGTGCTCAATATGGACTGAAAAAGTAATAGTAAAGCATGTTTGAATAAAATCAGTTCTGAGTGAGGCTAAAATTGCCTCTCCTTATGCATGTATATTAAACATAAAATAAATAGGAGGTTTATAAACTGAAAAGCTGTAGGCTCTGCTTGGTTAGAGATTTGTTACATGCGTCTTATGTGTCATTGAATAAGCTAGTTTGAATGCCTGATGGATCTAGGTTATGTTTAATTTCCTACTGATCATAAACCCAGCGATCTAAAACATATAATGATACAATACTAGGAATTTTCAAAAAACTTAAAATAGAAGTATTTAACTTTTGGGTTAATTATCTTAGAGCTATAGTAAATTCTAAACTAATATAATAAAGCGTTTGATGATTACTTTTCATGATTATTTATAAGCTACTAGAACATACATATTCAACGTACCATCTATGGAAATATCGTCATTTGTTAAATAATTAGAGTGTAGTTAGTGGTGCAAAAAAAATCACAGATATGTTTTATTCGGTCAATTTGCTACAGTAGGCCATGATGCTGGAGGGGAGACAGGAAACCATACTTATTCTGATGATGGGAATTATTAGATATTGTAATAAAATTCTAATTTGGAGAGGTTTTGTATGCTCTGGCAAACAATGAAACTTCTCCAAAATATAATTTTATTATCTGCTAAGTAATTTAAAATCTTATTCTAGTACTTCTAGTTCTTTATAAAGATTAATGAAATAAAGTGTAAATACTTCAATGTGAAATGTTGTTATGAATTAGTTTACGTAGATGTGTTCAAATGTTCTGATTTCAATGAATGAAAAGTATGTGAAATAATCTTGTTTAGTGAAGGCACTGTTAGAAAATAGCTAGTATGTAGAGCTACATAATGAAATTTCTTCCATTCTCCCTATAAGAATATTTGCATTGCTCTACATCCCTGCTTCTGCATGGCATGATCAAGTCATTTTTGGTTTTGTTTTATTATTCTAACAGGAGCATACTGGATTATCAGTCTAATTGTAATTTTCATTGATTTTCTTATTAATTACCAAATTTGACCATCTTTTGTATATCTTTGTCACTAATACATCTCCATTGTTGTAGTGACTGCTCAAATATTTTGTAGGTTGTTTAACTGGGTTGCTAATTAATAATTGAATTGTGATAATTCTTTATATACTATTGATATAAGCAATATATATGTGTGTGTTCCAATATTCTACTTTTATTGTATGAAGTATTCTATCATGCCAAGTTGAATGATGACTTTCTGCAGAGTTATTTCCACTTTTTTTCAGTTATAGAGAAAGAAGATTTGAAATCCTCATACAAAATTGTGGCTTTATCTTTTTATTCTTTTAGATTGATCTGATTTGTTTTTACTTTTTCATTTTGAGCTCAATTCTTAGCTGCACATACATTTATGATAGTAACATTGTTGGCAAATCTATTGATTTATTAAAACACTATATAACATCACTCTGTGTTCTTAGAAACATGACCTTTTAAAATATTTTCTTAATTGATAGTAACACAACTTTTACTAGTGATAACATGATTCACTATTTTCTATATTTTTATTTTTTGCTGTCTATGCCTCTAAACTTTATCTTCTTAAAAATAATGAATAGCTAGACCTTGGTATCTTTATCCATTCCAGTAACTTCTGGGTTTAACTGGACTATGTAGAACACTTCTGTTATTGTTATTGTTTATATAGTTGGATTTTCTCCATGGAGGGAACCAGCCTTTCCAAAATGCTGAAGATTTTGTAATCTCACTGAGTTTAGCTTTCTATTGGATTTAAATAATTATGTTTTTTTCTTGTTCATCTGGCTTATTATTATTATTATTATTAAAGGGATTTATTCTCTGTCCAGCTTTGCTTATTAAAATACTTCCTTCAGTTGATAACTTTGAATTGCTGTGGAAAAATCTGTACCACACTGCCCTAATGTGTGAGTGTGTGCATGTGTGTGTGTGTATTTGTTTTGTTTTTTATTGTCTGCCTTGGGGCTTGAACTCTGGGCCTGGGTGCTGCCCCTGAGCTCTTCAGCTCAAGGCGAACACTCTGCCACTTTGTGCCACAGCACCACTTTGGTTTTCTGGTGGTTTATTGGAGATAAGAGTCTCTCAAACATTTCTACCTGGGCTGGCTCTGGACAGCCATCCTCAGATCTCAGCCTCCTGAGAAGCTAAGATTCCAGGCGTGAGCCACTGGTGCCCAGCTCCTAATAAAAATTAAGATTAAAAAAGGTGAAATTGGAGCTGCGACTCAAGTGGTAGAGCACTATCCTTCAAAAAAAGGTGCTCAGGGATAAGGCCCAGGCTCTGAATTAGAGCTCCAGAACCAACACATACACAAAAACTCACATAAAAATCTTCTTTTCCAGATGTCAACTTAATTTTGTCACGGAAAGTATAATCCTAATTATATTTTAATGCTCTCCCTGCATTACTATTACCATTCCCTGCATTACTACTTAATACTCCCAAAGTCCAAATGTTCTAAGTGGCTTAAGAGTTGCTAATTATTTAAGTGGATAAGCTAATGATAACTTCCTAATTATCTCATCATATTTTTATTTCAAGTCTGAAAAAATATTTTTTCAAATTATTAAATGTAAAGAAAACATGATATGCACTGAATGAGAATTTAGTATCCACTTAGCATCTATATATTAAATAATTGCACATTCATAATATATTTCATACAATGAAGTGCTGAAGATATGATACAACTGAAAGAACATCTCTCTTAGGAGTGTGAGGACCTGAGATCAACTTCCTGTATCATCCAATTTTTTACACAATATGCATAACAGTTTTAAAGATATGAGAAAATTTAACTTACTATCTAATAGAAAACAGTTACATGAGACTTTTAATCCAGTTTGTACCTGGTTACAGATCTGTTTTTCCAGTTGGACTTCCATAGAAGTTTCTATTATGACCAAGTCATTTCTTAGCCAGCACTATTTCCATAGAATACCTATTATAACAGTAATTTTTGCCTTCACTATTTTATAATTCAGTGTTTGGCTTCCCCTTTCCTCTACAGATTTTTTTATATTATCTCACTATCCAAAATTTTTATCTTTTAGCTGCATAAGATTGTCAGTCATGCTCATGATTTCATACTTCCCACAAAATATACCTGATTCTTATCTAATTTATATCAACCTTCTTTCCCCTTGAATTGCATATGCTATGTGATCTGTATACGTATATGTATGTATCATGTATATTATTTTTATTTAGGGGAAATTATGAAAATTAATTTTAGTGAAAACCCAAGAATTTAGAATTATTACCTTTGCAAAATAGCTTTGGAACAAAATCAAACACATGTTTTGAAGTTATATAAAGAGACACTCAATAAAAGGGTTGAGTGAAAATGTCTTTCATTTTATCTGACCCTTTAACTCAGATTCATAGAAAGACAAATGTGTCCAGTAAGTCCAGGCCTTGCCTTTATGTTCTTGTTTCTGAGGCGTGGTTAAACAATAAGAGTCTGTAGAAATTTATGTGAGCAGCAGACTTTCATATGTTAGAAGAAAACATTATGTCAGAAAATGAAGGAAGAAAATCTGTGTGTCAAGGCAAAAGGGGAAAGAAAAGTAAGACGTTCATCTTTAGTCTCTTTCTTTGAAGGAGGGGAAAACTCAAAAGCTTTGGGAATTTCAACTTGGGGGTTAAATTAAAACATAGAAGTCAACCTGTAGAATGTGAATCATTAGATGATAACAACTAATTTCTTTTTATCTTTATCATCTTTAAGTAGATGTACAAGGGGTTTCAGTTCAGCATGTCAGTTTAGGAGTACAATGCATCTTGATCAATATCTCCACCTCTCTCAAATCCACCCATCTTTTTGATAACTAAATATACTCTTGTGATTCATTGTGTGATTTTCTTCTTTGCTAAAAGATTATAGGCAACATAAAACCTTAAGATCTCACTATTTGTCACAAAAGTTGGAACGAGATGTACACTTCAGATATTCGGCTCTTGTAACCAAATCAATGGTTATCATGAACTCTAATATTTTATTTCTTCTAAAAAGCCCTATACATCCTATACACCTTCCAGTTTTTTGTTCCTCATGGGACATAAATTTCTGAAAGTGAGCATGCTTATTAACATTTCAAGTCACTTCTATAGGTTACTGATATTCAGGTTTTAGTGGGAAAGGCCAGGTTCTTTGAGTTTGAAGATTAATAAGCAAACAGGTTTAATTTCAGAGGTATCCATTTAAATGTGTAAGGGAAATGTAATGTTTTAGGATCATGTTATGATATATTGTGCCAAAACTGAGAAAAAGCACTTGTCCTAGATTAGCTCTATGAGATGCTTATTAGAAATGTTGATAGCTATGATCATTCTTGAAGATGGAATCTAAAAATTAAACAATGTGATATGGAACTTTTTCCTTTCCATTATTTTTAATATATATATATATATATATATATATATATATATATATATATATATATATATAGCTCAAGGCTAGCACACAACCACTTGAGCCACAGCGCCACATCTGGCTTTTTTTTCTGTTTATGTGGTGCTGAGGAATGGAACCTAGGGCCTCATGCATGCGAGGCAAGCCCTCTACCACTGAGCCATCTTCCCAGCCCTCATTATTTAGAACGTCTTAAGCACAATTCCAGATGTAAATTACTGGCAAAAACAGTAAAATGTTGAGAAAGCATATGGGTACTTTAGTTTTCTTTTTTTTTTTTTTTGTACTTGCAATGCACTGTAAATACAATAACATATAATACTTCTGTTCTATGGTGTAAGTTCAAATTTGTATGCATTGACATAGAAATTGTCAATTACTTAATCTGCTCAATGTTATAAGCTATATAATCATAACAATGAGTCTATTACTGCACTGTGAGTACATTTGTTCTAAACTTTGACTTTTTGAGTTTCTAATCAAGGGAGAGATTCTTCATTCTCAGGTATCACATGATAAATTCATTTTTTCATAAGGAAGTGCATATCATATCTAAAGAACTTGCTAAAGCAAGAATTTATTGAAACCATTTATCATCATTGGGAGGTGATTTTTTCTACAAGTCTATCACATTTCTGTGCATTTTATGAATCTCTACTTTTGTTTTTAATTATTTTGAAATATGTTTGTAAAGAAATAGCTTAAGGGACTGGGAATATAGCTTAGCGGTAGAGTGCTTGCCTGGCATGCATGAAGCCTTGGGCTCAATTCCTCAGTATCATATTAAAAAAAAAAAAAGCTGGAAGTTGTGCTGTGGCTCAAGTGGTAGAGTGCTAGCCTTGAGCAAAAGAAGCCCAGGGACAGTGCCCAGCCCTGAGTTCAAGCCCCATGACTAGAAGAAAAAAAAAAGAAAAAAAACAGAAAATAAGAAATAGCCTAGGAAGATAGAAATATCATCTATTTCTGGAGTCATTGGAGACATGTGTTTTGCCCAAACTCAAAAAATTTGCATTGCTTGTGTTAGAATATTTTCCTTGTAATGGGTAGGTATCACCTTGTCTGCTTCGTGTTACTTTGGGAAAATTGGGCTTGTGGTAACCAGTACAAAAACAAAAAAAAAAACAAAAAAAAAACAAGGAGCTGGGAAGATGGCTCAGTGGTACCTTGCATGCATGAGGCCCTGGGTTCGATTCTCCAGCACCACATAAGCAAAAAGTAAAAAAAGCCGGAAGTGGAGCTGTGGCTCAAGTGGTAGAGCGCTAGCCTTGAGCTGAAGAGCTGAGGGACAGCACCCAGGCCCAGAGTTCAGGCCCCACCACCAGACCCCCTCCCAAAAAAACCCCCAAAAAACCAACAGCAACAACAACAACAACAAACTGCTGGTTGTAGTCTGGCACTGGGGGGCTAAGGCTGTAATCCTAGCTAATCAGGAGGCTGAGATCTGAGGATTGCAGTTCAAAGCCAGCCCAGGCAGGAAAGCCCAAGAGACTCATTTCCAATTAACCACCAGAAAACCAAAGCGGTGCTGTGGCTCAAGTGGCAGAGTGCTCGCCTTGAGCTGAAGAGCTGAGGGACAGCACCCAAGCCCAGAGGTCAAGCCCCATGACCGACAAAAACAAAAAAAGTCTAAAACCAAAGATTCCTGTTGCTAGCACTATTTCTATGAATAATCATTGTCTTTAATCTATGACCCAGAACTCTAAAATCTTCTATGAGCACTTGTTGCAACCATGAAAGGTCTTTGTAATTACTTGTCTAGTAATGACGTCTAAAATCCTGAAGAGATTTTGGTAGTTGCTCATAAGTATGAAGTGCTGACAGACACATCAGGTGCTTCCTTGAAAAAGAAGGATGCAGGACTTTCCAATCCTTGTATGAGATTTGAGGGAAGTGTATGGGAATCAATAAGAAATGTGCTAGCCAAATTATACGGTCAGCTGGGTTATTTTAAGATAAGGGTTAAGAAGTAGGTTATAAAAAGATACCAAGATGTTGTCTTGGTTGTTGCTAATTCTCCTTTAAATGGAGAGACTTCCTGCTGATTTGAAGGTCAAGTGTCTATCTGCAATACAGTAACTTGGGCTATGGTTTGTGTTCCTTTCAGACAACAAAGATGTAAGATGTGATTTGAGATGAGAATGCCCAGTATAAAAGGTGAGCTTAGAAAAATCCTTCAAGCCCTGACTGGTTCAAATGAGAAAACAGGTGTCATGGAATATGTTAATGATTAAGGAAAAATAGCAAGTAGTAGTCCATTTCACAGCTCAATATATCCTTCAATCCAACACAGCAACATTAAAAAAATTAACAATAAGATTTTTCAGTCTTTACAACTGTAAAGAATGATTCCTCTCAGGCAGGTAGTCCTGGGAGGATATCTTGGGAAATCTTGGACAAGTATTGATTATAATTTGAGCACTTATTGCCCTGAATCGAGTTAGAATGCTGGTCATGTGGAGAATGAGAAAGGTCACAGAAATCCAGATAAAATCTTGAGGTCACAAGCACAATACAGAAAAGTTTTCCTCTATCTGATGCTGAAACTGGTGAGAATGTAAGAGATATTATCTAGAAAATGGAACAGATGCTGCTTCAAATTAAGATGGGTTCCTTGAAGAAATTCATCAGACGGCACCCACCAGTTTAACCTAGCAAAAACAACAACAGTCTATGGTTTTGAGTCATGGAATTCCGAAGGATGAAATAGTATCCAGCACAAGTCTCGCTATTACTAGCGAGTAATTGGTGGCGAGTATTGGGTGGACTGGATAGATTTTAAATGAAATTGTCTAGGCCTAAGCCCTTATCACCACCTCTGAAACTGAAAATACATACAAAATTTCTCTTCTTTCTTCGTTCTTTAATCCTCTCTGCCTCTACCATGACCTCAGCGAATTCCAAAAGAGAGACTGGTTACAGGTCAAACTACCCGCATACCTTCTGAATATCAAAATAAATATGAATGCATCCGAGTAAACTGAACTTTAAAGACATGTTGGATATAGATACTCAGGTCACATTTTTACTCGTATCTAATGGAATGAAAAAAGACTCCCCAAGATTTGGCAAATCATGGTTCACAGTGCAGAAAAAACAATCTACCATTTTGCAAATGAAATCCTTCAGGCCAATTCCAGGTACTATATATTTTTTCTTCTGCATACAATTTTATAGTAAGTAGAGTACATTATACTTATCCTTCACCATCTATTAAGGACCTATGAAGATTTATCACAGCTGAAGAAAACCATATGTACGAGAAGTGCTAAAAGCACATGTAAATTAATTTCTGGGCTTTCATCCTTTTGTTTCCCAGATAGTCCCACGGAAGCTACATGAAATCCCAGGAGGAGAAAAAAAAACCCACAATCTTGATTATACAATTGAAGGGAGTATGGATGTAAGAGACAAAATAGCTTAGTACAGCAGTCTTGCATGGCTAGTAGAAAAGATGATGAGAATTAGAAGCTTAAAATAGGTTATCACCAACTAAATCCAACTTTTGGTCCCACAGACCCAGCTGTTCATGTAACTGAATCCATTGCAAGATTAATCTCCTGGAATGCTGCCTTAAACTGTGGAATGATATTTTGACTAAATTACTGGCTTCCAAGAATCAAGACTAAGATACATGCATGTGGTTTGTCCCTAAAATACATTTATAGTTACTTTTCAAGTGATTTATAAGTTATCAGAGGGTTCCTTATATTTCTTCACCATTGTCATCAGCATGAGTAGGATGTGAAAGAATCTGTTTCACAAATTTAACTGTATAGATAATGTCTTATGGAAGAGAAACTCACAATTTTCCAATGCAGTAGCATTCACTCTGATACTGCTGTATTTCTACCTATTAATATGACAATTAATATGACAAATTCTGGGCTCTGTCAAGTCACATTTCTGGAAAGTTTATAGGCACTTACATAATGTCTAATTCCTCTGGCAATTAAGGTAAACTACATGTTTTCAGGCCTCACAAATAACCAGTATCTTACAGGAGTCTTTTGGTATTAGAGATGATGTATGCGTCACTTGGAAATTTTAACTGAACTTTTGCCTCTAAAATCAGGAACCGTAGTATGGTCTTGTTTGTGATCATTTGGGTAAATGCCCCAAAGGTGGGATTGCTACCAGCAAAACTATGTATATTGCAGCATTATTTACCATAGCTAAGACATGGAACCAACCCAGATGTCCCTCAGTAGATGAATGGATCAAGAAAATGTGGTATATATACACAATGGAATTCTATGCCTCCATCAGAAAGAATGACATTGCCCCATTTGTTAGGAAATGGAAAGACTTGGAAAAAATTATATTAAGTGAAGTAAGCCAGGCCCAAAGAAACAGGTCCCATGGTTTCCCTTATTTGTAATAACTAGTATATGCCTGAGACAAGCAGAAAAGGTCAGATAAGTTGATGTTAGGTGAAATGAACTCCAAGATAAGTATTCAAATGTTTTTTTCTTTCATGGGATTGTTGCTAACACATTTATAAGATGATTTCTGTGTTGCTTTGTATGTCCTTCCCCCATGGTATAACCCCTGTTTTCATTGTATTTGATGTTGGTATAATGTGTGGAGGGGAAGGGCAAAAACAAACAGTTTAAATAGGAATACAGGTAGACCCATTGCAACAATGAGATGTATAAGTCATTATGTTGAAAAATGAACTTTACAAACTTTGGCCGGGCAGGGAGAGCGGGGGGAGGGGAGGTATGGGAAGAGATGGGAAGAGGAAACAAAGGAGGAGGCAACAATGCTTGATAAGAAATGTATTCATTATCTTGCCCATGTAATTGTAACCCCTCTGTACGGTATTTTCACAATAAAAACCTAAAAATAAAATAAAATAAAATCAGTAACCTTTGAGTGAAACATAAAGCAATGTATTTTAAGCTGTCCATCAAGCTGTAGACTACTTCCTACATTTGAGACCCTGTATCCCCAATTAACCTGAGTATCATTGATTATGTACAAGTATCTAAACAGCCTTACCTAATAGATATTCTTTAAGATGTAAGCAGGTCATACCCTAACATGTAAGCTACTTCCCTGCCACATACACCTCTGTTGAAAGGTAACCATTACTTTGATATTTCTCTTTGAAAGTGGCCAGCTATTTTATTATGGGCTGGATCAAGTCAGATGCAGTAACTATTGAGATGAGAAAAGGTCCTCTGAAACGCACTTATTAAATAGAAATTTTGTGTTAAAACCAGCCCCCCTAACTGTCTGGTGGAATGTTGGCTCTACAATAAGGAAGAAAAAGAGGAAGAGAAAGAAGAGAAAGAAGAGGAAGAAGAAGAAGGAGAAGGAAGAGGAAGAGGGGGGAGGGGGAGGAGGAGGAAAAGGTGTCTCTTTCAAATTGTTTCAAGGGCTATAGATTTAACTCTCCACTAGATCTGCCGTGTTCCACCATGCTTTGATCACTATTCCACTAACCACAGCAAAAAATCTACTAGAAATAGAGGAGAATGGTACGAGCTTCTTCCTTTCACAGGTGAAATGCCTGTCATGATCTTTCAATGCATTTCACACTCCCATTTCTGTAAGACAACTTAGCCCTTTGGTAGGAACAGACAAATGCTATCAGGTTGCTGGTGTGGGCAAATAAAACAACTTGGATCAACAGCTTTCATCCAGTCCCTTCAAAACAAGGAATAAAACTGACTATTCATCTTAGTGGGTTAAATCTCACACTGTCGTCGTAGTTCTTGAAATTCAGTAGGAGGTGACCATTGGAATCATTCAGTCATCTTCCTAAAGATCATGGTAGTGCACAATTGTTATCAGCAGCAGGTTTGTTCCCTGGCTCATCTCATGTCCAATGTTTCTCCGTTTTCCCTTGTTGCTAATTATATAACTTCATCTATCTCAGTCACTTTCTTGATAGAAGGAAAGTAGTGAAAATCGCAAGAAAACCGCAAGTAGCCAAGAATGCATAAGCAAAGTCAGCAGCTTAAGAATTATAAATATTTTCTCACTCATATAAAACTAAAATATCAAATACTTGTACTTTCTTTAGGTAAAACAAAGTAAAAATAAACCATATCATACGTAGAGTAAGCCTGTCCTGTAACATTATTTAGCCCTGCTCAGAAGTTGCTTTAGTAGTTATAATATTATAAATTTTTACAACTATAGAAAGAACTGTGCAAGCTAATGTTCTTAAAAATGACATATGACACTTATGATTGAGATGTAGCTTTAGACTTCTCTCTTAATTTCATGAGAACATATTTATCTTTCCAACTCTGTGTCAGCTTCTTTAGCTATTATTGAGTATAAAATGATTCAATAAATGTTCTTTTATCACAGTAACAAGACACAGAGGGTTTAAATTACCTTTGAAAGTTTGAACATATTTATCCAATAGTTTATAAGCTACCTATCCTATGGAAAGTATAACATACCATTCTGTATAGGCTGATCTCTTCCTATAAAATCCCTCTGAATATTCCTTTAATACTTTGTCTTAAAAATAATTAACATTTCAAAACTATGTTGAAAATATAAAATGTGTTTCATTTACTTTAGAAACTTACCTTAAGACAACTATCTATTGAGTTTATTAGTATGAAGTTACACACACCCACACACCCACACACACACATATATATGTCAATTTATACTTATATATACATGCACAATAAGATGTTGCATTGTCCAAGAAATCACTGTTGAAGTTAAAATTAATAGAGGAAGTAAGAACTATTCTTTATGGAATGGATTATTTCAATGTCAAGCTATAGCCATGGCATATCTCTATCAATTTCACACACACAAATTTGACTAAATGGTACTCTTTCTGATTTGTCTTGGCACATCTTTGGCTGCCCTAGTGAAGGGTTTTTGATGGCTGGTTGCTTCTTGTCCTTTGTTTTCCAGTTAAACACTAAGCTCTCTGGGGGTCCGAACTCTTATCATATGCATGCATGTATCTGTTGTCATTGTTTCAGTTTTTGCCACATAGTAAGACCTCATTAAATGTAGGCCGAATTGCACTCCCAAGAAATTAGGTCATGGAAGCCTTAGAGATGTACTTCTCCATTCAGACAGAGCTGCATCTTAATGGGTTGAAAGAAGGCCAATTCCTTCCACAAGGAAATCTAATGACAAGGTTCCCTCCTCTTCTCCAGAGCCAGCCCACAAGCAGTCCAAGGTCATAGATTCTCCCAGAGGCTTTCAACCAGCCACACTTTTCATAGTTTAATACAAGTATTACCTCTCATAATGTCATTTAGTTACCTACACATATAACCATGCAGTTCTTCTCAGATGAGATGACATTAATGAACCAAGAAGACATGTAAATTTTTATTTACTTAAAATACACACACACACACACATCAGGGGCTTGAATTTAGGGCCTGGGCACTGTCCTTGAGCTTCTTCTGCTCAAGGCTAACACTCTACCATTTGAGCCATGGCATCACTTCCAGTCTTATCTGAGTAGTTTATTGGAGATGATAGTCTCATGGACTTTCCTGATGAGGCTGGATTTGAACTGACAATCTCTAATCACAGCTTCTTGAGTAGCTAGAATTACAGGCATGAACCATTGATGCCTGGCTTTATTTTTTTACCCAATAGTGGTAACAGTTTCTTATTGATTTAGTGATTCAGTTTTATGATTTTGGCTATTAGGGAAGCTAAAAATGCTAAAATGTGTAACCGTGGACTTGGAACTTTGTGAAACAAATTTATTTTCCCAGCCCAAAATAACCAGAGTCTATGAAAGACACAAATGAAAATAGAAAATAAATGCATGTATGCACAAATTTTGTCTGTCTGATGTAAGGAATAATTAAATATACAGATAAAACTATAAGAAACTTTTAAGTTTATTTCTAGTTCATGGAAATCAGCATCTAACATTTTTAGAAACATTTTCAATCTATCATTTATAAATGCTTAACTGTAAGTGTCCACACAATGATATTACTGTAGAAACAACTTGCACACTATGTGAATTTGTAATGAAAATTATTACAAATATTTAACTATTTTAAGTGGAACAGTTACAGTGTAGTTTACAAAAGGGTTCTGAAGCTTTAAGCTGAAGAATGGGCAGAAAGCCTGGTTGCTTTCAACTGTGGTCTTTACAGGGCCAGGCCAGCATTGATATCGGCCCTGCAGAAATATAGACCTTATTTTACTTCGTTTTCCAATGTCTTTAATATTAAAATGGATTTGTCCCTTATTAATTCTCTAAAATAAAATAAATTAAGATGAGCTGTCTTTTTGATTTTGGGGACTGACAGCTACATCATGGAGTCAAAAGACGCTATTTCTACCCACCACTTAGAAATCTTGTCCATAATATTAGTAAAATGACAAAAGTAATATGTGCTACATATTTTCTAATCAAGTTCTAAATTCTATGACATCTTTTATTAAGAATATCAAGTATTCTACTTGTAGCCAGGCACCAGTGACTCACTCTTACAACTTCTAGCTCCTCAGGAAGCTGAGATCTGAGATTCAAGGTTGAAAGCCAGCTCTGGCAGCAAAGTCTATTTTACTCTTCTCATCAATTAGCCACCAAAATAGTCAGAAGTGGGACTGTGCCTAAAGTTGACCATGAATAAGAAAGTTAAAGTTTTCCACTTGCTACTAAATGAAAATTAGTATATTTTATACAACAAATCATAGGCAGGTAAAAATAACAGAATTAAAATGGTGCTTTCTGTAGGAATTTTAATTATATGTTAGAGTTGATTCAGAACAGTATCAATTGGATAAAATTGCTGTAAATTTTGGGATGAATCATTATGCTAATTTTGAAATATTCATTTTTGCAAATTTGATTTTTGTGAAGGCTTTAGCTAAATATGCCCTTATTGAATGAGGACAGAAAGATAAAGTACCATGACCATTTATGCAATGATTTGATATTAAGAAGTGCAATTTGGAAATTTTTCAATAGATACATTTTGCATTTAATTATATAGACACTTAAAATTTGTACATAAAAATACAAGAGGTTGATCAAATGATATGAGAAATTTACATTAATATGTGAAAATATTTTATGTGGTTATTCTTTAATTAATTAATTTTTCCATAGGGCATTTCGTTGTATGATTATCTAACATTACAGTTTTAGATAGCAGTGTATGTGCTGTTATTTCCAAGTTTTCTTTTAAAATTTATCTCAAAATTTCTTGACTTATTTGATTATACAAATTTATCATTGTGCCTTAGATTTTACAGAATGAAATCAGAGAATAACTTTATTTTTTAAGTTTCATTTGCATTACAGTAATCAAGTAGACTTTTCTTAAAATTCAAGTTGGAAAACAGCTGAAATCCAAAGTACCAAATAATAGGATTTGTGGTTAGTTACTTTATTCAATTAATAAATGTAAACAAATATTCCTGAGTTTTATACTTCCTTCCATCTCTCCTTCTTACTGTTTTCTCTTCCGAGGTGTTCTTATCTCTTGGTCAGACACCCACAACAAAATTGGCTCCCATGCAGTAGTTAGCAATGGTAACTTGTTGATGGAATATCAATTCGTATCTTTTCCACAATTCTTTAATTTCTCTTTAACAATGCAAACATTCCATTTTGACCTGTCCTCTAGGTGGCATGTGACTATGAGCCTTGTAGAATATGAAGCAATGATTTTTAAAGATGATTTTTCTGATATCAGTGTGCCCTGCCACCCTATGTGTTACATTTGACTGTTTTGCATAGACTTGTTAATGACCATGGAGTTACATCCAGGAAGATTTTGAGTCCCAGCTCACCAAGAAATCTTAACAGAAATCCCTGCCATACTTTATGACAGATCAGTTTTCACTTTCTTAGATCATTCTGAAACCATTTTAATATTGTGACATCAATTAGACTTATGTTAGAATACGCTGCTTTGAATTATCATTAGCAGTTATGAGAGACAGTGGATGCCCGGCCTTATTCCTTGCTGTCCCTGTTACGCATGGCATGTGCCTTTTTCCATATAGACTCATGACGGCTCAACGCAGTATACATACTAATAATCACTCCATTGTTACCTAAAGGGCAAATATATTTAAAGAGAAATAAGATTCAGCTTCCAACTTCACTTCCTAACCACATGGCTTGTCTACATGTGAACATGTACAGCCATTGCACATTAAATGTGCAATCTTGAATGTTCTTATTAATTAAATACCAAATATAACTGACCAAAATTACAAAAGTTAGAAACCTAACAATAAAGTCATTATTTGTAGACCAATGGCTTCCCACACAGCTGTCCACATCTACTGAAAACCAAAGATTGTCACTGCATTCCTGTTCACGTATACAGAGAATAGGAAAATAATAACCACAGACAGAGTTTTAGCTAAAACAATTTAAGACAGAAATTCCTTGACATTTGCGATCAGTTTTAGGTTAATGCTCACTAAGCGAATCCCTTAGAGGATTGCTAAGTTTTCCTTTCTGATTTCTTGAATAAGCAGAGACTTGCTCTGTTCAGGTGAGAAAACAGACATATTCTCTCTCCACCAACTGCAAAAGCAAGAATGGCAACTTACTCCCCTGAAATTGTTTATAGTAACAACAAGAGAATTATATTGACACTACAGATATCAATAGAGGTACCTTATAAAGTTTCTAAGGTGTGTTTCTGAAACACTTATCCGTACTTGTAGAATGAAATATTCCTATGCCCCAGGGTTCTATAGTGTAAAATGCCACAAGCTCATGAATATCTTCATGACTTCTTTAAAAACACAAGCCACAGGTATCTGGTGGGCATTATTTTGTTTTAAATGCAGGAGAATTTGCAACTAAAAATATACAAGAGCCCCTATTCCTACTGGAGCCCTCCTCTCCCTGGGACCATTCATTGCACAAAACTACTTTCTCCCAATCAACTAGCAATGCTAAAACTGTAAACCCAGTTTCAAAAGGAAAGGCTTCTTTCTGCCTTAAGCAAACTTCTACAGAGATATTGTTCAGGCAATAAGCCACTGCACCAGGCAACAAGCATCCAGACAATACCAGAGCTTCCTGATAGAAGGCTTTCTAATCTTCAATATCCCTCTCTCAGCTTAAACCTATAGCAGAATAAGGGCTTTGGCTTATGGCGATTTCAAAGAAGATTTTAAAGGGTAAATTTAGTACTACCTTCTTCTTCAAGAGAAAAAAAATAATGTTTCCTACCCCAAGAGTTGCTGAGCTATCTGATAGTGCTTCTGCTGAAGGAGATTTCAGCTTCCATCAGGTGCTGAGTTCTCAACCTGAAAGGAACTGGTCAGATAGAGGCATTCCCTCTGCTCAGCTAAGAAGGTTGTTAATGAGGAGAAGCAATCTAAGCCGTGTAAACAGTTCTCCGCTTTAAAGCCAAATAACAGAAAGTTTGGTCCCGCCGGGTGTATTTCTGCCTTTCTCTTTCCATAACCAAGCGATCTGTCCCTACATAGCCCAAGTGCAGGAAAACACATTAGTACTGGAGCCAGGATGACCGCGTGTCAATCTCCCGAGGTGACTTGTCAGAAAAGCTGGGGAGGAGGCATCGTGACAAGGAAATGAGGTCAAAATTCAGAGGGAGGGCTCTTCCCTGGGTGGTGGGGGAGGGCGGGCATGCAGTGGCGGGACAGTGGGCACTGAAGACCGGCTTTGGCTAGGAAGGGAAGACGGGTCGGGGCAGGACTTTGTTGGAGAAGCTCCGTGGGCGCGAGAACTGCGTGAGAGCCGGCGGGGGGTGGGGGGTGGGGAGTTCGCAGCAGGGGAAATTCAGAAATCCCCTGGCAGAAGCGGAAATTCTGAAATTCGATGAGGACTGAGAAGACCCGGTTCAGGCTGAGCCAGGTTGGGTTGGGGGGGGGGGGGTAGGAGGGGGGGTTGGATTCCAGGAGCCTGAAGGTGAAGCAGGACCAGGAGCCGCAGGCAGCTGTAACTGAGAGGGGCTGAGGGTTCAGATCTTCTGCAGGTGGAGTTGGAAATCCAACATCCCCAGAAGGACCAAGAAGCAGTACCCTCCCGAGACCCTCTGTGTCCTGATCTGGGGCAGGGGTGGGGGTGGGGGGGAATCCCAGCAGGTGGTTGGGATTGCCTTTCCAATCTACAGATGTTGTCTGCGCGCCCAGCCTGGGCGCCCGCCACCCTGCGCGCTCTCCTGGCTACTCACCGATCCTGGGGCGAGAAGCGCCATCCGGGGCGCGCGCGGAGGCTGCGCGGCGCAGGCGGCGAGCTGGGCCGGGCGGCGGTGGCGGCGCTGTCCTAGTAGCGGGACTGGAGTCGGGGGACCCCGAGGCAGCTCAGGCGGCGGCGGGGGAAGAGGAGGCTGTGGGCGGGGAGCACCGTGGATGTGGAGCTGCTGCGCCTCGCGCGCGCTCTGCCCATCTCCGTCTGGGCTGAAGCGGCTACGGCCACCGCCGCGGCGGAGCTGGGAGGCAGGCGAGGGGGAGGGGAAGAGGCACGCGGTAGGGAGGGAGGGAGGGAGAAAAGGGGGAGGAAGGGAAAGGAGGGAGGGGGGCGAGCCGGGAGAAGACAGGGAGATGATCACCCAGAGTTGGAAGGATGGAGGGAGGGGCATCAGAGCCCAGCCAGGGTTCCCACCGAATGAGATGAGAAAGGAGAAATTGAGGCGGAGGCACTTCCACCAGCAGCGCCCCCCCTCACCCCCCCTTGCTGTCCCCTTGGCGCCCTGAGCTCTTCCTCCAGTCGCTCCAGCTGGGGGGTTACCCACGCTCGGCCGCAGCTACGGGGTTTAGCCCGCTGGTGTCAGGGCTGAGCCAGGAGGCGGCAGCCCGGACAGCCCTCCTTGCCACCGGCCTGGGGCACCTGTGCTGGCCCACACCGCCTGCTCCATTGCAGCGGCTCGCACCCGCGCAACCCCCCTTCCCGCCTCCCCCCTTTCCGGCTGGATTGCTGGGATCACGCACACGTGTGCATCCATGACATCTCTGCCTCCCACCCCCATCCCTTCCCCAGTGGCTGTTTGTTTCCCTGGGCGCGCGCTTTGGCACAGACTATCCGACCAGAAGGCGCCAGCAGGGAGCTCAAAGCAGGCAACGTTCGCCTGCCCCTTGGAGCTCCTGCCTGGGCCAGGGTGAACGTGTCTGCGGCAGGGTTGCATGGGCATGGCTGGAGATGTTTGTCACTAGGGTTGATCGGCTAAGGAGGACACACACACACACACACACACACAGAGGAAGAGAGAGAGAGAGAGAGAGAGAGAGAGAGAGAGAGAGAGAGAGAGAGAGAGAGAGAGAGAGAGAGAGAGAAGTTGAACGGATTACCTCTGTCTACATTACCAACAGATGATCTAAAAAGGTTGTAAGTGTGAAGGGCAGACTTCAATCCATTCTCTGGGTCTTGCGCCCACCTCTCTTTACCCAAATCCTTAAAAACAAACAAACAAAAAACCCTACGAAGGCACAGATTATCACGTTTAATAGAAAGATTCCCCCGATTTTTTTCAACATAGAACATTCACGTACACATGCATTTTTCTGATGTTGGCCTCGTTTTCTTGTGGATTTCTGTTTGCTCCATTGAACTGTAAATCAGTTTTGTCTATTTGCAAACTGCAGCGCTTCAAATGAGACTAAAGACTATATTTAGTGCCTTATACTCCATAAGATCCAGAGAATGAATCTACATATTCGGTAAATATAAAATATTAGAATATTATTAACAGATTTCTATGAAACATAATTTTGTTTCGTAATCCTCACGTGATAGTAGGGGTAGGCAAGGAACCAGTACATTAAGGGCTTAAAAGATACGACTGGAAAAAGAAGTCTAAGGAAAGCTAACTCACTTTGAAAGAAGCCAACTCTCCTCAAATAATACTCAAGGTGATCAAATTGCCCCCTTTTTGGGGACCTGGAGGAAAAGAAGTTTTGATTTCTTGTGTGTGCATGTGTGTATTTGTGTGTGTGTGTGTGAGAGAGAGAGACAGAGAGAGAGAGTATGGCTTTACAAAATGAAGTAATTTTTTTACCTTCTAAAGAGTCAGTGTTATAAAAGCCTAAAACATTTTAGTCTCTAGAAGAAATAATTTAGGCATTTCATTTTACATAAGCGTGTCTTACATAATGAGTGTACACATATGAAAATAAATACCCTCTCAACTGCAAGTGGAAAATCACTTTTAATATAATAAGAACATCCCCTCTGTCTTTCTGCAGACTTTCACATGGGAAAACAAAATGTCAAATGTAAGTGATAAAGTACTAGTTGGTGATATGGATATTCCCAATGTGCTGAATTGTTCTCATTGACTATATATGCTAATGAAAATATTTGGCTTACATCTTCCTGATGATCTAAATGAGAACATTTCTTCATTAAAAGAACAAGTCATTATAGCTTTCACTCCACCTCTGCTTTAAAAGGCATATGCTGCTGTCTCCAGAACTAAAGGTACAGCATGCAAATTCACTGGTTGCCAGTCTTTTAAAGAACACAGAAAGTGGTTAGTGAAGACCTAGAGTATATTCATTCCTCTTGTTTTTTAAATTATTATTATAGATGAGTAGTAAAATTTTATAAAAAGCCTAGTAACTGCTTGGGCACATGCTAACCAGTAACTTGTTAAATCTCCTTTTTAAAAAAAAAATAGTTGACTCTTACATTCCTCATCCTTTTCTTGGTAAGCTAATTTGCCATTGATTCTTTTAGTATCCCCTCCATCTGATTATGAAATGGAAATCGATTCATCTGAATAGTCACATTTTATGATGTGAATTGTTAAGAGCAGAATGCAAAATTAAATTCCTTAACACTGAACGAAAAGGAAGTAGATGTTTAGCACACTGTAAACGTCTCTCGCTCCAGTTGACCTCCCAATATTTGGCTCATCAGAGGCAAAAGTAGTGTGATATCAAATGAAATGGCATTGTAGTTCTGCTGGTGGGTTTGGATTTCAATTAGGTTCTCAAGGAAGATAAAAACTTTTCAGTTCCCTCCAGCAAAGCGTTCTCTCCACTTCGCCTTTCCTTTCTACAGCTGTCTGTGTTACAGTGAATTGTGCATTGCAACAGGGGAAGCAAAAAACAAAAACAAAAACTATGAATAAAAAATCACTCAGTTTATCACTCTCTCACTTTGAAATATTGTTAAATCAGAAAGGCTCACAATCCTGTTTGACCAAATCTGGCCCTGGAGATAGGAGTTGTGCAGGACAATACTTCCTCTGTTGAGTACTTATTTCATGAAAACTCCTTCTGTTCAACTATAGTATTTGGCCTCAAAGACAGTACAGTAAAGAAAATTGCTTGTAAAGATAACAGGCCAATGATTTCATTAAAATATCTGTTATTTAAAAGATACTGAGTGAAGACAATGATAATGATTCAGGCCCAAAGAAAGGCTTAATTCACTAATAGGCATTAAAATAATAGAGATAAAAGAAGATGGATTGGATTACTCGTCTTGGATGTAGACAGTTCTTATCTGTTGAAGAGAAAAGGAGAAAGAGGGGTTGATAACAATAAAGAACAACAACTCAATGAATTAGGTGCAACATGGGAGCTATTTGGGGTGAGAAATCAGTGGGATGGAGATAGGTAAAAGGAGAAGGTTATGGAGGATCAATTATGATCAAAAGTCTTTATATGTGTGTATGCAAATAAAACAATGACACTAATTAAAATTGGTTGGTGATGTGGTATAGAAAAAAAAAGAACAATTGAGGGTGTGAATTCCATCAGAGAACATACTTGTATGTATCACAATGAAAAACCTCTTTATAAAGTAATATACACTAAAAAAGAATATTGCACTAAAATAAATAAAGCAAGTCAAATTCGTTGCTATGTCAAAAAGAAAAGAAAAGAAAAGAAAGACAGGAGGGCATTAGCAGCTCACTCCTGCAATCCTCCACTCAAGAGGCAGACATCTAGCTCTAACAGAAAACCTTACCGCCAATGAACCAGCAAAAAACTGCATGCAGAGCTGGGTCTCAATAGGTAGCTAATTAGCCATGAGATAAAAATCCAAGTAAGAACGTGAGGTCCTCAGTTCAAACCCCAGTACTAGTATAGAAAAATGAACTGAAAATGGATGTTTTCCTAGGTCAGTGAAAATTTTGATGAGCCTTAACTTTTAAAATCAAGTGTCTACATTTATGTTGTGGAGAAAAATACAATCATCAAGAACTTTATAGTTGTGGAGACTTCTAAAAATGACAGGGTACCACATAACCGATACAGCACTAATGAAAACATAGGCTAAAGAGAGTCTGCAGACAGTGGCAAAAGTACCAGGCACGCTTTGTCTTCCTAAAGGAAATAATAAAGCAACAATGAGAAACAGAGAAAATGTCACCATTTCTCTGTTCAGCAAAACCTGAAGAAACACAACCTGCAGGCTCCAGTGCATGTAGAAATTCCAAACCTGGTGAGCTCAAACATCTGGGGAGAAAAAGTAGAAAGAGCAGAGGGTAAGTCCAATGATATCTTGCCTTACAATGTGTCAAAAAGAAGTGTACTTCTGAAAAGTGAGAATTCACTTGGAAGTGAACAATTTCTTTTCCTTGGTTACAATAGATTCAGGAATGGAAAGGGAGCTATAATTGCAAATGAACAAGGAAAGGAAAAACAGAAAAGGAGAAAGGACTTTGTTGTAGCAAATCTCACAAAATCTAAGACAAATAGGATTGCTGTGCCTCTTGGCCTGTGAAACTTACATTCCCTCTTTGCAGTGATCCATGTGGGAACTGGAGTCCATAGTCCATAGGTCTGATGACAGACAGAAGGTAACGTAGCTATGTTTTGCTGGATGTAATGATGGGTTACACAGAGATTAGATGGAGTAGCAGGATTTGCAGTAAACATCCTATTCCTATAGGGCACCAAACTTGTATAGGATTTAATCTCTGTACATTCCAGAAAACTCTTCCTTCTTGAAGAGAAAAGAAAAAATGTAACTCAGTTAATTTCAAGTAACTGCAAGATGGACGTTAAATTGATTTTCAACCAATATAAAACTCCAAGAAGAACAGTAAGATGATTTATTGAACGTGTCCTATAAAGAAGCTCAAAAAGTCTGCCATGAGTTTTCACAGAGGCAGAAACAAGGTCTGCCTGAAGGGTAAATATTACAAGGCATAATGCAAAGTCTTGGAGGATGAGACAACAGGGGATGGTTTCACAGTTGGCAAACTTGGGAGAGATATGGAAGAAAAAAAATAGAAGATCCATTCATCTACTGAGGGGCATCTGGGTTGGTTCCATATCTTAGCTATAGTAAATAATGCTGCAATAAACATAGTCACGCTGGTAGCTTTAGTTTGGTTTTGTTTGTGATCATTTGGGTAAATGCCCAAAAGTGGATTGCTGGGTCATAGGGGAGCTCTATGTGGAGTCTTTTGAGGAACCTCCATACTGCTTTCCAAAGGTATTGAACAAGTTTACACTCTCACCAACAATGCAGTAAGGTTCCCTTCTGTCCACATCCCCTCCAACATCCGTTGTTATTAGAGTGAGGTGGTATCTCAATGTTGTTTTGATCTGCGTTTCTTTTATGGCTAGAGAGGTTGAGCATTTCTTCATGTGTCTATTGGCCATCCTTTTTTCCTCTTCAGAGAAGTTTCTCTTTAAATCTTTAGCCCACTTATTTATTGGGCAGTTGTTTCTCTGAGGATTTGTTTTTGGGAGATTTAATTTTTTGAGTTATGGAATTCTGTGCCTCCATCAGAAAGAATGACATTGCCCTATTTGTTAGGAAATGGAAAGGCTTGGAAAAATTATATTAAGTGAAGTAAGCCAGGCCCAAAGAAACATAGGTCCCATGGTTTCCCTTATTTGCAATATCTAGTATATGTATGAGTCAAGCAGAAAAGGTCGGATAAGGTGATGTTAGGGAAATGAACCCTAAGATATGTATTCAAATGTTTTTTTTTCTTTCATGGGATTGTTGCTAACACATTTATAAGATTATTTCTTTGTTGCTTTGTATATCCCTCCCCCGCAGTATAACCCCTGCTTTCACTGTATTTGATGTCGGTATAATTTGTGGAGGGGCAGGGGAAAAACAAATAGTTTAAATAGAGACACAGGTGGACCCATTGCAACAATGAGAAGTACAAGTCGTTATGTCGAAAACAAACTTTACAACTTTGATGCGGGGGGGGGGGGGGGGGGAGGGAGGAGGATGGGAAGGGATGGGAAGGGATGGGAAGGGGAAACAAAGGAGGAGGCAACAATGCTTGATAAGAAATGTACTCATTATCTTGCCCATGTAATTGTAACCCCTCTGTACAGTATTTTCACAATAAAAAAGGGAAGAATTACAAGTTCACCGTGCTCACAACCTTTGTACTACTATATCACTTCATCATCGTCATCATAATCATCATCATCATCATCATCAAAAAATTGGAGAATTAGTACAAAGCAGACAGTCAGATAAACGGGAAAAGAAAGAGGAGAAAACAGAAAGGCTTGGAAAATGAGTGGAATTTAAACATAACATGATAAGAGAATAGAAATGATGAATATAAATAAGTAAAAGTAATTCAATGGATATATTACTTACCTTAAATAAGAAAAGCAAAGAATGGCAAAAAAGGAAATAGTTAATGTATTACTAAAGAAATATTCTTGAAATAAGCATGAATACTGTAGTCCTAAATAAGAAACTATATATACTTTAGAGAGTCTGACGTTCATGATTAATAAAAGCATTAATATTAATTATCCATAAGTATTTATAGAAACCTAAAATAAGTAAATGTAGTAAAGGTTATGTTTTAACCAATATTACAAGCATCAATGCAAAAATCCTTGTTAAATTGATTAATAAATAAACCCTGGCAGCATAGAACTACATCAATATGATGCATATACATGTTATCTAGAATGTGAGCATGTCAATATGCCAGAAACTCTATTACTAAAATCATTTTCTTTTCCATGAAATGCAATGAAAATAATCAGTACCCTTCTTATAAGATATTTAAAACAATGATTAGAAAAGTTTATCACCTATCAAACCTTTACTGAGAATACCTGTCATACAGCAAGTAAGCAATCTCTGTTATCTGTTGTACATATCAACATTTATAAGATATTAAAATACTGGCTGTGTTTCTGGTCATACAATAAACCCTGTTTTCATTTCCTTGAGTAAAAATCACCTTGCATTGATTTATTAATATTGCACTCCTCTTTGGTCCTTTCTTCTTTCTCCTGTGTTTTTATGTCTTCTCTTGCTTGTGCATCGTTATTAATATCCTGTTAAAAAGTAAAATCAATTTGAAAATTCAGAGTGTACTTAAGACCAACAACCCATTTAAAATAATTTCCAATTATAATAGTAATATGTGAATGAATGTATTATCTATAAAGATAGACTTTATTTTTAGAACAGTTTTGGATATAAAGCAAAATGGAGTAGGACATAGAGGTTCATCTTTCTCCCTTCCTCCATACATGCATAACATTCTACCCACTTCCCACATCTACTATCACAATGACACATTTGTTGTCAATAAACCTACATTAACACATTATTATTACCTATAGTGTACATTATAACTGTTGAAATTGTAGATTTGATGGATTTTAAAATTTTATAATTCATGTCCATTATTGTAGTATTATGCAGAAAAGGTTCAGTTTGCTAAAGTTTTGTATCTTATCTATTTAGCTCTCTCTTTCCCTTCAATCTTGGCAATTCTTGCTACCTCTCCTATCTCTGTACAATTTTGCTTTTCCAAAGTGTAATATAGTTGAAATCTTACAGTATGTAGCCTTTTTAAACTAGTTTCTTTCCCTTAGACTTAGAAGTTTAGATTTCTCTCCTTTTATTTAGCACCACTGTCTATATCAAAGTTTAATTATCCAATCACCTAATGAAGGGCATCGTGATTGCTTCTAAATTTTGAATAAAGCTATAAACATCTGTGTGAAGTTTGTTATATGGACGTAATTTTGCAACTGTTTTTGAGTAAATATCAAAGACTACGATTGTGGGATCACATGTAAGTGTATATTTAGTTTTATAAGAAATCAATGAAAGTCTTGTAAATTGGCTGTCCCAAGTTGCAGTCCCAAAGCAGTCAACAAGAGTTCTTGTTCCACATCCGTGACAACATTTGGTGTTCTCATTGTTTTGGATTTTGGCCCTTCTAACATTTGGGTAATGGAATCTTATAATTGTTTTAATTTGTACTTCTTAATGGTTTATGATGCTTAGCATCTTTATTTGCTTATTTGTCATATGTATATCTTCTTACCTATTTAGGGCTTTTGATCATTTTTAAATCAGATTGGTCATTCTCTTACGGGTTGAGTTAAAAGTATTCCTTGTATATTTTGAATAATTTGCTTTGGTTTTTAAAATCAGGTTTGTACCTTCCAAATCCATGCTCCCAGTCAATGGCTTGTCTTGTCATTATCTTAATATTGTTTTTGTTTGTTTTTTGTTATTTTTAGACACTGCAGAAACTTTAAGTTATAATGAAGTATTTTATTGAGTATTTCTTCTGAATCATGCCATTGTTAATGTAAAGAGACATTGACATACCCAAGCTCATCTCAATTGTGTTTCTACCTTCTATTTACAATACCACTTTTGTGAAAACCATAATGTCTGTGTGCAGATTTATTTTTCCACATGTGAAAGCAAAGTTGTACAAATCATCTTTGCTCCATTTATTGAATTAACCCTTTGTTGAGATTAGTTGACTATATTTATGTGATTCTTTCTGGTGTCTCATTTTTTTTTTGTTGCATTGGTCTATTTGTCTGTTCAACTACCAATATCATATTACCACAATCAATATAGTTTCAGAAAAAAGTAATTGAATTGAACATTATACTGATGTTTTTGGAAGTTTTGCTTCTTAATATCTATGGTATATTTCTGGGCTGGGGATTGAAAACATATTTGCATTTGAATTGAATGTACATAATTCCTATTTAAGTTGAATATGTGTTTCTCAGTCTTTGTCAATATTTAAGTTAGGACAAATATTTTTTGTCCTAATTTTCTTAATGGCATATTTTTTTAAATATTAGTTCTCCATACATGTATAAACCAATGGGTTGTATACTTCAAAACCTCTTCTTGTATTCATTCCTCAAGTTCAAATTTAACATTTTAAAATCAGAGATAATCAATTTTCCAATCAAATGGGACTAGAATTGATGAATTCTCTTTACTTAGTTTCAATTTGCTATATTTAAATTTAACTATATTTGTTTTTTTTTCTTTCATGAGTTTTTCAAGAAATTGTTCCTTAACATAAAATCATATAAATGATTTTAGAAATTATATTATTCGATTTTTACATGGATTTTCTTGTTTTCATTCTACATTCTTTCTCTTCATTTTTTTCTAACATGCTTTCAGTAAAATAAAATTCTATTTCCTACATAATGAAAAGTAAGATTATGCTTTCTCATGTTCATAGTGAAAAACTCATTGATTTATTTTAATATCATATAAAATCCATTTATCTTGGAATGATTTGTCCAATGTTTGAAGATTTGAAATATTTCATCTCAGAATCACCAAATTATAATATATGTATGTGGTCTTTTCTGTGCTTTTTAATTTGCTTTGTATTTAATTTTCATCACAAGCAAAATAGTATTGCTTCAATTATTTCAGATTTAGAATACATAATAATTGTAAAGAATTATTCAACTTTCTGACTTGGATATTCTTACAAAATTCCTATTCCATATGAATATTAGAATTTCCTTAAAATTATATATTTGAAACAATTTTGTTATAACTCCATAAAATGTATGATTTACTACAGAAAAAAATAAATTTTTCAATGTTAACTAGAAAAACAGCCAACAAACTTGGGAAACAGCTTTACTAGCAATGTATCAGATATCCAATATACCTAAGAGCTCAAGAAACTGACCTGTCCAAAGCTACTAAACCAAGCACTAAATGGGCAAGGGAGCTAAAGAGAGACTTTCAGAAGAAGAGGTAAGACTGTCAAAGAAATGCATGAGGAAGTGCTCATCATCCCTGGCCATAAAGGAAATGCTAATCAAAACAACTCTTGAGATTCCATCTCACTCAGTTATTGGCCAACATTGTAAATTTGAACAATAAATGTTGGAGAGGATATGAGGAAAAAGGAACTCTACTAAACTGTTGGTGGGGATGTAAATTAGTACAACCACCCTCGACTGGGGCCTGGAAGTTCCTCCAAAAAACTAAACATAGATCTTCCCTAGGACCCAGTCATACCACTCCTAGTCATCTACCCTGCCCATCATAAGCACGCATATAACAAGGACGCCTGAACATCCATGTTCCTTGTCTCATTATGCACAAAAACGAAGATATGGAAACAGCTCAGATGTCCCATAATAGATAAGCGGTCCTAAAAGTGTTGTACCTATACACAATGGAATTTTGCTCGGCCATTAGAGAATAAAATAATGTCATTTGCAGGGAAATATATGGAACTGGAACAAATCATGTTAAGTGAGGTGAGCCAAGCTCAAAGAAACAAATGGTACCTGTTTTCTCTCATATGCAGAAATTAGACCTAAAATGCACTAGGATATGATAAAGTATACAGGATTCTAGATACACACCATGAGGATACTCTTAGAAGAGAAAGACAAATACAATGCCTATGTGCCTCTTCATATTTATTTAAAATAATATACATACTGAAATGAACTCTAAGATATGGAAACAAGAGACCTATATTTTCCTTTTTCCTTCTGATTTTTGTTTTTTTGATGATTCTGTCTTCTATACCTTATGTATTGTGTATTTATTCCAGTGTATATCTTCAGAAGGGTTGGAGGGCGACATACATAACTGGAGGGAAAAAGGGAGAAAAGGTGAAGCAGTGGAGCTCACTGGCCATTGATGAAAGTGAACTATAAAACTCATGGGAGGAGACGGGAGGGAGGGACTGGGAGAGAAAGAGGGAACAGAAGACACTGAATAAAAGGAAATGTACTAATTACTTGACTCAAGTAATTGTAATCTCTCTGTGCATTACTTCTACAATAACAATAAAGTAAATTTACATTAAAAAAACAAATAATTACTTAAATATTTATAGGGGTTTATTTGACTAACAGTTACAGTTTTCTTAGACTTGCATGTTGTTGCTAACTTTTGATATTTGCTTTTATGAAATATAGAAATAATATTTTGTACTGATTTTATTTTTATTTATTATTTTATTTATTTGCCAGTTCTGGGCCTGAACTCTGGGCCTGGGTGCTGTCCCTCAGCTCTTCAGGTCAAGGCTAGTGCTCTACCACTTCAGCCACAGTGCCACGTCTGGCTTTTTCTGTTTATGTGCTGCTGAGGAATTGATCCCAGGGCATGCGAGGCAAGCACTGTACCACTGAGCCACCTTCCCAGCCCCTTCTACTGATTTTAAATGCATAATTGGATTGTTTATGTGTATGCATTGCTAGTGTTTTAAATATTTTTTGACTTGTGTTACCATCTAGAAGTAGTTCAGCAAACAATTGTCACACATTCTTTTGAGTAGTTCACATTGTTTAAAATGTTTAAAATGATGGCCCTCATTTTTAATCTTTCAATCTTAACATAGTCCTTTCTTATTTTGTTTTTCTGACTGGCCTTGCTCCTTTTGTTAAATCTTTAGCAATCATTGTCTCTCTGCTTGCTATTGACATGGATGGTGGTTTTGCAGTGTTTCATTTCAAGTGAAAATTACAATAGAAAGCATATGGATATCTCAAATCAAGGTAAGGGAACCTTTCTGTGTTTCCAAGGTTTCAATGATAAATATGTCCTATATTTGATCACATTTCATACAGTTTTGAAATTAAGTGGATTTAGCTTTAATCTCCAATATAAATTAAACTGTATTTCTGTATTAGCTCTGTTTGGTCATTATTTCTGTGCAATTCATATTGAATTTAATTTGCTGCTGTTTTATTTACTATACTTGATTCCATTTATAATATCAACACAGTATTTTTGTATTTGTTGAGAGGCTTATTTTTCACTTTATTTTTAGATTGAGGCTGAGTATTGTGGATAAAGAAGTTGAGAATTTTTCCAACCTCTTTTGTAATCTGGAGAAAATAAATGTGGCAAATAAGCATGCTATCCTTGATTATAGACAGATAGACAGATAGATAGATAGATAGATAGATAGATAGATAGATAGATAGATAGATAGATAGATATTTGTGTGTGTGTGTACATACTATTTTTACTATAATGTTCAGGCCTTGCAATTACAAATCTCAGAATATTAATATTAATGTATTGATTTCTTGTTTTTAATTATTTAGAAACTCATATCAAATGCTAGTCTAAATTTTAAGCAGACTACCTTTTTCTTTTTCTTTTCTTTTTTTTTTTTTTTTTTTTTTTTGGTCCGGTCGTGGGGCCTGAACTCTGGGCCTGGGCGCTGTCCTTCAGCTCTTCAGCTCAAGGCTAGTGCTCTACCACTTGAGCCACAGCACCACTTCCGGCTTTTTTCTTATGTAGTGCTGAGGACTCGATCCCAGGGCCTCGAGCATGTAAGGCAAGTGCTCTACCACTGAGCCACCTTCCCAGCCCCAGACTACCTTTTACTTAATACCTACTATTTCACCAGCCTCTGATATGGAACTTTCATATTTTGTGTTGTTTAAATTTGTTAGTATTTTCCATTTGTAACTAATTACTTATTTGGGTCTATAAAATATTTATATTAATTTTTAAATGCATTTTTTCAATGGAGATATCTATGAGATTAATATAAGTGAAGAAGTAAGATAGTATATCTTCTTTCATACAATACTTGTAGGCCTCTGGGTTAAGATTGTTCTATAGTTGATCCACAATATCTTTAAATGTGGTCTTTAGAAAGTGATTTATGTTTGTGATTAAAGGTATTTTTGCATGTATAAAAGAATGGACTGTGAAATTCTACAATACCATTGTTGTTGACATGCACCTGGTTCTATTATTAGGCTCCAGATTTTCAATGACTACAATCTGTTGCTTAGTAGAATACTCTCGTGTGAACAGTTGCTATAAAAAACCTGTCTCTAATGACTGGAAAAGATTTCTTTGAGCAGAGACATTTTACACAGGTCCCTATTGCACTACTTGAGGGTAAACATTCTGTGTTCAAACACAAGACATAGAAGATTTTAATTCATATGCTTTTCCTATTCTGTATATATTTTGTTACAAAAATTAGTCATAAATATAATATTGGTTACAAATAATGAAATATGTGCTGTTGAGATTTCCCTAACTCCAAAGATGTTAAAATATTATATTCTGGATTCTATATTCTTTTAGTTTTTCAATTTTTTATCCTTCTTCTAATTTAAATTTTTTCCAACTAATTTTCCATTAGATTATATCTGGCCTTATAAATTTAACTTATAAATTTAAGACTCTTTTATTTTTTTTCAGAAATCTCAATTTGTTCTCAAAATTCTGCTTCTTTTGCAAACTTGTCTCTTCTTGACTTATACTTCCTTGTTTTTGTTACATAGTCTTCAATTCTGGTTTCATAGATGTGGTTATACATTTTATGTAGACATTGTATAAGAATATTTAAGATATATCTTTTTTTATTATTTTCTTTAAGTACCTCTACAAAAGAGTTACAATTTAACAAAGCAGTTGATGAATACAATATATCTTGACCAATATCACCCCTTCCAACATTCTCACTCATCCCTCCCCTGCCCACCGTTTCCCTAAGCCTTCTTAATTTTGTAAAGTATTATTGGATTCTGGACTATATTCTCCCCTCTTCTCCTCTTCATTCATCTACTCCTTTCCCCTGGGCCCTACCCTACTTCTTTTGAGTCCCCTCTTCATGGTATTTTATTTTGTAGGTAATTATAATATTGAGATCTCCCTTGAATCTACCTCCTTCACTTAATACATTTGTTTACACTTGATGTCAGCCAGTGTATTTATTACAAGTTTATAAACTAAACCTAGCTTCCACATATAAGGAAAAACGTGGATTCTTTGTGTCTCTGGCCCTGACTTACTTCACTTAACAATTTACCTTTTTTTTTTGAAAATGGTACAGCATCATTCTTTCTCCTAGATGAACTAAATTCATGTATGTATACTGAATTATCTTCATTCTTTCATTCAGGTGCATCTACACTGGTTCCATATCTTGGTTATGGAGAATAATGCTGTAATGAACATGGTGTGCTGAGGGCTTTGAAAAAAATATATCACCTCACACCAACATCAATTCAAAAATTCAACACAGACCTCAATGTAAGCCCTAAAATCATGAAGCTGTTACATGAAAGAGTAGGGGAAATATACTAGGTTCCTAGGCACAAGTAGAAACATTCTGAATAAAGATCTAGAAGCACTGCAAATCAAAAAAAGAGTGGATAAATGGGATTGCATCAAACTAGAGGTTTTTTTCTAGGTAAAGGATAAAGCCAACAACCTGAAAAGACAGCCTACATACAGAATGGGAGAAGGATTTTTGTTTGTTTCTTGGGTTTTTTTTGTGCCAGATACACATCAGATAATGTCATAATGTCCAGAAGGTTATTTTTGGGAACATAAATTAATTAAACCACTCTGGAAAGCAGTGTGGAGGTATCTCAAAAAAATTAAATGCAGAACTATACTATGAACAAGCATTTCTGTTCCTGGGGAGTTGCCCAAAAGGTTATGTTTTTTATATCATGATGATATCTTGTACACAAGAATATGTTGTTTTTAAGTAATGCTCCTTTTCAATATTCTCCCTATTCGTTAGAGTTTTGTTATCGTCTGCTCTAAAATAATCACATGTATTTGTGATTTACCTCTCCACGGTTTGACAATAATTTGTAAAAGAGGTGTTAACCTGTGGTATGTAATCTCTTGCCGCATTGTGTCTCACTACTTCATGCATGGCCTGTGTATTAAATGAAGATTATATTTAACCTAATTGTTCATTTAGTGGAGAAAGTTTGAATAGGTAAAATAGATGAGATATAGGAAATCAGGATGCTGGATAAATAAACTTTGCATTCCAATATTGTCTAGAATTGACAAATTCAACAATGAACCTCAAAGCTAGATGCTGTGAATGATTGCAATGAGGAGATTCTGAAATGGCTTGAGAAGAAATTAGCATTACATTTCTCACATGATTGGATAATAGATACAGTGTGCATTAGTATAAATGTTTTGGCATATTCAGATTTGTTATACACAAATTATTTAATGAAGGAAACAAAGGAACAGAACCCCATCATATACTGATTTTCCTTCATATTACCAGTGGTCTGTAATACCATACCTATACTCTTCTTTAATCCTTATCATTATAAGGATTATCATTTTGTAGATTAATACTTTCAAAGGGTGTTGGCATAAAATTCCTATAACTGTAACTACTGTTTTTTTTAATTAAATGGTTAGAATAGCAAAGATTCTATGAGCAAGATACTATTTATCTAGGCCAAGAATATGTAAATTGTTCAGTTTATTTGGCATGACCTTTATGTTGTGTTAGGAACAATTATGCATACCACATGTAGAATGGATGACTAGATTTTAAGAAATATATTGAATCTCAATGTTGAGTCTTACTAATATAATTTTTTAAAAATCCCACCAATAGCCCTGTCAAGTGGCTGAAGAAAGAGACATCACTGAAGACTCAATGCCTGTCAAGCCACGTTCCTCCCCCCCGCCCCCCTGCTGCAGGAACCAGCTCCTTATCTCCTTGCAACACAGTCTACTGAAGTGGAGCAGATGGTTTTAGAGCAGGCTCAGAGATTTCAGTCTGTAACAGTAAGAAAAGACTAGTACATGAGTATCCTTTTGGGAGGGGAAATAACTTCCTCAACTAGAGGAGACAAGAAGCCTGGCTGGTGAGGAAAAGGTTTAGAATGAGAAACTTCATTAAAATAAAGGGAAGAGATAAATGTAACCAGTTTGCACATTAATAAATAAGGGCATTGTAGAACTGCTCAAATAAAATTCCCAAATATTTTATCTCTACCTAAGATATCATTATACATATAGGACTCTACTTTCTGCCCTTCATTTCTCCCAGCCAGCTAGTTCCATTGCTCAAGAGATGGTGACAAGTATGAGGATCACAGCAGTACAGAAAGCAGCAATGCCTGAGTCCTTATGCTGTGTAGATTAGTAAAATAGCAATGTGTTAAACATTTTATTCTACCTGATTGTGAACTTCATAAAAACTTTGAGGTGCTTTCATTATACTCAATTTAAAATGAGGAACGTGAGGTAAGGGAAGTTAAAATAATGAATTCACATAATCGGTAAATTGCAGAATGTCAGGATTTGAACTCTGGAAGGCTGAATGTAAACTCTGTACCCTTGCATTATTTATTGTTTCCCCCCGAAAAAGAAATTACTGAGAGGAAAGATGGCTTTTGTTTACTTTTGAAAATGTGTTTTGTTTTCTTATTTGTTTATTTATGCTCAACTTGGAGCTCATATGTCTCTACATTGCAAAGAGTTTGTGAGTTGGAAGCCAATTATTTGAAACATTAAAGTAAGTATAGACCTCTTTAATACAAAGAGCAATGGAAGCCAAGATCTCTTTTCTGTTTTTGAGAATCTGGCATGTGTGAAATTGAAAATGTGATACAACAGCTATTACTGACATGGAATTCAGAAAACAATTTTGGAAAGCAGGACTCAGAATAGATTTTTATTTATAAAATAATAAAGTAATGTGACATTATTTAACACAAACAATTATGGACCAATACATATCTCATATTATTAGAAAAGAGCATGCTGAAGTGCAATAGCTTCCACTTTCTACACAGAGTTGAGACATAAGAAATTGAGTTCATTACACAGACCACAATTTCCAATCCTTTCCCTCTTGGATCATATTGACACATCAGCTTGACTCTCTTATTAAAAAGCATTTAAATTCCAGGAGAGTCCTATAATAAAGAGAAGTATAGGAAACAAACAAGAAAGCATGCCTCCCTTATTTCTATGTAGTAAATACTACAAACCACCACTTGAACCACAGAGCCACTTCTGAGACAAGATTTTTAATGTCTCATTATAAATGATTAATGCATATGGTGATTGATAAACTATAGATGTTCATTTAATCAGTACACAATATATGAATTACTGAAAACTCATTATACATCATAATTTCCCACAATTATTTTCAATTTGAAAAACCCCACAGAAGTGAGTTCCTTGATCATAAGAGGAATATGCAATGTGATTTGTGTCATTATCTATATCAGATCATAAATTAATACAGTTGTTCATCTTTGATCACTCAGGATGCCTATAAGGCAGGGTGATAGGAGATGAAATCAAATAGCTTAGGCAGGTCCAAAATACGGATAGTCTTTTAGGTCATGATGAAGAGTTAACCTTTTATATTAATTGGGATGGGAGAGAGATGTCAGTGCTGAATTTAAGCAGGAATGTCAATGCCATTTTATTTACATTCATGTTATGCTGTACAGATAATAGAAGACAGAACAAGAAAGAACAGCTACAGTCATGCACCCAAACAGCAACTATAGCCTGGTACTGTATAACAGCAATGGATACATTTAGAATACTCTCTCTCTCTCTCTCTCTTTCTCTTTCTCTCTCTCTCTCTCTCTCTCTCTATATATATATATATATAGTATATATGTAGTATATATAAATATATGAGGTATATATTTATATATAATATATATTTATATATACAACATGTATACTCTACATATGTGTGTGCTGGATAAAAATTAATTATGAACTGACACATTTAGAAATATTATACATACTGAAAAAAGTAAGTAAAAGGTAAATTTCTAAGTGCATGGGGTGGCATGCATATGCAGCACTGGGAAAGAAAACCCATAGGGAAGAGGAGGTGCTTCAAGATTTAAATTTTCTGAAATTTATTTTGAAATGCCTATTATTTAAGTGGATTCATGAAGTTAACATCTGAATGTCAGGGCATATTCTAACTACCTAACTATAATTTTATAGTTTTTGTCTAATCTCTCCATGAAGTTTAAAGTTTAGAGAAATCATCAGGGCTAGAAATATAATTCAAGGTTCATCAGGACTGATGATTGTCATATCAATGTCAGACTGATTCATTGTCGTGGCTTATATGACAATGAAAACCATGGTTTAAAGCAGGCTATCTGTAAATAGTAGATGGAGAAATGGGGCACTCCAGCTTTGAGAAATCTAGAAAGGAAAGAAAAGATAACAAACAAAAATGATAGAAAAGCAAGAAAGGAAGGAAGGAAGGAGGGAGGGAAGGAAGGAAAAGAAAGAGAGAAGGAAATAGGGAAGAGGGAGAGAGAGAGAGAGAGAGAGACAGACAGACAGACAAAGAGGTGTGGATGGCTTATGCCTGCAATCCTAGCTACTCAGGAGGCTGAGATCTGAAGATCACAGTTCAAAGCCAGCCTAGGCAGGAAAGTCTTATCTCCAATTAACCACCAGAAAACCAGAAGTGGCACTGTGGCTCAAGTGGTAGAGCTCTCCACTTGAGCTGAAGAGCTCAGGGACAGTGCCCCAGGCCCAGAGTTCAAGTCCCATAACTGACAAAAAAGAAAGGAGGAAGGAAGGAAGGAAGGAAGGAAGGAAGGAAGGAAGGAAGGAAGGAAGGAAGGAAGGAAAGAAGGAAGGAAGACACAATAATTTATTGCTAGAAGAGAAAACCAGGATTGTACAGAATCACAAAATCATAGAAACATAAAACATATTAGCCAACAGTATGAACTACCACTGAAAGTTCAACTGTAGACGGTTTGGGTTGAGAGTTTAGGTCTGAGTGTTTCCTTGTTTTCCAAATTAGGGTTTATGATTTAAAAAAGCATTCTTGTACATCATGGGGAATGACTGCAGCAGCAAGGCAGAAACTAGTCATGTAATTATGAAACAGGAAACCCTGTGAGACTCATCTCCAATTAAACACCAAACAGCCAGAAGATAAACTGTGGCTCCAGGGGTAGAGAACTAGCCTTGACTGAAAAAGCTCAAGAACAGTACCTAGATCCTCTGTTAAAAAAGCCCTACAATCCTCCCCTCACCACACACATGCGAAGGAAATGTCTCATCCATTGTAACATAGAACAAAACACATGAAAGATAAAGGGTATGAGGAATATTTGTAGATAGGTCAAGCACTTTTGGTTCCATCATTTACTGTCTTAGCTACTGATTGCACTGTAATGGATTACTCCAAATTTTATGGTTTAAAATGAAAACTTTTATTATTTGTAGTTCTATGGGTCATGCATCCTCTGGAACTCTCTACAGGGCATCAACTGCAGTATTCTCAGACTACCATCATTTCAGGTCTTACTTAGGGATAATTTGCTACCATGCTCACTCACATGGTTACCAGTAGACCTTAGGTTCTTGCTTGAAGCTAGCTGAAGACAATTTTCTTACTTCATGAGCTTCTCCATAGCATTGAATATAATACAACAGCTGAAGAAGGATAGTGGCAAGAGAAAAGTAACATGGCTTTATATTTCTGGGTTTTGTTTTTTGTAAGCTAAACTTGGCATAGGCATTGTAATCTTTTCCCCTAAATCCAATTTGTGAGACAAGTCATTAGCTCCAGACAACACACAAGTAGCTGGATCATACAAAAGGGATTAATACAAGGAGATGAGGATTATCACCAGTGGGTTTTAAAGGATGCTTACCACTTAAAAGCGAGAGGGGCTGGGCACTGGTGGCTTACACTTATAATCCTAGCTACTCAGGAGGCTGAGATCTGAGGATCATAATTCAAAGCCAGCCCAGGCAGGAAAGTCGGTGAGACTCTTATCTCCAATTAACCATCAGAAAATGGGAAGTGGTGCTGTGGCTCAAGTGGTAGAGCACTCATCTTGAGCTGAGGAGCTCAGGGACAGGACCCAATCCCAGAGTTCAAGCCCCAAGGCTGACAAAAAAAATGTGTGAGGGGAAGTATCCATGCATGATGGAGAATTGAAAACATTGAAATAATACTCTGCAAAGAATAAAACATGAGTAAATTTAACTTCTTCTTGTTAGGAGTTGATGAATGAAAGCAGTGTTATCATTCAGAGTATTTTAAAAAAGAAATAAAGGGAAGAAAGGAGAGAAAAAGAAAAAAGAAAAAGGAAGAATATTCAGGACCATAAATCATAGAAACAAAGAATCTTATAAGGAGATATTAGCCAAAAGTATCTGGGTATTTGCAATATTGATTCCAATTATTAATATGTGTATTTCCAACTGGAATTTGTTTCTCTGGTGACGTCAAATACAAATTTTGATAATAAGGCATTAGTATCAAGAAGATGATCAGGTAGGACAAATAATTAAAGGGATAGAAGGAGCTTTGAAACTGGATAATGAGTAGATTCTGGAAGAATTTTGAGGTTAATCCTAGAAATATGGCATAAAAGGAGATTCTGGTGAGTGTATTGAAACAACCATTTAATGGAACAGTAGGAAATGTGGCTTTTAAAGTGCTGAGGACATGACTAAACTGTTTTCTAGCATTTTGCAGAAGGTAGAAATACTGAGCTATGAAAGAGGATATTTAGCCAGGGAGATTTCTAAGAAAACTATCAGAGGAGTAGCCTGCCTTCCCTTGACTGTTGGCAATAATTTCTAAGAAGAGGACCTGTTAAACTATAGGAAATCAGAGTTTAAATGTTTAGAAAATCCTCAGTGGATTCTATTGCCAAGAGAGAGATGGAGAGAGAGAGTGGGGGAGGGAGGGAGGGAGAGAGAGAGGGGTGGGGGGAGAGAGAGAGAGAGAGAGAGAGAGAGAGAGAGAGAGAGAGAGACAGAGACAGAGACAGAGACAGAGAGACAGAGAGACAGAGAGACAGAGAGAGAGAGAGAGAGAGAGAGAGAGAGAGAGAAACAGAGAGAGAGAGGGAAAGAGGGAGGGAGGGAGAGGGGGAGTATTCAAAAGGAATAGGGCAAGAATGGAGCAGTATGTTTAGCCAGTCCTTCAAGGAAAGGGGAGAAGAATCTTACAGGCAACTAGGAGATTAGCTTCCCAGATTCTGACAACTAGGTGGAAGCTGGTGTCTCATGCTTGTAATTCTAGCTTCTCTGGAGGCTGAGATCTGAAGCTGCAGTAAAGCTGCCATCCTTGAGCTGATGGACTAAGGGACAGAACCCAGGCTCTGGTTCAAGCCCCAGTGCTAGCAGATGCATGCATGCATGCATACATGGGTGTGCGTGTATGTGTGTGTGTGTGTGTGTGCGCGCGCGTGCGCGCGCACACACACACACACACACACAGATTCTGACAATCTTGGAAGTAGGGCTTCCTGCAAAGCCGTGGTTGTAAGATTGTCTTATGGAGTTACAGAGTCAAGGTTTTAGAATCTCCAAGGTTTGACTTCTGCCATGGATGTGAAACCACAATCTAAGTCATTTCTGAGAATTGTCTCAGTGGCCCTGGAGTTCAGAGTATCGCTCTGACGATTATTCTTATACCTAGCATCCCCTGGTGTTTCCTTTGGTAGGTTTTGCACTTGTTTAGGATTCATTATCCTGGTATTCATTCCAACAACTGCCCTTTGAAGTGGGAATGTTTTGCCTACCCCATCACTGTGAACTTAGAGTAGCAGATTGTTAACAGATTCATGACTAGAAAGGAATTTTGACTCATTACTAACAGTAAATTCAATTTCATACATATCTGAGTTAGATGATATTTAGGTGAGATCTTCTGCTTCGTATTCAGGCTTTAAAGTCAACCCTGGAATGAATTGAGACTCTGGAGACTATTGGAATGGAGCACATATTCTGCATTTGGAAGAATAAAAATATTGGGAACCAATGACAGAAAGTGACTACATTGTTTGCCCCTTAAACATATACTGAAGTCCTAAACTCCATGTGATGGAGAGGAAGTATTTCAGAAATAGTTTTAGATAGGATTATAAAGATAGAGCCATCAAGAGACTTACTAATGTCCCCCCTCTCCTTCTCCCTTTCTTTCCTTCTCCCCCCTCTCCTCCATTCTCTTCTTCCTTATCCTCTTGCTCTCTTCCTCTTCTGTATGAAAATACAAAGAAAAGAAGGCCATCCATGAGCCAGAAAGACTGCATTGGAATCAAATCATTGGTTTCAGCCTTCCAGGCCTCAGAATAGTGAGAAGATAAAATTTATATCATGTAAACCATCCATTACTTTAATGGAAATCTGATTAGACTATGTCAATATGTACTCTTAATTGCCAAGTCTGGTTCAGTTGACCACACAGAAGTTATGGGATAAAATCATTTAGGCAAGCATCCAGGCAAAATCACTAAATGAAAACATGGTAAAGTAGCAGGGTGGGTAACTCTGCCTCCCACATGGCCTCAAAGTCTTTCTACCTAAGGTTGTTCTTATGAAACAGAAGAATAAGCCTCTAGCTCTGCTTAAAGAAACTATTGTGTGGTCTCTTAATTGAAATGGTACTTTGAAACATACTATCATCTTAACTATTTATTATGTGTTGCAATACATATAATACCAAATTTAAATAGGTATGTAACACTTCTACTACCATTTAATCTTTTGAAGTGTATGTGTACTTCTACTTTTTCTTAGGTTTTTGAATTGTACACTCACAGAAAATTTTCAGTGATAGATTATCTGGGGGAATTTTCCATATAGTACGTGAGAGTCTAAGGGATAGATTTGTACCTCTCCAGATCTTATCCTCCATGATAGAAAAATCATATCATTTCAAGTCACATGCAATTAGATTGTGTAAAAAGTTAAACTAGTAGTTTCAGAAGGTACATTCTGAGATACAATTACTGGATGAGTAGTGAGAATTTGCTTTCTCTGCAATTTTACTTAGAAAACTGAAACATACATTGTGAATTGATAAACTGATGTGTCACTAATAAAACTCTTCTCTTTAAGTGACTATGTATACTCATACATAAAGACACATGTGCTTATCTATATGCACATGCATAAATTTGTTTGTTGTCCAGTCCTATATTGAAAAAAAGTCACATGCTTTTAGTTGTAGGCAAACATTAAAAAATGGAGCAAAACAAAAGTTTAGAGATATTATTGAGGAAATTGATAACAAAAAGCACAGTAGGATGAAGCAGGTTCTTTCTTTTCCTGGAAGAAGCAAGCAGGCATCAACATGCAATAAGAAATCATAAAGACTTAGTGTTCCAGGGAAGTGTCCCTGTCACGCTCTTCCTCTAACATTTATAGGCTTATTGTGAGAATGTGCTGGTGAATGTGTGGGGAAGAGGAGAAGAAATAATCAGATTAAACAACAACTGCTTAGAGAGTTGTGTTATCCCCAAACCTAGAATGCCATTTTCTCACAGTGCTAACAATCCCCAGGGGCCTCAGAGAGTGATACCTCTCCATCTATTGACAGAACACCCCAGAATATATTCTGCTGTGACTTTGCGCTTGTGTGCGCACTATTTGTCTCCATAAAGGTCCAAAACAGAAGATAAAGGGGAGCCAGGACTTTTGATTATTATTGCCTGTGAAAACTGTTGCTTGGGTCATTTATCTCATTTCAATCTGATTCAAAGTACAGCAAGCATTGTTCTGATTTTACACATCTTTCTCAATAAAGTAAGCATTCCAATTATTTTGAAGTCTGTGCTTTTGATACAAAAATAAACAATTGTTGCCTAACTGTCTTAGTTAGTATTGTATAATAAGAAGATAAAAATCATTCCCTTTATTTTAAAGTCTATTTTTTTTTGGCCAGTCCTGGGGCTTGAACTCAGAGCTGAGGTGTAGGGAGCCGAGGTGAGACTCCGCCCACTCCCTTGCAGTTTTGAGGATTACCACTCCAGACGGTGCTTGGCGGGACGCCTGGGCTGTGCGCGTGCGCGAGCAAGGTAGTGTCCCCAGCCAATCCCATGACACCTGGTGACGGTAAAAGGCAGGCGACCAACAATAGAAAAGACCCGTGTTCGAATTCCCTATATAAGCGGCTGTATTTCGGGTGCACGCTCTCTCGCGCCCAAGCTCTCCTACAACTAAAAGGCTCTCCAATAAAGCGTGATCTGAGAAGACTCCTGGAGTGGTGGTCGTTTTTCCTCGCTGGTCGAGTAGGCGGTCACTACAACTGGTGCTGAAACCCGGGAACGAACCTGGGACGGGACCCGCGCGAGAGGCCGAATTGGAGCCAGAACTCAACACGCGGAGAGGAGACGTTGGTAAACATCCCCCGGTATGCTGTTCACTGTAGATTTAGATATTTATTGGTTGCTTGCATTGCTTCTTCCCTTGTGGCTTGTCTTTTTGATGGTGCGCACTTGCCTCGAGGAGGGAGGGTTTGATTTAATCCAGGAAGGACGCAAAGTACTAACGCAGCATCAGGATAGTCTATCAGAGTCAGTATACAGTAATGGGGAGGAAAAGAGGCCAAAAAGAAAAAGGGAAAAAAGACAGAAGGATCCTAAAGAATTAAAGCGAGAGGGGCTGCAGCCCTCACAAAAGGAGAAGGGTTTCAGAGAGGAGGGGGTCTCAAGGAGATTCCCGCGCCCTTCTTTAAAAGCAAACCGGTTCTCAGCCCTACACGTGGAAGGGCGGGACCAAGAATATAGTAATCTTGTGAGTGACTCAGAGGAAGAAATGTTAGAGGAGGAGGGAGAGCAGCTCGATCCAGCTGATAGTGAAGAGTTAGAAGAGGCTGCGGCGGAGCACGTGGCAGACAAATATGGAGGGTGGCGCCCCCTAGGGGTGGGAGTACCGCAGCAGCCAGGGAGAGGAAACGGAGCTGCCCCTCACCCGTCGGCCCCCCCGCCGTGCCCGCCGGCAGGGAAGAGTCACTTTATAAAAGGCAGCACCTGGTCGCCGTTAGCGGCCGCTTTTCCAGTTTTTGAAAATCCCATTACTAATGAGAGAATTCTTGAGCCGGTTTCCTACTTCCAGCTTAAGGATTTAGTTGAGGCAGTCAGGACTTATGGAGTGACGGCCAATTATACCACTGCCTTGCTTCAAAGGCTAACTATTAATGCTATGATTCTGTGGGAGCAAAAACTGTTCAATATTTTCCTGAATTAGTGGCTAAACAGGCAATTTTGATCTGAAAAAAAAAAAAAAATAAAAATAAAAAAAAATAAAAATAAAAAATAAAATAATAAAAATAAAAAAAAGCAGGCAATTTTGGGTATAAAGTATTGTTTAATGCATTTTGCAAAAATTCCAGATAAATTAATTATTCCATATACCCGTGAGCAAGTTGAAATTTTAGGTTTTAAGTTTTTCCTTTTTTGTTTTGTGTTGTGTATTCTACTACTGACTAAATGGTTCTAAAATACTGGGCATATCTATGCTAAAATTTTCATCACATCTAATGAGTTTTGTCATTTCAGAATATTTGTTGGTCAATTCTTGATAAGAACCAGGTAAGCTCTACTTATTCTACTTGATCTCCATGTTGCTTTAATTGAAAATAATAAAGGGCTTTTGTGGCAAAGATTTCAGTTCAAAGCCAGCTCGGGCTAAAAAATCCCTAAGACTCCATCTCCCAGCTAAACTCTGCAAGTGGTACTATAACTCAGTGTGGTAGAGTGCTAGCCTTGAGCGGAAGCGCTCAGGGACAGTGCCCAGGCCTTGAGTTCAAATCTTGAATACCAACTGGGACAAGCCATCCCAGCAACGAGCACCTAGACTCAGCCAGTCTAGGGAACAAGGGAACGTGGAAAGGAGTAAGAGGAGATGATGTCACATCAGCTACTTTGTGCCTGCCCTTTCAAAATTAACCTGAGCCGGGAGGTCAGTAGAAGTAAGAAGCCTGCCCATCCAATGTCTATACCTGTCTACCTATTAACTGAACAGGGATTTATATTCTTGCCTTTGTCACCTGAATTCTCTACCTAGTCGCCAGATGTCAGAAGTAACTAGGGACATTTCTACCAACATTTTCAGCCCCAAGTCCTTCCTCTTGCCATTTATTTGCTCTCTAGTATTTTTTTTTTTTTCCAGCCCCTCAATGCTCATGAGACTTCTCCAGATTTCATCTAAGGACTCACGCAACCAAGGGACAGCTGCTGTTCACTACCTTCTCTGGGAGGAGACCAAATTCCAGCCTTTTACCCCTATTGTCGACGCCCCTTGTCAGCAGGAAGTAGCCAGAGAGAATCCTCGCCCTATTTCATGATTATTAAAAGGTTGGAATGTAAGGTCCGCTCCTGGATGGCGAGCAAGTTGAAATTTTAGCAGCCACAATGGATATGTGGGCAATTCTTGTTTGCTCATTTCCAAATGTAATTGATAATCATTATCCTAAGCATCCTCTGCTTGCCATAGTTAACAAAAATTTAGTGTATTTTCCTGTTGTCACTTCAAAGGAGCCCTTGGCTGATACTCTAACCATCTTTACGGATGGATCAAAATCTGGACAAGGTGCCTTTTTTGTTCAAGGACACAAACAGCCGGTGGTCTTTAATTTTCGGCCGAATGTCCCACAGGCTGTTGAATGTTTAATTGTGCTTGAAGTTTTTAAAAGATTTGATCAACCTTTTAACTTATTTTCTGATTCATTATATGTTGTAAATGCCGTTGCTTCTCTTAAAGTTGCTGCTTCAGTTAAGCAGGCCAGTACAATTTCTAATGTTTTGTTACAGATTCAATCCCTTATCTTAAACAGAAAACATCCTTTTTATATTGGACATATTCGTGCCCACTCTATGTTGCCGGGCCCGATGGCAAAGTGTAATGATTTGGTGGACCAGGCAACTCGGGCTGTGGCTCTGGTCGCTGCTGATCCTGTAGAATTGACAAAAGACTTTCATAGATTGTATCATGTACCTGCTAATACCCTTAGGAAAAGATATAATTTGTCCAGGCATGTGGCAAGAGATATTGTTAAAGCCTGTAAATCTTGTGTTACCTTTCTTCATCCTCCCCATGTGGGGGTAAACCCCAGGGGGTTGAGACCAAATGCCCTATGGCAAATGGATGTTACTCATCTGACGGAATTTGGTAAGTTGAAATATTTACATGTGTCTGTGGACACCTTTTCCGGTGTCATTCATGCCACACCTTTGGCAGGAGAAAAGGTGTCTCACGTCAGAATACACTGCTTAGAAGCTTGGGCAGCTTGGGGAAAGCCCCTTAGACTCAAGACGGATAATGGCCCTGCTTATACTTCCCATGGTTTTCGGGCCTTTTGCGCACAAATGCAGGTTGCCCACACCACCGGATTGCCCTACAATCCTCAAGGACAAGGTATAGTGGAAAGAGCTAATAGAAGCATAAAAGAAATGCTTCAAAAACAAAAAGGGGGAGTTGCTGAGTCCGCGTCCCCCAGGGAAAGACTTTCTCTTGCGCTCTTTACCCTTAATTTTTTAATTCTAAATGACAACGATCAGTCTGCCGCAGATCGGCATATGACAAGAGACTCCATGGATACTAAAGACATGGTTATGTGGAAGGATGTTATTAATAATAAATGGTATGGACCGGATCCGGTAATAACGAGATCCAGGGGAGCTGTTTGTGTTTTTCCACAGAGTCAAGAAGTACCTCACTGGGTGCCAACGAGACTGACCAGGCCGGTGGAGACTGCAGAAAAACCCCCTCTTGAAGATGCAGCTGATCTTCTTGCTGTTAGCAACAGTGCTAATAGCAATCCCTGTGATAGCTAAACCAATGATGCTGTGGGCTGTCACAATTTACTGACTGGATTGCCTCTGCGGTGTCCTTTGTCAAAGAGCGGGTGGGAGTCGGAATGTTTTTAGCCTGCTGCTTGGGAGGATGCGTGGTCTGCCTATGGTTGGTCTGTCGCCTTCGAGCCCAAACCAGAAGGGACAAGGTTGTTATCTTGCAAGCATTAGCCGCTTTGGAGAGTGGATCCTCACCCCAGATTTGGCTGTCGGCCCTGAGAGGCAGTTAAGCCTTACCATCCTGCATAGCCTTAGCACCCCGAGGGATCAGGGGATCCCATTGCACCGGGACAGGTATGCAATTTGCAATTTGGGACAGGGTGCAAGGCAAGTGCACTGCACTTGAGGAGATGGTTCTCATCTCCTCAAGAAGAGCATGCTGGGTTGCAAGTGGGTTGATGCCCAAGATCCCACCTCTGCAAAAAAGGCATCGGACGGGCCTGGTCATCACTGGGGAAGGCGCCCCTCAGGCGAAGGCCAGTGCAAGGTCCTCTCATTAATGTCTTAGACAGAGGCCCAACCTCTACTCTTACCTGTTGCCATAAAACAAAGAAGGGGGAACTGTAGGGAGCCGAGGTGAGACTCCGCCCACTCCCTTGCAGTTTTGAGGATTACCACTCCAGACGGTGCTTGGCGGGACGCCTGGGCTGTGCGCGTGCGCGAGCAAGGTAGTGTCCCCAGCCAATCCCATGACACCTGGTGACGGTAAAAGGCAGGCGACCAACAATAGAAAAGACCCGTGTTCGAATTCCCTATATAAGCGGCTGTATTTCGGGTGCACGCTCTCTCGCGCCCAAGCTCTCCTACAACTAAAAGGCTCTCCAATAAAGCGTGATCTGAGAAGACTCCTGGAGTGGTGGTCGTTTTTCCTCGCTGGTCGAGTAGGCGGTCACTACACTGAGGCACTGTCCCTGAGCTTCTATTGCTCAGAGCTAGCACTGTACCACTTGAGCCACAGTGCCACTTCCAGCCTTTTCTGTTTATGTGGTACTGAAGAATCGAATGCAGGGCTTCATACAGGCTAGGCAAGCACGCTACCACTAAGCCACATTCCCAGCCTTTTAAGTCTCTATTATTTTAATTAAGATTTATAATTGTCAAGAAGCATAAACTTACTTCAATAACATGGTTTTTATTCTACTGTCCTTGAAAAAATAGTTTTCCAAGTAGGTTTGAGTTGATTTGACTCACAGAAAGATTTGATGGTCATCAAACAAACCTTCAAGGCCTAATAGGTTAGAACTCTAGTTCAGGGCTTTACTCTCAACCCATGTGTTCATGTACTTGTATCAATTCCCTAACTGCATTTTAGATCTATATTTTCTCTGTGTGGTCACCATGGTGACATTCTCTTTGGTGGAATGATAAAACCATCATGGATTTCATTAGTCAACCGATAGCTCTAATATGAACTGTTTTCAATAATTAATCTTGGAGATTGGTGATAAAAGCCAATGACGATTTTAGTTCATAGTAAAGAAAATTGGCCTGATACAGATAATCCATGGAGTCATATATCGTTACCTAGGAAGAAAGAAAAATTAAGAAAACACAATCTTAGCGCAAAATGCAGCCATTGTACTTTTATTTGCCCAATTGATTTGCAAGCTTAAACATATACAAAACCTTGCACACAAATGCTTATTGCGGCATTAGGCTGAAATGCTCAAACTAAAAGTCATAAAGATATTACTAAATAGTGAATAGGCAAACAGTATATTCATTCACCTGGTTTACTCAATGATAAAATTATATGACTTATTAAGCCATAAAAGACAGAAAATCTGTTTATATTTTTGTATACAAGAAGCCATGTATGTGATACCCTAAAAAATGAAGAATAAAAAGCTCAATTGGAGCTTGAGGTTTGTGTAGGAAAGCTAAATAATTGAAATATGAGGCTTATACAAATATGAATCTGTTTATATTATAGCAAAGTAATGAATCTGTAACATTATGGATTTGTCATAATATACAGAACTCTGTTTCACAACATGTAAACCTTAATTTACACTATCCAAAAAAACAATCATCTAGAAGTCCAAGTTTCCCAGGAAAGAATGAAAACTATGATATAATTTCAAATTAGATTACCATTACATAAAACAGCCTCACTGTAGGAACTACAGGGAGAAGGTAAAGAATTATATAACATTGGAAGTGCTTGTAGTACTATTCACATGAAAGCAACAGAATGTTTATACATAGACATTGCACAATACTAGGTAAGAGTTTATTCTTGTGAGGTATCAGTGAAAAACTATGATATGGCATAGAAACTAAAAAATTAAAATATATGGGCTGGTGGTTTCTTATTGAATAATGGGAATTTAGAGAAAAATTAGTGAGTTAAGAAGACCCCAAATAGTAATAGTTTTTAGATTTACAAGCATTGGAAAAATATGTCTAACTTAAAATACTCACAGATGGCTACATATAAAAATCATGAATTGAATAGATTGCTTTTATTCATGGTAGTTTGATTCAATAAAAATCATCATAAACATGTAAGTGGCAGAAGCTAACACATTGTTCCTAGGAGAAATACAGGATTAGCTTCCTACAAGTCTCTGCCATTTTGGTCACTTAATCAATTACATAGCGTTATGTCTATATCTTTTTTAGACAATGAACTTTAAAGTCAGCAGCACCATATATAACATACTCATGAATGAAGCTTATCTAACATATGTGTTTGGTTTATCACACCACTGCCCTCTTCCAATGAGGAATGCTAGAAAGTATTTGACTGCTACATTTGTAGTCAATTTTCAAATAATTTTTGTTATTATTATGGAGTTGTATAGAGGGGTTGTTATTTTATAAGTCAGGTAATGAGTTCACTTCTTTTCAAATACTAAGATCAACAACATTGAGCACAAAATTGGGGGAAATGAGAAAAATAGAAATATACATTTTTTGGGGGTCGGTTATGGAGCTTGAACTCTGGGCCTGGGAACTGTCCCTCAGCTCTTCATCTCACATTCTAACACTTGAGCCACAGTGTCACTTTTTGTTTTCTGGTGGTTTAATGGAGATAAGAGTCTCACAGACTTTCCTGCTGGCTTAGAACCATGATCCTCAGATCTCAGCCTCCGAGTAGCTAGGATTACAGGCTTGAGCCATTGTCACCTGGCTTACACTTCTAGATATTATTAGAGAAAATAAGGAGGCAATGTCTAACACCATTTAAGAAGTGCATGTTGATGACTTTTTGCACATACTTCAAAGGTCCAGTGAGCATTGATTTCAGCAAGTAGGGAAATTCACAAACATGGGATCTAAAATGAGGATATACTATGCATACAATATATATACATGTAGCTTCATATTTATATCTATATATTTATATGTACTCAGCTGAAAAAGCAAAAAGAATGGAAGCATATACTGAAAAATGGAACCGATGCTGAGGTTTTAGTTCTCTCTCTCTCTCTGTCTCTCTCTGTCTCTCTGTCTCTCTGTCTCTGTCTCTCTCTGTCTCTCTCTGTCTCTGTCTCTGTCTCTCTCTCTCTCATCTGCATTCTTCCTTTGCAGGTATCAGGCCTTGAACTCAGGAACTTCTGTTCTTACTCATTAATACTATGTAAGCCAAATCTCCAGTCCAGCTTTGTGACGGTTATTAGGAAATTGAGTGGCATAGAATTTTGGTCTGAAGTAGCTTTGATCCTCAGTCCTCCAGATCTTTGCAGCCTAAGTACCTAGAATTTCTAGAGTGAACCACTAGTGTCTGGCAAGATCATAGCTTCTTTGATTATTTTTCTTCAATGATAGAAACTAGAGCCTTTGGAGAAATGGCAGATTCTGGTGTAGGGGTAGGGATTACTCCAGAATATTCTGCAGCATCTTAAAGATCCAAAAAGTAATGACATGAAACAACAAAACAAAACCCTAAAAACTACACTGATGGCTATTTTCAAAGGTGGGGAATCTCCCATGGCCAAAATAAGAACAATTGGAACAACAAAACAACACATCAATAAACATCCACGAATAAGATTTACAATAATAAAACATTAGATATATTATTAAAAGGAAAAGAAGAGAGATGTCTCTCCAAAATGCAGAACTTCAAATAATTTATATATGTCCCCCAACTTTATGAAAAGAGAATATAACTACACATTCCTCAAGTATGGACTATGATTTTCAACTTTCTTCCAGAAATGACAGTATGAAAATGGAAGAAAAAGAGCAACTTCATGGCGATAAATCTGAGACTCATTGTCTTTGTCAGGTTATGAAAATCAGTAATAGATCAGGTTATTTTTACCATTGATAAAAATCTGATAAAAACTTTGCCTCTGTGATCTTCCATCCTAACCCCATAACTCAAGTCAAATCATGAGAAAAACTAAGGACAAATTCCATTAGGGAGACATTTTACAGAATACTCAACCAGTAATCCTCAAAACAATGTTATGTAAAACAAGAAAATCTTACTATTTCTCATAGCCCCAAAGAGCATAAAGAAACAGAAAAATTAAAAGTGAAATGTTATCTTGGGTAATGTCTTAGAACAGAACATAGATATGTAGTAAAATTGAGTATTTTATATTTTTATTTCATGTGTATATTAATATGATATATGTATAAACATATGTATATAAATATAAAATATTGATATAAATATGTATTTATATCAATATGACATATTTATATCAGTATTAGTTCTGAAGTGTACAAAACAAAATGATGCTCACAATGGGAAAACTGGATGTGAGTTATACAAAAACACTCTGCTTTTTCCCCCTTGTATTCTTTATGTAGCTTTAAATTGTTCTGACAGATAAAGTTTCTGGTACTTATTTAAATAAATATTTTTGTCACCTTTGTGCTGCTTTGTCTTCAAATTCTCATCTTTTTTTTCTTTTCATCTTACTATTCAAAAGACTTCTAGTCCAAATAAAATCTGAGGCATGCTGGCATTAAGGAAGAAAATCCAAATGAAGAAATAAATAATTCTGGCCATAAGAATGTCTGAGGCATTAGACTTAGTTGAGATTAGGAGACACTCTGGAGACAGATAAATCTCCAATGAGGAAGTCAGTTCTCAGCAATGAAGATTAAAGAGCAACTGTACCAGACACTTACTTAATCACATCACTTATCTATGTGAAATCAATACAGAATTTGCGCCAAAAGTGAAAAATTTCATTTTATTTCTAAATAGATTAAAGGAATTGATGTGTGAAGTAAAACAATTTGCCTTTCATGGGTAAATGGTGGGAGCTTTCCAGTGAATGTACATGTTTTCTGGAGGAAAAAGGAAACAAAAGGTGGTTGTAGTGACAAAAGAGAAAGAAGAAAGGAAGAGGAGAAAAGGATGGATGGAGGGAGGGAAAAAGGAGGGATGAAAGCAAAAATGACCAGAGGGAGAGATGGGAAGGCCAAGAAAAGACTGGTGATATTCAGCCAAGTTAAAATGGCAATTGGTCATTTTTTGTTGTTCTACCAAGTCCATTGCAGCAATGTTTGAAGACTTGATTATGTCAAGTAACGGGCAGCAAAGATATTTTAGAACTAAGGGAGTAGATAACAAAATTCAGGGTTCTTTTTGCAAGATAGTTTAAGCCTGTCTACAGTAGTGAGGATGTTCAAGACATAAAAGGACCTGTATATAAGACTTTAAATAATGTTTTCAAGCAATGTGCATACAGATATATAGCTGCAAAGTGGCCCTGAGAGACAAAAAGAATGAGTTTGTTCACGTGTATTAGGTTTTGTTTCCCCAAAGTGGGTGAACATCTAAAAAAAAGCCTCCAGATTCCCCCACTTATTGAAAACTGCCTGACTAAAGGCACATGGAAACCTCAGATGAACAAGTGAACAACTACATGTTCAGAGCTTGTTTCTCATGCTTAAGACCTCATTATTCCAGAGGAAAATCTACTAGAGAACTAACTTTTGTCTATTCTGTTTGTATTTTTTCCGCTTGACTCTCTCTGAGGCTTCTGGTCATGAAAAGCATATCCGATAACTTAAGAAAAAAATCTCTTGGAAACAACTAATAATGCAAATTTATTAAACAATGGTCATTACAAGTAATATTTACGCAACACATGATTATTTTTCTAATATTTTGACCCTTTTTCTTTCTTTAAAACTTCCCATTTTGTGTGTCATTTTATTGTTTAACAGCAACATAGTTACATAAAATTTAAGAAAAGGACTTATGATTTTCAAATCTGTTCAATCTATATTTCATCGTTTACACATTAACCTCAAATATTTTCAACATTGATTCTTCTACAAGTTAAAAAAAATCTGGTATTTAGAATAACTCTTGGAATTTCAGCATATCTAGATTTTTGTGAATGTTTAATTTAACTTCAATATAATGAGTTAATGTTCATGATTACATTAATGGAAAAGAAATAAAAACTTTAATGTAAGTTTAAAAAAGATAATGAGAGGTAGTAAACTCAATGCAATATTTTTCTCATGGCAATGCCACTCACAGCTGGTTGATTTCATTTTTTCAGTTATTTTAGTTTGGTAGGGCACATGATATAAACTCTGTCACTTTAATCAGTTCAGATGTGCAATATTTTGGTACTAATGATATTCATAGATTTATAAAACAACCTTGGCTGTTTTCAAAACTATTTGTCCAACTTAAATAGAACTGGCCCCATTACTTTCTGTCCAACCTATTTCCATTCTTATCACATCCCTTACCTTTTGTGAAGTTGCCTCTTTTGTGTCAGTGAAGTTGTACATTTTTTTTGTTTCAGGTCATTTCATTCAAAATCCTGTTTTTGAATCTTAATAATGTATATACCATGTACTGTAACTTAACATTTTGTGGATGAAATGTGTGTGTGTGTGTGTGTGTGTGTGTGTGTGTGTGTGTGTGTAATTGCGTGTGAGTGACACTACTTGAAATTTTCCAAATAAAATTATTGATTGAAGAAGATGTTAAACAATGGAAGTATATATTTTGTCTTTTATATTTGCTCAAACCTTTCCAAATTATAGAAAGCATAGGCCATCAAATTCCAAAAAATAAAATATCTACAATTTTTAGAGAAAATCTTTGGTGGAGAAAAAGTTCAAGATAAATAATAAAAACATTTAGTTTGCTTTAATATTTTCTCAAAGCTTTTAAATCTGCAGAAGAAATCATAGGCTATCAAAGTCCAGAAAATGGAATACAACTTCTGGATTTTTCAACGCTATTTTAATGTTGCTCAGTCTTTTCAGAATACTGTTGCTCTTGTAACATAAAACATAGTAATTCAGTGAGAATAAATAGAACAAGACAAGTTATAAACTTCCCCTGTAAGCTTCCTATGATAAGTCAAATATTTGTGGCATATACATAACTCTTAAACATGACAACAGTACAAAACCTTCTACTCAGGATGGATCATAAAACTTTTAAAAGATCTATCATTGTGTATATCTCAGTGTATCAACTACACAGAAAATTCTGCACCAAAAATACACAACTAGGATTTATAGTAGATTGTATTAAAGTGCCAGTTGTTTTTAACTATAATAAGTTTTGATACAAAGAATGTATCTTATGCTATAAACAATTAGTGAAATATATAAAGCTTGGAACAATGTTGGAAGAATTAGTTAGGTTCAATATCAATCCTGCTATTTGATTTATAGCCATGTCTTAAAATTCTTGGTATGTATAGCAATGTAGTTTTCAATTTTGGGGGGGTCTACAAATATTTTTACAAATGAATTTAAAGAGTACTTTTCATCTATTTATTCCACAAAACTTTAGTGTTTCTTGACACCAACTTTTGTTTTTCAAAGCAAGGACTCTTATCACCTAGGTTTGTACCTGGAAGCAGTTTCCTAATGGCAGGTTAGAATCAGAAATACTAGTTAGTTATTTATTTCTGAACTGTACATTAAGTGACAAATAGAAACTTTCATTTATATGCATTCAGAGGGGAATATGATCTCTAAGCTCACAGAACTTGAAGTTTGAGGAGTGCAGAAGAGGTTATGATTATTTTGATAAAGACAAAAATCTGGATTGGAAACACCATACACAGGTTTAAAATATAGGAATAGAAATATTAGGTACACCTGTCTGAAGAATCATGGATGTTCACAATGCAGACAACAGTGACGTTGGAGCTTGAATGATCTTTTGGGAAAAAAATGAGTTTAGCTTCCAGAGGAAGGGACTTAGGGTGGTTTGCATTCTGTGCCATTTTTAAGTTTCTAATTCTGGGAGAGATTAGAAAATTGACGATAAAAACTCACAGGGGAGAGCATCCTCTGCATGTGCGTTAGCTAGTCTCACCTCTGTGCGGAAGAATTTATTTTGTTCTCAGTTTCAGAGAGCTCAGTCAGTCATGGTAGTGAAGGCATGGTGGAGCAGCTCCCTTTATCACAGACTAAAAAACCGGAGCAGAGCAGAAACAAGAAGTAGTCCGTCCTTGAAATCAGCCCCAGGATAGTCCCTCCTGGACCTGCCATTTGGGGCCAGGTCCCATCAGCTTGTTTCATCAACTTCTAGTAGTCAAATTCTGAATCCATTATTGAATTAAATCATTCATTAGGTCAAAATCCTCCTGATAGAATTGCCTCTGGAAATGTCCTCACAGACACACCCATCAGTGGGCTGCATTAATCTCTTATGAGTTTCTAAAAATAAACTCTAGTCAAGAAGATGAATGATCACAGGAGCTTGCTTTCTACATTCGTGATCATGATGAACCTGTACCCAAAGTTTTATTCAGAGATGAAAGCCAGATTGAAAATGAGAGTTTTGTCAACACCTAAAACTGAATGAAATGGTATCCAAATCTTCAATGAACAGTAGATTAAATGGCTATTTATAATTTGATATCTTTAATAAAGCTTTTCTAACTCAAATTTACATTAGCTAATTTACCACAAAAATTAAACACTACTAAAAGGAAAAAAATAATGTCAAACCAAAACAAACTTTGGTGAAATACTTCAATGGAAAAACCAACATTTCATCTTCTGCCAGTAAAAGACAGTGATGTCCAAATGAAAGTAATAAAGTTAGGAATTCCAAACAATGATCACTTTCTGAAGGTAGGAGGAAGTACTAACCTCACTCTATAAGCTTCAAACAATTTCTATGAACCTCATTACAGATGACACTTTTATGAAAAAGTTGCCAAATACTGAAAACAGGCCTTTTAGGAGAAAGTCAGTGAGAAAAATCAAATACCACGTGAAGTAGTGGCAATTTGAAAGGATGAAACAGGAGGAAGGTGGATGATGGAGAGGTGGAAACTATATTAGTTTTAAAATAAGTTGATATAATAGTCAACAAAGTTCCAGTGCCTTCAGAAAACCAGTTTCTTTATCATTTCATAACCCTAAGAGATCTTTGGTTAGGTATCTGAACTTCTTTTATCCAGGGAAGGTTTATGGCTGTTCTACTGTCTACATGTGGATTCCATAGTTCTCAGGGTTATTACTGTCATCCAGAGGAGGGAATAGAAAGCAGGGACACGTTCGTCCATTTACAAAACAACCATACCCAAATATAGGGAGCTTAAGAACAGCAGAGTATATATTCCCAAAAGAGATTACAGATATGCGTTTATTTGTGTGTGTGTAATGTTTTGTGAACAGCTAGTTATCTCTGGCATTAGTCACTTTTGTACCATTTGGTACAATTTACTTGAAGCATATTGAAGAAAATCTCATATAGACTTTTCTACATTATATTGCAAATTTCTTTGAAGCAAATATGCATTACTAACATAGAGGTTTTTAAAGGCATGATTAAAATTGTCCCATATATCCTAATTCAGAGTATACTCATTGGCAATGTTTGTATATATGTCTTTTTAATCGCTCTCTCTCATCTACATATTATCTATCTTCATCTATCTAAGTTATTAGTGCTTCCACCAAATATTGTCTCATTTAACTTCTCAACATTTGTTAGTCAATACCAGAGCCAAATCTCAATTTTCTAAGTGAAAACTCAATTCATTTTTAAGCTATTCTATTGACACTAGGAATATGGGAGTATCAGGTTTTCATGTCACCTAGGCAGGAACATTGCAACCAGAAAAATTGTCCAAACACTGATCAAGACTGTAGCTAGATCCTCTTCCTCCACATTGATCATAACAGGAAAACAGAATAGCAAATTTTACCATAACTGCTTCAGAAAAACCAGATGCTCTCTATCTCCATGTTCAATGTGATATGTGAACTTTTCTATGTTGAAAGAATTGGACAGAATTAAATGTGTATCCAAAGTGACATATTTTGAAATTACAGATATAAAATTTTGAGTTAAATTTTAATCACTTGTATAACACAGGAAGGTAAAGTAGGAGTTGTTGAAATAAAACTTGACAGAGATGATGTCAAAAGTTTTCCCACAGCATCGCAGTTATAGTTCTTACTGATTGCTTATAAAAACGTTACCACTGTACATGAACTGGTCATCTACTGAATTCTATTTTAGCACCAGGAGTTTTCTTGTTTATTGTTTACTGCTTTTCAAATAGATATCATGTGTGCTGTAGTATTTTTTTTCCCTTTTTAATATTTATGCCTCTTTTCATTTATTTGCTTGTAGTGTTGACTGTTTACCAAAATAACACAAATAAGATATGCTTCTTTCAGGGCCTCTCTAAATAAAATTGATAAATATTTGATGACTCTCGTCAGCATAAAACTTATTTTAAACAGATATTTGACAACAGGAAAATATTTGTGGTTATAAATATTATACTGATCCTTTTTGTTTAAGGAGCTACTTTTTGACCCATGTAAGAAATGATGAGTTGCTATAGTTTACTTAAGGAAACTGCCATGTGCACAGACGACACAAAATGACTTGAAAGAATAAAATTAATTCAAAAGTAAATGATAAAAGGGGAAAATAAGGCTTCCATTTACCGGTGATGCCATTTTAACAATATAATTTATACACTTCATTGACGTCTGTCTGTAATACACAAATACTTCATTAATTCATTCATTCATTTATTTGCACAAACCTTAAAAACATGATCATAAAATCATTTTGTACATGGCATTTAACAATGTCAAAACACATTCTCTGTCAGTTTTTCCCATTTCATTACAAAAATTGATGTAATTTCTTTGTTTATTCCAGAAAGCCTACAAATCTAAATGTGATCTTCTGGGAATGCTTGGTTTCCCAATATCTGTACTACATTTCTATTATACATTTTAAAAATTCTTAAATAACACTGTTACACTTAATTACATTCTGGGTTTAAGCTATTTAAAGGCTAAAATTCTGTTTTATTTATATTATTATTAGGCATCTTATCATGAATCAAACAGTATGATAAATCAGCATGCATCTTTATTTGCTCATAGACACTACAGGTAAGTACAGTTTCTTTCCTTTCCTTTAATTTCACTAATTTATAAGTAGCCAACCTAATATATTTTAAATATATCCAGTCTATATAAAAGAAATGAAATGCCAAAGAAAAATGAATCTGATTGAGAACAGATGAAAATACATTGTATTTGACATCCATAGCATAAAATTTAAGAATTCAGTAGACATTTTTTTCATTAAAATTTTAAGGTATAAAATCACAGTTCAGAGTGAAGCTGGATAATCTATGCTAAGCATATGTGGTCAAAATAAAGAACTTTTAGGTAGTAGTAGTAGAAATTTCATGTGTGTGTGTGTGTGTGTGTGTGTGTGTGTGTGTGTGTGTGTGTGTGTACATAAATGTATCAAAACTTGCTATGTACTTTGAATGGTTTCGATTGTCTTACTCCAATGCGAATAATATTTCCTATTTGTATTGACTTCATCCTAACCATTCAATGTAGGTCAAGTCAAACAAAACCTAAAATTTTATTTCTGTGTGTCGTTTATATCAGTATATGGCTTTTAAAAACAACCATAAAACTAAACTAATGCATGTTTAGTGAAATAAGTCAGATATAAAGAAAAATACTGCATCTTTGCTCTTATGAGATAAATCAATCTGAATATGCAATAGTGATCATAAAAGGCTGCAAAGAAATAAGGATACAGGAAGATTGGAGAATGAAAACAAAATAGAATTTGAAATAATCAGTTCTAATTTTCTACTTAACAGCAAATCAGTATGAGAACAATTCACAATTACTTATTGTACGTGTTATGAACAAGTGAAAGAAAGGAGCTAGATGACTCAAACTCAAATAATGATAGGCAATTTGGCGGCATTTATTATTCTCCCTTGAACAGTAGTACATTGTATCCATGTATAAATATTATACTTTGAATAATCATGTAATTCATTATTGAAAATAATGTTTAATGTGTAAATGTTAATTATGTTGTTTTGATACACATTTATGCATCTGTCAACTTATCATGCCTTACTTTGTAAGTATATAAAATCTTTGTAATAATCACCGTAGAACATAAAAGTAGGTGTTGTAATTTAGAAATAAAAATGAGTAAAATAAATAAAATCTCCCCAATCTCACCCTACATTTTCATTTTCCAAGTTTGGCTTGCAAATTCACACTCAGTAGAAACACATCTCCTTTTGGTATATACTTCTTTCAATTTAGTCATTTCACTTATAAACAACTTTCCATGTTATTAAATTTTCTTGAGTCATAATTTGGTTTTTGCTGTTGGTGATGGGGCTTGAACTCAGGGTCTGAGCACTGTCCTTTACTTTTTGTGCTCAATGCTAGTGCTCTTCTAATATGAGCCATACCCCCACTTCTGGATCTTTGCTGATTGATTGGAAATAAAAGTCTCACAGAATTCCCTGCCCAGGCTAGTTTTGAACTGTGATCTTTCCATTTCAGCCCCTTTAGTAGTTAAAATTACAGGTTGTGAGCCATCAGTGCCTGGCTGAATAAGAATTTTTAATAACTCTAATGATTTATCTTCTACTTTATCGTATATGTGTAATAAAATTTAACTCAAAAGGAAGTAATAAAAACAACTCATAGTAAATTCTTGTAACTGAATATTTGTGTCTTTTCGGCATTTTTTTTTTATCAGTTGTGAGGCTTGAAATCAGGGTCTGAGAACTTTCCTTGAGCCTCTTTGTGCTCAAGGCTAGTGTTCTACCACATGAGTCACAGCATCACATCCAATTTTTGAGTGGTTAATTGGAGATAAGAGTCCCATTTGTACTTTTCTGCCAGGGCTGGCTTTGAACTGCGATCCTCAGATCTCAGCCTCCCAAATAGCTAAGATTACAGGCTTGAGCCACTGGCACCTGGCTTTAGTACAATTCTTACAAAATACTTCTAAAATTTTACTTTTATAAAAAAAATAATAAAATTTACTGCAAGAGTTTATTCAAAATTAGCAGAAAGAGGTCATTTGGTGATAAAGACTTATAAGGTAACTTAGATCTTGTACTATAGCTATATTTTATTCATTGAGTACATACTTGTCTGAGTCTTGATTTTGAAATATTGAAACAACTTCAATGATACTAGTGTTTGTATTACTGGGTATTTACCAACCTTGGCAAAAGGCTGATTCTATTAGAATTAAAATGATCTAATTTGGCAGGAATCTCTCTTAAAAATTTGAATAAAGTCTAGTTTTCAGAACATTAAAAATTTGAAACATAAAACAGGCAGTTATATTTGAATTGTTAAGTGTGTGTGTGTGTGTGTGTGTGTGTGTGTGTGTGTGTGTGTGTGTGTGTGTGTGTGTGTGTGTAACAGTCCTAGGCTTGAACTTAGGCCTTGGTTGCTCTCTGTGAACTTTTGTGAACAACACCAGTGTTCTACCACTTAAGCCATAGTTCTACCTTTAGTCTTTTTGAGGGATTAATTGGAGATAAGGGAGTCTCATGGGTTTTCCTGCCTGAGTTATTTTGAATGGATATTCTCAGATCTTAGCCTCCTGAGTTCAGAGGATTACAGCCATGAGCCACCAGCCCTTGACCTTAGTTTAATTTTAATTGAGAAATAGTAATAGTCTAATTCCATTTCTGAGCATATATGCAAAGAAATTGAAACCTGTATGTCAGAGATAGGTTGGCACGTCTATGTTTATTGCAACATTTTTCATAAGAGCAAGCATATTTTTCAGTGGTCTAATTTATTTGTGTCTGTAGTGATCTGGACAATAAATGCAGCTTAGATTTGAATTTTGCCTAGAATTTCCTCTATTGAGTTGAAAGAAAGCTATAAATCAACAATGAAATATGTATATATATATATATATATATATATATATATATATATAGTCATGTGTATCTGTCTGTGTATATGTATATAATGTTCCCAGTGTAAGAAAATAATTTCATTGAAAACAAGTTCTTTCCTCTGATCTCATTCATTCAACTCTCCATTAGTTCATTCATTTTTATTTATTATTATATATTATATATCATATTCTGCTCCATGTAATGTTTATCATTTTAACTCATAAATCCAACCACTGTGTTGCAAGATAATAATATGATAATACTGATCTCCACTTTACAAATAAGTAAATTATAGTGAACAGGCAATAAATGACTTGACTGAGGACACAGCTAGTTGAATTCCATAGCTAGAGTTGAATTCCAAATAGAGTTAAGTAGCTAGAGAGCTTATGTCTTTGAGCTCTATGCATGCATGTTTACTTCTCAGAAAAACAAATTTGAAGTGGAGTTTGGAGGTAAAAGTAAAATGACGGATTAGAGCTAGCCTTGGGAAAAGACTCAAAATGAAATTTTAAGTATGCTCAGCAGCATTCCATGTATTTAGTGACAAGACAGTACCATTTAAGCTCAGCATTCTAATAACAAATCTATGTTTTATTCATTATATAAATATACATACATGAGGGCTATGTGTGTTTATATGTACATGTGTACACAAAGCATACTACATTGAATCATTTCAGAATTATTGAGATTTTAATCTGCAATTGCTTATTGCTCATAAACAAGTACTTGCTCTAGTAGTTTTTTACCTTTTTCATCTTAAATATTCATACTATCTATTGTGCAGAATATTGCTTTATCTCCATAGAATGGGTTTCTTTTGTTACTTTTCTTAGATAAGTATCTGATTGAATAATTATTTGAGGAATAGGGGTATAAAATTTAAACATAACTCTAAATATATGTCTGGAGAAATCAATATGCACTTCTCAAAATTTTGTACCATCTTATTGTTATATATTGTGTCGACTTCATGGCTTTTATCTATATGGTAATGAACAAATCTCATGTATAATACCATTTCATTTATATTACAATTTCCACAGCTTTAGTTCAGTGGTAATATATTTCTTGTATGATATACAGATGTAAGACATCTGAACATTAATATTGGCCTTGAAATAAACAATATTTGTCTTTGATGCTATGAGAAGACAATATAATATGCACATATATTACTGGTTTAAAATTATTATAATTAAAATGTTCTTACCAACATTTCCTTCCAAAAAAAGACCAATAAAGTAAATAAAAGTACCATCAGATGCTGGTAACATGCCTATAATCCTAGCTACTCAAGAGGGTAAATCTGAAGACTGTGGTTCCAAGACAGCCTAGGCAAGAAAGTCTGTGAGACTCTTATTTCCAATAAATCACCAAAAAATAAAAAAGCTGGAAGGGGAACTGTGGCTGAAGTGGTAGAAAGCTAGCCTTGTGCAAAGTATGCTCAGGGACAGTACGCAGGCCTGAAGTTCAGGGCTCAGAACCTGCACCCAAAAAAGATTGTTCTACTAAGTTTTAATTGTATATATGCTAAACCAGACTTCAAATGAATTTACTAATCAGTGCTCTCCTGGAATTTGGAAACTGGCAATCTTTTTTAAATATATTATTGTAAAAATAGTGTATAGAAGGGTTACAGTTACATGAGTAAGGTAATGAGTACATTTCCTATAGAGCATTGTTACCTCCACCTTTGTTTTTTCCCCTACCATCCCTTCCCTCCTCACCTCCCCAATTCCCTCCTCCCCTCTGCCAAGTTGTAAAGTTGGTTTTCAACATAATGTCTTGTACACCTCATTGTTACAATGGGTCAACCTGTATCCATGTTTCAGCATTTTGTTATTTCCCTTCCCCTCCCTGAATTAGAAAAATGTATATACAAGATGCAGGGCACCAGCGTCAAATGTAGTGAAAACAGGGGTTATACCATGGGGGAAGAACATACAAGAGAAACAAAAAAAATCACATAGTACATTTTGGATATGTTAAAAAACAATAGCAAGAAAGAAAAAAACAAGTTGTGTCTCTATTTTGGGGTTCATTTCACTTAACATCATCTTATATGGTCATATGTGCATAGCTTTTTATCTTTTCTCCTTCGTTTCCCTTATTTGCAATAACTAGTATAAGTCAAGGACAAGCGGAAACTGGCAATCTTATAGCTTTCCCTCTTTCACAATTCAAAAATTGTTTTTCTTCTAAAAGTCATTCTGCAATTAGCTACTTAACATTCCCTGATTTATCCAGGTACGTGTTCAACCAAAGTCCCTTTGTTTTTGTCCCCTACTTTAGTGACCCATTTTGGACAACATTCAAACATTTTTTTATCTTCTCACCTACATTAGTATCCTAGTGTTGCTCTAATAATGCATGATGGACTATGTGGTGGTTTTAATAATGAAAACCCAGTACCTTACAGTTCTCTCTGGCCTCTTCCTTGTTCGGGGTAGTTTGGGCAATCTTTTGTGTTTCTTGGCTTTCACATGCAATAGTACTCTTTGGGTCCAAGGTTACATCATATTTTCCTATGTTTTTGTTTTCATATAGGCATCTTCTCATAAGCACACCAGTCATGTTAAATTGGGGGCACATCCTAACTCTTGCCCACTTCATATGCTGTGTGTTCTCAACTGGATTTATTGCCCACCACTTGTGATGTGCTTCAGTCAGCCATTTTTCTGCTTAATTGAAAATTACATCTCATAGACTTTTCTGCCTAAGTTTAATCAGAACTTTGATCTCCATATCTCAGCCTCTTGGGTAGCTAAAATATAGGTGTGACCCATGATGCATGGCTTAACTTTTGAGGAGCATGATATCATACTCCAATATCTAACATTATTTTATCTTGATTTAAGACAGAAACAAAGGCTGGAGGTGTGGTTCACACAGTAGAACACCTGTCCAGCAAAGGCCTAGATCCAAACCCTAGGACCAAAGTCAAAAACAAAGCAAAAAAATAAAATTTGTATTCTTTAACCAGACTTTCTATTTCACCTATATTTCTAACTTTTCACTTTTCTGTAATCACACCTTTTAAAATTTGCCAACAATTTATGCCTTTATCATTCTACCATTCTCTGTAGTATTCATCATGCTCATGAAGCTAATTTGGTTCTCTGTCTGTGTGTGCACAAGGCTGTGTGCATATACAAAAATACTCACCTTAGTATTTCTATTCATAGTATAAATTAATAAAATAACTTTGATATTATATGTATGTATATATATGTATCTATTGTGGGTCTGCTGTTCTAGATGTGAAAAAATATGTAGTGCATTATGCTGTCACTATTCAAAAGGTCAAACATATTTCCCAAGTTTTTGGCTTGGTTCAGATGAGATATCTATTGTGGAATGTATCCTTCTTGGCTTGCTGATAAAATGGGGTTTAAAAAATTAACTAGCCAAGGATAGTAGCATATATCTGTAATCTTAGCTACTAGGAAAGCAGAGGCAATAGAATCCCCAGTCTGCAGTCATCCTTAACAAAGGCAGCAAGGTCCTATCTCAAAATGAAATAGGAGTAAAAGCTTATATGTATAGTTGAAATGGTAGTGTACTTGCCCGGCAAGAATGAGAGTTTGGGTTTAGTCCCTAGTACAAGAAAAAAGGGAGGAGAGAAAGGAGGGAGGCTTGGAGGAAGAGAGAAAGAAAATATTTTGATCCAGACTGAAAGAAAAGAGAGACAGAGAGACACAGACAGAGACAGAAACAGAAAGAATATTAGTTTAAGTTCCAGATTGAAACCTATGTGATAATTTTCAATTTTACCAAAATGTCATTTCCAGGCTTCATGGAAGACAAGTGGTTTTCTCATGGATTCATTGTGCTTTAGTTTGTGTCTAATGTAGGATATCTTCAAGTCATCGCTGTATCCAATTAAATAGCAAAATGTCCTCATCAAAATGTCCTTATTCTGAATGTCCTTATCTCTATATTTATTGTTTTAATGTTTAAACATGCTAACTCTGTCCAATAATACAGTATAAAATGAACTTAAGAATACATATCAGATTTGCTCAGTTTGAAAATATTGGTGATATTTGATGTTGGCAAGATTTTACATGAGGTTGTTTGATAACCTAGAAGATCATATACAAACTGGTTTTCCATTTGGCCATGACTACTGCCTCATGATCCTGTCAGAGCAGGATTCCTGCAGGGAAAACTTATCATTCCTGAAAGCCCACATCAGCCCTTTCTCAACTCTCAAGGAATACCAGTGACAAAATGAAGCCACAAAACTGATATGGTAACATTTGGCTTACTTGCTGTGCAACATACTTCTACTGATAATAGGGCCTAGATCTACCTCGCTTCTTTATTTTGAAAGAATAACTTTCACTTCAATTAAAAAACTAAATTTTCACAGGGCACTTGTGACTTTCGCCGGGCACTTGTGGCTCAAACCTATTATTCTAGCTACTCAAGAGGCTGAAATCTGAGGATCACGGTTCAAAGCCAGCCAGGGCAGGAGAGTGTCTGAGACTCTTATCTTCAATTAACCACCAGAAAACTGAAAGTGGCACTGTGCTTCAAGTGGTACAGAACTAGCCCTGGGTCTGGGACAGCACCCAGGCCCAGAGTTGAAGACCCACAACCGACAAAAAACAAACAAACAAAAAAGACAACAAAAAACCCTAAACTTTCTTTTGTCTTTTATTCCCTAATATTTGACAAGTTCTTCTGTGGAGGATTCCTTTTTGATTTAATCATCAATGGGCCTCTCTAGACTATTCTCAAGGACAAATGCTGTGTACCACTTTTCATTTGTTCTGTACTAAATATTTCTTTTTATGTTCTTCCAATTCATTGTCTCATCACTTAAGGTTCTTCTATAACTGAATTATTAGAAAAATCAGACATACTTTCACTGAATTTTTCACCACATTTTATTAATTCTTAATTTTTCCAACATTATTTAACTGCAATTGATTTTTATTTCTACATATTGTAAGGTATATTAAATAGGTAGGTTTCATTAGGTAGCCGATGAAGAGAACACCACGTGCTATTCAGGCAGGAAAAGAAGTTTATTTACTGAACTGCTGCCCCTGCCCTGCATGGTGGAGAGGCATGGCTGAAAAGGAAGGGGCCACTTCTGGGCCAGGACTTATCTAGGCCAGGGATGGGAAGAGGTGTGGCGAGGTGGAGGAAAGGTGTGGCCACACTGGATCTGGATGTGACCTAAGGGTCTGGGACTCTCCTAAGGTCAGATGGGAGGCATGTAACCAGAGGTGGCCCAGGATGTGACCTAGCAGGAGGGGAAGGTGACTGCTTCCAGGTGTGCCAGTTACTTAGGTAACAGATACTAGGTAGAAACTTAGCCAAGAGGTAGGGAGGTGTCCCGGGGTAGACCTTACACATATATATTTATACACACATATATGTATATATGGTGTACAACATTTATCATTTTCAGGATGTTTTGTGTCTATAATTATTTAAATTGATATGTCTATAACAAATAGTCACTGGAATGGCTTATTTTGCCAACATCACTCAACTTTTAATTTCTAAATATATATGTATGTATATGTATTTTTAAAAGTTTAAATTTTATTGTGAAGGTGATATACAGTTATATAACATTCAGTTACATGGTTATAGTTACATAATAACGTAATGAGTACATTTCTTTTTTTGTCGGTTGTAGAGCTGAATTCTGGGCTTGGGCACTGTCGCTCAGCTCTTCAGCTCAAGGCTAGCGCTCTACTACTTGAGCCACAGCGCCACTTCTGACCTTTTCTGCTTATGTGATGCTGAGGAATCCAACCCAGGGCCTCATGCATGCAAGGCAAGCACTCTACCACTGAGCTACCTTCCCAGCTTCTACATTTCCTTTTGAATAGTGTCAGCCCTCCCTAATTTTTCTCCTCTGAAACTTCCTCCTCCCAAATTGTATAGTTCATTTCCCACATAGTGTCTACTGCTTTTCATTGCTGAATTGGTTCACCCTTTGTCGCACCGTTCCTGTGCTTTCCCTTCTGCTCCCCAAATCAGATATTTTCACCATGAAGTACAAATACATAGTGCATATAGATGTTTTTATATCTGGACAAAAATGATAATAAGGACAAAATTTCTGCCTTTTATTTCTTCTTTTTCTTTTTTGTAAGTTTCATTTACAATTTTTACTCACTCCTATATTTGTTAACTATTATACATTTAACAGCTATCAATAGATGTCACCACCCACCACCCACACACACAGGTTAATGAATAACTTTTTTAACATCTATTTTTTAACATCACCAATACAACATCATATGTGTTAGAAGTCCAAAACTTGACTGTCACACACACACACGCACACACACACACACACACACACACACACACACACACAAAACTCTTTTTAAGGACAATTTTAAAGTTTGGGTCCTGGTGGTTCCTGTTTATAAATTACTTAAGAGGCTAAGATTTGAGGATCAGGGTTTAAAGCCAGACTGGGCAGATAGGTTCCATATTTGCACGATACTATCTCCAATTAACCAGCAAAAAGCCCAAGTGAATCTTTGTCACAATAGTAGAGTGCCAGACTTGAGTAGAAAACCAAGTGAGAGCATGCGGCCCTGAGTTCAAACATCACTACATGTGCATGCATGCATGCATGAGTGCGCATACACCCCCCCCACAAACAACTTTTTGTGAAGTATGAGAGATTTTCTATATCCCTGTCACACGTAAAAAAATTGCACCCCTCATTATCAACATCTTTTACCATAATTACTATCTGTCACAATCAGTAAGCCCACGTTGACAAGTCATAACTGCCTTATGATTTACTCTGGATGTTATTTATGCATTCCTTAGGTTTTGACAAATGAGTAACAACATTTTTTTCTAAAATTGAAGTATCATGCTGCATAGCTACATTGCTTTCAAACTACTCTATGTATCACTCATTACTCCTTTACATACAACTCATAGTAACTACTGATTTTTCCACTGTCTTCACCACTTCCAGAAAAGCCTTTCCACACACTGCAGCCTTTACACAGGGACTCCTTTCACTAAGTAACATGCATCATGTCTGCTCCATGTTTCCATTCTCCTATGGATTAATCTATCCAATAATTTCATGGTATATTGGAGACACTCCATAATGAATCATGCAAACTGATTCTTTCTTCCCAAGTGGCTTGAAGTATCTAGAATGCAGTAACATAATAGTTCTTTGTTAAAGCCAACCTGTTTTCCCTTGTGACATTGCACATTTTGATGACATAATGCATCAGGATACTCTTTTGGTGCTGGTCTCAAAACAATACTCCCATCTGTGGTGCTTTTACTATCACAAAGCAAGACACTGTGTAATATTCAATAACTGGCTAAGTATCCAGGCTCTGCAATGCACTCATTCAAAGCTTCTAACCCTCACAGATGGATGGAAATAGTGATAACATTGGACCATGCTTCTCTCAGCTCTATTGGAAGGTTGCCTCACTCATTGGAATCCAGAGAGCTATCCACTATTATCCCAAGTCTGGGCAAGTGGCTCACACTCCAGAATCAGCCTATGTTTTGGCATGCAGTGTACAATAATGTGTATTTTAGATGCATGTACATGCTGTCACTTGGCTGGACAAAGTATAACAATGGAACAAATACAACCTATTATTATAATTCTCTGGACTCAGCAAACTGTGTTTATGAAAAGAACTAGTGAGCTGCATTTTTAGCTCAACAGAAATGACGACAGAAATATAAAAATATACAAGGCTGGCCGGGTTGAATATGATCTTGAAGCTGTTCATGTGATGTTAAGAAGACAATTGATAACACCATTACTGGGTCACAAAATTCAGAAAAGACTACTGTGGTGAGTGTATTTATCACTGTGCTTTGGATATAAATATAATATCACCTCACCTAACCATATGTTACAGTTGTATGAACATAAACAGGTCCTACTGAATTTGTTTAAACAAAAGTTATTTCATATGGTGCACAGTAATCTGTTATGCCTTCTTTTTTAGTAAAATGGAGCCTTGGAACAGATGGAGATGGTGGTCATTTATTGCTTCCTTTCATAAAATTAAAGTTTTGTGTTATTGTCTAGACATGTTTTTCTTTTAAATTTCAGCAAATGACAGCCCCTTCTCAGACAATAAGATACAGAAACTCAGTTACTATCCACTGAAATGATAAAAGACAAACTGCCAAGATAAAAAAATAATATTTCAGAATACAGAGTTTTCAAGCTGTTGTCCTTAGATAACTGGAAGCTCTTTATTGGTAGTTAGGATGGTCCTTGATCATAGCATGTTCAACCTTAAATAATAGACATTTAAGCTGGGAATGCTTGCAACCACAGTCCTTGAGAACCTAACACAAGCATATTGATAGTTCAAGGCCAGCCTGTTTTTTATACCAAGACTTTCTATTTAGCCTATTTAATCCCTGATAGGAAGACAGACAAGGTTCTGCAAAGCAATATTAATCTAATCAGGTCTAATCTAATGAGTCATTTAGAATCCATTGTCCTGTCCAACGGAAAACCAAGAGCAATATGAAAATATTGGTAACACAACACAAAAATTTATATGAAACAAGTTTTGAAAACAATGACAATTAAAACGATAAAATATGAGGTCAAGAATAAACAACAGGGCTGAGAAGGTGGCTCATTGGTAGAGTGCTTGCCTTGCATGCATGAGCCCCTAGGTTCGATTCCTCAGCACCACATAAGCAAAAAGAAAAAAGCTGGAAGTGGCACTGTGGCTCAAGTGGTAGAGCGCTAGCCTTGAGCTGAAGAGCTGAGGGACAGCACCCAGGCCAAGATTCAGGCCCCATGACCGCCCCCCCCCCCCGCAAAAAAAGAATAAACAACATTTATAGACTGTATTATATCATGAACACTAAACGAATAGTTGTATATGGAAACTTACTTGATTGCCTATTATAATAAAATCTCTATAATACTAAGAATATGAATCCTAATATTGACATGCCAAAACTAAACCAAGATGAGTTAAACCATATTAACAGGCCCATATCAAGCATTGAAATAGAAACAGCAAAAAGAGACCTCCCAGCTAAGAAAAGTCCAGAACCAGATGGTTTACAGCGGAATTTTACAAGGCCTTCAAAGCAGAGCTCACACCAATACTCCTCCAACTCTTCAATGAAATTGAAAGAGAAAGCTCACTACCGAACACATTCTATGAAGCCATCATAACCCTCATCCCAAAACCAGGCAGGGACTCATCAAAGAAAGAGAACTATAGACCCATTTCTTTGATGAACATTGATGCAAAACTTCTCAACAAAATTTTGGCCAATCGATTTCAACAATTCATCCAAAAAATCATACACCAGGATCAAAAGGATTCATTTCAGGGATACAAAGCAGGTTCAATATACACAAATCAATTAATATTATTCATCACATCAACAGGAGCAAGAATAAGAACGACATGGTTATCTCAATAGATGCAAAAAAGGTTTTGGAAAAATTAGGAATACATGGAACATTCCTCAATACAATAAAGGCTGTATATGACAAACCTACAGCCAGCATTATACTTAATGGTGAAAAACTAAAGCCATTTCCTCTTAATTCAGGAATGAGACAAGGATGCCCACTCTCTCCACTTCTCTTCAATCTAGTATTAGAATGCCTAGCTACAGCAATAAGACAAGATGCAGACATAAAGGGGATCCAAATAGGAAAAGAAAAAATAAAACTCTCCCTCTTTGCAGATGACATGATCTTGTATTTAAAGAACCCCATAGACTCCACTCCCAAATTACTCAAGCTGATTCAAAACTTTGGCAAAGTAGCAGGTTATAAAATTAACCCCCCAAAATCAATGGCTTTTCTGTATGCCAACAATGAGAAAAGTGTGGCTGAAATTAGGATAGCAACTCCATTTGTAATAGCCCCACAAAAAATAAAATACCTAGGAATTAACTTAACCAAAGATGTGAAGGACCTCTATGATGAAAACTTTAAAATCTTGAAAAAGGACATTAAAATAGAACTTAGAATATGGCAAAACCTCCCATGCTCCTGGATTGCAAAGATTAACATCGTGAAAATGGCACTACTTCCCAAGGCTATCTACAAATTCAACGCGATACCTATCAAAATTCCAACCTCATTCTACAAGGAAATAGAAGAGGCAATCCAAAAATTCATATGGAACAATAAAAGACCACGAATAGCAAAAACGCTCCTCAACGGAAAGAACATTGCTGGAGGAATATCAATGCCAAATTTCAAACTCTACTATAAAGCCATAGTAATCAAAACAGCTTGGTATTGGCATAAGAACAGACCTCAGGACCAATGGAATAGAATAGAAAACCCAGAAATGAACCTACAGACCTATAGCCATCTAATCTTCGATAAGGGAGCTAAAACAATAGAATGGAAGAAAGACAGCCTCTTCAGTAAATGGTGCTGGCAAAATTGGTTAACTACTTGTAGAAAACTAAAGCTAGATCCTTATATATCACCCTGCACCAGAATCAACTCCAAATGGATCAAAGACCTTGAGGTCAAAGCAGACACTCTGAAAACATTACAGGATGGAATAGGAGAAACCCTAGGTCTCCTTGGCTCAGGCTGAAATTTTCTGAATAGAGACCCGGAAACACAACAAATCAAAGAAAGGTTGGACAAATGGGATTGCATAAAGTTGCAGAGCTTCTGCATGGCAAAGGATATAGCTAGCAAGATCAATACAAAACCCACGGAGTGGGAGAAGATCTTTACTAGCCATACAATAGACAAGGGTCTCATATCTAAAATGTACTTGGAACTCAAAAAATTAAATGCTCCAACAACAAATCCTCAAAGAAATAACTGCCCAATAAACAAGTGGGCGAAAGTCTTAAAGAAAAACTTCTCTGAAGAAGAAAGAAGGATGGCCAATAGACACATGAAGAAATGCTCAACATCCCTAGCCATAAAAAAATTGCAAATCAAAACAACATTGAGATACCACCTCACTCCAGTTAGAATGGCAAAAATCAAGAACTCTAACAACAACAGATGCTGGAGTGGATGTGGACAGAAGGGAACCTTACTTCATTGTTGGTGGGAATGTAAACTTGTTCAACCACTTTGGAAAGCAGTATCGAGGTTCCTCAAAAGACTTCACATAGAACTCCCCTATGACCCAGCAATCCCACTTTTGGGCATTTACCCAAATGTTTACAAACAAGAACACACTAAAGCTACCAGTACAGCTATGTTTATTGTAGCATTGTTTACCATAGCTAAGATCTGGAACCAACCCAGATGCCCCTCAGTAGATGAATGGATCAAGAAAATGTGGTATATATACACAATGGAATTCTATGCCTCCATCAGAAAGAATGACTTTGCCCCATTTGTTAGGAAATGGAAAACCTTGGAAAAAATTCTATTAAGTGAAGTAAGCCAGTCCCAAAGAAACATAGGTCCCATGGTTTCCCTTATTTGCAATATCTAGTATATGTATGAGTCAAGCAGAAAAGGTCAGATAGTGTGATGTTAGGAAAATGAACCCTAAGATCTGTATTTTTAATGTTTTTTTCTTCCATGCATTTGTTTCTAATGCATTTATAAGATTATTTCTTTGTTGCTTTGTATGTCCCTCCCCCACAGTATAACCCCTGCTTTCACTATATTTGATGTCGGTATAATTTGTGGAGGAGATGGGGAAAAACAAGTCGTTTAAGGATACAGGTGGACCTGTTGCAACAATGAGAAGTACAAATTGTCATGTCGAAAATGAGCTTTACAAAGTTGGTGTGGGGATTCTTGGGGAAGATGGCGGAGGAGAAGCTGGAATCTGAACAAGCTCTCGCATAGAAAGCAGTTTTAGAGTTCCAGTGAACAGTCCTAAGCCAGAGAATCACACCAAGTTTGCCATCACAGGACAGAGAGTTAGACAAGAGAGGGGAAGCCAAGGCAAAAAGACACAACTGAGCGCCTGCCAGCAGCCGCCTCAGCGGCTGCAGGGTCGCTGCGGAGAACGCAGCCGGGGCCATAACTGAGCTCTCACACAGAGAGTCCAGGACGAAGGAGCCAGAAGCAGCGGGTGAGCGGATTCTACTCAACACCAGCAAAAACCGACAAGGAGCAGACATCTTCATCCTGCAGTTGGCAGACCAGAGACGACCCAGGATCCAAGACTCGACGTGAGTACAAGCCCGATGTCCTCACTCCTTCTCAGGGAGCAGAGGAGGGAAGGCCACCCCTCCCCCCCCAGCACCGGTGATCTCCATCTTGGATACTGACAAAGCTCGGAGGAGCTGCCAGCTCCAACCCAGGCCTTGGAATAAAACGAGTCATTTAGCAGGTCACAAGAACTTAAAGACGGCAAAGTGACCTGCCAGACTCGGCTCCATCCAGGGAAAAGTCACCCAGCTCAGGCACCAGCCATTGGAGTGGTATCCAGAGCCAGAGGCTGCCCCTCCCTCTAGCAGCCTCAACAATCAATTGAAAAACAGAAACCCTGAGAACGGCTCCAGGCTGGGCTCTGTGAGGTTTTTTTTTCACAAAATAGCCCCAGGAAAAAGCTACTGATTGTTGAAACGCCTCAACTCTACCCAGAACCTAGCCTTACCACTGCATCCCCCTCTTTTGTGATTCTCAAAGCAGATCACCCTCCCAGTAAACTAATCTGGGAGGGGGATCTCAAAATCTTGGGTAAAGCATAGCATTTTTCTGCCTGTTCGAACAAACTGACTTAAGAAACCAATCAAGCCACAGGACCTCAAGCTGACCAGAGACTCCAACAAGAGGCTGTTTACAGACAAAAGGGAGATACAGGATTCTTCCCACCCCTCCCAAAAAATAAAAAAAAAAATCAAAGAACTTTTTTTTTCTTCTCTTCCTCTTCTTTTCTTTTTTTTTCTCTTTTTTTTCTTTTTTTTTGGTACCTTACATATATATAATTTTTTTTTCCTTTTCTAAAAATTTTATTAATCTTTAATTTTTGCCTTTTTTGAAAAAATAATTGTTTTCCAGTAACTTTTTTTTCCTCTTATAATTTTTATTTTAGGAATACATGAATGTGCGTTTTCCTTTCTTTTCTTGTCTTCTTTCTCTTTTTCTTTCTTTCTTAACTATCTTTTTGTTTTTTTGTCTAGCTCTACTGAACTTCTGATCTTTTTCTCTCCCTTTCTAATCCTTTTCACCTTTTCCTCTCTTTTGTTCTTATGTATGTGACTTAACTCTTGTCCTGCACATCCTCAGATAAACCCGTAGTTAACTAGTAGACCCTATCCCCCATTGTGTACACACTTAATCCACAAATTTATTACTCAATTCAAAACCTCTGAGAATTAAATTCCTTAATAGCAGTACTACCTCTTTATACCTATATAATATTTTAAGCATTTTCTTAAGTTTTTCACTTCTCCTCTATGTCCCTACCCTTCTATTAATATACTCACATTCCTCTCTAAATAGATGGTCTTTTAATCTCCATAATAATATTAATTTTTACGTTTCTATTTTTTTCTGGTCTCTTTTCATTTCCCTTTCCCTTTCTTCCTTTTCTCTCTCTCTCTCTACTTGCATCCTACCCAACCTATTTCCTGTATTGAGATTAGGACATAGTTAACTCTCCCTGTGCCTCCCCACACCAATCTATTCCTATTTTTCACCCACATCTCTCCCTAATCCTAAAAATTTCTGGTTTTCCAAATTCTTCTCTGCCGTTCGAAACCCATTAACATATAGTTGTTTGATGTTGAATAGATGTATCTGTTGAACTAGATTGTATCTGTAGACTATTGACTGTATAAATGCAAACGTTGGTTGATGGTTGCCTTAAGATAGTGTTCTAGCACAAAACTGGTGCTATATTCATCTCAAATGGGCAGAGTAAGCCGGAAAAACACAAGAAAAATGGCAAATCCGGGTATCTCAATTCCCAATCTTGATAATCAGGGGTCAGATCAGATAATGAACAACCCAGAGGAGAGTTCCCAAATAGCCCTACAAACACTGGTGGCAAACATGATAAATGAGAAGTTTGACAACTTACAAAGGACTCTGTATGAGTGTGATGGGGAGAGAGAGGAGGCATCCCAAAAGTTTATACAGGAATATCATAAGCGTGAGGAAGCTACTCAAAAACTGATACAGGATTTGCGTGAACAACTTGAGAATACTCAAAGAGAAAGGGAGGAATGGTGTGAGCAGGCTGAGAACACTCAAAGAGAACTGCAGGAATCCCACGAACGGGAAGAAAGAGAACTGCAGGAATCCCACAGACGGGAGGAAGCTAATCAAAGAGTAATTCAGGAATTGAGAGACCAGGTAGAGAATACACAAAGATCACTAAAGGCATTCATGGAATCCATTAACAAAGAGCTGAAGGAAGTCAGGGAGACCACAAAGGGAATGCTGAATGGAACCCAACAGAAGGAATGGGAGTCCAAAGAAATCATAACCAATCAACTAAGTGATTTGAGAACAAACACTGAACACCAAATTAAGGAAGTAAAGAAATTCATACAAGACCTAAAACAGAGCTTCAACAAAGAACTTGAAGCCATCAAAGCTGACCAATTAGAAGGAAAAGAGATAAAAAACAAAGTAGAGAGTCTTGACAGCAGGTTAGACCATGCAGAAAATCGAATCTCAGGGATTGAAGACAGCCTAGATATTATAGAGAAAGAACATACAACCATCCAAGACAAGTCCAAGAAATATGATAGATCTATCCAACACCTGGAAGACACCATCAGAAGGATAATGGGTGTAGAGGAGCACCTAGAAACAGAAGTTAATGGTCTAGGAAATTTGTTTAACAGGATCCTAGCAAAGAACTTCCCAAACATACAAAAAGATAGGCCTATTCAGATACAAGAAGCTTTTAGAACCCCAAATAGACTGGACCAGAATAGAACATCTCACCTTCACATTATAATCCACACAGGATCAACTCAGACCAAGGAAAAGATCCTTAAAGCTGTCAAGGAGAAATGGTTAATCACCTATAAAGGGAAACCAATTAGAATCACCTCAGATTTCTCAGCAGAGACAATCAAAGCAAGAAGAGCGTGGAAGAAGAGCAAAGAAAAATTGAAACAATACATCTCCACCAAACCAGCCCTACAAAAGATTCTTAAAGATGTCCTACACATAGAAAACCAACAAGACCGCAACAAAGGCCAAGAAACTGCACCCAAACTGAGAATCCAAGAACCATAGGAAGAACCCAGTTTTCACAGCCCCCAAGAAGGTGGATAACATGGCAGGAACTCCCAAATACCTCTCAGTCCTATCTCTTAACGTTAACGGACTGAACTCTCCAATTAAGCGACATAGACTGTCTAGTTGGATTAAAAAACAAGACCCTTCTATCTGCTGCCTGCAGGAGTCACATCTTACCCATAAAAACAAACACATTTTCAATGTTAAAGGCTGGAACAAAATCTACCAAGCAAATGGCCCCCATAAACAGGCGGGAGTTGCAATCCTAATATCAGATAAAATAGACTTCAAATTAAAATTTGTGAGAAGAGATAAAGAAGGTCACTATATACTAATTAACGGATCTCTCCTTCAGGAGGATATTACAATTCTAAATATCTATTCGCCAAACAATGGAGCACCCAAATTTATCAAAGAAACACTACTTTCCCTCAAATCCCATATAGATCCAAAGACATTAATTGTTGGGGATTTTAACACACCACTCTCCCCACTAGATAGATCAACTCGGCAAAAACTCAACAGAGAAACCGCAGATCTAAACAGCTGCATAGATCAACTAGACTTAACAGACATCTACCTAACATTTCACCCAGCAGCATCAGAATACACGTTTTTCTCAGCAGCACATGGAACGTTTTCTAAAATAGACCACATTTTAGGCCACAAAGCAAACTTGTCTAAATTCAGAAACATTGAAGTTATACCTTGCATTCTCTCTGACCACAAGGGAATAAAATTAGAACTCAACACCAAAAGTCATCAAAGAAAGTCCGGTATCACATGGAGGCTGAACAACACACTGCTGAATCAAGAGTGGGTCATGGAAGAGATTAGAAAGGAAATTGAAATGTTCATGCTTTTCAACAAAAATGAACACACAAATTACCAGCTCCTCTGGGACACAGCAAAGGCAGTACTCAGAGACAAGTTTATAGCTCTGAGCTCCTACATCAACAAATTGGAGAGATCGGAAACTAGCAATTTAATGACACATCTAAACCTCCTTGAAAAAGAGCAGCAAGATAAACCCCAATCCAGTAGACGGAAAGAAATAATCAAAATTAAATCAGAATTAAATGAATTAGAATCAAAAAAAACTATAGAAAGAATCAACAAAACAAAGAGTTGGTTCTTCGAAAAGCTTAACAAAATTGAGAGACCTTTAGCAAATCTTATCAGAAAAAGAAGAGAACACACCCAAATTAATAAACTCAGAGATAAGAATGGAAACATCACCACGGAAACAACCAAGATTCAGAACATTATAAGGGAATACTTCTCAAAACTTTATGCTAATAAGTTTGAGAACTTGACAGAAATGGACCTTTTCCTAGCAAATATTGACATGCCAAAACTAAACCAAGATGAGTTAAACCAGCTCAACAGGCCCATATCAAGCATTGAAATAGAAACAGCAATAAGAGACCTCCCAGCTAAGAAAAGTCCAGAACCAGATGGCTTTACAGCGAAATTTTACAAGGCCTTCAAAGCAGAGCTCACACCAATACTCCTCCAACTCTTCAATGAAATTGAAAGAGAAAGCTCACTACCGAACACATTCTATGAAGCCATCATAACCCTCATCCCAAAACCAGGCAGGGACTCGTCAAAGAAAGAGAACTATAGACCCATTTCTTTGATGAACGTTGATGCAAAACTTCTCAACAAAATTTTGGCCAATCGACTTCAACAATTCATCCAAAAAATCATACACCATGATCAAACAGGATTCATTTCAAGGATGCAAAGCTGGTTCAATATACGCAAATCAATTAATATTATTCATCACACCAACAGGAGCAAGAATAAGAACCACATGGTTATCTCAATAGATGCAGAAAAAGCATTTGACAAGATCCAACACCCCTTTATGATGAAGGTTCTGGAAAAACTAGGAATCCATGGAACATTCCTCAATACAATAAAGGCTGTATATGACAAACCTACAGCCAGCATTATACTCAATGGTGAAAAACTAAAGCCATTTCCTCTTAACTCAGGAACAAGACAAGGATGCCCACTCTCTCCACTTCTCTTCAATCTAGTATTAGAATGCCTAGCTACAGCAATAAGACAAGATGCAGACATAAAGGGGATCCAAATAGGGAAAGAAGAAATAAAACTCTCCCTCTTTGCAGATGACATGATCTTGTATTTAAAGAATCCCATAGACTCCACTCCCAAATTACTCAAGCTGATTCAAAACTTTGGCAAAGTAGCAGGTTATAAAATTAACCCCCAAAAATCAATGGCTTTTCTATATGCCAACAATGAGAAAAGTGTGGCTGAAATTAGGAAAGCAACTCCATTTGTAATAGCCCCACAAAAAATAAAATACCTAGGAATTAACTTAACTAAAGAAGTGAAGGACCTCTATGATGAAAACTTTAAAATCTTAAAAAAGGAAATCAACACAGAACTTAAAAAATGGGAAAACCTCCCATGCTCCTGGATTGGAAAGATTAACATTGTGAAAATCGCAATTCTTCCCAAGGCTATCTACAAATTCAACGCAATACCAATCAAAATTCCAACCTCATTCTTCAAGGAAATAGAAGAGGCAATCCAAAAATTCATATGGAACAATAAAAGACCCCGAATAGCAAAAACGCTCCTCAACGGAAAGAACACTGCTGGAGGAATATCAATACCAAACTTCAAACTCTACTATTAAGCCATAGTAATCAAAACAGCTTGGTATTGGCATAAGAACAGACCTCAGGACCAATGGAATAGAATAGAAAACCCAGAAATGAACCTACAGACCTATAGCCATCTAATCTTCGATAAGGGAGCTAAAACAATAGAATGGAAGAAAGACAGCCTCTTCAGTAAATGGTGCTGGCAAAATTGGTTAACTACATGTAGAAAACTTAAACTAGATCCTTATATATCACCCTGCACCAGAATCAACTCCAAATGGATCAAAGACCTTGAGGTCAAAGCAGACACTCTGAAAACATTACAGGATGGAATAGGAGAAACCCTAGGTCTCCTTGGCTCAGGCTGAAATTTTCTGAATAGAGACCCGGAAACACAACAAATCAAAGAAAGGTTGGACAAATGGGATTGCATAAAGTTGCAGAGCTTCTGCATGGCAAAGGACATAGCTAGCAAGATCAATACAAAACCCACGGAGTGGGAGAAGATCTTTACTAGCCATACAATGGACAAGGGTCTCATATCTAAAATATACTTGGAACTCAAAAAATTAAACCCCCGAACAACAAATCCTCAAAGGAACAACCGTCCAATAAATAAGTGGGCGAAAGATTTAAAGAGAAACTTCTCTGAAGAAGAAAGAAGGATGGCCAATAGACACATGAAGAAATGTTCAACATCCCTAGCCATAAAAGAAATGCACATCAAAACAACATTGAGATATCACCTCACTCCAGTTAGAAGGGCAAAATCAAGAACTCTAACAACAGATGCTGGAGGGGATGTGGACAGATAGGAACTTTACTTCATTGTTGGTGGGAATGTAAACTTGTTCAACCACTTTGGAATGCAGTATGGAGGTTCCTCAAAAGACTTCACATAGAACTCCCCTATGACCCAGCAATCCCACTTTTGGGCATTTACCCAAATGTTTACAAACAAGAACACACTAAAGCTACCAGCACAACTATGTTTATTGCAGCATTATTTACCATAGCTAAGATATGGAACCAACCCAGATGCCCCTTAGTTGATGAATGGATCAAGAAAATGTGGTATATATACACAATGGAATTCTATGCCTCCATCAGAAAGAATGACATTGCCCCATTTGTTAGGAAATGGAAAAACTTGGAAAAAATTATATTAAGTGAAGTAAGCCAGGCCCAAAGAAACATAGGTCCCATGGTTTCCCTTATTTGTAATATCTAGTATATGTATGAGTCAAGCGGAAAAGGTCAGATAATGTGATGTCAGGAAAATGAACCTTTAGATGTGTATTTTAATGTTTTTTTCTTTCATGCATGTGTTTCTAACACATTTATAAGATTATTTCTTTGTTGCTTTGTATGTCCCTCCCCCACAGTATAACCCCTGCTTTCACTATATTTGATGTCAGTATAACTTGTGGAGGAGATGGGGAAAAACCAGTTGTTTAAGGATACAGGTGGACCTGTTGCAACAATGAGAAGTACAAGTTGTCATGTCCAAAACGAGCTTTACAACGTCCGTGCGTGGGGGGGGAGGGGGGGAAGGAATAGGATTGGGATGGGGGAGAGGGGGGAGGCTGGGAAGGGATGTGAAGGGTAAACAAAGGAGGAGGCTGCAATGCTTGGCAAGAAATGTATTATCCTGCCCATGTAATTCTAACTCCTCTGTACAGTATGTTCACAAATAAAATAAAATTAAATTAAAAAAAAATCAAAGTTGGTGTGGATGGGAGGGGGGACGATTGGGGGAAGGGGGGGAGGATTGGGTGGGGGGGAGGCTAGGAAGGGATGTGAAGGTAAACAAAGGAGGAGGCTGCAATGCTTGATAAGAAATGTATGCATTATCCTGCCCATGTAATTGTCACCCCTCTGTACAGTATGTTCACAAAAAAATTAAATTAAATTAAATTAAATTAAAAAAATAAAAAAATAAGAATATGAATCCTATATCAATGAAAATTTTACAGATAAAGAATACTTTGTAAAGAAAGGTAAGTTGACATACTAGTGGGAAGAATTTACTACAGGAAGAATTGGTTGTACTTCTATCTTCCACACTTAATCATTATACCACACATGCAAGATGCTAGTAGGTGCTAGTCTGACATACACTTCATTATGCAGTAACACTCAAATTCTTTCAAGAATGAGTTTGTGCCCAGCACCAGTGTCTTATGCTTGTAATCCTAGCTACTTAGGAGGTTGAGATATGAGTATCAAAGTTCAAAGCCAGCATGGCACCACAGGCAGAAAAGGCCACAAGACCCTTATCTCTAATTAACCATCAAAAAGCCAGAAGTGGATCTGTGGCACAACTGGTAGAGCACTAGTCCTGTACCAAAAGGCTCAGAGATAGCACCCAGGCCCTGAGTTCAAGATCTGCTTGCTGCTGCTGTTGTGTCACACAAACCAAGTAAACAACAACAGCAAAAAATTGGTGATATTGAATAGGAAATAATCTTATTTCTTTGTGGAAATTTAGTTTATAGGTACATATTTAGCTGGGTGCTAGGACTCAAATCTGTAACCCTACCTGAGATCAGGTAGAGGTTAGTTTAAGGCAAATCTAGGCATGTGCGCATATGCGTATGCACACATTCACACAAACATACACACATCCACACTTATGAAACCAATACCTGGATGCAGTCATGGGCACCTTTTATCCCAACTCCATTGGTGGCTGAATTCAATGGATCACTCATCCAGGTCAGACTAGGCAGAAAAGTTCATGAGATCCACCTATGGGAAACATGAAATAAGATTGCAAATCAGAAAAATCACACAGTACATTATAAGTACATTAAAAACAACAAACAATAAAAACAACAAAATCCCCTATCTTGGGGTTCTTTTCATTTAGTATTATCTTATATGGTCATATATCCATAGCTTTTGACCTTTTCTGCTTGTCCTAGACATATACTAGTTATTGCAAATAAGGGAAACTATAGGACCTATGTTTCTTTGGGCCTGACTTACTTCACTTAATATATTTATTTTCCCCAAGTCTTTCCATTTCCTAACAAATAGGGTGGTGTCATTCTTTCTGATGGAAGCATATAATTACATTATGTGTGTGTGTGTGTGTGTGTGTGTCTCACATTTTCTTGATCTATTCATCTGGATTTTCCATATCTTAGCTATAGTGAATAATGCTACAATAAATATAGTTGTGCTGATAGCTCTAGGTCTTATTTGCGATTATTTGGGTAAGTGCCCAAAAGTGGGATTGATGGGTCATAAGGGAGCCCTATATGTAGTCTTTTGAGGATCCTCCATAATGCTTTCTACAGTGGTTGAACAAGTTTACACTCCCACCAATAATGCAGTAGGGTTCCCTTTTGTCCACATCCCCTCCAGCATCTGTTGTTATTAGATTTCTTGATAATAGTCATTTTAACTAGGGTGAGGTTTCCCTTATTGCACTAACGAGTAAATGTCTAGGACAAGCAGAAAAGGTCAACAGCTATGTGCAAATGGACCATATTAGATGATGCTAAGCGAAATGAACCCCAAGATAGGGATACAAGAAGATTTATCTTTTATTTATGCTGTTGTTTTTGATGTACTTATAATGTACTGTGTGATTATTTTTGTTTCTTTTGTATGTTCTTACCCCATGGTATAATCCCTGTTTTTACTGTATTTGATTCCTGTGCCCTGAATTTTGTATATACATTTTTCTAATTTGGGGATGGGAAGGGAAATAACAAAATGCTGAAACAAGGATACAGGTTGACCCATTGTAACAATGAGATGTACAAGACACTATGTTGAAAACCAGCTTTACAAGCTGGGAGGTAGGCTGGAGGAGTTGGAGAGGTGTCAGGGAAGGAATAGTAGGGAAAAACCAAAGCAGAGGGTAACAATGCTCATTACCTTACTCATGTAACTATAACCCCTCTGTACAGTATCTTTACAATAAAAATATATATTTAAAAAGATTGTGGTGATTTCTTTGTTGCTTTGTATGTCCCTCCCCCATGGTATAACCCCTGATTTCACTGTATTTGATGTTCTTATAATTTGTGGAGGTGAAGGGAAAAAGCAAATCATTTAAATAGGGATACAGGTGGACCCATTGCAACAATGAGATGTACAAGTCGTATGTAGAAAACAAACTTTACAACTTTGGTGGCGGGGGGAGGGTTGGGGGGGCTAGGGGATGATGGGATGGGAAGGGGAAACAAAGGAGGAGGCTACAATGCTTGATAAGAAATGTACTCATTATCTTGCCCATGTAATTGTAACCCCTCTGTACAGTATTTTCACAATAAAAATTAAAAAAGAAATGTACTCATTATCTTGCCCATGTAATTGTAACCCCTCTGTACAGTATTTTCACAATAATAAAAAAAGATTGCAATTCACTAATAGACCCAAGCAGAAAATGAGATTCTGTCTCAAAACACCCAATACAAAAGGGGCTAAGTGGTGTGACTTAACAATAGGAAGTCTGCCTAGCAAACATGAAGATCTGAGTTCAAACTCCAGTATCACTCAAAAAACCCAAAACTAACCCCCCCAAACAACAACAACAACCAAAAAAACATTAAAATAATAGGCTTAAAAGAAAATTTTTTAATGGAATAGAGGTGTTTTGGAAACAAAATTTGAAAGTAGTAGGCAACTCAAAATATAGTAAAAACTGCTGATGAGTTATAATCCAAATATTTAAGCAATAATAGAAGAATGTGCAAAGACATTCTCTGGATGCAGAGGTAGTATAGAATGCTGTTGATGAGGACAAGCTCATCAATTTCTGGTGAAAAGTATTGCTTTCTGCTGCTACTCTGCACCACAAAAGTATGCTTCTGCACCTTGACAATCTAGTAAAATACAAAAAGTTGAGAAACAAAGTAGAGTTTTCAATGCATGTTTATAAATTTTGCACCATTGTAAAATTTTAAAATATTCTATGTCAAATCATCCTGCTATGAATGTCCATATGGGTAAGACAAACATGTGAAGCTTGTAGCATGGTTCAAATGCAAAAAACAAATGATAACCATAAGACAGATGAAAGTTGGTGCCTTAGTAAGAAAACCATTAAAATAAGCAAATATTATATAGACACATTTTATACAAAAGAGTTTCAAACTGTCTGTTCACAAACTGATACATTTGGCTTCACGAGTACTTTATAAAATCCACAATGTGATACATAGATTGGATAAAAATTTCATGTTCAGGACTCACTGGTGAGGAACAAATGGAGGAAATGGAACACAAACACTGCTAATGGGCAAATTGACTCAGATCCTAAGTCCATTTTGTGCTTCAATACCTGAGATTGTAAAATTCACAGACAACATAAGTATGTTTCCTGTGTTTCTGGAGGCTGGAAAAGCCCAGATCAAGATGGCATCATTTGCTGTCTAGCTAAAGATGCTGTCTGTTCCTACAATGATACCTTTGACTGTGCCTTTTAGAGTGACAAAATACTATGTCTGCACAAGACACAAACAATGAGCAAATGAGTGGAGCATTATTCCTTCCAGTCCTATATAAAAGCCTTACTCTCATACATGGGGGTTCTGTCTTTATGACTTAATCACCTCCTGAAAGCCCCACTTTGTAATACTGTTGTATTGAAGGTTTAAGTTTAAATGAGAGTTCATGAGTGCATATATTCAGATTGATGTGCTGGTATCATGCCAGTACAGATGGTTCTCACAGTGGGGTTCCATTCTGATGAATCTATGACAAAATAAAACGGTTACACATTGAAAGGCATATAGACACCTAATCTGCTGAACATCACAGATTGACCACAGGGTATGCTATTGAGTACATGTTGCTTGTTCTAGTGACTTATGTGGCTGGCTGGATCTGCAGGTGGCTGACACTGCTTGACGTAGTAAGAATTATTCCACATATGGTTTGCCTAGGAAAGAACAAAATTCAAAACTTAAAGTCCAGACTCAAAAAATTAAACCCCCAACAACAAATCCTCAAAGAAACAACTGCCCAATAAATAAGTGGGCGAAAGACTTAAAGAGAAACTTCTCTGAAGAAGAAAGAAGGATGGCCAATAGACACATGAAGAAATGTTCAACATCCCTAGCCATAAAAGAAATGCAAATCAAAACAACATTGAGATATCACCTCACTCCAGTTAGAAGGGCAAAATCAAGAACTCTAACAACAACAGATGTTGGAGGGGATGTGGAGAGAAAGGAAACTTACTTCATTGTTGGTGGGAATGTAAACTTGTTCAACCACTTTGGAAAGCAGTATGGGGTTCCTCAAAAGACTTCACATAGAACTCCCCTATGACCCAGCAATCCCACTTTTGGGCATTTACCCAAATGTTTACAAACAAGAACACACTAGCGCTACCAGCACAACTATGTTTATTGCAGCATTATTTACCATAGCTAAGATATGGAACCAACCCAGATGCCCCTCAGTAGATGAATGGATCAAGAAAATGTGGTATATATACACAATGGAATTCTATACCTCCATCAGAAAGAATGACATTGCCCCATTTGTTAGGAAATGGAAAAACTTGGAAACAATTCTATTAAGTGAAGTAAGCCAGGCCCAAAGAAACATAGGTCCCATGGTTTCCCTTATTTGTAATATCTAGTATATGTATGAGTCAAGCGGAAAAGGTCAGATAATGTGATGTCAGGAAAATGAACCCTTAGATATGTATTTTAATGTTTTTTTCTTTCATGCATGTGTTTCTAACACATTTATAAGATTATCTCTTTGTTGCTTTGTATGTCCCTCCCCCACAGTATAACCCCTGCTTTCACTATATTTGATGTCAGTATAACTTGTGGAGGAGATGGGGAAAAACCAGTTGTTTAAGGATACAGGTGGACCTGTTGCAACAATGAGAAGTACAAGTTGTCATGTCCAAAACGAGCTTTACAACGTCGGTGCGGGGGGGGGGGGGGGCGGGGGGAAGGGGGGGAAGGAGAAGGATTGGGATTGGGCGGGAGGGGGGAGGCTGGGAAGGGATGTGAAGGGTAAACAAAGAAGGAGGCTGCAATGCTTGGTAAGAAATGTATGCATTATCCTGCCCATGTAATTGTAACCCGTCTGTACAGTATGTTCACAAATAAAATTAAATTAAATTAAAAAAAATTGAAGTCCAGTTACTACATAACATTTTTTCTTTCATATCATCATGATGTTGAAAAATGATAAGCTGGGTTATCATGAATTGGAGGTCTATCTTTAATTTGCTCACATCATTTGATCTATCAAGTTTACTCCTAGTAAAAACTGTAAAAATACTGGCACAGGATTCTAATGCTATAATAAAGAGGAATAACAAACTATACCATTGAAAAATAAAAATTGCTTAAATGGCCATCAATGCCCATAAATTATATTAAGTGAAGTAAGCCAGGCCCAAAGAAGCATAGGTCCCATGGTTTCCCTTATTTGCAATATCTAGTATAGGTATGAGTCAAGCGGAAAAGGTCAGATAATGTGATGTTAGGAAAATGAACCCTTAAATATGTATTTTAATGTTTTCGTTTCTTTCATGCATGTGTTTCTAACGCATTTATAAGATTATTTCTTTGTTGCTTTGTATGTCCCTCCCCCACAGTGTAACCCCCGCTTTCACTATATTTGATGTCAGTATAACATGTGGAGGAGATGGGGACAAACAAGTCGTTTAAGGATTCAGGTGGACCTGTTGCAACAATGAGAAGTGCAAAATGTCAGGTCAAAACCAGCTTTACAATGTCGGTGTGGGGGGGGGAGGGGGGTATAATTGGGTGGGGGGAGGGGGGAGGCTGGGAAGGGAGGTGAAGGGTAAACAAAGGAGGAGGCTGCAATGCTTGGTAAGAAATGTATGCATTATCCTGCCCATGTAATTGTAGCCCCTCTGTACAGTATGTTCTCAAATAAAATAAAATTAAATTAAAAAAAAAACAAAAAACATGTTACATTATTTAAAAGGGTAAAATAATGACATACATTTGAAAAACAAAATCTTCACCACACCCAGGTGTATTGTCATATGAAAAATAGAGGTGTAGAATAATGCATCTAAATTCACTTACATATAATAAAATTATGTTATTAAAAAATAAGGACATAAGCAGATTTTGAACTATTACAGAATAAACTATCCTTTCTCTTAAAATGTTGATAGGGATCATTACAATAGAGCAATGACATGGTTTTATAGCATCATTAACCTAGTACTTTTTATTTGCTCCATGCTCTCATTCACATTTCATTAGTAGTTTCTAAATATTCTTTTGGACTCATTTTCTTTGTTGTTCATCCACAATACAACCGAATAGTACATACTGCACTTAGAAACCATGTAATCAGTAACTATCCTTAAGTAATTCCAAAACTATTAAGAACAGAATTCTTCCAAACACATTCTACAAGTCCATTATTAACAATGCTACAGCTAAATAATACTACAATACTACAGGTAAAGATGTGGCAAAAAAATGAAACTTTAGGCCCAAATGCTTGATAATAACAGATGCAAACCCATCATTAAAACACTAGCAAGCCAAATCCATCAGAATATTACAAATGTTAGTTACTGATCAGATGGGATTTATTTCTTAGATGCAATAATGATTCAATATACAAATTAACAAATCACCACACCAATATAATGAAAGGTAAAATGATCATGATCACGTCAATACCTGCCAATGAGAACATGTCCTAAAAATCAACCTCATGGTGAAATTATTGAACATATTGAGTATAAAGCAGACATAACTCAGTATAACCTAATCTTTTGTAGGCCAACAAGCATATAAGCTGACAGCTAAAATTATAGCTAATATTAAATTATATTGCAAATTTTTTCTCTTGGATCTGAAACAGGAAAAGTCTGCTTATTTTCACCATTTTATTTAACAGTATTGGAAGATGTGATAATAACAATGAGGCAAGAAATACAGAAGCCCTAAACTGAAAAATAGGAATGTACATTATCACTGAGTATGATATGGTTTTCTACAGACAAAAACTAAAAGATTCCATAAAAAAACTATGTAGAAATTCATAATCAAATCCAGTAATTTTGTGGAATATAAAATAAACATCTTAAAACAGAGTTCTATCCTTTTATAAGGAAACTGATTTATAAGAAAAGAAAATAAAAAACTACTGAAAATTTGAATTTTATCTAATTTTTCAGATACACCTGGTAATCTAAACTGAAAATGAATAATGAAAGAAAAACAATTAAGATTTTATTATAAAGCAGTAGTATCTTAAAATCATTAATTTCTATTTCACATAAATTATCATCAGCACTGATTGTATCAGCATCAAATATACATATTTGTCATGTGTTTGTGTATCTCAACATGTCTACAATTGTAAATTTTAAATTTTATTTACATATTAAAATATATTTTATTGTTACTTTAGAGGTACTATCTAGAAGGGTTACAATTACATGAATTAGGTAATGAGTACCTTTCTTTTTGAAGTATAACTCCTCTTCCCTCACTCTCTCACAGTTTTTCCCTCCTGTCTCCACTAACAAGATGTACAGTTAATTTTCAGTGAGTACCACTGTTGTATTTGTTCACACTTTATTTATTAATGGAAATGAAAATACTTTGTTATAAAACTAAATACATTAAATAATGATACTCTGTTAAGTAACTCTTCTTGTTCTATTATTGTATTATACTCAGAATATGTTGGAATTATCTTAGTCCAATGAAATTGTAAATAGTTTCTCTGTAATTAGTTACAGATAGAGCTAAATAAAATTGTATATGACAACAAAATATATCCCATCCTCAGTACAAAAGGAATATTATGAGTCAAGGGAAATGCAGCTAATACTTAACCTATTCTGTGGATAACACTTATCCTAATCTGTGCTTGAAACTGCCCAAACACAAATAATTTTGAATGATACTTTTCCTACATTCATAGCAACTCTAAAAGTTATATAGTTTAGTTCCAGTTTACAGATATGAAGATTAAGATTTAGAGTGTAACTAACTGGCCCATTTGTGATAAGCCATGGTTCAATATTATAATTTCCTCTGTCTGCATCCATGGCCACTAATCATATACCTTGTCACTCAGGTTCATGGTATGACATTTCCCTGGGAAATTTGTACTTGCAATATTTTAAAGCATCAATTTACAAATTTGATTGCAAACAGAATATATATACATAACTCAAAATTACTGATTTTGATGAGGGTCATGTAAAATGACACCTGGTAGTTCCTGAGTTTAATTTAAAGACCCGTATTTGATACTCTGTGTGTGTGTGTGTGTGTGTGTGTGTGTGTGTGTGTGTGTGTGTGTGTGTGTGTGTGTGTGTCAGGGGAGGGGGGACACTGGGGCTTGAACTCAAGGCCTGAGTCTGTACCTGAGCATTTTTGCTCAAGGGTAGTACTCTTCCATTTAAGCCACAGTTTCACTTCTGGTTTTGGACATAAGAGTTTCAGGCTTTTCTGCCCAGGCTGCCTTGGAAATGCCTTCCTCAACCTCCTGAGTGGCTAGCATTACAAGTGTACTCTCTGGGTGCCCAAGCTCTGATGGTAGCCTGCATGTCATTCCTTACCCCTGCAACATATATGAGACTGCGCATGACATGAAGGATATGCTGACTGCCTCTGAGGTTACATGACCACTAGCAGGCCATAGATCTAGCCAATTGTTCAAATCTTAACGGTCAAGATCATTAGTTGTGACTGCATTCTGAGTGTAATTTGCAAAGACTGAACTTTACTTTTGTAAACCTGTCTAGGAAAAAATACTTAAATATTATCTATTGTGCGTAGGAGGAAGAAATAGAGGATGTCTTTAGCCTAACTATATATCCTGTATTATTATCACATACAACCATAGGATGTTAATTATTTTTATTTCTCATTTTGAGTTAAGCCAATTTCATTGATTTTCTACATCAAATGTCTGGGTAAAGTCTCTTCTACCCAGTTTATGTTTTTATTAATACTTTTGTAGTAAATAATGGTAATAACGAATTTTACAAACCTGATATTTGTGGACAAAAATAGGAGCATAAAATTAAAAGTGAGTGTCATTAACATTTTTAGCTATTAGTAACCAGTCATTGGTCATCCACTTAACCACATCAGAAACTAGTGGCCCTTTCATAATACTATTTGTATGCATTTCCTATATAGAAAGATGAAAATGTTCTTTGTTATACTTACATGCAAGTAGTTTTTTTTTAAGATCAAGAGTACATGCTTTTCAAGTATTAATTAACTCCCTTATAGTAAAATAAATAAACAAAAAGCCTGGAAACATACATAGAAAAGTCAAACAATTTAATAAGCGTTTATGTAATGCATGAATATATTTGTGTGTGTGTGTGTGTGTGTGTGTGTGTGTGTGTGTGTGTGTGTGTGTGTGTGTGTTTCTGTGTTTGGGGATTTTAAGATTGTGTGGGCATTATAAAAGAAGAGCCAGGCACCCGTGGCTCACCGCTGTAATCCTAAGCCACTCAGGAGGCTGAGATCTAAGGACTGCCGTTCAAAGCCAGCCTGGTCAGGAAAGTCTGTGAGACTCTTATCTCCAATAAACCACCAGAAAACCAGTAGTGGTGCTGTGGCTCAAGTGGTAGAGCTTCCCCCTTCAGCTGAAGAGCTGAGAGCAGTGCCCAGCCCAGAGTTCATGCCCCAGGACCAACAAAATAATAATAATAATAATAATAATAATAATAATCTTAAATATTATATTTATTTTATAATGTACTCTTTCTGTTAGAATTGCTTTTTGTTAAGAGGTGAAATCATCAATATCACTAAGTATGGATTCTCTTCTGGTTGTTGAATCTGGATGAATTCTGCTCAATAGTTTGTCATGATTGTTTGATTGAACTGATCAAGGGTCTAATAGGCTGAGATGTGGCTTACTATGTATTTACAGTCTTAACTCACTTTTTTTCTTCTATTTTTTTCCTCATTGTAATGAAATTGTGTCATTTGCTCAGGTAAAGAATTGAGAAGCATTCCAAATTCTTTCTTCTCCTTCACATCACATGTGTAGTCCAACAAAATATTGTATTTCCTGATAAACACATCTCAGAATATTGGGTACTATGCAGAAAAGCTGTCTGTGAGACTCAAGGATGAATTTAAAACTTTTCATCCTGCAGTTTCTTCTAAAAGTGCCATTTAATGTTTTGCGAATATAAATCCTATGTCTCTACTTACAAATATTCCTGTCCCAGTTTGCTTTAGAATGATCTAGTTTGTTTCCATTGTTCTGGAATAACTATCAATAGAACATTTCTCTCTAAAAAATGTCCTGGTTGGGATGGCAAGTTTTATAGTTATCCTACTTCAATACTTCCTTTTGCATCATGCACCAAGTGAAATCTAACCTTTCTCCTTAGCCAAGAAGACCTGACCTGATCAATCTCCACAAACTTCAAGGACTTTCAGGCCAACTTTACTTTCTTTCTTTTAACAAATTCTAGGAACACTCATTTTTTTTTGTATTTCAAAGAAGGTCAAGCTATTTTTCACTTAGTTCTTTCCATTATATCTTTCCACAGCCCCAAATACCTTTCTGTCAGATCTTTACATAGCTACCTCCATCTTAGAAAGGACCTATTTTGTGTCTCTATCTTCCTAAATAAGCAATTAAACATTTCTCTATAGTTTCAGTTAAAAAATTAGGTATATAAGCAGGAATGGTATAGCTAGATTGCATAGTACTTCTATTTTTAAATTATTTTTTAGGAACTTCGATATTTTCACCATGCCTGGATGAATTATTGTACATTTTCATCAACAGTGTAAAAGGATTCATTGTTTTCTTTTCTGTTGGATTCTCCTAAATGAGAGGATCAGCTGTTTGTTTTTGTTTCTCCATAATAGCAGAAGTAGTAGAAAAGAGACCTAAATGTAAATTTGATATACATTTCCATGATGACAAACAACAATAAACATATATGTGTGTGTGTATGCTTGTACACACATACTGGTATTTCTAATTTTACAATTGAAAAGTTTTACTTATTCAGATTATTGAACTATTTATTAATTGTATTGTTTTATCTTTGAGATTTTTATATTCCATTTACCAGTCCTCTGTCAGATGTAGCTGGCACATATTTTCTCCCATTTTGTAGGCTGTCTCTTCAGTCTCTGAATTGTTTCTCTCAGTTTGTAGAATCATTTTAGCCTGGCATAATCTTATTTTGTCAAAACTTGTTAATACGTTTTGAACTATTGAAGTCCTGTTCAGAACTTAACACCTGGGCTTGTATCCTAAATGGTGTCCCCCATGTTATCCTATGTCAGTTTCAAAGATTCAGGAATTTGTACAAGTCTTTAATTTTTCCATTGATTTTTGTGAATGGTAAGAGACAGAGATCTAGTTTCAAATCTCTACATGTGGCTATCCAATTTTCTTAGCTCCATTGTGTGTGTGTGTGTGTGTGTGTGTGTGCGTGTGTGCATGTATGTGTGTGTGTGTGTGTGTGTGTGTGTGTGTGTGTGTGTGTGTGTGTGTGTGCATGCATGCGCATGCACGCACATGGGCCTGGGCACTCTACCTGATCTTTTTTCTCAAGACTACTGCTCTACCACTTGAGCTGCAACACCACTTTCAGAGTGTTGGGTGTATAGTTGGAGATAAGTTTCACAGATTTTGCTGTCCTGACTGGCTTCAAACCGTAATCCTCAGATCTCAGCCTCTTAAATAGTTAAGATTATAGGCATAAATCATCTGTGCTCTGCTTCTTGGCACCGTTTTAAAAGAACATGTCTCTACTCCCCTCAATGTATAATTTTAGCATCTTTGTCACATTGGTATAATTGTTCAGGGTTATTTCTGGAATCTGTGTTTGATGTTGCACCAGTGTAATGCTATTATATTACAGTGGCTTCACTGTATAATTTCCAGCAGGTTTTGTGGCACCTCTATCTAGTTCTTTATGCTCATGACTATTTTACCTATTCAAGATCTTTTGTATTTCCTTGTGAAGTTTAGAAATTTTTTTTGTATTTTATTTTTCTCAGCTAAGGAATTTTTTGCTAATGAGGCCACACAAGAACAAAAGCTTTTTTGTTTTGTTTTCAAATTGATTTCTCATCCATTTTCAGTCGAAATAGAATTGTTGGGGGAGTTAGGGAGGTGAGGAGGGAAGGGATAGTAGGGGAAAAACAAAGGAAGAGCTAACGATGCTCGATAGGAAATGTACTCATTACCTTACTCATGTAACTGTAACCCCTCTGTACACTATTTTTACAATAAAAAAACATAAAAAAATTTCCTAATGAATTCATAGGAATTTTAGGATCAATTCTTATCAGTTCCTTTACATTAGATGTAGAAAGGCCAAAGTTACTCTCATGAGCTATCCAACAATTAAAATATTATTTGTGTGTATGTATGTGTGAATGTGAGTATGTGTGTGAACCTGGGGCCTGAGAGCTGTCCCTGACTTTTTTTTCCCTCAAAACTAGCACTTTATCACTTGAGCCACAGCTCTACTTTTGAATTTTTGGTTATTAATCAGAGTTAGGGGTCTCATGGTCTTTCCTAGCCCTTTCAAACCATGATCCTCAGATCTTGGCCTCTTCAATAGGGAGAATTTCGGGAATGACACATAATTTCCCAGCTATTTCGATTTTGATTTCTACATAATTCACAAATCCATGAAATAAAGAAATTATACTTGCCCTCCCCAAAGCAGATAAACTTATGAGCAAGACAAAAGGTAAAGAAGACACTCATCCCAGTTAGAATGGCTATTATCAAAAAACTAACAATAACAGACTCTGGTGGAATGTGGACAAAAGGGATCTCCATTATACCATTGGTAGGAATGCAAACTTGTTCAACCACTCTGAAAAACAGTGTGTAGGTTCCTCCAAAGACTAAACATAGAGCTTCCCTATGACCTATGTTCAGAGATTTTATTATGTCATTAAGCTTATAAGACTCAAAAAGATCAAGAAAAATAAAACTTACAAAAATAATTAAAAACTTAAAAAGTTGAACAAATATGAAGCATTGATTTTATAAGAAATAATAGTTTGTGTGATTTCAAGTAGTTCCCTTCATCGCAGAACTCTTCTTTCAATGTATCATCTTTAAATCGTTTTACAAAGGAGATGCCATTTAACAATGTAGTTCATCTTGATCAATGTCACCCCTTTCAACATTCTCACCTGTCTTGCCCCTATGATTCCTTTCTTCATTCATTTTAATTTTGGAGGATATACATTGGATTTTTGACTGCATTCTCTCCTTTTCCTCTTCAGTGTTTCCTAGACCCCACCCTTGCAAGTACTCACTTCCTGATGTTTATTATGTTGAACTTTGACCTTGGCCTTTTGATTTATATGTTTCAGGTGCAGGACTGTAGGCATGACAAAGTATCCATCCCTTTGCATTCAAATGAATTAAGGCTAAACTGAGCATCTGAAAAACACACACACACATACACAAAATAAAAACCCACTTAGATAAAGATCTCAAGCATGAGTTTTATTACTGATAAATCTAAATTGGAAAAATGTATTTTAGATCAGAGCCCAAATTAAGCTTGTTTAATCCTTAAATCACTGGAATAATAAGCTTCCATGATTACTTTAATGAATATGTCACACATAAGTAGAGAAGGAAGGATCCCTGACGATAAGCTGCTTCTGAAGAGAAATCACACATAATGCTCAAGATAAGCTGCTTCTGAAGAGAAATCACATAGAATGCTTGAGTGGGACTCTTAACTCTTTTCCACAATTTCTTTCACCTTGTCCTTGATACATTTGAGTTAGAAAAACTGTAGAAACTAATTATTTTATTTCTTGTGCTCTTCTTTTTTGGAAATATAAAGTTCTTTAACTGCATAAGGAGACATTATAAGTAGAGATTTAAGAGCTTTCCCATAGTATGGTCAAGCCCTTTACTTTATTAATTGGATATCTACCTATTTCCGAAGTCTTCAAACCCATCTGTAATATTGTTCCTTGTGTGTTTTCTAGAAACAATTATTGGATGATTTAGTTATTTGACATAAAACACTTTGGTATCATTACAGAAAATGTGTGTTAATCCAAATATTAAAAATTTATGGTTTCCTAATTCTCAAATGTACCTTTATTCCACCTATATGTGCCAATACAGTTTTCTACATGATCTAAAAAAATCTTTAGATATCACAAGTTACTTTAAAGTTAAAATATACCTTGGATCCAGATGTGGCTTATATACACAGTGAAATTCTATGCCTCCATCAGAAAGAATGACATCACCCCATTTGTTAGGAAATTGAAAGACTTAGAAAAAATTATATTAAGTGATTTAAGCCAGGCCCAAAGAAACATAGGCCCCATAGTTTTCCTTATTTGCAAGAACTAGTATATGTCTGAGACAAGCAGAAAAGGTCAGATAAGATGATGTTAATCGAAATGAACCCCAAGATAAAGACACAGGTGGTTTTTTCTTTCTTTCTATTGCTTCTAACATATTTATATGATACCATGTGATTTTTTTGTTGCTTTTTATGTCCCTCCCCCACGGTTTAAGTCTTCAAACCCATCTGTAATATTGTTCCTTGTGTGTTTTCTAGAAACAATTATTGGATGATTTAGTTATTTGACATAAAACACTTTGGTATCATTACAGAAAATGTGTGTTAATCCAAATATTAAAAATTTATGGTTTCCTAATTCTCAAATGTACCTTTATTCCACCTATATGTGCCAATACAGTTTTCTACATGATCTAAAAAAATCTTTAGATATCACAAGTTACTTTAAAGTTAAAATATACCTTGGATCCAGATGTGGCTTATATACACAGTGAAATTCTATGCCTCCATCAGAAAGAATGACATCACCCCATTTGTTAGGAAATTGAAAGACTTAGAAAAAATTATATTAAGTGATTTAAGCCAGGCCCAAAGAAACATAGGCCCCATAGTTTTCCTTATTTGCAAGAACTAGTATATGTCTGAGACAAGCAGAAAAGGTCAGATAAGATGATGTTAATCGAAATGAACCCCAAGATAAAGACACAGGTGGTTTTTTCTTTCTTTCTATTGCTTCTAACATATTTATATGATACCATGTGATTTTTTTGTTGCTTTTTATGTCCCTCCCCCACGGTTTAACCCCTCCTTTCACTGTATTTGATGTTGGTATAATTTGGGGAGGGTAAGAAGAAAAAACAAATTGTTTAAATAGGGATACAAGTGGACCCATTGCAACAAGGAGATGTACAAGATGCTACATTGAAAAACGAACTTTACAATTTAGGTGGGGTAGGGGGTAGTGGGGGAGGGCTGGGGAATGTACCTGTGGAGATGGGAGGGAAGGGATGGTAGGGGAAAAACAAAGGAGGAGACAACAGTGCTTGGTAAGAAATGTACTCATTATCTTGCTCATGTAACTGTAACCCCTCCTCTGTACAATATTCTCACAATAAAAAACTTATTAAAAAGTAAAACAAAAAATGTGATATAGATAGATAAATAGATAGATAGATAGATAGATAGATAGATAGATAGATAGATAGATAAATTTTATGCTTCCATAAGAAAGGATGACCCTGCTCCATTTGAAAGGAAATGGAAAGGCTTGGAAAAAATCATATTAACAGAAGTAAGTCAGACCCAAAGAATCATAGGTCCCATGGTTTCCCTCACTTGCAATAATTAGTATATGTCTAGAATAATCTTAGCGGATAAGCAGTATAGCCCAATAGCTATGTGCATATGACCATATAAGATGATGCTAAGCGAAATGAACCCCAAAACATGGACACAAGAAGTTGTTCTTTGTTGTTATTGTTTTTAATGTACTATTTTAATGTACCATATGTGTATCTTATTTCTTTTGTATTTTTTCCCGTATGGTTTATCTCCTGTTGTCACTGTATTTGATTTTGGTATTCTGGGTATTGTATATACATTTATCCTAATAGAGAAGGGAAGGGGAACAACAAAATGGTGAGACAAAGGACAAGGGGGAAACCAATGCAACAGCAATAGTCAAAAGAAAATATGTTGGAAATGATCTGTGCAACTGGTTTGAGGGAGGGAAAGTGGGAGAAGGGGTAAAAAGTTAGTCAAGAAATGTACTCACTACCTTACTTATGTAACTATAACCCCTCTGTACATCACCTTGACAGTATAATTAAAATATGAAAATATATGCCTTATGTAAAGTTCAAATTTAGAAATGATAATTCTTCCCTACTGATCAAATACTTAGAAGGAAAAATTCAAAAACATAATTATTTGGCCTCATCAACATAGATAGTAAAGTCTAACACTATTAAAATATACTTGAAGTTTAGGCTAGCTTATAACTGGCAAACATTTTTTAGTCTTTACTCAGTCTTTTATTTAGAATCCATTGTGGGACACGTGTAGGAATGGTATTCAAATATGACTGACATTCAGAAATAGAGTTCCTTTAGCACATTCAGATGAATCACATCCCCGGGAATCATGCCTGCTTCAATTCATAACACAAACAACACAATCACAAAGCTACTCTTCCAACTAATAAAGGTAGAAAAACAAGTTACATGTAGGTGGGCTGTGCAGGTATCCTTACTGTATGCTGACTTAAATTTCATTGGATCTAGGTCCAGAAGTGGTATACAAAGATTATATTATGTCTGTTTTTAGGATTTGGAGGAAGTCTCATTAATTTCCTTAGTGGATATATTAATTTACTTTCCTGCCAAAAGTTTATAAGAGTCCCTTCCCAACCCACATATGCTCATAAATTTTGTTTGTTTGTTTTCCTGAGGACTGTCATTTTGAAAATAATAAGATGAAATCTCATGGTCATTTTGATTTCCAGTTTCTGATGGCTATGATGAAGATTTCTTTATTGTATGTATGAGCCATTTGTACTTCTTTTAAGAACTGTCTTTTAAAATCATAAATCTACTTATTAATTGAATTGGTTTTTTCTGTTACAGCTTCATTTTATATATTTTTGTATTCTGAATATAATCCTTTATGCATAAAAAGCTATCAAATAGATTCAGTGGAAGTCAGAATGAGAAAGACAAATATTGAATGTTCTCTCTTTTAATTTCAGAACCCAAACATTTATGAAAAAAACGTGTTTGTAAAATGGAGACTATTTGAAAGTGGAGACTTCTAAGATGTGAGAAGGCAAGAAGAGGGTGAATGGGGAGAGTAAAAATGATGAGCTATTTATTTTATACATGTGTATGAAAATATAATAATGAAAGCTGTTAACATTGTTCTTTTCAAGTTTAATTTTATTGTCAAGGTGATGTGCACAGGGGTTACAGTTACATATACAAGGTAGTGAATACATGGGGAAAATATTAGAGAACTAAATAGAATCAATTTGTTAAAAGTTTGTTACAAGCATGGGCATACGTATCACAGTGAAAAACCTTGGTACTACTAGTATGTACTAAAAATAAATTGATTATGGCACCTTGATCAATTATAAAAAGAAAGGCTGTATTCCTAGATTTAAGTAAAGACAAAAGCCAGATGTCATACAAGTAAGGTAGACATAGAAAAGTTTCGGAAATCCAGCTTCATCATATTGTTGATCATATAATGTTTATATTAATAAATTGCCAAATTGTTATGGTTTGAATATCCCACTGCCTGCATATAATGAAGTCTTGCATTTTGAATATATATACATATGTTTATGTATATATGTGTAATTAGACTTTTCATGTAAATTACACATTTATGCATTTTGTGATTGTTTTTGCCTATTTGTGTCAGCATATCTCTGAGCCAAAGTCTCAGATGACATCCTAAAACTTATATAAGACATCAGTCATGCCTTCTCTAATTGTTTTCATTCATGACCTTTAGTGTTTCTAAATGTAGAATAATCTATATGATTAAGCAGAAGATAACAATCCCCACTTGTTTCTGTATCATTCCTTTCATTGAATTTAGCCATGGCTCTGATAATGCATTATTAGCTCATGTCAATAGTCAACTAAAATTTTTATAAGGCTTATCCAGTTTCCTGATCTCCCCATAAGGACAAATTTCTCTGATGGACTACAAAGTCTTGATCCCTTTACTTTACTTTGTATTTGACCTAGACTTCATTTTTATAAAAGATATGTCATTAAAAATATAATAGTTATGTAAGTAATGAATTCTGCTTGTCTCTAAATGTTAAAGCCATTGAATAAATTGTGTTCACCTTCAACTCATTTAGCCTGATCATACCATTCAGAAAGCATTTTCTTAGAATATCAATATTTCCAGCAATCTATGAAAGTTAAGCAGATTGTATTGAAATGATATTTGTGTAACAAATGAAAGCCAATATGCTTTCTGAATTTTCATGCTTGTTTCAGTTGTTAACTCATACAATTACATCATTTTAAGAAACTTTTAGGTTAAATCCTTTATTGCAAACTGTTAATCATACTTCTATGTGACAGTATGATTAATGAACAGCTGTTTCACCAACATCATTAGTTTAGCCTGTACACAGTCTATAGATCTTAATCGTAGGTGGCTGTTGTGAAAATATTTATTATTCGATATGTCTTTGAAAAGTGAGGGTAAATAATCAGTGCAATTGCATCACTGTTAGAAGAAAACCATAATTTGAAGATTTATTTTGTACCATTTGAGTTTTTATTTTATAAAATTGATTTATAAGATATATAAACAACTACTTAAATTATCACAGTCATTTATAATTCTGTATAAATTATGCAACTGTTTCTAAGTATTAGTAAAGATAGGGAAATAAATTTGCTAGGTGAAATTATTGAATTGGTATGAGAGATACTTGGTGGGTTACATATTCCCTTTACACATATATTAAATAACCATGTTCATAAATTATATTCAATTCAGTGGATAAAGTTAAAACCTGCAAAGATATTCCAAGAGAGATGATTCTGGGAGTTCTGAGTTATTTGGAACACATTTAAAAGGCATAGTTATAAATAATAGCAAGTTGTAAGCCTCCGAAAACAAGTAATCAAACATAAAAGAAAATGGTCAACCCTGGAAGTTATATTGAAATGGACAAGGAGAAAGAAAGTCTGCATTTTTTGTTTTCCCTCTGAACAACAGAAATGGAAACAGTTGACAAGTGGAGTCTGAGCTTCCATGCTTCAATCTCTCCAGGAAATGATTCTGGGAACACTGAGGCTACAGAAGAAAGCAGTCCCACAACTGGAACCAAAATGAAGCCAGTAATTAGGTCAGTCAAATCTCAGTGCATCCTTGACTAGACTCCCTAGGATTTTTTCTAAGGAGTGAGCCCTCCACCAGGATGTGTATAAGATATGAAACTGCTAGATGAGGTAAGTATGAATCAAGATGAGATTAAAATTGAAGAGTTAGTTGGCACATGGTTGTTTGTGTTGATAATGCCAGTACTCAGGAGGCCAAGGTAAGAAGATCACAAGATTGAGGCCAGACTGGGTTACATATGCATTTCATCTTACTTGTGTTGTATTGAACACCTAGACCTATATCTGACACAATAAATAACTTTAGAGTTAGTAACTATATTTCACATGTTGGTTGTCCCACTATTGACCTAATACTGTCTCATTTATTATTGCTAATGAAGAAGCTCTAACATTACCTCTGATTTTTGTTAAAATCTTCCAATTTTAAAATTAGTTTGTAATACCCTCGGCTATTTTCATGTACATGACTTTTACCTTGATATTTTATTTTTTATTTTCATATTTTTTATTGTAAAAATACTGTGTAGAGGGGTTACAGTTACATGAGTAACATAAAGAGTACATTTTTTTATTCTGAAAATATCATACAGAGGGGTTACAATTACATGGGCAAGATAGTGAGAACATTTCTTATCAAGCATTGTTTCCTCCTCCTTTGTTTCTCCATTCCATCCCTTCCCCTCTACACCCTTCCACCCACACATCCCCCTGCCAACCCAACCCCACCTCCCCCATCCCCCCACCCCGCCAAAGTTGTAAAGTTCATTTTTTGACATAACCTCTTATACATCTCATTGTTGTAATGGGTCCACCTGTAACCTTATTTAAACAGTTTGCTTTTTCCCTTCCCCTCCATAAATTATATCAACATCAAATACAGTGAAAGCAGGGCTTATACCTTGGAGGAGGTACATACAAAGCAAGAAAGAAATCATATAAATATGTTGGAAACAATCGCAAGAAAGAAAAAAAAACTTTTGAATACTTATCTTGGGGTTCATTTCATCTAACATCAACTTATCTGACAGTTTATGTTTGTCTCAGACATATACTAGTTATTGCAAATAAGGAAGACCATGGAACCTATGTTTCTTTGGGCCTGGTTTACTTCACTTAATATAATTTTTCCAAAACTTTCCATTTCCTAACAAATGGGGCAATGTCATTTCTTATTGAGCATTGTTGCCTCCTCCTTCACCACTTACATTTTCCTTGAGTCTTATCTTCCCAAAGTATTTTTAAGATTTTTACATTATCTCTTCTTTTTTTATTTTTTGTGTATATTTTTATTGTAAAAATACTGTATAGAGGGGTTACAGTTACATGATTAAGGTAATGAATACATTTCTTATGGAGCATTGTTACCTCCTCCTTTGATTTTCTCCTACCATCCCTTCCCTCCCCACCTCTCCAACTCCTCCTTCCTCAATCCCCCAAAGTTGTAAAGTTAGTTTTCAGCATAGTGTCTTGTACATCTCATTGTTACAATGGGCCAACCTATATCCTTATTTCAGCTTTTTGTTATTTCCCTTCCCCAAATTAGAAAAATGTATATGTAAGAATCAGGTCACAGGAATCAAATACAGTAAAAACAGGGGTTATACCATCTACATTAACTCTTGACTGACAGTTTTCTCTACCTTTCTCTCCAGTCATATGCCACTCCTTTGTTGACTTCTATCATAAATTAATTTTCTCTATTGTGAGCACTTTGGAACTCATTTTGTAAAAGCACCTTAGTAGCAAGTAGTAGAGATCATATATCCTATAATACATTGTTTTGTAAGCTATAATGAAATTCACAATTCCACTTGGAGTTGACTTATTCTAGTTGTGGTTGTAAGGAGGAGGATAATTTTTAAATTTCAATTGATTTGATTGAGATGAGAACTTTAGAAAACTAGTTTTTCTTATAATCCATGTTTTATTGCAAGATATCTAAATTATTTTTTCCAATTTAGATGATACTATTTTGCATGAACATGTTTATATTTATAAGTGTTGTGAAAATTTTGTATTATGCATGTGGTTACATTTTTTTGAAAGAATGAGCATGATGTTTCAGATACCTCTATTGGAAATGGATTCAAGATCTAAAGAATTAGACATATCAGGGGCCCTCAGTCTAAAACCACAACCTTATAAAGTCTACTGACATGACTCTTTCCTGTACTGTGTTATTATATCTTTCAACAGTGAAATATATACATATAGTAGATATAATATAAATACAAATATCTATATAAATCTTGTCTGTTTCAAAGAACAATATATTAGCTTATATATTGACATATACTTGAATATATATATATATGTATATGCTTGTATATTGTCATTTGAAACCTAGATATGTTTATTTGAGTATCTCATTTAATTATTTACTTAATAAAGTCATAGATGTGCCTTATCTAATTCTACTGAACAGTAGTCGTTTTCTGAGGTTTCAAAAAAGTTGTGCATAATATATATTTACTTTAGAATTAAACTAAAATAGGTAAACTCTTTATGGTTAATATTAGTGGTGTTCATTACATATTTTTCTCTAGTCTCATAGTTTTGGGTAAGTGGGAAACTAAATCTTGGTCCAGCATATCCATGATGTGTGCTGCTCACTGTGAACTATTCAGTAGTCATCTTAACCACATGATATAACCACATCAACTGTGGATACATCTCAGTATATGTGTTCATGTAACCTAAATTATGGCCTTAACAGGATAACATAGTGATGCTGGCAATGTGAGTATGCCAAAGAAAACCCAGCAAGTATTTCCTTTAAGTGATAATGTAAAGCCCATACCTAAAGGTCAAACACTCAAAACAACAAAAACAAAAGAGAATGAAAAATGAACCTGCCAAGTTTGCTGAGGTACAGTACAAGAATATCTTTTGAAACAGAGAGAGAAATAGACATCAGATTCACATAATTCTTACTACTATCATAATGGTTCTATTTTGCTTTTTTTGTTGTGGATGTTGTCAGTTGTGGGGCTGGAGCTCAGTGACTGAGTACTGTTCCTAAGCTTTTTCATTCAAGGCTAATGTTCTACCAGTTTGAGACATAGAGCCAGTTCTGGTTTTCTAGTGATTAACTGGAGATAAGAGTCTCATGGCTTTTCCTCAAACCAAGATCCTCAGATCTTAGCCCCCAAGTAGCTAGGATTAAAGGTGTGAGCCACGGATGCCTGGCATAACTAATCTCTTATTATGAACAATTTATAGCTTACATTTTATCATAGGAATGGATATATTGTAAAAATATAATAGTATCTACAGGGTTTGTATCCATGGTTTCAGGATTCATCAGAGGTACTGCAACATTTTCCCGGAGGAAAAGGAGTTTGGAGGGCTACTGCATTTACACAGAAATAAAAAAAAGCTCTTGAGTTAAAAAATTCAAAAGTTACAAGTATCTGTATTCTTTTGTTAAGATAAATATATGTAAAATATAAAACCACAGCATTTGTGAAATCTATGTGCTTGGAGAAAGATTTAATATAAAAAAATCCAGTCTATCCTGGCACTCCCAGGCAATAGTATATATTCCCTTATTTCTATTGAGTGTGATAATGGTTGCATTCTGGCATCTCCAGGACTTTGATTTACTTGTACTGTCTTTCCCTCCATTTTCTCATGTGATTAGTTCTCACAGGCTATCATCACTGCATTTTATTCCGTAATCTACACGTCATTCTTCAAGTAGTGTTGAAACACCTACAATATATTTTACCTCTATCTTCCATCATTCCTGTTAAAACACAACTTACAAATAAAACTTGTGATCTTGTATTTAAAGAATCCCATGGACTCCACTCCCAAATGACTTGAGCTGATAAGAAACTTTGGCAAAGTAGCAGGGTATAAAATTAACCCTCAAAAATCAGAAGAGCAAGGCTAAAATCAGGAAAGCAACTCCTTTTGTGATAGCACCACAGAAAATAAAATACCTACGAGTTAAATAAAGAAGTTAAGGACCTCTATGGTGAAAACTTTAAACCTGAAAATGGAAATCAAAGCAGAATTTAGGAAGTGGCAAACCTCCCATGCTCCTGGATTGGGAGGATTAACATCGTGAAAATGGCAATACTTCAATGCTATTACTATCAATATCCAAACCTAATTCTTCAATGAAACATATGGAACAATAAAAGACACTGAATAGCAAAAACAAAACTTAGCAGAGAAAACAGTGCTGGAGGAATATCAATAGCAAATTTCAAACTCTACTACAAAGCCATAGTAATCAAAACAGCTTGGTACTGGCATAAGAACAGAGCTCAGGACCAATGGAATAGAATTGAAAACCCAGAAATGAACCTAAAGACCAATAGCCATCTAATCTTCGATAAGGGAGCTAAAAAAATAGAATGGAAGAAAGACAGCCTGTTCAGTAAATGGTGCTGGCAAAATTGGCTATTCACCTGTAGAAAATTAAAGCTAGATCCTAATATATCACCCTGCACCAGAATCAACTCCAAATGGATCAAAGACCTTGGGGTCAAAGCAGACACCCTGAAAACATTACAGGATGGAATAGGAGAAACCCTATGTCTCCTTGGCACAGGCCGAAATTTACTTAATAGATACCCAGAAACACAAGTGTTGGACAAAGAAAGGTTGGACAAATGGGATTGCATGAAACTGCAGAGCTTCTGCATGGCAAAGGACATAGCTAACAAGATCAATAGAAAGCCCATGAACTGGGAGAAGATCTTCACTAGCCATACAATGGATAAGGTTCTCATATCTAAAATATACCTGGAAACCAAAAATTAAATCTCCCACAAAAAATTCTCAAAGAAAACTGCCCAATAAATAAGTGGGCTTAAGACTTAAAGAAAAACTTCTCTGAAGAGGAAATAAGAATCGCTAATAGACACATAAAGAAATGCTCAACCTCTCTAGCCATAAGAGAAATGCAAATCAAATCAACATTGACATTCCATCTCACCCCAGTTAGAATGGCTATAATCAAGAACTCTAATAACAACAGATGCTGGATGGGATGTAGACAGAAGAGAACTCTACAGCATTGTTGGTGGGAATGTAAACTTGTTCAACCACTTTGGAAAGTAGTATGGAAGTTCCTCAAAAAACTTCACAGAGAGCTCCCCTATGATCCAGCAATCCCACTTTTGGGCATTTACCCAAATGATCACAAACAAGACCCTACTAAGGCTACCAGGCACAACTATGTCTATCACAACATTATTTACCATAGCTAAGATATGGAACCAACCCAGATGCCTCTCAGTAGATGAATGGATCAAAAAATGTGATCTATGTATACACACACACACACACACACACACACACACACACACACACACACACACTGGAATTCTATGCCTCCATCAGAAAGAATGACATTGCCCCATTTTTTAGGAAATGAAAAGACTGGAAAAAATCATTAACTCAAGTAAGTCAAGCCCAAAGAAACATAGGTCCGATGGTTTCCCTTATTTGCAATAACTAATATATGTCTAGTACAAGCAGAAAGATCAAAAGCTATGAACATATGGCTATAAAAGATGATGTTAAGTGAAATGACCCCAAGATAGGGACACAAGTGGTTTTTTTCTTTCTTGCTATTGTTTTTAACATATTTATATGGAACTATGTGATTTTTTTTATTCTTTTGTATGTTCTTCCTCTATGGTATAAACCCCTGTTTTCATTGTATTTGAATCCGTTGCACTGCATCTTGTATATACATTTTTCTAATTTGGGGAGGAGAAGGGAAATAACAAAATGCTTAAATAATGATACAGGTTGACCCATTGAAACAATGAGATGTACAATTCACTATGCTGAAAAGGAACTTTACAACGTGGGGGGGGGGACACGGGAGGGAGGCGTTAGGGAGGTGGGAGGGAAGGGATGGTATGGGAAAAACAAAGGAGGAGGTAACAATGCTTGATAAGAAATATATTTATTACCTTACTCATGTAACTGTAACCCTTCTGTACAATATTTTTGAATAAAAACATATATAAATAAACACAAGTTACACACAACTTCAGTAATATTTTTCTAGGATAGCATTTGTACCTCATTAATCACTAAAGAAACTAGTAAAACCTCCCTTTGTCTATGGTTTATATATAAAGTCAAGGGTTTTGCTTGTATTTTTCAGATATTGTACAGTTTTATGATGTATGTAATGTGTCTTTGCTTTTTAATATTTTTTCACATGGATTTAACTTATTTTTTCTTCTATCACATCATGTGTATTAATCCTTGAATGGATCCCAAATAATTTTGCTCTAATTCAACATTGTGCGTCTTATGTCTCCCAGTGAACATTAGTCACATAATAAGGGTGAGTCATTCTAACTACAGTGTGTGTGTGTGTGTGTGTGTGTGTGTGTGTGTGTGTGTGTGTGTGTGTGTGTGGCATATTTCTTGCTCCTAAAAATAAATCTACATATTATTAATTGTTTAGAAATAGGTGTTTTCTGCCAACAGCACGTTCTGATCTCTCTTTTGTGGAGTTCCTGACCACCAAGTCATTGTTATAATTGTAAGATTGTTATTATTACTGGTTTCTTAAAAATGTAAATGGTTTTGACTTCTCTTTCTCAAGCCCCACCCCATGGCCACCTCATTTATTTTTCTTGGAGACTTAGTTAGACTCTGTATGTCCAGTTCTTTTTCAGATAGTGAGTCCAAATGATTCTTCCTTTCAGCCTCCTGAAAGCTAGCATTTAGGCATTCAGCACCAGGCCCAGCTCACTTTAAAAAGATATAGAGAGCCACTATTTGATAACTGACTTAAATCTAATTTTCCTATGTGTATTACATTACCTACTTGTTGGGAAGTAAAACTATTGAGGGTCTGAATCATGACTTGTATTCTGCCTCAAATCTCACCTGAGTATTTAAGTATCTTGCATTTGTTTAATCTGTATAGGAAACAGATTGCAATATTGGAATTCAATGTTCTTTTGTCCCATATATATCCCTGGATTATAATAGATTGTTCCTTGATTCCTCTATTTAAGGTTTTAGTTGACTGCTTTGGACTTTTGGTCTAGTGACATTTAATCTACGTGTACTGTTTTCTTCCATGCTTGCATATAAATCACCTGGTTCTAACGTATCCTCTTATAGCTTTATATGGGAGTAAGGCTCTTAACTGAGAGCCCTAAAGAACTGTCCCTTATGTTTAAAACTTAGAATATAATTGCCATTAATTTCATTTCATTCTCTTATTATTTGTCTGGCATCCTGAACAGTGACTGGGTTCTCCTGCTGCTTCTAAGACAAATGATAATATTGCTTCAGGGGAAAAATGTCTTTGCTCTCCTGTTAAATGTTATTCATTATCTTCAGAGCCCATTTTGGTTCACTATTGACTAATCATAAAAAAACAAAAACAAAGCCACATGCTGAGCAGAGCCTCAGTGTTTCAGCCTCTTTGCTCAACGTACAATGAAGAAGACCTCAAGAGAAAATGCAGCTCTGGGCTGCAGCTACAGAGCCAGCATGTGGACTCAGGTATAATCACCTTTTATGAATCACACCAGAGAAAGCACAGCGTCATTGAACTCAGTAAGCCTCAGACACCTCCATCTGCTTTTGAAACTGCACTGTGTTTATCAGGGTTGCCATTGAGACAGTTGGCAGTCTTTCTTATACTTCATTTGTCTTTTGGATGTGAAAAAGGAAAGGAGAGGCAACAGGAACTACCACTTCTGGCAGGCAGTTGAAAGATATTGTGATTAAAGTTGCTCTATCTTGAAAGTCTTCAAATTGTATCTATGTGGTTGAGGGAAAGAACATCAAGTGAGACATTTGCAAATAAATGGAAGTAGAAATTCCATGGATGCACATATGCTCAGATGCTGTTATGATTTCTTGGACACTCACAGATACCAATTTATATGAGCACCCGTATCTGGAAGCAGAGCTAATATGGATTTGACAAACAGATTAAGGTAGGTATAAGGAAAACTTCTATGAAGATCTTTCCTAAAACATTCCCATAATATAGTAGGTACCTAGATACCTACTGTTTTATAGAATATTTCAATTTCAAAACTGTTCTCACAGTTTTATTTACACAGGTTTGAAATTACCTATGTAATTTGTTATTGTTAATAAAAGAAAATTGAAGTACCAAATCAGCTCAGAGAAGGACATTTCTTCAAAACTGGATAGTGTAATCAAAAACATAAATAAATACAAAGAGAGAAGAAAAAAAAATCTTTAAGTTATCCAAGTACAAAAGAAACCTAATTCAATATCTAGTTAAAATACCAGCAATTTTTCAGAGACACTTCAAATAATAGGATAAGAAAACACAGAAAAGAAGTTGTAATATATTAAATTGTCAATCCCAAATTACATAGTATACAATGAATCTGAAAATTTCAAATCATAAGGGAAAAATACAATACAGGATGTCACAGAATTATCAGAGTAAAGCGATCAATTGTGTGTTAGGTTAGTATTTGGCAAAATACCCCAGAAAAGCAGATGAAAAGGAAAAGAGATTGACTGTGACTTGTGATTATTTGTCCAAGTTTAGTGTTGGTCCTGTGAAGAGCAGGACAACATGCTAAACATTTGTAATGAGAGAGAGAGAGAGAGAGAGAGAGAGAGAGAGAGAGAGAGAGAGAGAGAGAGAGAGAGAGAGAGAGAGAGAGAGAGAGAGAGAGAGAGAGAGGAAAGGAGAAAGGTAGAGAGGCAGAGAGAGAGAGGACGACAAAGAAGAAGAGAAGAAAAGAGGAAGGAGGAGGAAGAGGAGAAAGAAGAGAAATATACAAAAAGAAAATTAAATACCAATTGAGGGCAAAAAAGCATCCTGCAAGTAGAAAAGGTCAAAAGCTATGTACGTATGACCATATAAGCTGATACTATGTGAAATGACCCTAAGGATAGGGACACAAGAGACTTTATCTTTCTTGCTGTTCTTTTAAAGGTTCTTACCATGTCCTATGTGGTTTTTTTAAAAATTTATTTGTATGTTCTTCCCTCATAGGATAACACCTGTTGTCACTATATTTGATTCCGATGTTCTGCATCTTGTATAAACATTTTTCCTAATTTGGGGAAGGGAAAGGAAATAACAAAATGCTGAAATAAGTTTACAAGATGAGCATTGTAACAACGAGATGTACAAGATGTTGAAAACGAACTTTACAACTTTGGTTGTGGAGGAGTTGGGGAGGTGGGGAGGAAAGGTGTGGTAGGGAAAAAAAAGGAGGGGGTAACAATGCTTGATAGGACATAGACCTTACTCATGTAACTGTAACCCCTCTGTACAGTATCTTTACAATAAAACTATAAAAATATCTTGCAAGAATACACAACCAATAACCTACTTCCTAGGTCCAATCACGTAAATTTTCAGCATCTCTCAATGGACTATAAACTCATCAGTCTATAACTTTATGATACCAGAGTCATCATGATCAGCTCACTTCCAAGGATACCACCTTTGAATATTACTACAATGGGTGCTATGCCTTCAACATGTGAGTTTTTGAAGGACATTACAGATAAAAAACGTAACCACTTGTTTCACTCAGCTAGCAAATAATAAAAGCCAAGACCAGAAATCAGTTGATAACTTTTTTCCTTTACGACTTCTTAAATCTGCAAAGAATCTTTGAAAGAAAGATGAAAAAGGAAATAGAGCAGGGAGAAGAAGTGGAGAAGATGAAGGAGACAAATAGAAAGATGACATGGCTTGCAAAACCTTAAATAGTTGATATCTGGAATTTTACAAAAAATGTTTACTAATATTATTAGCTCGGATAACTGGCAATATTGTCATAAATACCATTTTATCTATTTCAAGCATGATGATCCATTTTGTAAACACACACATATAAAACAGGACATTCAAACAATGTGTGCAAATTAACAGGTAGATGAAAAGTTGCCCAACTATTTCAAGCATATTAAGTTAAATCAGCTACTTGGATATATATTGTGGTAAATAATATTGTCCATAATCAAATAGTTATCAGACATAACTAATATCTGATTTTTACTCATGGAATAAGTGGCATAAGAATGGTATGTCTCAGATCCAACACCCCTTTATGATGAAGGTTCAGGAAAAATTAGGTATCCATGGAACATTCCTCAATAAAATAAAGGCTATATATGACAAACCTACAGCCAGCATTATACTCAATGGTGAAAAACTAAAGCCATTTCCTCTTAACTCAGGAATGAGACAAGGATGCCCACTCTCTCCACTTCTCTTCAATCTAGTATTAGAATGCCTAGCTACAGCAATAAGACAAGATGAAGACATAAAGGGGATCCAAATAGGGAAAGAAGAAATAAAACTCTCCCTCTTTGCAGATGACATGATCTTGTATTTAAAGAATCCCATAGACTCCACTCCCAAATTACTCAAGCTGATTCAAAACTTTGGCAAAGTAGCAGGTTATAAAATTAACCCCCAAAAATCAATGGCTTTTCTATATGCCAACAATGAGAAAAGTGTGGCTGAAATTAGGAAAGCAACTCCATTTGTAATAGCCCCACAAAAAATAAAATACCTAGGAATTAACTTAACCAAAGAAGTGAAGGACCTCTATGATGAAAACTTTAAAATCTTGAAAAAGGAAATCAACACAGAACTTAAAAAATGGCAAAACCTCCCATGCTCCTGGATTGGCAAGATTAACATCGTGAAAATGGCAATACTTCCCAAGGCTATCTACAAATTCAACGCGATACCTATCAAAATTCCACCCTCATTCTTCAAGGAAATAGAAGAGGCAATCCAAAAATTCATATGGAACAATAAAAGACCCCGAATAGCAAAAACGCTCCTCAACGGAAAGAACACTGCTGGAGGAATATCAATACCAAATTTCAAACTCTACTATAAAGCCATAGTAATCAAAACAGCTTGGTATTGGCATAAGAACAGACCTCAGGACCAATGGAATAGAATAGAAAACCCAGAAATGAACCTACAGACCTATAGCCATCTAATCTTCGATAAGGAAGCTAAAACAATAGAATGGAAGAAAGACAGCCTCTTCAGTAAATGGTGCTGGCAAAATTGGTTAACTACATGTAGAAAACTAAAGCTAGATCCTTATATATCACCCTGCACCAGAATCAACTCCAAATGGATCAAAGACCTTGAACTCAAAGCAGACACTCTGAAAACATTACAGGATGGAATAGGAGAAACCTTAGGTCTCCTTGGCTCAGGCCGAAATTTTCTGAATAGAGACCCAGAAGCACAACAAATCAAAGAAAGGTTGGACAAATGGGATTGCATACGGTTGCAGAGCTTCTGCAGGGCAAAGGACATAGCTAGCAAGATCAATAGAAAGCCCACCGATTGGGAGAAGATCTTTACTAGCCATACAACGGACAAGGGTCTCATATCTAAAATATACTTGGAACTCAAAAAATTAAACCACCCAACAACAAATCCTCAAAGAAACAACTGCCCAATAAATAAGTGGGCGAAAGACTTAAAGAGAAGCTTCTCTGAAGAAGAAAGAAGGATGGCCAATAGACACATGAAGAAATGTTCAACATCCCTAGCCATAAAAGAAATGCAAATCAAAACAACATTGAGATATCACCTCACTCCAGTTAGAACAGCAAAAATCAAGAACTCTAACAACAACAGATGCTGGAGGGGATGTGGACAGAAAGGAACCTTACTTCATTGTTGGTGGGAATGTAAACTTGTTCAACCACTTTGGAAAGCAGTATGGAGGTTCCTCAAAAGACTTCACATAGATCTCCCCTATGATCCAGCAATCCCACTTTTGGGCATTTACCCAAATGTTTACAAACAAGACCACACTAAAGCTACCAGCACAACTATGTTTATTGCAGCATTATTTACCATAGCTAAGATATGGAACCAACCCAGATGCCTCTCAGTAGATGAATGGATCAAGAAAATGTGGTATATATACACAATGGAATTCTATGCCTCCATCAGAAAGAATGACATTTCCCCATTTGTTAGGAAATGGAAAGGCTTGGAAAAAATTATATTAAGTGAAGTAAGCCAGGCCCAAAGAAGCATAGGTCCCATGGTTTCCCTTATTTGCAATATCTAGTATAGGTATGAGTCAAGCAGAAAAGGTCAGATAATATGATGTTAGGAAAATGAACCCTTAAATATGTATTTTAATGTTTTCGTTTCTTTCATACATATGTTTCTAACTCATTTATAAGATTATTTCTTTGTTGCTTTGTATGTCCCTCCCCCACAATGTAACCCCCGCTTTCACTATATTTGATCTCAGTATAACATGTGGAGGAGATGGGGGCAAACAAGTCGTTTAAGGATTCAGGTGGACCTGTTGCAACAATGAGAAGTACAAAATGTCATGTCAAAACCAGCTTTACAATGTCGGTGGGGGGGGGGAGGGGGGTATAATTGGGTGGGGGGAGGGGGGTGGCTGGGAAGGGAGGTGAAGGGTAAACAAAGGAGGAGGCTGCAATGCTTGGTAAGAAATGTATGCATTATCCTGCCCATGTAATTGTAGCCCCTCTGTACAGTATGTTCTCAAATAAAATAAAATAATATTTAAAAAAAAGAATGGTATGTCTCATTAGAATCCATTGGAGTACTACTGTAAGTTTCCATTCATTGTTTTTAATCTTCTGCTTTCTGCCATTGTAACAGAAGGATTGATTTTTAAGCATGTATGTACAATAATAAACCACAAGGGAGCAAGACAAACAAAAGAGATTAGCCAAGAAAATCCAGCTTTGCTGAGCAAAATTCAAGACAGCAAAGCATTCATATAACATGAATACACCTAGGTGCTGTAAACCATTGAAGATTTTTGGGTTGTCTCGTGCTGTAGAAAACAACTGGTTGACATAATTCCATTGAAACAAGATTCAAAAGTAGCCAGTGCATTAGGAGCCATTTTATTTGATGTTGGATATCATAATGAATTTTAGGTTCATTCTTTTCCATTAAAAATTATAAGGAGATTGGCCATTTGTAAAAACTTACATTTATAAAATTATTTACTTATTTTTATTTTATGATATATTGTTTGGAGATGTAATTTGTAATGCAGTGCACTTTTCTGCTCAAGCCCTACTTTCTTGTTTTCCCTTGCTTCCTTTTTCCTTCCTTCTTTCCTTCCTTCCTCCCTTCCTTCTTTCCTTCTTTTCTTCCTTCCTTCCTTCCTTCCTTCCTTCCTTTATTCCTTCCTTCCTTCCTTCTTTCCTTCCTCTTTTCCTTTCTTCCTTCCTTTTTTCTTTCTCTTTCTTCTTTTTTTTTTTGTGCCAGTCCTAAGCCTGGAACCTCAGTGCTTATGCTCAAGAATCAAGGTAGTTTATCCTGTAAATACATATAATATGTACACAAAATAATGCTGAATGAAAGAGACAAAAATATCTACAGAAATGGGTCATGCTACTAATTTAAAGTCATGTGATAAAAATAGCAATTCAGTATTCCAGAAATGGCTATGGTGCTGGCTGTCCACAGCTGTTCTTATTTGCCTGTCTAGCACACATCCTCACACTTGATGTTAAGAGAGTCCTATTTGGTTTTGGAAACCATCCTTTCCTCTTTTAATCTAGTAGCCCAGGTGTTTGTGATGTCATTCTTCTAGATTTGGGCAAAGTCATTGACCAGGAAGTCAAAATTTCTTATGCCTCTAACTACCTGAGAGCTCTTTGTTTGTTTGTTTGTTTTATTTCTTTTGGTATTGGTACCTAATCTAAGAGAAGATAATCAGAGCAGACAGGAATCTGAAGGAAGAGAAAACTCTCTTACACAATTGCTACAGAAAAGATATGAGTAAGCCAGGCACTGGTAGCTCACACCTGTAATCCTAACTACCCAAGAGCTTGACATCAGAGGATCACAGTTTATAGTCAATCAGGGCAGAAAAGACCTCTTGAGACTCTTATCTCCAATTAACTACTCAAAATCTGGAAGTAGAGCTGTGGCTTAAAGTGGTTGAGCTCTAGTCTTGAGCAAAAGAGCTCAGGGACAGTGCCCAGACCCTGAGTTCAAGCTACCACTGACCAAAAAATTTCCCCCCAAAAAAGTTATAAAAGTAGAGTAGCCTGCATACATCTAGTCATCACGAACTAGAAGCCAGACTTAGAAGTTCATTTAAAATAAATAAAGGAAAACAAAGCTCAGAGAAGGAAGAGAAAGCAATTTCAATGTCTAACAAAGTCACGAGATGCCCTTTCAGCCAGTTATTTATGATTGTAATCTTTTATGTTTTGTTTTATCATCTCTTGAAAACTCTAAAGTCTGAAAATACCAGTGTTTCTGGGGAAGCTTGAGACGTTAGGAGACAGATAGCTTGCTATCAGGCTTTCCCATAGCATTAATATTTGATTAAACCCATTTAGAACATGTTTCAAAAATGGTCTAAGCTTTGTCACTTCTCTCAATTCAAGTTTCAACTCTGCCACCATGTTCTCTACAGGGAGCCTAGCGATGGCTGTTGAAAGAGTGAGTACATGCATTAAAATAATATTTATAACATCTCCTCTGTTTATAAATTTATCTATTTTCTTTATTTTAACTTTAAAGCAGGGTGTAACATCAAAGAATAAGAAAAGTTTTGTCCTTTTTCTCAATTTTTATTGTAGAAAATAAGTCAGATTTACAAAATTTACAGAAAAGTTGAAGAAACTTTCCTACAATCATCTATCCATGTAGTAGGTACCTGGCTTTATTTACAGTGTACAGATTTTTTTTTCCAAAATTACTTTTTTCTCTAAAATCATACTGTTTTTTCTGAATAAGTAAATGACAACTTTTTAAAAAAATAATTTTTGTTGTTGGTGGTAGTGGTCATGGGGCTTGAACTCAGGTCATGGGCATTTGTCCTTGAGCTCTTTTGCTCTAAACTACCCACATACTAAGTTGAGCCACAGTGCCACTTCCATTTTTCTGGCAGTTAATTGGAGATAAGAGTCTCATAGAATTTCCTGCCTGGGCTGGCTTCAAACTGTGGTCCTTAAGTCTCAGCCTCCTGAGTAGCTCAGATTATAGGCACGAGCTACTGACACTTGGCTTGTTTTATAATTTCTACAATAAACAAGTCAGCATGAAATCCTGCAAATAACATGCAAATAAATAGTATCACTAAGTAATGCATAAGAAAATTAATGACACTTTAAAATTGTCATTTACAGCTGGATGCCAGTGGCTCATGTCTACACTCCTGATTGTGAGTCTGAGACTGAGATTAGAAGGTTGTATTTCAAGGCCAGCCTAGAAATATACATGAGACCCCTTCTCCACCAATGGGTTGGTGTGGTAGCATCTGTCACCCCAAATGATCTGTGCTTTTGAACATGACGTTTTTAAAATAATACATTTCCCCAGTGATCTAAATTTTGTGAAAATTTCCTTTAGTGCTGTGATTTTTTCTGGACTCTTTATACTGTTTTATTGGTCTACTAGTCTATGCATGCATCTATAACATTCACTTTTAAATGTGAGTCATGGGTACACTTTCTTTTAGATAAACATTAATTTTTCAGAGCCTCTTAATACTCACAAATCTCACAAAAGGTGTACTATCTCCCCAATGCTGTCTACTTCCACATATGTACAGCTTACCGATGATCAATACTGCCATCAGAATGGGTTCATTTATTATAGCTGAAGAATCTTTTTTGGAACACCATCCTCTAGGATTCACTCCTACATTTTGGGGATTTGGAAAACTTTATGGTGATAAATGATTACCATTGTAGTATTGTACCAACTAGTTTTACCACTTTAAAATGCCTCAGTGGCTTGCCTACTCATCTTCCCTTCATTCTTAATTTGGGTCATGCATTTCAACATACATATCTCTGAGAAAGCAGTGATTTCAAAACATATTCAATTATACTTAGAACATATATTGTTCCTTTAATGATCACATAATTAAAATCTGCAATTAAGCAAAATAAGTTCTATTAAAAAGTGGCACATAGCCAGGTTCCAATGGCTCCGGCCCGTAATCCTATCTATTCAGGAGGCTGAGATCTGAGGATTGCTATTCAAAGCCAGCCCAGGCAGAAAAGTCCCCCCATGAGACTTTAATCTCCAATTAACCACTCAAAAATTGGACATTGAACTGTGTCTCAAAGGTAACCTTGAGCAAAATAGCTCAGTGCCTGGGAACTGAGTTCAATATCCACAACCATGATGATCACCACCACCACCAATTGCAATATATATATCAGTCCTTAAAGTGAAATTCTATTGAGGTGTAGTCTGTGTGCAAATCAGGAGCAAATTGACATCATGTGACATTATTTCAGGGCTCCTGAAAAAGGTCATCTTTGTCAGTATGTCTGCCCTCCAACCTCCAACAGGTTCTAGGGCCTGAAAATAAGATAAGGAAGTATTAATGAGAGCAGTGATCTCTGTTAAGCACAAATGTTATGTGCCTCATTAGCTTGGATGAGCTTTTCAGATTAGTGTCTTTATTGCCTTGGATGTGTGGGTATGAAGGAAAGGGCACACATTTCTCTGGCAGGATCATTTTGACATCTGTGGGATGTCATATTGTAACACAAGTGTTTCTGGTAATGGGATGTGGCCTTGTTGAGATAAAGAAAAATAAATGGTGATGCTTAAGAATTTATCTTGGCACAAATCTTCAAGACTTGCAAATTGTTTTGGCTGCTGACAGGCTGTGTCACACCATTTAGAGTATGCATTGATTCTGAAAAGTAAAAAGCTAAGATGTATGTTCTGAACCTGGCATCGTATCCATAACAGTTCTGTGAAGTGACTGAAGCTGCTTGAATAGGTCTCCGTGATGAGACTTGAGGATTTCCTTTGGGAAAGGTATCATCTGAAAGAGAGACCAACAAGCTATCAAATATATTTTAGAATCTGTCCAGTTATTAAGAGGAAAGCATAGTAAAGTATTTGGGTGAAGATGATTCTGTCTTTCCTATGATTGCTCACTCATATGGTAGGGAGTTTTCATTTTCATGTCAGAGAGAACTTGTGATAGCAATGACAACTTTTCCCAAATACTATCCATAATTTAGTGAATGCTTGGATGAGAAGAAATGTTAAAGTAATGATCACAATCATCTATTAATCAAGAGAGCTAGTGAGTAAATAACATGACATGAAGATCATCAAAGTCAGCAAAAGCCAGGAGAGCAGAGAAGTCCCATGGAAACCAGTCTTACCTTTATTGTCTATAATAACCATTTCTATCATTGTATGTGAAATTCTATTTTTGTCCATGAGAAATGTAGAATCAATTTTTGTCTGAAATACAATGAGGTCAGTGTGGAATACAGCATTACAGCTCTTTTCTGCCACTTCTCATTCATTCATTTCTCTAATAAGCATTTTTTAGAAATGCTAACATTCCCTAAGCATCAACTTCAACACTAGTAGTAAATACAGTGTGGTACACAAATAGACAATCTTTAGTGGCAATGCCCATCGAGAAAGGAAGAGTGCATTTAAAAAATAATAGTATCAATACATAAAGTTACATAATAATATGACTTGTTTGATAAAGTACTACGTTTTAAAAGAACTGCCTGATTACAAAATTAAATTACTGCTCTAGGGAACTATGATGTTGTATTTAGAAGGAATGAAGAATAGTTAGGAGTCAGATTAAGTGAGAACATTATAGGATAAAAGAACTTTAAGACCCAAGTTCTGCAGCAGTAATGGGGGAAGTGCCTTCACAGTGTTAGTGAAATATGAGGAGAAGAGGGGAGGGGAACAGAAGATCCAGATGGAGATGAGATTGGGATTCACAGGTGCAGAATTGAGATAAATAAATGTATATTTTACTCTAGTTTTAATTATAAAGGTGAAGTGGATTTTAAGATGCTCTGGTAGCTTACTATATTCTGAAATAGGTTATTTAGCTAACATATTAAAAAACAAAGCAAGTCCTGACATCATTGTAGAACTAGGTACAGCATGGAAACAGACCATTGTAATCAGCAGATGATTTGGAATGTGACAGAGACAAAAAGGGACATCATCCTTAGATGGCTGTGATGCTGGGGTATGGCCATCACAAGAACCCTTAGGCACATATAAGTCATGAGAATCAACAGTGCTAGGTAATGGTGCATTGATCTGGGCTTAGGATGCACATTGTCCTGACTTTCATACCAGTCAGTAGTCAGTCACATTGACCAGCAGTTTTGAATCAAAGAACATGTAACATGTTTATTTTTTTCACTTTTTTCTTTTTCTTTTTTGTCAGTAGTGGGCTTAAACTCAGGGCCTGGACACTGTCCCTAAGTTCTTTTGCTCAAGGATAGCACTCCACCCCTTTGAGCCACAGTGCCATGTATAGTTTTCTGGTAGTTAATTGGAGAAGAGTATCATTGACTCTCAGCCTCCTGAGGAGCTAGGATTGTAAGACATGAGCCAATAGCATCTGGTTGTAACATTGTTTTTTATTGTAAAGATAATATACAGAGGGTTTATAGCTACATGAGTAAGGTAATGTATATATTTCCTGTTCTTTATTAAGCACCATGAGAACTCACAGACTATTGAGAGTATCAGAGTATTGACATCTTGCAGAGTGGGTGTGTGCACAGTTGAGAATATTATTGGTAAATCTTCAAGTTCCTAGTTTAAATTACTTAGTCTTGTAATGTATGGGATTATATTCATATATAGATAAATAGATTAGATGATAGATGATAGATAGCTTTGTATAGATGATAAATGTAATAGATGATTGATAGTGACAGTTTTTCAATTTGCTAACAAAGCAGCCATTTTTTACTCCAATTTGAGACAGTCTATTTCCAAAGTGACACTGTAAAATATCCTAGAAGACCTAGCTGTTTATTCCTAACAGTCAAGAAATTATTCTAACAGAAAGATGAAAATAATGAATTTAGTAATACCCTTTAATACCATCAATATGTAAATATATCTTGCCAGGAAACAACCACTATTAAGGATAAGTGATTTCTACATGTTACACATAGGACAAAATTATGAACCTCCTGGGAAGGTTTCATTAGAGAACTATTAAAATAATATTTAAGTCCTATAAGGAAGTTATTGCTTCTTATGTGAATGGAAAGAGGGTCATAAAAATTCACTGTCCAGTCTTTAGCCAAGAATGACCATCAAGTTTGTTTCTAAGCAATTTAAAACCAAAAGAGAAAAGGCATTCCTCTGTTTTATCTCATTTATTCATGCATTAGACATTCCCTATTATTTGTAAAGTAAATTAAAATTAGAAGAGATAGCAGAATTGTGGTCATATACCAAATGCAAAGTGGTAGTGTAATGGTTGTGCACGGAGACATTCGATCTTCTCTAAAAGTATCAAGATGGACATATTATTATCACTCAGGTATTAATATGTATAAATGATTACACAGAATTTGGTTTTAATTAAAAGGCTATAACCTGCAAAATTGTAAGATCTATCTATACAACATATATAGTATATTTTTCCATAAAGCTTTTAACCTAAGTTGATTATATACTTTACAGCTCTTTTATATACTTTACAGCTCTTTCTTCAAGGCAAGCATTTCTTCTAAATGGTCTGTGCACATATATCAATACATGAAGTCATTACTATACTTCAAGCAATTGTCAGAGTGAAGGGGATGAAAGAGAAATCCATCATTTTCATTAGTACTTATTACTAAATCTATTTTAATGATGAAACCCCACTTATTATTATACTATCAATATTTTTCTAATCTTTAAGAGCTCAGACATGAAAATTACTTGCTGAAATTTTGTTCTCTACCATTGACTGATTGATGATTTTCTTTATAGCAATTTTATTAGTAACATAATAGAGAGAAATACCAAACACTGTGCCAGTTCTTTACAGCTATGAAGAATGGCCTATAGATTTTGGTAATTCCTAATGACTTCAATCTTTAAAATGGCCTACCTCTTGTGTGTGTGTGTGTGTGTGTGTGTGTGTGTGTGTGTGTGTGTGTGTGTGTGTGTGTGTGTGTGTGTGTGTGCGCGCGCATGTGTGTGCTGGTACCAGGGCTTGAAACACAGGTCCTCACACTTTTACTTGGCTTTTTTTGTTTTTGTTCATAGGTTTCACTCTACTACTTGTGCTACACCTCCAGTTTGATGTTGTTGTTGTTGTTTTCTAGTTAATTGGGCATAAGAATGTATCTGGCCTTTCTGCCCAAGCTGGGCTTTGAAATTTGACTTCAAATCTCAGCCTCTTGACTAGTAAAAATTAAGGAATGAGCCACTGATGTCCAGTTTCTAAATCCATTCTTAATTACTGCCACATTTGCATACTGGATTTTGCATTCAGTCTTTTTTTCTCTGTTCAAACCACTGGATATTCTAATTTTACTGCAGTCTAATGTATGCATGAACCCTACTGTTAAAGATACAATGTGGAGGCATAGATGCTTTGTGCTTCATGAATAGTTGACGCTCATCTCCCACACCCAAGCTGTATAGCATATAGCAATTCATAGGGAACAATGAGACAGCTTTACAGAGACAGTCAGGGTAACACAGTCAGGGTTACCTCCACACTCCCCTGCTCTTACCAGTATATTGGTGTGGCTTTTAGCTCACTTTTACATTTCTAAAATATCTAAGGTCCTAGAGCATTCATTGCTTGTTCAGCCTGTTCTTGTGTTTGCTTTACACACTCCTACATATTTTTCCAATTACCAAAGGAAGGGAACTTCATTTAGTGTTTCTTTTAACAAAAAATAACTTTATTTTCCCCTTAATGTTTCAAGGCTATATTTTCCATCTTTTCCTTTCATCCTTTCCATAGACAATGTAGTTATTGTCTTATAATGAATTGATGGCACTTAACATTTTATATCAATTGCATATACAAGCTTTTCACAGTGTGAATGAGATTTTAGTCATGTGTCCTTGTAGAATCCACAGGTAACAGACTGCAGCATTTTTCACATTTAGGAAAAGTATATCTTCAAGCCTCTTGTAAGCCATTTGCACATTCTGAGATCAATGAAGAGATATGACTATTAATGGCATATATACTGAGGACTTGAGTTAAATTAACCTGAGTCATGTGTGATCATATCAGAAATCTTTTTTTTTTTTTTTTTTTTTTGTCGGTCGTGGGGCTTGAACTCTGGGCCTGGGCGTTGTCCCTTAGCTCTTCAGCTCAAGGCGAGCGCTCTACCACTTGAGCTACAGCGCCACTTCCGGTTTTCTGGTGGTTTTATTGGAGATAGGAGTCTCACGGTCTCTCCTGCCCGGGCTGGCTTTGAACCGCGATCCTCAGATCTCAGCCTCCTGAGTAGCTAGGATTACAGGCGTGAGCCACCAGCGCCCGGCTCAGAAATCTTAATAGTATTTTACAGTCCTACTATAGAAAAAATGTTATTTACTGGAAAAATCAACTAAGAATAGTACAACACTCCTATGACAGTACAGGCTGATATCTTCTGATTGTCTTTTTATATTTCAGAGTGATACAGCAGTTCCATTGTTGTTTCAATCAATTCAACAAACATCTGTTTCATGTGAGAAATACCAAACATTCTAATAGGGTTTCAGAATATGTCTTTTGAGAAAGAAATGGATTCTTTCTCATTACTTAAATAACAGATTAAAATAGTGTAGAAATGATATACTCAGGAGCAATAACTCATATGGGTCATCTAAGGAGAAAGCATCTCTCTGGCCCCCAGGAGGCTTCTACACTGTCCATCCTAAATCACCTTCTTCCTTAAAAAAATTTATACAATTGTACAAAGGAGTTTCTTTCTGACATGTCCATATACACATATAATGTACCTTGATCACTCATCCCTTCCATCCTAGTCTCTCATTCCCTTCCTTCATTCCAAACCAATCTCAGCAAGCTTCATTGTTCCATTTTCACACTTGTACACAAAGTGCTTTCTGACTTCGTTCATCTTCCTTCACCATCTTCATTCTTCCTCTCTCCTACCAGTGCCCATATGCAAACAGGACAGGATTCTAACCCTCTAACGTTTATTCTTGAAATGCATGTTAATGTTTCAAAGGGGTTTCACCATGGTATTTTATACATGCATGTAACATACTTTTATCAGACTGGCTCTTTACATGCCCTTGCTTCCTTCATATTCACTACCCAACATGCTATCAGCAAGTTTTGTTTTGTATTCTTCATTTACTGATCACCTTGTTACATTCTGTTTCCCTACCATAATCCCTTCTAATACCCTCAAACATTTTCATGATTGTAAACCTGTTATATGTAACACACATACAGAATATATAACATAGCGTATGTATCATATAATAAATTGGGGTGTGTTATGTTATATAGCAGATAATATTATATATATTTCAGAACACTGAACAAAAATTGCACCCACTGTAAGCCATATTAAAGATAAGACATATAATAAAATATCAGTTTTTTTAGGCTTGATTGAAAGCAAAGCAAAAAATTACCAGAGAACTAAATTTCAAGTGACAGCTCTTGCTGGTTTGTTAGCTTATCTTGATCACATAGTGTCTATGAATTTCACCAAGCTGGTGTTCTCTGCATCTGTGTGCTGGCATAACATATGCTTACCAGGTTTCCTGGTGTATATTTTCTATTTCTGTTTGAGTCCTACAATAATCCTGTCAGTGAGGAAATAAAATAATCTGGAAAATATCCATAGTGGCATACGGTCTCACCTCCATGGGAATAATAAATGTCAACACAGACTGCTAACATGGCCTGACCTCTCACTCTAACATGAAGAAATTAGTATAATTTCTCTCTTGATCTTCTTACCTCATTCCTATAAATTTAGACAATTGCTTTTTAGATGACAAACAGCATCTAAGGATTTAGGCTTATAGAGGTCATATTGTTCCTTCTGGCCCAGACATTTAGCAAGTGCTAAATCTAAAACTTAGACCCAGCTGTCTGTCAGTCTCTGAACACCTTGTGCTTACACAGAAACAGGCTCTCTTTCACCATCCCTACTGTCACATTCTGTAAATGGTTTTCACAAAAAGATGAATTCGTAAAGATTGCAACTCTTAGTGCCTTGCATTTTAGCCAATATTTTCTTCCTGTTGACATCCAAATGGAAGAACTATATTCTCCCTAGCAGTAGTAACTTTAAAGTGAGCTCCCTGGACACCTGAGAACTTTCAATGTACTTTCAATACATTTAAATTTCTTCTTAATAAACATACGAAAGCTACCTGACTAGGTCTCTGTTTAAACTAATTTTTTTCCCCAGCAATCTATAACACTTGATGATTGTAATGCCACTTGCTCAATTATTTCTAGATTTCTTTCAAAATTCTCAACAAAGGAATGAGTATTGATTGCCTCTTACTTCATCTCTTTTCAGATTACAGCTTTCTGTTTCTGTACATGGGAACCTCACCAAAGAAGGCCCCTTTTTTTTTTTAGCAGTTACCATCAATATCTGTTTGTTACCATTAAAGTGCCAATTTGTCCAACTTCTGTGAGGAATATGCATTTTAGTAATATGATAAAGTACTTTGTGTAAATATTATTTTATATGATTTTTTCAAGGCATTTGCCACTTAATTTCAATTTATTTTTCTTCATTGGTTTTGAGTAAATTTTTAAAAGCATTATTGAAGGAAAAAGAATAAGCTTTAGAACTTTTAATAGTAACTTACACATTCATCTGTAGTAAGGTTCTTGCCACAGAATGTTAAATATACAAAAACACAAAAGAAAATATTCTTATTATTTACTATTTATCGTATGTTTCCATGTTATAGGGTAAAAATTTCTTAAGATTTCAGGCTTGATGTTAAATCTGTTTGTTTATTAATATAATGTCTGGCAAGCAATAACCCTGAACAATATACTCAATGCCAAACTGGAGAGGTGAAAAGGCCTGCACTTAACAGCACTGCCCCAGCTGGCTAATGTCACACATCCTGATGCCAGAAATTAACCATATGCACTATATTTTCTCAGGAAAATTTCACTTCCTGCTCTGTTCCCATGAGCCAGATATTGATATTTGAGAACAAAATATACTATTGATTTTTCCTATTCTACTCCCTCATGTTTTAAAGAAACTGGGAGATAAGAAGAAAGAGAGGCACAAGAAAAACAATTATGACCTTTATTTCTGATAAGGATGACTTTGGAGATTAGGCTAACCCCAAACCAACAATATACATCCTGGTAGTTGGATCTGAATGAGGTCAGCATACTTACTAGAGGACTCAGGAACACAGGGACAAACCACAAGCCCAGCATGGCTGAGAAAAGTAACAGAAGAGTCTTTGTTGGCAGGCAAGTTACAAGGAGAAAAGGAACCAAATTTGTTAATGGAGCTACCCTGATTGCCAAATAAGAGTGACTGAAGGGAGATCCACAAGTTTTTAGAGAAACAGCTTGAGAGCCAAAATAAAGTCTCATGCATTCACTGAACACAAGAGTTCATTGATTTAGAGTTCTTTTTTAAAATTATATTTAAGTAGTTGTACAAATGAGGTAATATTTAACAAAGTAGTTTATGAATACACTGCATCATCATATTCACCACCTTCACTTCACTCCTTCCCTTATTTTTCTCAATTTTGTGATGCTTACAACAGATTCAAGACTTCATTCTTCCCCCTTCCCTCTTCCTCCCCACCCCCACATCTCCCTCCATTCTTCTCTCTGTCTCCTTTTGGTCACACCTTGCTTCTTGCATGTACCCATTTCCTGGTGATTTTTTTGTTGGACATAGACCTAGCCAGGCTAGGTCTCTCTCTCTCTCTCTCTCTCTCTCTCTCTCTCTCTCTCTCTCTCTCTCTCTCTGTCTCTCTCTCTCTATATATATATGTATACACACATACTATTTATATGCATATATATGTGTACATATATGTATATATACATACTATTTATATGCATACTATTTATTTATATACATAGTATTTATATATGTATATATGCATGCTATTTATATTTATATATACATACTATGTATATACTATGTATATATTATATGTAAATATATATATACTATGTATATATACATATATACTATGTATATATACTTAGTATATATATATATATACATACATTTTTTGAGCTCTCCATAGACTGTATTCTACTCTAATTAACTCATTTGTAACTACTTGTATACCACCCAATATATTTACTTATAGATTAAACAGGCATATTCCAGCTACCATATTCTAGCTATTCTAGCTACCACAAATGAGAAAAACAATTCAACTTTGTGTCTCTGCACCTGGATTACTTCACTTAATGTAATATAATAAATGTCCAGGAGTGGAATTGCTGTGTCATAGGGTATTTCTATGTTTACTGTTTGAGAAATCTCCATACTGCTTTCCAGAGTAGTTGAACAAGATTACATTCATACCAACAGTGTATTAGTGTTCCCTTTGCTTGTTTTCTTGAAAATGGCTATTCTAACTTGGGTGAAGTTGAATCTGTGTTGTTTTGATTTGCATTTCCTTTAGGTACAGTAATATTTCTTCGTGTGTCTAGTTACCACATTTAATTTTTTTCTGAGAAGACGCTCTTTAAGTCCTGAACCAATTTATTAATTGGGTTGTTGATTCTTTGAGGGGCTAGTATCCAAAATATACTTAGAACTCCAAAAAATTAAACTCTCAAAAATTAACCCTTAGTGGATACTCACTTTAAAATAAAGATAGTTTAAACATCAAATAATATGGTATAAGCTTTATTTACATAAGCCTAATAAAAGAAAGCAATGGTAACTATATTAATTTCAGACAAAGAAAGTTTCAGAAGGAACTTATTTTTATAAAACTATTATTGAATTATTACGATGAAGAGGGCATTTATAATAATAAAAGGGTAAATCCTCTAAGAAAATATAACCATCCTTATGGTGTAAGCACCTTGTATCCAAACATGGGAGATAAAATCTGATCAAACATAAAGAATAAATAGAATTGTATAAAATAAGACATTTTGAAGTCCTCAAAATGTCACAGTATTTCTAGAGAAATCCTTAACACATCAAACAAACTAAGAGGCCTTAGATTGGACTCCTATCCATTATGACTGGTGTCTTCATAGAAAGGGGAAATTTAGGCAAAGATATGCGTATTTGGAGAATATGTGAGCAAGAAACAAGAGTGATATATTTACAAGTGAATGAGTTTTTGAAAACTATTAGGAGCTAGAAGCAAAATATAGAGCAATTTATACATCATAGTCCTAAGAAGGGTTAACATTCTGATTTTTAGACATTCTAAAACTGCAAAAGATATATTTTTTCTTGTTTCTTAAATTTTATTGTAAAGGTTATATACAGATGTGTTACAATTACATGAGTTAGGTAATGAGTATATTACCTTTTGAACAGTGTCACCCATACCTCATTCTTTCCCAGATTTTTCCCCTCTGAACTTTCCTCTTCCTTCCAAAATTGTGTGTCATTTTCAACATAGTGTCCCCAGTGGGTTTCACTGCTGAATTTGTTCATTCTTTGTCCCACCATTTCTGTTCTTCTCCTTCCCCTTCCCAAATCAGATAAACTTACATACAAGAAAAACAGTACAGAAATTGAAACCAGCAATAGAAGGGAACAAACAAAAAAAGGGGGGAGTAGAAAAAAACAGGAAAAAACCCTACAACCAGTGTAACAAAAACACTTTTACTTCCATTTCTTGGAATTCATTTCAATTAGCATCATTTTATATGACGTTATACACATAGCTATTGAGCCCTTGCATTCATATCCTAAGAATATCTTCTTTTGTTCTCACTGTGTAAATGTTTAGACTGCTGTTTAATTAATCATATCTATTTGTGCTTTACTATATGTTGAGTTTACTTGTTGATTTATAGGCACATTCTATTTATTACAAATGAGGGAAACCATGTAGGCTATGTTTCTTTAGGGCTGGCTTAATTCAGTTTTATTTTCAAATGGGCAGAACAATCCATAGAAACACAAGAATAAAAAACAAAGTAAAGAACCTCAACTCCCACACAAATTAACCAGTCAATAGAGCAGTCAATGTAAGATCTAGAAGATAGTTCTCAAAATGTTTTGAAAACATTGCTGATAAATATGATGAATGGAAATACAGAAATCCTTCACATAGGTATGCATGAGGATGGTAAACCTAGCCAAAGATTATTAGAGGAATTCATAGAATCTACAAACAGAAAGGTGAATGAATTCCAAGATAAGGAAAAGGAAGCCAATGAAAAATTAGTCACTTAGGTAAAGGATATGAGAGAAGACACAGAAAAGAATTATTTCTCATAGAGGAAAAACAGTCAGAACAACATGTTTCTCAGCAGAGACCATGAAAGCAAGCAAAGCCTGGAATGAGGTAGGTATGCCATGCCTTAAAGGTAAACAACTACCAACCTAGAATAGCATACCCAACAAAGTTCTTCTTCATAACCAAGGGACAAATAAAAACCTTACACACAAGGAAAAATTGAAACAAAATATTTCCACCAGACCAGCATTACAGAAGATACTTTAAAAACCTAGTACTTAAGAGATCCAACAAAAACATAATATTGGTCAAGAAATGTCCCCTTACGAGAGAACAAGATAAGTATAATAAGAAATGATGGTGGATGGCAGAAACTACCGAACACTTCTCAGTTCTCTCATTTTTTCTTTTTAATTTTATTGTAGTTAATTTTGTTTTCATTTTTTATGTACAGAGGGCTGGCATGAAGCTCAGTGACAAAGAGCTTGCCTGGTAAATGTAATATCTTGGGTTCAATTCCTGTTACCAAAAAAGAAAACAGAAACAAAGTACAGTTAAAAAATAATAATAACAAAAATCCAAACTGTTAATATTAATAATCTAAATGACATTGATTGACTAGTTGGATCAAAAAGCAAGACCCATCCATTTGCTTTCTTCAAGAGATACATCTTGCTCACAAAAAACCCTATTTTCACTGTATTTGAAGTTGGTGCCCTGCATTTGTATATACATTTCTTTTATTTGGGGAGGGGAAGAAAAAAAACAAAATGCTTAAATAAGAATACAGGTTGACTCATTGTAACAATGAGATGTACAAAACACTATGTTGAAAACAAACTTGACAACTTTGGTGAGGGGGGAAGGTAGATGTGGAGGTGGGAAACAGGGATGGTAGGGGGAAAACAAAGGAGGAGGCAACAATGCTCAAAAAGAAATGTACTCATTACCTTGCTCATGTAACTGTAACTCCTCTGTAGAACATTTTTACAATAAAAATGTGCAAAATAAAGAAAAGAAGCAAGAAAAAATATATTCTGAAAGTGAAAGGCTGAAATAACACCTATCAATCAAACAGCCTCCATAAGCAGGCTGGAGTTGCAATACTTATGTTAGTTAAAATAGACTTCAAATTAAAATTAGAATAGACAAAGAAGGATATTACATACTAATAAAGAGCTCTTTCCTAAAGGCAGATATAGCAATTCTAAATATCTGCACACCAAATGTCAGGGTACCTAACTTCATCAACAAATACTATTTACCCTAAAAATGCACATAGATCCAAACACATTGATTATTGGTGACTTTAAAATATCACTGTTACCTCTGGATAGATCAACCTGGCATAAACTCAACAGAGAAACCTGAGAACTAAATAACTGTATTGACCAACTAGAATTAACAGACATCTACAGAATATATCACCCAGCTGCATCAGAGTATACATTCTTCTCAGCAGCACATGAAACATTCTCCAAAATAAATAATATTTTAGGCCACAAAACAAATTTGTGCAAATTCAGAAATATTGAAATTATTCCCTGCATTCTCTCAGACCACAATGGAATAATATTAGAGCTCAACATCATTGACTGACAAGTGGGTCATTGAAGAGATCAGAGTGAAAATTCAAATGTTTATGGAATTTAAGAAAAATGAACAAAATACCCGCTCCTCTTGGATACAGCAAAGGCAGCACTCAGAGGAAAATTGATAGCTCTAAGTGTCTACATCAAAAAAACTAGAGATATCTCAAATCAATTTAATGATACACTTTAAGCTCCTTGGAAAAGAGGAACAAAGGAAACCCCAAACCAGTATATGAAAACAATAATCAAAATTAAAGAAGATATATCTTTTCAAGCCACCCAATTTGTAGTATTTGGCTGTAGCTCTCATAACAAACTTTAAATGATCTTGATGTGGAAAACTACATGATACCTCTATGTCCATTTTAAAATAATTGAATTTTGAAGAGATTATAGCAAATCCCAGCAAGAATAAAGAAAATATTAATTTTTAGTAGTAACGGAAAGTGATACAATCACTTTGGAAGACAGTTTCACAAATTTTTATGAAATATTGAACAGAAGATACACTCCTAAGTATACACCTAATTTGAAATCAAATCCATATAAAAACCTACATACCAATGTTTATAATTGCTTTATTGATAATAAGTTCTCCAGTCTAGAAGCAACCAAGATATCCTTTAATAAGTGGACATGCCCCATTCAGTGGAATACTCAGCAACAGAAGAGGTGAAATATTTAGATATAGAAAGTCATGGATCAATCACACAGTGGTGGTTTATGTCTGTAATTCTAGCTCCTCACAAGAATGAGATCTGAGGATTATGGTTTGGAGCCAGCTGTGTAAACAAATCTGTGAGATTCTTATTTCCAGTTAATCACAAAAAAAGCCAAGCAAAAAGAGTTATAAGAAGAGTAAAGTGAGGGTATGAATCCCTGAGTTTAAGCCTAATATTGCCCCCTACACAGATGCACGTGTGCACGCACGCACGCACACACACACACAAAATCATAGACAAAAATTAAGTATCTCTTGTTACATAGAAAGAAGACACTTTAAAATGATTCTTAATATGTGACATTCTCAAAAGAAGAAAAAAACATAAAGTGATAATTGATTACCAGAAGACTGGAAGATTGTACAGAGAAGAAAGATTTGCATAGGTAAAGAACTTAGAATTTGAGGGTTAATAAAATTGTTATGTATGATGTTGCAAAGGTGGAAATGGGACATTCTGATTGTGTCAACATTTTTTCAACACAGAATTCACAGTAATTAGTACAACGTAAAGCATAATATATGAGGTCAATAGATCACAGGAAAGAATTCGATGTTATTCTAATTGTATTATAAACTATTCAATAATCTCAATGAAAAAAATAGGTGAAAATGTGCTTACTTAAATGGCTTTGGAAATGAAACCAATCCGTTGCTGGTAAAGTTTTCTCATGCAACAGTACAAATTAACAATCCCGATACTGACTTATTAACAGACTGAAATTGGACAGGTAAACAAATGTACAGTGAAGGATAGGAGCAAGATTTTCACTTTTGGAAAGAAAGGTTATATATAAGAAAGGAGAGGAAGCTAAAAGAATCTGTTAGGTAATGGATTTGTGTTGGAAACATTGGTGTGAATTCATTACAGATGCAGACAGTTACAATGAGTTATAGACTGATTAATAGTCCCACATGCTTTCCTGTTGGCAGCTCAAGGACTGAAAGAGATACAATAAATATAATGTGGTATCCGAGAGGTCAGTATGGAATAGAATAGTGACTTTAAGTAAAACTTAGAAAAAAAAAGCCTCTAGATTTAAGATATTAAAATTGTCTCATTAAGTATAATAAATATGGCAGAATGTAAATAAGGAAAACTATATATAAGATACATGCAAATGCTCTTCAGATTTTCTTTACCAGTGGGTACCAGTGGTTCATGCCTATAATCCTAGCTAGTCAGGAGGCTGAGATCTGAGGATCATGGTTTAAAGTCAACCCAGTCAACCACTAGGAAACCGGAAATGCTGCTGTGGCTCAAATGGTAGAGCACTTGCCTTGAGCTAAAGAGTTCAAGGAAAGCGCCCAGGGAAACGAGCTCAAGCCCCATGACCAAAACAGCTACTCCTGGATGCAGATGCAGGTGAATTATAAATCTGAAGCAGTACTGGGAGAGTTAGCAAGACTCTGTTGCAAAATTACAGTATTAAATGGGTTAGGGCATAGGTCAAATGGCAGATTTCTTACCCAGAAAGTCTATGACCTTTGCATACAATAGCTACTAGCAAAAGAGAGAAGAAAAGAAAAGAATTACAACACTCAAATTATTACACATTGGATGAGATTAAAAAGACATGATAACTAACTGCCATTTTGGTTAAATTTAAATAAATTTTCAATGGTGTTACAAATGAATGTGCATGATATTGAAATTTTATATATTGAAGCCCTAATATCAATTGTGGGTATATGTGAATTAAAAGGGAAATGAGCTCATTAGGGTAGGCCCTATTCTATAACTGTTCTCATAAAAAGAGATGAATGAGACTGATTTATTTTTTGACTCACACTGAAGAGAGGCCATCTGAGAACTCAGCAACAACACAGATGCTTAAACCAAGTAGCATCAGGCATCAACCTTTTGGTGACTTGATCTTAGACTTCCCAGGACTACAGAATGTGATAAAGCAAGTATCTGTTGTTTAAGCCATCCATATGTAGTGTGTTGTTATGGCAGCATGAGAAGACTGATACAAATAGTTTTAAATAGTGATGACATAACGACTTGCACGTCTCGTTGTTGCAATGGGTCCACTTGTATCCCTATTTAAACGATTTGTTTTTTCCCTTCCCCTCTACAAATTATAACAACATCAAATACAGTGAAAGCAGGGGTTATACCCTGGGGGAGGGACATACAAAGCAACAAAGAAATCATCTTATAAATGTGTTAGAAACAATTGCATGAAAGAAAAAAACATTTGAATACATATCTTAGGGTTCATGGGGGGCTAGAGGAGGAAGGGATGGGAAGGGGAAACAAAGGAGGAGGCTACAGTGCTTGATAAGAAATGTACTCATTATCTTACCCATGTAATTGTAACCCCTCTGTACCGTATTTTCACAATAAAAAAATTTAAAAAATAGTGATGGCAATGTTATTTCCTGGATTTATATTGTGATTGTAAATTACCTTTGATTTTGCTGAGCTGTGAAAATATGTATTTATTTCATGCATTATTTTTCCAATCCTTTTTAAATCTAAAATTATTTTACAAAAAGTTATAAAACTTATTTTATAAAAAAATCATAACAAAACAATGGTCCTTCAATCCAAATACCATTATAGTGAACTGTATTCTTTCTTTCTTTTTTCTTTCTTTTCCTTCCTTCCTTCCTTCCTTCCTTCCTTCCTTCCTTCCTTCCTTCCTTCCTTCCTTCTTCCTTCCTTCCTCCCTCCCTCCCTCCCTCCCTCTCTCTTCCTCTTTCTTTCTCTCTCATCTCCTTTCCTTCCTTCCTTCCTTCCTTCCTTCCTTCCTTCCTTCCTTCCTTCCTTCCTTCCTTCCTTCCTTCCTTCCTTCCTTCCTTCCTTCCTTCCTTCCTTCCTTTCTTTCTTTCTTTCTTTCTTTCTTTCTTTCTTTCTTTCTTTCTTTCTTTCTTTCTCTTTCTTTCTTTTCTCATGCCTAATCTGGGGCTTGAACGCAGGGCCTAGGCACTGCCCCTGAGATTTTTTGCTCAAGGCTACCACTCTATCACTTGAACCACAGTTTAATTTCTGGCTTTTATTGTGCTTAATTGGATTTGAGTCTAATGGATTTTCTTGCCCAGGCTGAATTCAAGTTTCAACCCTAAGATCTCAGCTTCCTGAGTAGCTAAGAATATTGTCTCCCAGGTATATTTTGGTATTTTTAAATGACATAGGTAAATTTAAAAATGGTACAATCATTCCCTTCCATGTAACTCTCTCTAATGCACCTACTCCAGGTGAGAGAGCAAAGGACCAAGAATCAGATTAATTATAACTTGATAGAGAAAAATAACAGCTCATCACACTCTTCTGTAAGAGCAGTGTCAGCGCAGCTGTTGTCCAAGTAAGAAATAGATTTTTCTAAATGAAGAGAAAACTCCCCAGAAAAGAAAGAAACTTATCATGTAACAAACACACTTCTCTGCACATAATCTCACATTGAAAATGGTTACTCTGATGGTGGAAAGGATGAGAAATTAAACTGTAATCTCCAGGTCTCTGGTTTATACACTGTGTATAAAATTACATCAACAGAAGGATACTGAGAACAGAAAAGTGAAATAGGAGACTCAAGCTGGCTTAGACTTCATACTCTTGATTAATATAGGTGTAAATCCTGCTAAAGATGAATATTTTCTCTCTCCCTCCTCTTCTCTCCCATTACAAGTCATATCTTACCTATCATCAGACTATGATTTATTGAAAAATATCATATTCATTTTGACCTAGTTGTGGTAACTAGTTAAGACAGTGAAGACAGTTTTAATGTTTTAAATGCCTATGGGTCTCATTTTCTTCAACATTTCACTGAAACTACCATAAATGTAAAGCATTGATGTCATTGTTTATGAGGATCATTCTTTTTAGTAATTGTTAAGTTAAGCTTGATATTATTTCTTTAATGACTGTTTCAAATTAATTTAAACACTGTAAACATATAATATTTTCATAAATGACAAAAATCATCCTCAACTTTTCATCTTGAAAACAATTATTTTTCATGCATAATATTAATTCAGGATTTTTTTTTTTGGTCAGTCATGGGGCTTGAACTACGGGCTTGGGCACTGTCAGCTCTTCAGCTCAAGGCTAGTGCTCTACTACTTGAGCCACAGCACCACTTCCGGTTTTCTGGGTGTTTTATTGAAGATAAGAGTCTCACAGACTTTCCTGCCAAGGCTGGCTTTGAACTATGATCCTCAGATCTCAGCCTCCTGAGTAGCTAGGATTATAGGTGTGAACCACCAGTGCCCAGCTTATTTTATGCTTTTGAAATGTAACCCATAAAATAACAATGCTCACTAGTAATATTAAAAATAGTATAGTAGTAAATAATGTTTCTACAAGACAAGTAAACTAAAATTCTGGGGACTAGAGTTCACTGTTAGCTTAAATAAAAGAAAAATGTCTGCAAACCTAAGCTTCACCAATTTATGGACTACTTTATTTTATGACATTATCTTTCCCATATCTAAGGCAATCTTTTCTTTTTTAGAAACTGTCGTGCCTTGGTATTGCCAGTAAATAAAATAGATTGTTCTGACAGTCTTGAATGTTATCATTTGTCATTTTTATGATTATTCTAATACTTTTGTTTTCCTTAAGATTTTTTTCAAATAATTCCAGTTGACGACATACACAATTACACCCTTTTGCTGTTTTCTTACTAAATGAATAACAACACATAATTTTGCAAAGGTAAATAAAACATGGTATTACATAATATTTTAAGGTTTTCAGAAATTAGTAGGTATTTTCAAGTCTTAGACTATGCAAAATGAACTTAATGAGTTATCTAAAAGCATTAGCAATATTAGACTGAAATTTTCCACTTTTGTTCCAAATGACTACCTCTAAACATTTGTAATTTAATCACTGTGTATGCTTTTTTTGTTGTTTCCATTATGAAAAGTTCATTTCTCTGATATATGACAGTACAAGCACAGATCAGCCCAGGTATTTGTGTGCACATGAATATATTTATTTTGTAATACTAAAATATCAACACTAATTCCAATACTTAACTAAGAGGTACACAGACTACACAAACAAAAAATAAGCTAAAACAAATACATAATTCATTCATATAGGTAATTTGACTATAAGATATAAATATATTCAATATTATTCATATGAATATTATTTATGTATTATTTAAAAATGTAATAGAAATCAAATACAGAAAATCACAAGTACTGTTTGTAAAACTATTTACACTGCCCTTTAGTAAGCATATACAATCTGAATATTTAATTATCCTTCTAAAATCCAGTAGCAAAAGTTATTTGCAAAATAAACAATGTGAAATAAGATATTAACAACAAGTGGAAAATGCAGCATTGTTTTTTAAAAGCACATTTAAAAAATTAAACAACATTGTTTAGGATTGCCTTGGTTAAGTTGAACCTTCTCTCTGAGCATTTTTGCCCCAATTATATATAAAAAAAATCTCTTAATGGTTCCATAGCATTATGTTGTTAAATCTAGTGAGTCCTGCAAGCCCAAAACTTCTAGCTCAAGACTCCTACAGTTTCTACCTTAAGTAGCAAAGGCGAGCCTCATGTACCATCCGACATTGCCACCTAGGTCACACATGTTACAGGGGAAATATATCATTTGCAACATCCAATGAATTTTAAGTGATTCTTATTAGGATTGGGCCTATGTTTACTAAGCACTCTCTTGGGCTTTGGCAAGTAGGTTTAGAGGTGGACGTTTCCCAAAAGCTGAATTGCTTTGCATAAAAGTGAGGCAAAGGAGAGTGACAAATATGGAAATAGAAAATCCTTTCTCTGGAGAGAAAGAAGAAAAGTGAAATGCCCATAAGTAGGGAAGACAGGTGACATGGAGAGCAGATAAGACTTTGCAATGTGTATTAGACCAATAAACTTTAAGTCAAGAACACTGATACATGAATTACCTGGGCAATTTTGAAGTAAAATCGTAGAAGCTGGATTGTCTTGTCCGTGGCATTTTATTTTCTCAGTAATGGAATATCTTCTGCATGCCTATGAATTATGTGGTTCATAAATTTGTTCATATTGTTTTTGCTGGTACTGATTGGAGTTTGAACTACAGGCCTTGTCTGTTATCCTTAGGTTAGCACTCCACCAATTGCTCATAAATTGTTAATGAACATTTTTTTCAGTAAACATGATTTTCATGTAAACATATGTAAAAATACATATGTATGTGTGTGTTTAGCCATGTTGTGACCATATACAGTCGCTTTGTGAAAGCAACATATTAGTAGAGGATTCCTTTATAAGAGTGGAAACTCTCTGTCTCTCTCTGTCTGTCTGTCTCTGTCTCTGTCTGTCTGTCTCTGTCTCTCTCTGTCTCTGTCTCTCTCTCTCTCTTCTTTCCCTTTCTGAACATTTCGGAAAGGGAGGAGCTTTGCCAGGTGACTATGTCATATGTAGTTTGCTAAAGGGATTAGTTTTATTATAAAACACACCAACCAAGGAAAATACCCTTATCTCTTCTATCCCACGGAAACACGGTTAGGAAACAGCTAAACAGCCAATTAGGATCCAAGAATCAGACCTGTATCAGATTCTGATTCTACTCCAGAAAGATGACAAATACATTTCTGGGTTTTTTTTTAAATAAGGCACACACTCTATGACAACTAGCAACTCAAGAGGATACAACCCAAAGATTGATAGGAGGTGACAAGTAAAATGAACAGTTCATGCTAGAAGACTGAGAAGGCCAACTGAGGAGAGGAATTATTTTTGGTGAGTGATGAATCTCCACCAGGTGATCATCAAAAGGTGTCTGTTAGGAAGGGCCTAAGGAGGAATGATGGACTGATACAGGTTCTAGGGCCCAATAAGGTTTTCATGGTTCTTTGTATAAGGATGACATAGTTCAGACAGTCAGAATGTTAGAAGAGAAATGAGAACATCCAGGAGAGCTGGCAGCTGAGGGGAGGTGAAGATGATATCCACACGAGGGTCCCAGGGACACAGGAGCAGTGACTGGATTATGGTGCAGGACTGCACTAGAGTCAAGGAGGCAGTTCTTGTAGGTAGAATGCCTGGAAGAAGGGCCGAGACAGGAAGGTGAGCACCGCTTCCACTCAGGGGCGGTAAAGCAGAGCAGCATGCTGGCAGTGTGCAGGAGAAGATATGAACACAAAGAGCTCTTGCAATTAAGTGTCTTGATCTAGGGGAATAAAAATTTCCTCTTATTTTTTTATGATAAGAATGGATTCTTTTTGGAGCACATCATCTTATTTATATGAGTATAAATATCTATCTTCTAATTTGGGCATATTCCACAAACTGTTTGCCTTAATCATCAAAACAACCCTTTTTACATTTCCTCCATCATCAATCACAAAAATGTTTGCCTAGAGCCCTTAAATCATGAGCTCATTAGCCAAAATATCAGTAAGAAAAAGAAACTATGTGAGAACCAAATACCATACTACGCAAAGTGTATCACTAGGGGTATAGTTTCAATACAAGTATTATATGGAAGACATCACTATAGTAGATATTAAATATATCTCTGGGGTTTGGAGATGAATTTGCAGAGTGCTAACAAATGGTAAGAAACAGTTTGAGTCCCAGTCTTGTACCTAAAAAATAAAAATGAAAATAAACAAGTTTCTGTAGGAAGTTTCATAGCATCAGCGTTGTAAGTGAGCCAAATAAAAGACTTGCATGGAGTCTGGGAAGGTGGTTCCATGGTAGAGTGCTTGCCTTGTGTGCATGAGACCCTGAGTTCGAGCCCCTCATAAACAGAAAAGGCCGGAAGTGGTGCTGTGACTCAAATGGTAGAGTGCTAGCCTTGATCTGAAGAGCTGAGGAACAGTACCCAGGCCCAGAGTTCAAGCCCTACGACTGACCAAAAATTAAAAAATTAAACACCTGCATAGTTGAAATTTAGAGGATTTTCAGTCTCAGTCATGTATGTTAACCCTGTCTGGGAAGGTTTATTGTTTGGTCCTTGGATTACATTTATTTCTGGGTTGATTTATCATATCACATGGTTTCTATACTATTTATTTATTTTTAATTTTAATTTTATTGTCAATGTGATGCGCAGACGGGTTACAAGGGGTTATAAGTAAGGCAGTGATTACATTTCTTGTCTAACTTGTTACCCCTTCCCTCATGTTTCTCCCACTTTCTCTCCCTCTCAATCCCTCCCCCTAAGTTGTACAGATCATTTCCAACATATTGTCTTGTGAGTATTACTGTTGCATAGGTTCCTCCTTTGTTCTTTGTCTCACCATTTTGTTGTTCCTCTTCCCTTCCCTAAGTGTGGGTCCACACTAAGAACAGATTATCAGAAAATGGCACAAGCATCAGTATATTAAAAACAAAACAAACAAACAAAAACCCTTACTTTCTGATCCTACTGGGCACTTGCATGAATCTCGCTGCAGTGACTGAGGAGGGAATAGATTTTTTACCAGGACAGATGGAAGACAGTTGACAGAACAATGCTCAAGGATGGACCTAAGCCAGTGAGACTGATAAAATGGTCCTAACAGGAGGCCAGCTTTAATGGAGTACTCAAAGTTTAATTTGTGATGCCAAAGTCACTATGTGTGTACATGTATGAACTTGGGATAGAACCATGCAGGGAAAAACAAAACTAACAAATTAGTTCAATTGTTCTTGTGGAACTGAATGAATTCAGAGAAATCCAGTAAGTACATTTTTTTGTGGATTATTCTTTAGCTTGTGTTTGAAAATTGTGAGTATTTACCAGATGCCCAAGGCACGTTTCTCTAAAAACCAAATTGTATGTCCTTTCTTGTTGAATGTTTACTAAGTAGAACTTACATAATTAATAAGAAAGTAAAAAATATGAAAGTGAAATGGAGTAAAAACATTAAAAAGTTGGGGCTGGGAAGGTGGCTCAGTGGTAGAGTGCTTGCCTTACATGTGTAAGACACTGGGTTTGATTCCTCAGCACCACATAAACAGAAAAAGCTGGAAATGGTGCTGTGGCTCAAGTGGTAGAGCGCTATCCTTGAGCTGAAGAGCTGAGGGACAGTGCCCAGGCCCAGTCTTTAGGCATATGTATGTATGTATATATATATATAAACAAAGTTGGATGGCATGTGAGTACCCATCTTATAAATCACAAGTTTTTTTATAAGGAATTCTTCAAATCAGGCCACACCTGGTTGAGCATGGGGCTTGCCCAAACAGTTAGTTCCCAGAACCAGTCCCGTATAATCAGGCAGATACAACAAACTTGCAAGCACATACCATTCAGCAACCTTCCACCACTTGCCCACCCATGTCCCCCTTGTGCCTTGTCTCTCCTGACTCTTCCAGTCACTCTGGTGTCCCTCTTCGACTTCCATTATAGTTGGTCTCATTAGTTCAGCTCAGTGTCTTTGTTTTCATTCTTCCCACCTAACACACATAATAATAAATATAATTAATTGACATAATTAAATCGTAAGGAAATAACTATTTTTTCCACTAGATAATGGGAAAGTATAACATAAATCTCAAGATACTATAAGCAAGATTTTTAAAAACTTGAAGTCTAAAAATGCAACCAGTTGACTGTGGATTCCTTTCTTACTTAAAGAAGCTATGGAAAATACAACTAAGAAAATAGTTCCTGAATAGTTTTGATACATAGATCCTTGAGGCTGCATTTAGGTTAGAAGTAACATTGATGAAATCAGTCAGGGAGTTGATGTTTGTTTGTTCAGGAACCAGATGAAGAAGAGATAAGACATCCACTAGTTTCTTTGCTAGAAAAGTTTACAAAATTAGTCACTTCCTAGACTCAGTCAGCAAGTTTACTGTCAAGGTGATGTAAAAGCTGGGAAACACTAAACTAACAAGGAAAACTGGTCCAGGCTATTGCAATAGAGAAAAACTTACAATTTTAACTATTAGAACAAAGATGAAAGTGTTTGTAAAAGTTGGTGTGGAAGAGATTCATCCGATCTTTATTTCATTTACTAGTTTATTTTACCTAAAGGGAAAGTAAACTTTCTTTTATTTCCACACAGGAGATGGGCTACTGTACTCTCAAACCCTGGGAAAGCCGGAATCATTTTCCAGGACTACAATACAAAGGTTTGCCTCCTAGATCATTAAGAAAGGCAGTTGGATTTGTAAAGCTGTCAAGAGTCTTTAGAAAGATTTACAACTGAAAGAGGAGGTAGAGAAGTTTACGATTACACATTTTTTAAAGAAAATTCTCTTCAAAAAAATAAAAAAAGAAAGAAAAGAAAGAAAAGATTGGTGGAGAGCCTGGGGCCTTTCAAAAGAGTTCGGTTAATCTGTGAAAACATTGAGTTCCTCTTAGTGAACAAAGAAGGAGCAGGATTTTAATAGCAAAATTATCCCTTTCTTGGAATCCTATAAAGGAGACTTTGTTAAACTCTGCTGGAAGAAACTTTGTTGAGTCAGAGATTTTGTGACTGTCATTTAGAATTTAATTAGGTCATTCTTAAAGAGCTTTAAACTGTCAGAATCATACTTAATACTTCAGAAAACTTTTTCTTTACAAACATTTAATCTTTAGAAAGTGACATATGGAAAAATATTCAATATGATTATAATTTCAATGAAAGAATTTCTAAACCAAAAGAGATACCCTTCTTTCAAAAGTTTAATAAAATTTGAATTTTAAATTATACACTAAGATGTCATATTATATCACATTTCAAAGTGAATCTTTTGTTGTATCTAATAATGACATATAGTTTAGTAAATAAGGAAAACACATATAAATTATATCTTAGAATTAATCACTTTAAGACCTTTTGCAAATACTTCTACAAAAGGTGAGCTATACTTACAGAATGCTTCTTAGCCCTAGCTGTATAATGAAAGCAGACAAGGAGTTTTTCAGAATACAAATGCTAATAGGGAATTTATAATAACTGTGGATAATAGCTTAAAGGCTTTACTAAGAAAGATTAATACCATTCAAGTCCAAATATATCAGGAAGAATCCAATGGAAATGTCAGAAATGAACAAAACAAGAGTGATGAAAAATATCTTCCTTAGGTTCATTTGTAGATGCAATGCAGTCTAAGAAAATATTAATGAGCACCAAGATAAGAGAAATTACTCAATGAAACACAAGGCAATAAATTATAAACTTGGGTTGTTTACAGAATTTTGTTTTGCCTTGGTTGCAGAGGACATAATGGATTGATGTTAGCCTTGGAAGTCAGTGGTTTGAATTTTAGGGATTTGCTTACCAAATTTATTAACTGGAACATTAAAACATGTTAATTTACCGATTAACAAGCTCTATAGCATTTTGAAGCCTTAAAAACACGCTCGTATCTGTGCATTTTAATTGCTGAGGTACTAAGATCAAATAAAAACCATGAATATTGCAATCCATATCAGTATTTTTTTCAAATTTGGCAATGCTGGTGTTCATGTGAGTTAAATTTATTTTTAAAAGTACCATGCACTGATCGCATATATTAATGGGGCTCCGTGTGATATATCTGGAGGGATGCAGCAATACTTGGTGTGATCACTGCAAGTTAAACTTCTAGTGGTCAAAATAGCCATGTTTTTTGTTACATCAAGATAAACCAAAGTACATTTTGAATGTTATTCCCCCATGGTTATAACCCCTGTTTTCACTGTATTTGATTCTGGTACCCTGCATCTTGTATATACATTTTTCTAATTTGGGAAGGAGAAGGGAAATAACAAAATGCTGAAATAAGGATACAGGTTGACCCATTGTAACAATGAGATGTACAAGACACTATGTTGAAAACGAACTTTACAACTTCCGAGATTGGGGAGGGTGGGGTGGGAAGGAGGAGTTGGGTAAGTGGAGAGAGAAGGGATGATAGGGGAAAACCAAGGGAGAAGGTAACAATGCTCCATAGGAAATGTACTCATTTCTTTACACATGTAACTGTAACCTCTCTGTACAGTATTTTTACAATAAAATATATACAAAAAAAGAAAAGAAAAACCAAAGTGTAGTGTATGTTTTTCTTTAAAGCCCTTTATAGTTTTATAGTCTTTTATAGTTTGACCAGAGAACCTTGTTAGTCTGTCCTGATGGTACTGAACCACACCTCCAATCTGATTTTCACTGGGTATTTTTAGTATAGGGTCTCACTTACTGCCCTAGTACTTGTCTAAGCATCATTGTGGCTGGCTTCCTTCCGTGGACACAGAGGGAAGTTCCAGGGATATCTTGTAACCAATATCCTCCAGTCTCAGCTTTCTATATACTTGGGGATAATGGTTACATCCAATCGCACCAAGCTATTGTTTGAGAAGGAGTCTGTGAATTTTTCTGCCTAGACTAACATTGCCTCTCCAATAGCTAGGATTACAGAAGTGAGTCATCAGTGCCCAGCTGTAGCTTCAGAGTATACTTCTACTGGAATAACATTTTTAATCTTTAACTGTATATATATTTTTTGTCTTTTCCTTTTTGGTACTGGAGATTGAAGCTAGGATATAGCAATTGCTAGGCAAGGGCTTTGCCACTGAGCTACATCCCAGCCCCAACATCTTTTATCTTTAATAACTGTGGAACAAATATGCTATAGCTATTCAGACACACATTTGCTAACGGGCAAAGCTCTCTGAGTTGTAATCAAATATTTGTTTTGTAATTTCCCTCCTCCTCATCATATATCTTCAACCCAGGCAAACATTAATTTCTATAGTATGACTCCAAATATACAGAGTAATTTCTGTTATAGGCATTGCAAATTAGATTGAATGTGGGAAGAAACAGATAATGACATTTGATGTATAGCTGTGGTAAAGCCTGATGTGTGGGTTTTAATTTTGAAAATATTGTGAGTTAGTTGTGGGGAGAACAAAAGCTAGCAAGTGCAGAAAAAATTGTCTGCTTATGGTGTTATGACTACTTTTGTGGGAAAATGTGTAATTGACAATAATTTACTAGCTAATCTAATTAAACTATGAACAAATGGTGCAAAAATTTGTAAAGGGTTCTGTGTAGAGCTTTGAGTTCTTTTTGATGAATATTGCTAATGGTACTGGACATATTGTTGTGAATCATTATTTTATGCACTGAAATGGTGAAGAAAATGGGGAAATCTTTTTTTGTTGTAACCCTTTCATGTTCAGGCTCTCAAACTGAAGATGGTCTTTTGAAATGAAAAGGATTTTTTATAGGTGACCATAGAGAAACTAAAGGAAGATAAACAGAAGGAGTTAGGTAGCTGACGAACAATGAATCAGGAACTATGTCCTTCTTAAACATATTCCATTATCTGAAACTCACCACCCCAGTCTCAGATGCTGGCTCATGCACACAGCAGTCAGCTCAGAAATCAAATGAGGGAGACTGGGAAGGTGGCTCAGTGATAGAGTGCTTGCCTTGCCTGCATGAGGCCCTGTGTTTGATTCCTTAGCCTCACATAAGCAGAAAAATCCAGAAGTGCGCTATGGTTCAAGTGGCAGACGGCTAGCCTTGAGCTGAAGAGCTGAGGGACAGCGCCCAGGCCCAGAGTTCAGGCCCCACAACTGACAAAAAAAAAAAGAAAGAAAAAAGAAAATGAAAAAAATGAAAGAAATTAAATGAGGCCTGAGCTGAAAGGGAATCATAAAGTTTGGTCTCAGAAGCCAGGTGGTTTGACATCACATCTCAGCATCTCATTGGGTTTCCCCCTACATACTTAAAAGGATCAAATTTCTAGACAAAATATTAGTATTTGTTTAGTAAACAGAATTGTCTTTGATCAGACTAAAGGTCAGGTTGTTTGAAAATCAAAGTTTCAGAAACCTGACACTGCTGATCATTGTGTGTAGGACTTGTACTTATATATGTTTATAGACATACTTTTGTCTTTCTAACCATTTCCAGTAAAATCTCACCAGTACATTGTTTCTGATGTTCATTCAACCACTCATTAAATACATATGGAACATATATGTATGTGTATATATATATATCAATAGATCATAATTTAACTTTTTTCTAATATTCTGATAAGTATATTTGATTTTCATAACACTTTTCCCTTACTTTTTAATAATAATTGTTTTCATTTTTTATTTGTCTTCATTTATCTGGATATAAACCCAAGGAGACTGACTAACATGGTTAGTTTTACTCTGCTTTGAGTGTTATTGCCCTGCTGTAAAGCTTTTAAACATCTGTAGAATACATTTTATTGGATTTTGTAGACCTGTTTCACTTTCATTCTTAGCTGAACAACTTCAGATACATAGGATTTCCCTTACCTGCTACATGGATAAAAAATTAACTCATTATGCACCTTAACTTCTTGTTTCTAAAGTCTTTCTTCAGACCATTGGTTGAACTTCTTCTGTGTTGGGTTTCTGCCTTCAACTAGACCTATATTACTCAAATTTTGTGTCTCCTACCTTTACTCTACCTTGTAGTTGGCACTGTCCGTGATCTTTTGTGCTCAAGGTTAGACTCAAACACATAATCCACAGCTCTACTTCCAGATTTTTTGTGATGGTTTTGGTGATTTATTGGAGATGAGAGTCTCAGGAGCTCCTGACCACGCTAGCTACGATTCTCAGGTCCCTAAGTAGCTAGGGTGATAAGCATGAGCTACTTGTGCTCTGTTCCAATATGAGATTTTGAACTGATTAATTCTATGTTCTTACTATAGTTAGTGTTTCTCCCAAATCCATTTACTTCATTAGTATCATTAAATACCTTTTACACAGCCTCTGTGGAGGCCACAGATATGTTTTGACTCTATCTTTCTATTTTCTGCTCTGTCACTGTCCTCTTAGCTTGTAGCTCAGTGTATTATTTAAAACTTATACCATATATTGATAAAATAAAAGCCAACCAAACTATAGTAATAAAATTATGAAATGAAATTAGCTAGGGAAAAACTGGAAGATGATTAAGTATTTATTATACAAATTAATGACTCCCAAATGCATCAATAATTTACAATCTCCATTTTTAGTGTTATCTAGGGTATTGAGTCAAGCTTAGGGTATGAAATAAGGCCTGCTAAAACATCTGGATCTTTTAAATTGGCTACACTATTAATTTTAGACTTGGTATCATAAATGCTTAATCAAGAATTCAACCAGGATGAAATTATCTGTAGGTTATCAGCCACTTTTACTATAAAATAGGTTTACAAAGTGAACGTAATAATATAATTAAAACATATTACTTTACATTTGTAGAGTCTAGTTAATAGTTGGATAATTATCTTCATATGCTTTGCATTTATTTCCCACAGTTCCATTTGTAGATAAGAACTGTGGAGATGTTAGATTTTTCAAGGAAGCAACATTCAACTTTCTACTGCCATCTTTGTCAGATTTTTTCAGAATTTCCTGTTTAATGGGTGAAATGTTTGCCTTGTCTTGCATTTAGAACTCATTCTCACTGCTAGGTTAAAAGTCTGTTGTTAGATGCTGGAGGGGATGTGGACAGAAGGAAACCTTACTACATTGTTGGTGGGAGTGTAAACTTCTTCAACCACTTTGGAAAGCACTATGGAGGTTCCTCAAAAGACTCCACATAGAGTTCCCCTATGACCTAGCAATCCCACTTTTGGGCATTTACCCAAATGTTCACAAACAAGACCATACTAAAGCTACCAGCACGAGTATGTTTATTGCAACCCAGATGCCCCTCAGTAGATGAATGGATCAAGAAAATGTGGTATATATACACAATGGAATTCTATGCCTCCATCAGAAAGAATGACATTACCCTATTTGTTAGGAAATGGAAAGACTTGGAAAAAATTCTATTAAGTGAAATAAGCCAGGCCCAAAGAAACATAGGTTCCATGGTTTCACTTATTTGCAATAAGTAGTATATGTTTGAGTCAAGCAGAAAAGGTCAGATAAGTTGATGTGAAGGGAATGAACCCTAAGATAAGTATTCAAATGTTTTTTTTTCCCTTTCATGCGAGTGTTTCTAACATATTTATAAGATGATTTCTATGTTGCTTTATATGTCCCTCCCCCATGGTATAACCCCTGTTTTCACTCTATTTGATGTTGGTATAATTTGTGGAGGAGAAGGGCAAAAACAAATCGTTTAAATAGGAATACAGGCGGACCCATTGCAACAATGAGATGTACAAATCGTTATGTCGAAAAACGAACTTTACAACTTTGGTGGGGGAGGGGGAGAGAATCGGTGGTGGGAAGGGAGGAGTATGGAAACGGATGGGAAGGGGAAACAAAGAGGAAGCAACAATGCTTGATAAGAAATGTACTTGTTATCTTGCCCATGTAATTGTAACTCCTCTTTACGGTATTTTCACAATTAAATAAAAGTTTGTTGTTAATTTAATCTACTTGGTTCTTGGTTATCTGAATAACTTGAAATATTTTGTAGGGTAGAGAGATAGCCTTGAGCAAAATTGCTCAGGGACAGTGTCCAGGCCTTGAGTTCAATCCCTATGACCAACCAAAGAAAGAAAATAAATAAAATATTTCTACATTACATATCTGAATTAATATAAATTGATGATGAAGACTACTTGGAGAGACCGACTTCTCACAAGCAAATCAAATCTTATAGCTGGAAAAGGGGGTGGGTAGACATCTAGATATAATGACTTACCCACTGATATTCAATTCATTCAGACCATGATTTATGAAAGCGATTTTCTTACTGCATAACACTCTTCTCCACAGGACGTTAGAAATCATGGATCTAATGAAACCTGAAACAGCATCTTCTCCAAGTGGTCTCCTGGTCACACACTGTTGCATACCACCTCTGCCAGCCCATGTTAGCACCACATGCATTTACTCTCATTTTTTAAAAGAAAATTGATATTTTTATTGTAGTGAAACGTACACATGACATCTAATCTACAATTTTAATTATTTTTAAATGAACAATTCGGTGGTGTTAAGTGAATTCACATTGCATGCCCATTGTGATAATACCATCCATCTCATTGTCCCAAGTGGAAACTGTACTCGTTTTATAAATACATGAAATAGTCCCCAGTTAGTTAGTCCTTCTGCTCTTAGTAACCTCTGTTCTTCTGATTTTTTGAGTTTGACTCTTCTAGAAACCTTATTAAAGAAATCATATAATATTTGTGCATTTGTCACTGATTTATTTCACACAGCATAATGTCCTCAAAGTCTACCCATGTTGTGTTTTGCATCAGTATTTCCTCCTTTTTTAAGGCTAAATAAAATTCATTATATGTAAATGGACAGATTATTTATCCATTGATTGAGCAATGAATACTTGACTTATTTCAACTCTAGCTATTGTGATTAAAGATGCTATGAACTTTGAGGTACAAATACCAGTCTGCGTATTTTAATACCAACTATGGCTTTAAAGTTCTTTGAGGTAAATCACAGAGATGGTACTTTTGAATCATATGCTAAATCTATTCAATTTTTTGCTTTTTATTTCTGTAAGTTAATTGTACAGAATGTATTCATGTAATTAAGTTACATGAATCATTAAAAAATCATTTAAAAAGATAACTTACAGCAGTTGCAGGAGGAAGACATATAAACCATTTCTCTTGAATCTCTATTCTTAGTCCATTTTGGTGCCCTGGAAAGATTCCTATGTAATATGTAATAGTAAATATGCTACATGTTAATATGCCAATGTTATATCTAAACTTATGACAAATACTTATAACAAAGTCATTTAAAGTAAATAATGTAAATTACATCTTATTGAAATTTTGTTTGTACCAGGTGCCTATGATTCATGCCTGTAATCCTAGCTATTCAGGAGGCTGAGATCTGGGCATCACAGTTCAAAGCCAGCCTGGGCAGGAGAGTCTATGAGACTCTTATCTTCATTTTAAACTCTAGAAAGCTGAAAGTGGAGCTGATGCTCAATGGGTAGAGAACTATCCTTGAACAAACAAAAGCTCAGGGACAACATACAAACGGAGTGCAAGCCCCAGGACTGGCACAAAACAAACAGAAAATAATTTCAGGAAAACATTGTGTCTATTATTTTAATATTTATTTTATAAATATAAATATGTTTTAAATAAATACAATCTTATACAGACTATCATAAGAACAAAAGGAAAATTGGCCACTAAGCCATTAAATACATCTTTCAATATTGTATTAACTATGAAAGAAAATACAAGGTCTTACATGCCTGAATTTATGATTTGACTAGGGCAACATAATAGATTTTTTAATACATGAACTATCTAACCTCTGAATTGAAATAAATAAATTTTGTTGGGTTTTAGAAGATTTGGTGGGAGTCTTGAGAGAAAATCCAGAACATCTCCTCAAGGTATAAAAATATCATAAGTATTTAAGAAAGAGAGAAAGAAAGAAAGATGAGCCGATGAATTGTGAAATAAGGGAGAGAACAAGCATAATACTTGAATTTGAGGTGCCATTTCACATTCATTCTGAATACAAATGTGTTTGCCTAACTAAAATCATTTTGTGTTGGGATCCTAACACTATTCAAAGAATTGTGATCCTTTAGTTGAGGGGCAGGTGGAATATAGTTTAGCTCTTATTTTAAATGTTTTCAACAATTAAAAGGCATATTAAAGAAGTGCTCATTTAAAAAGGAAAGAAATGCTACAAAATTTATGCTACAACAATTTACAACAACAACAACAAAAATGCTTCATGTCTTGAGGCAAAGGCAGTGTCAAGCATTTGGAATATCAACAGTTTATTTTCTGAAACTTCCTCCTGGAAGACAGATAACCCAGTTCAAAAATGTAAATTCAAAATCTGAATGGCCTGTACATTCCCTTGTGAAAATCCACACTGACGTGGAAATGAGAAAGGAGCTGAACATTAACATATGTCAAAAATACCTATAAGATATATAACTGGTCTGTCTGCCCACAGAATAAATTGGGGATAAATATATTTGGGAGATGGAAAGCATTCATATCTTGCAGAATAATCTTAGAACAAATGGTTCTTACCTTTTGACATAACTTCATTTTTGGGGGGTTGTGGAAAAGGGTAATATTTGCTTTACTGACTTAAAGAACTAATTAGAACCTTATCTAACTAAATTTCTTCAACATTGCTATAATACTTATAGAAAAATCGTTCAGATTTGAAAAATAACTTTGACATTCCTTTTCAAAAGCTTTTTCTACACACTGCCATGTAATGGAGATAAGATATTCTAGAATATTTCTCTTCTAAATTTTTTTAGCAGATTCAGAAAGATCTGAAATTGGATTTCTTAAACTTAGGTACATACCTAACCTTTTCAAAGATAATTATAGAAACTAAACAGCCTAGTGAGTCAGTGTCTCTCTATATGTGGGTGTAATTGGAAAGAATTTTGAAAATCACTCTGCCTGAGGAATTTTGTAAAAAATATCTAAGTACATGAAGGAAAGAAAAATCTTCAAGAGCCAAAGATATAAGTATAATCCTGAAGGCTATTTTTCCAACATTGAAAAGTGAATTGGCTTAAATTGTATACCAAAATTACTGTTAATTATTTTGGCAAGTTTTTGAAGTAATAATTAGTTACTAAAGAAAAGTAATAAAATAGAATATGCATTTTTATTATGAAACAAGTTCTTAGTATGAAATGTATGAGTGCAATTCATGCATCCTTGCCCCAAAATTTGAGAGCTTGGGATGTGCTTCCTTGAGCTCACAGCTACAGAAAATTTCTTAAGGCTTTATTACTTGGGAGAAAAAAAATTTATAAGGCTGACTTCCAAGAAACAGATGATCTTTCATACAGGAGTTGAGAGATCCATGGTCCTCAAGTGACTCTGGTGGAGAATAATAGTCAGGGAAGAGAAAAATTTAAGTATATTCCCATTCTGCTGAAAGTCAAGATGCCATCCACTAAACTGATAAGACTAAGCTTTAAGGAAATAGAAAGTAGGGCTAAAAAGTGACAAGGAGCAGAAGAATTAAGAGAGCTCTTAATGGAGGTGAAAGAGATGCCAGGAAACTTAAATACATGCCAGTTATACTTCACCCAGGAGGTAGTATTTAGATTCTCTAATCAATCAAACTACAACTCCTTTTTTCCTATTATAATCTTGTAATTTATCCCTTAACCCTATGGCAGACATAGTATTAAATTATTATAAAGGCATTTACATGTTCTACTAATAAGTGATGAAAATAAAATGGTTTTAAAAATGTGTTAATTTATAAAAGAAGAAAGCTAGTAGATGGTGGGAGGTGCCATTATAATTCTGTGGAGAAAAAAGGGGAGAAATGAGGAGGAAATGAACTCTAGGGTTATAGGGAGATGCATGTTCCCCCACGGTGCCTCTATTTCAGTTATTGTAATTGTTCCTTTTAGTTTTTGCAGTTGGTTCTTATTTCCCATGTGACAGATGTTATAGGTGGCATCCTGTCTGGAGAAATTAACTTACATGTATGTTTGTTTAGTTGCATGTTTCTGTGGCTCATATCTCGATAGCTTGGAGACTGTTAAGCTGCACAATGTGTGTACACATCTGAACAATTATTGTCATAAACACAGTTTAGGTATCATCTTTTACTCAATATGTTATCATTACAAAATATTGTTGTCTATCATATATTTTTCTTATAAATTACGGTTGTGATTGCTATGAAAGTTAAAAGTCTAAAGTAATTTAGCTTTTAAAGTATTACTAATCAGGGTCTCATCATTCTTCCTCAAATGCCAGAATCTCTTTCTGTATTTATTGCACTAATTTGTAACATTTATCCTAGTATTGCTAACATAATTCTACTAATAGTAATTTGATATATATTTCTTAGACTTTTAGTTTTATAAGGGCAGGTCCATATCTGATTCATCTTATATAACATTGATATTAGTGTATTCATTTTAATTTTAAAAAATCATAATCAAATAAGAACTTCCCTGCTTCTTGCAAAAGTTGCACATGTAATGATTTTGATCATTATTGAAGAACACCCAAATCTACCTGGAGTAAAAAAAGAAGAGTTTAGAAGAAAAAGGCAGTAGAGGGGAAAGAAAGACCAGAGAACATAACATGAAAGGAAATAATTCTAATTTCATAGAGTTCTAGTAGGAAATCAGTTTGGAACTATCCAATTCCACCATCTGAGCCTTATACTTAACTCGTATTTGTGAATAAATAAAATTCTGAAAGCACATAAATTTCAGTGGAAGTAGCAGAGCCTTTAATTACTTTGGAACTGAATCAGTGACCTGAATACTGCATCTCAGGAAACATCTGAGCCATAATATTTGCTGGGGTGATTTGCTTAGGAATTTGAAATAAAATAATCATTCAAAAATTATTTAGAGACATGCTTTTTAGAAGGCATTTATGTGTTAGTGTGATCTGGCAATCATAGTATAATTAATACTTTGTTTAATATCTAGTACCTATTTTAATTAGAGAATAAAAATAAACTTTAAATTCTATTTCTTAAAAAATTAAAACTATTTCTTGCTTTTCTTGCACTTATCATTCATGTTTGAATACAATCCAACATCATTTGTTCTATTTGTGAAATTTTACAACTGTTTAATAAATTCCCCCAGATAAGTTCTTATCTAATTCTTCATCTTGGTCTTAGTTTTCTTCCACTACAACGCAATCCTTATGGATTGATAATGAAGAGCAGACATTTGCTTGGCCTAGAGTTCTGAAGCCTGTGATGTCTATGATCATGACTTCTTCCAGGGACTCAGGAGAAGGGATTTGTGTCCTAGATAGGAAAATAGGTGCAGAAGGAAGGATGAGGTTGGAAAGAGATCAGCAGGTAAATTTACCATTTTATCAGAACTTTTATCCCATCATCAACTAACTTCTATAACAGCAATAGTCCCCTCACTTCCTAGCACTCTATATCTTAACAATAATCCCTTCCCTTCTTAATTCTATCTTATACATTTCAACATGATTTTTGAATGGGTCATTCAAAGCAGAGCAATCTCCAACGAACACCTCATACTTCTTAGCTTTGAGCAGCATCTGGTACACAGCCCCTGTTAAACCAGATCCAACATTCTCAAATAATTTGCTGATTTATGCTATAAGTGAAATGGCTTATTTAAATATGTTTACCTTATTCTAATTCATGAGTATGTCTTTGTTCTTAATTGGAATTTTGTGGCAAACTTTTGTGTAACTCATTGGGGATACTTTTTAAATTCTGGATGAGGGACTGTTAATCGTGGAAATTAAACAATCTACAAAGCATTCTGATTCTTTAATTTCACAGACATTATGATCAATGATTTTCCTTTTGGTGGTTCTGGGGTTTGAAATCAGGGCCTCTCTCTTGCTAAGTGGGTTCAATATCACTTTATCTATGCTCTAGACCCTGTTTTGCCTTAGTCATTTTGGGGATACAGTTTTGCAGTTTTACTCAGGGTAGATTAGAACCACATCTTCCAATTTATATTTCCACATTTCCACATAGCTGGGATGACAGAGGAGACCACCATACCTAGCTATTGATAGAGATGATGTCTCACTTTCTATTCCTGTGTCTGCCTCAAATTGTGATGCTCCCAATCTTCTCCAGAGTGGCTGTGATTACAAGGCCTAAGCCACCCTGGCTGGCCTCTAACAACTTTTAAGTCAGTTTTAATACATGCAACATAAATTTAAGGAAACATGACGTAGAATAAAGAGTTCCATCTGTTATCCATACCCATAGAAACATTAACAACCACTCCCAAAGGAAAGCAGCTTGGTGTGAGCTTGAAGTGAAGTGAAGGGCTCTACACACATCATTAACCAAAACCTGAGAACAAACACATAAGAGAAGATGAAAAGAATTTATTTAATCTGAACTGTCCTTCTCTCACACACAGTGCCATGCCAAGAGAGAACTGAACCCATTTCTCCCATAGGGAAAAACGAGAACACAGAGCACACTTGGCTTTTTCTCTTGGGCAGAACATGGACCAAGAGAAACATTTTGTTTCCTCAACCCTGGGGAGTGAAACATGCAGGTAGGTAGACTATGGCAAATAAAAGGGACTCGCAGAACTAGGACTTAGAACTCAACAAAGGCCCTAGTTGCTATGGACTCCATGGCAGCTTCCCTCAAGTAGCCTGCCCATCCACTTCCCAGCTGCATCATGGAGTGCCCTGTCCCAAACACGTCCAGATAGTTCATTGGCTTCAGCACTCTGCACTTTTTTTCCATCATGCTCCATAAGATGGGGTGTAATAAGGCATCCAATCCTCAGCACCTCTGAGAGGTATGAAATTGATGGAATGAAAACAAAAAGTCTTGACATAGGTCTGGGCAGTGTCGTTTTCCATTATTTATTTGTTTTTATTTCTCTTTATTTCCCTTTTTCTTTTTATTGTAAAGGTGATGTACAGAGGGGTTACAGATACATAAGTCAGGTATAGAAAACCTTTCTTTTTGAATAGTGTCACCCCCTTCGTCATTTTCTCCCAGGTTTTTCTCTCCTAACTTCCTTTTTCCTCAAGTGGTATAGTTCACTTTTTTTTCTTTCAATTTTTTTTTGCTGTGAAAATACCATACAGAGGGGTTACAATGACAAGGGCAAGGTAATGAGTACATTTCTTATCAAGCATTGCTGCCTCCTCCTTTGTTTCCCTTCTCATTCCTTCCCATCCCTACACCTCCCTGCCAAAGTTGTAAAGTTTGTTTTTTGACATAACATCTTGTACATCTCATTGTTGCAATGGGTCCACCTGTATCCCTATTTAAACAATTTGTTTTTTCCCTTCCCTTCCACAAATTATGGCAACATCAAATAGAGTGAAAACAGGGGTTATACCATGGGAGAGGGACATATAAAGCAACAAAGAAATCATCTTAAACAATCGCAAGAAAGAAAATAATTTTGAATACTTATCTTGGGGTTCATTTTGCCTAACATCAACTTGTCTGACCTTTTCTGCTAGTCTCAGACATATACTAGCTATTGTGAATATGGGAAACCATGGGACCTATGTTTCTGTGGGCCTGGCTTACTTCACTTAATAGAATTGTTTCCAAGTCTTTCCATTTCCTCACAAATGGGGCGATGTTATTCTTTCTGATGGAGGCATAGAATTCCATTGTGTATATATACCACATTTTCTTGATACATTCATCTACTGAGGGGCATCTGGGTTGGTTCTATATCTTAACTATAGTAAATAAGGCTGCAATAAACATGGTTGTGCTGGTAGCTTCAGGGTGGTCTTGTTTGTGATCATTTGGGTAAATGCCCAAAAGTGGATTGCTGGGTCATAGGGGAGCTCTATGTGGAGTCTTTTGAGGAACCTCCATACTACTTTCCAAAGTGGTTGAACAAGTTTACACTCCTACCAATAATGCAGTAGGGTTCCCTTGTGTCCACATCCCCTCCAGCATCTGTTGTTATTAGAGTTCTTGATTATAGCCATTCTATCTGGGGTGAGGTGATATCTTAATGCTGTTTTGATTTGCATTAATTTTATGGCTATGGAGGTTGAGCATTTCTTCATGTGTCTATTGGCCATCCTTCTTTCCTCTTCAGAGAAGTTTCTTTTAAGTCTCTAGCCCACTTATTTATTGGGCAGTTGTTTGAGGATTTGTTGGGGCGTTTAATTTTTTGAGTCCCAGGTATATTTTAGATATGAGATCCTTGTCCAGTGTATGGCTAGTGAAATTCTTCTCCCAATTGGTGGTCTTTCTATTGATCTTGCTAGCTCTGTCCTTTGCTATGCAGAAGCTCTGTAATTTCATGCAATCCCATTTGTCCAACCTTTCTTTGATTTTTGTGTTTCTGGGTCTCTATTAAGAAAATTTCGGCCTGTGCCAACAAGACCTAGGGTTTCTCCTATTCCATTCTGTAATGTTTTCAGAGTGTCTGCTTTGACTCCGAGGTCTTTGATCCATTTGGAGTTGATTCTGGTACAGGGTGATATATTAGAATCTAGCTTTAGTTTTCTACAAGTGATTAACCAATTTTGCCAGCATCATTTACTAAAGTGACTGTCTATCTTCCTTTCTATTTTTTTAGCTCCCTTATTGAAGATTAGATGGCTATAGGTCTGTGGGTTCATTTCTGGGTTTTCAATTCTGTTCCATTGGTCCTGAGGTCTGTTCTTGTGCTAGTTCTAAGCTGTTTTGATTACTATGGCTTTGTAGTAGAGTTTGAAATTTGGTATTGATATTCCTTTAGCAGTGTTCTTTCTGTTGATGATTGTTTTTGCTATTTGGATCTTTTATTATTCCATATGAATTTTTGGATTGCCTCTTCTATTTCCTTGAAGAATGAGGTTGGAATATTGATAGATATTGCTCTGAATTTGTAGATAGCCTTGGGAAGTACTGCCATTTTCACGATGTTGATCCTTCCAATCCAGGAGCATGGGAGTTTTTTCCATTTTCTATTACGAATGGAGTTGCTTTCCTGATTTCAGCCACGCTTTTCTCATTGTTGGCATATAGAAAAGCCATTGATTTTTGAGGGTTAATTTTATACCCTGCTACTTTGCCAAAGTTTTGAATTACCTTGAGTAATTTGTGAGTGGAGTCCATGGGATTGTTTAAATACAAGATCATGTCATCTGCAGAGAGGGAGCGTTTTACTTCATCTTTCCCTATTTGGATCCCTTTTATGTTTGCATCTTGTCTTATTGCTTTAGCTAGGCATTCTAATACCAAATTGAAGAGAAGTGGAGAGAGTGGACATCCTTGTCTCATTCCTGAGTTAAGAGGAAATGGCTTTAGTTTTTGAACATTAAGTATAATGCTGGCTGTAGATTTGTCATATACAGCCTTTATTATATTGAGGAATGTATAGTTCATTTTCAATAGAGTGTCTAGTGAGCATCACTGCTGAATTAGTTCAACCTTCGTTCTACCATTTCTGTTTTTCCTCTTTCCCTCCCCAAATCACATAAACTTACATACAAGTCAAATTACAGATATCAAAACAGCAACAAAAGGGAAATAAACCAGAAAAAAAGAACTACAAAAAGTAAAATAAGCTGGGTGCTGATGGCTCATGCCTGTAATCCTAGCTCCTCAAGAGCCTGAGATCTGAGGAATATGTTTCACACCAGCCTAGGCAGGAAAGTCCGTGAGACTTGTATCTCCAATAAACCATAAGAAAACCAGAAGTGGTGGTGTGGCTCAAGTGCTAGAGCACTCGCCTTGAGTTGAAGAGCTGAGGGATAGTGCCTAAGCCCAGAGTTCAAGCCCCATGACCGACAAAAAGGAAGAAAAGTAAAATAAAAAACCTCTTGTTTCCATTACTTGGAATTCATTTCTACAAGCATCATTTTATATGATCTTAGGCACATAGTAATTGAGTCCTTGTTATCCTTTCCACAGAATATTCTCCTTTGTTCTCAATATGTGAATGTTTAGTATCCTGTTTAATTAATAATTTCCAAGTGTAATATTTTGTTTTTTACTATCCATTGGGTTTACTTGTAGATTTAAAGTTACATTCTAATTATTATAAATGTGGGAAACCATGTAACCTCTTTCTTTAGTCCTAGCTTATTTCACATAATAGAATTTTTTTCAGTTCTTTCCATTTCCTTACAGGGAATGGGGAATGTCATTCTTTCTGATGGAAGCATAGAATTCCACACCACATTTCCTTGACCCATTCATACACTGGGGGGAATTTGGGTTGTTTCCATATCTTAGTTATGGTAAACAATGCTGCAATGAACATGGTTGCGCTGGCACTTTAGTGTAACCTGGTTTGTGTTCAATTGTATAAATACCCAGAAATAGGATTGCTGGGTCATATGGAAGCTCTATTCTTAGTCTTTTGAGCAACCTTCATAGGTGTTATTTTTTATATGTTGCAAAAAAGCATAATGAACAAATCAAACAAGTGGGATTGCATCAAACCAAAAAATCTCCAAAGCAAAACAACAATCATCACAGTAAAGTGGTAATCTTCAGAATAGGGAAAACATTTGCAAATTACATGTGACAAGAGGTTAATATTCAAAATATGTCAAGATAGAATGCAGTAATAGAACAAGAACAATATAAACAAATGAAAATTTGTTTAAATGGGCAAGGTATTGGAATAGATATTTCACTGAAGAACACATGCAAATAACTCAAGGTTATGAAAATGTTTGTGATCTCTAGAGTAGATATGCCAGCACACCCTAGCTAGGTTCCCATTTGATGGTCAAAAATTTATTATGTGTTGTGCCATATGGACTATTATTCTGCCATTCACAGCAATGAATTTAAGTTGTTTGCAACAAAATGATTGGAACTGGAAATCATTATGTGAAACTAACTAAACTGGTATTATGAAGAAAGTGTAACATTTGTTTTCATATAAGAAATCTAGTAAGAAATACATGAAAAAATAAGATTGTTTTTATGGGGAAAAGTAGGGAAAAGGCAAATGAAGAGTGTGATGGGTAATAATTTACATGCACCTTTAATGTAGTATAAGGCAATGAAAAAAATTTATAAAAGTGTGGAGAAGAAATAAGAAAAAGTAATAGAGGGGTGAATTTTACCAAAATATTTCATATTAATGTATGAACACAATGAAACCTTAAAAGTTATTCCAGGACTTCACAAATAATCCTTGTTTGTTGTCATTTGAGTAAATGCCCAGAAGTGGGATTGCTGGGTCATAGGGGAGCTCTATATTTAGTCTTTTGAGGAACCTCCATACTGGCTTCCATAGTGGCTGAATCAGTTCACATTCCACCAACATTGTAGTAGAGTTTCCTTTGGCCACATCCCTGCCAGCATCGATTATTATTAGTTTTATTGATAATGGCCATTAATGGCTATTCTAACTACAGTGAGATGGAATCTCAATGTAGTTTTGATGTGCATTTCTTTTGTGAGCAGAGATTTGAACATTTCTTTATGTTTCTATTGGCTATTCTTATTTTTGGCTATTCTTATTTCCTCTTCAGAGAAATCTCTTTTTAATTCTTTAGCCCACTTATTAATGGGGTGGTTGTTTCTTTGAACATTTTTTAGCAATAAGTGTATTTTAAAGATGAGGCCCTTGTCTTATGTATAGCTAGTGAAGATCTTCTCCCATATGTGGGCTTTCTATTTATCTTGTTAGCTATGTCATTTGCCATGCAGAAGCTCTGCAGTTCAGTACAATCCCCCTTAACCAGCCTTTCTTTGATATGTTTTGTTTCTGGTTCTTTATTTAGGAAGTTTTGACCTGTGCAAAGGAGTCCTCGTGTATTGCCTTTCTCTTCCTGTAATATTTTCAAGGTATCTGTTGTTACCTCAACATCTTTGATCCATTCGGAGTTGATTCGTGTGCAAGATAATATATTAGGATCTAACTTCAGTTTTCTACATGTATAGAGCCAATTCTGCCAGCAGCATTTGTTGAAGAAGCCATCTATCTTCCATCTGATGAGTTTGGCTCCCTTATCAAAGATTCGGTGGCCATATGTTTGTAACCATATTTTCATATATGCATGAATCAGAGGGCTTGTATCTTTTTCCTTTTTTTGTATATTAAACGGTGTACTCCAAAGAATTTTCATTAACCCCTAGCAAGTTATGCCTTTGGGCATAACTTTAACCAGAGGAAAGTATATGCAGTTGATAATATATTTACTAATATGAAAGATTCAAAGAAATTTTTATCTTTGTAATCAAATACTTGCTGAAGAGCCAATTCTCTTTCTTTTAAAAATTATTGTCACAGTTACATAAGTAAGGTAATGAGTGCATCACCTTTTGAACAGTGTCACCTCTCCTCCACCCCCGCTTATTCTCTCCCAATTTTTCCACTCCTAACTTCCCTCTCCCCCAGGTTGCACAGTTCATTTACAACACAGCGTCTAGTGGGTTTCACTGCTGGTTCACCCTTTATCACACCATTTCTGTGCTTCCCTTTCCCCTCCCCAAATCAGATAAACTTATGTAGAAGACAAAGGGGTACAGAGATGTATTTGAATGACACTATTTCCCAAATAGTTTCACTATCTTAGCTCATTTTGTTATACAATTTGACTAGGTGTTCGTTGGGAATCTCCAATGACTCCTTTCTTCAGAGTGAAAGCAGTAGATATTCCAGACTTAATTTTTAATAATCATTAATTAAAAACATGTTATTATATATAGAAGTGAATATCATATCCAATATTATAATACTACAGTGCAGTTTATAATATTTTTTTGGTGTAGTGGTGTTCAAATTCAGAGCCTCATGCTTACTCAGAAAGTATTTTACCACTGAGTTATGCCTTCAACATTTTTTTGGGGGGTCCGGTTGTGGGGCCTGAACTGATCCACAGTGCCACTTCCAGCTTTTTTCTTTTTGCTTATGTGATGCTGAGAAATCAAACCCAGGGCCTCAGGCATGCAAGGCAAGTGTTCTACTACTGAGCCACCTTCCCAGCCCTGCCTTCAACATTTTTATGGTGATTATTTTTGAATAGGAACTTAATTTCTGCTGTGAGGATTCCTGAACCATGATATGCTTATTTTAGGTTTCCTATCATAGCTAGGCTACCACATGTAGATTCATTGAGAGAGAATTTAATAGTTTTTGCCTGGGTTGCCCTTCAACTGTGATCTTCCCAAGTTCAGCTTCCCAAGTAGCTAGGTTTCCAAGTGTGAACCACTGGGCACTCAGCTATAATTTTTGTTGTTGTTCTTGTTGTTGGTCATAGGGCTTAAACTTGAGGTCTGGGCACTGCCCCTGAGTTTCTACCAGTTTGAGCCACAGTGCCCCTTCCAATTTTCTGGTGGTTTACAGGAGATAAGATTCTCACAAACTTTCTTGCTTGCACTGGCTTTAAGCTGGGATCCTCAGATCTCAGCTTCCTAAATAGCTAGTATTACATGTGTGCGTTGCCAGTACCTGGGCTATCACTGTTTTTATTCCTGGTTATATAATGACCTCTTTCCTATTAGTCTCACACCTCCTTCTTAGTTAGCTATAACAATTAAAACCAAATTACTGTGAATGATAGGAGATACTCATATATTTCTGGGAAAATATTAGAAGAAATGATAGGTATTATTATTTAATTTTGTAATGTAAAGCAAATATGATTTTCCCAACCTGTAAGTTCAATATAAAAACTATAATGTTGCTTATTTTTCAGTCATTGAACTCTCAAATATTGTCAGGCCTTAACACTTTAATGTATGTAAATACAGAGTCAAACAACCTTGGTTGAAACCAAGGTATCTTCATTTGTTTTAGAGTGTTTTTAGTCTATTTTTTCTGCTCTCTAGGATCTTTCTGAAATTAGTTTTCCACTTTGAGTCATACTTAGCAGACTGGCTCAGTTGGCTCATTCTCAGTTTTCATCTGCCCAAGCTGGTCTGCTGAACTAGATGCATTCACTGATAACTTGAATCTCTGAAGATTGACAACACATCTTATGGAAAGAAAGAGTTTCCTAGCACCACTGTAGGCCACACAGCTGAGCAAGGTCCCTCTAGCCTTGATGTATTGTTTTGTTTTGTTTTCAGTTTAGAGAACATAATATCCATCCGTGCATATAATATACTTTGGTCATACACATCCCTTTTGCCCACTTATCTAAGCCCTTGTTTTTCTTATCTTTGTTGCAATTTTGGATGCATTTTATTATGAACTTTACTTGGATCCTATTCTCCCTCTTCCTATTATCTGTTTTCTCTTCTACTTCTGATTGGTTCCACAAATGAGGGACAATTTGGTATTTGACTTCTGCATCAAGCTATTTCACTAAATATAATGACTTCCAGTATCTTCCACTTTCTTACAAATGACATATTTTCACTCTTCTTCTTGGCTCACTCATATGACATAGTGTGTAAATAGCACATTTTCTTTATTCCTTAATCAGTTAGTGGACACCATGGCTGGATCCATAACTTGGCGAGTGTGACGAGTGCTATTATAAATAGATAGCTTTCTTTTCACTTCCTTGGGATAAATGCCCAAGAGTGATATGGCAGGATCATATGGCCCTGTTTTAGTTTTTATTTTAGTTTTAATTTATTTTAAGGAAACTCCAGAAATATTTGCATATGGGCGGAACTAATTTGCATTTCCATCAACAATGTATAAGGTTTCCTATTCACATCTAAGTTTTTTTCCATTATAGTCTGATAAGATACAAGAAATTGCCAATGGACTCTGCAATTGGATGGAATGCTCTGTACCTGTCTGTGGAGTCCATTCACTCTGTGATGCAGTTTAACTCTGAAAACTCTTCGTTGATTTCTTTTTGAGAGGATGTCTGGATAATTGTTTATGCTCTGTCTTCTTCTCTTTGGGTCACTTTTCTGTGTCTCTGTGGTTATTTATTATGTTTGTAAAATTAAACCACTTTCCTCTGACAAGTAAATTAATTAAATCAACATTACTTTATAACAAGAGACAAGGTAGTCTCACAGTTTAGAAAGCTGATTTCATATTTAGAACAAGTAAACTGGCCAGCTTTATCTTCATTGCATAGGCAAACAAATTAGAGCACACAGAGTTGAAATAATTTGCTGAAGATCACAAAGCAGCCTCAAGAATTAACCTGTAAGTTTGATGTTCTTTATAATGAACTTCTTAATATCTTGATAGCAGACTCCAGAGAAGTGATTGGATAAAATATATCTTATCATAGTACTAAACTAATAAAGGCATATATAAAAATTACTATTTGCTAAAAGATTAGATTATAGAACTATTCTGATTTGGAAGTACATGCACAGGATAGAGACCCACAAATTGTTGATCTAAACTGTCCAATAGAATCTTGACTCTATTTTTTTCCTGTGCCAGTACTAGGCCTTGAACTGAGGGCCACACACTTTTCCTTAAGGAATTTGCTCAAGGCTGGCACTCTAGAGCTTGAGCCACAGTTCAACTTCTATTTTTTTTAAATTTTTGGTGGTTAAGTGGAGATTAAAAGTCTCTGCCTATAGGATTATATGTATGAGCCACTGACACCTGGCTTAACTTTACTATTTAATAGTTTGTTTAATAATTTGAAATGAATCTTTTGACTATCCCCCAACATGGTCAATTAAACAGAAGTGTCTTTTAGTCACCAGTGATTCTTCTCTTTATTATATATTATTATATTATATTATTATCTTAAATTGTAAAGTGGTATGTTCTTTGGCCATCATAAAAGTATCATTTCCAAACTATGCAGGTCATTTTTTTTAATTGGGAAGGTTAAAAAAATAGGAGAAATCAATAAGCCAAAGATTTAATGTTTTAGACAATTATATTGACAGTCCATTAAAATTCATTTTGCTTTCCATCTGTTTAAATACTCAGGAGCAAACAATGATCCTAGAATTTCCTTGTTTTTATTTACCTAAGAGTCAATTTTTTATGAGAATTTAATTTGTGACCTAAAACAGGGGCTCTCAACTAGGAATAATTTTCTTTCTTGAGTGAAATTTGTTTAGAATCATCAGTAAATATACGCAGAGAAAGTAAAATACTTCACATTCAGCTGAGAACTGATTTGCTGAAGGGGTTGCTGGCCATTGTTGGCCACAATTGATATATTCTGTGCTGTGTGTAGCAGGGCGAAGGTAGTTACTGTTCATAGCATCAATAGTAGACAACAAATAACTCCAGCTGAAAATAGCTCCACAAATGTTTGCATATTTTTCCATTATAATTGTAAAAATTATTTTCAAGCTAAATAATAATGGGGTAAAACAATGATTTTTTCTACAAATTTATGACACTTGAGTGTTGAAAGTATCCTAAAGAGAAAAAATAGTTGAGAGTTTTGAAGACATTGATGATATTTGAAGATATCTTTCTGTTACTGACAGTCAGCATGTAGAAGAGTTCTTGCATGTTTTTCTTGTGCACTGATAAAAATGGCAAGTGGAAAAGAAAACAGAACTGCAATGCCCAGCTCTCCAGTATGAAAATATTTCCTCACCAAAGACATAAAAGATAAAATTGATTTTCAACAACTGTAAATGTTTTCTCTAGTTCACAAAGAACTGACTTTTCCCAATTTACCACATGTCTAAAAGATCATGATGTTTTAGGGTTCTTTGTAGTTTCCTTTGGGAAAGGGTAATTTGATTTGTGTGAGAGTGTATTTTATTGTTATAGAAGTATTGCAAATCAGATTCTTGGAAATTAGTTTCCCCTTCAGTCTTTTGAGTTAAAAATGTTATGAATTATTAGTATAAACTGATAAATCTGTCTCTTTTAAATAAAACTACATCCCTGCTTTTGCCCTTAAGCATAAAGAGCTAATATTTATAAATCTAACTTTTGTAAATTTTTAATGTCACTTGAAAGGGGAAATGCTTTTAACTTTTAGGCTCTTATAAATGTGGAAAGCCAATATCTATAATCTTTCCATCTTCTCAGCAATAGGCTTCAAATATGTTATAACTATGAAAATCTAATTTATTTTTCACTTCTCTGCATCCCATGTCAAATATTTTCTCAGCATAAAAGAAAAAATGACAGAAGTTCAAAATGGACAATTGGTTTAAAAGAAGCAGCAGCAGTGAAATCAAGTTAAAAGCAACCTAAGTAATAGCATGAAGAAAAGAATTATAACTGTTACCCAGGAAAACACATTTTTCAAGTCACATCTACAACAAATTTTGCTGAATTGGATAAATAATTTCAGAGAACGTGGAATAGTTGAATAGCAAGAAATAAAAAAAGCATTTTAAGTACATACCTACACATAATCTTTAATGCCTTCTCTTTTATGTTATTACGTACTAATTAATTTTATTTTTAACCATTTTCATTAATTTATTTTTAATTTTATTTTCACACACTACTTCCTAAATGTTAGAGAACAATGGGTGCAATGGGTGTAACTTAATGCTTTCTCTTTCAGGTCATCTTTGTATGGTCATCCTAAATAACTTCCTTGTATATCACTTCATTTCTGGTGTTGTAATTCTAGTGTTTTGAACCTCCTGAGAAACACTGAAACATCTATCAGTGCTTGGAAAAACTTTCAAAGTTATCTACCAAGCATGATACCATGCATTGTATATATACCTGTACCTTTAGTTTAACTGGAGTCATCTTTCTGTAGAATGTATCCAGCAATGCAAGCTGGTACACACAAAGATAATTGCACTTACATGTAATTATCAAATTTAATTTATCTTTATAATCAAGACTGCAGATATAATTGAAATACTAATGACTGTGCTCAGGCTTTCGTAATTATTTGGACTGGTGATGTATACCACCAAAAGCCAATGACCTCGCTTTCCCTTTTTTTGTTGTTGTTGTTATGCAGCACAAAAGCACTATGTCTGTGAAGGATGAAGAGGTCATAGTTTCTGCCCTTTAACAACATCCACATTAGCATTTTCACAGCCTTCCTTCATGCCACGGAAGTAGAGAGAGGTGGTACTGGTTAGGGAATGGGAGAAATACATAAGGACTAGGACAGAAAATGAGCAGGAAGGAGGGATGCAGTTTCAAAGAGTTGTTACAAGGGAGCCCTGCTGTGCTTAGTGACCATGGCAACAAAGAAACTAAGATGATGAGAGAGAACAAACATACTCCCAGAATAAAAGCGCTTTTTTTTTTAACTTTTATCAGAGCACTTGATGGCTTTCAGAGTTGAAATAGCCAAGTTCTGTGGTGTATTTTCTTTCCCTAAGAGGCAAATGAAGGTTTTGGCATGGTTACAATGAAAGAATATTGAGAAGGCAGGTAATGAAATGTGGAGCTCTGTGCCCCAGCTGGCTGGACATAGCCTTATGGACATTTCATTGTAAATTACGGACAATATGAACATACCTGGCAGCTGAGGGGTACCCAGTGCATCTGAAATGATGGCATTGGGAAAAGCAAGTGTCTGCATCAGCATTAGTGTGCTTGCCTCAGCATTAGTGTGCTTGCTGGCACAGCTGGGAGTATATCTGCACAGATGTTTCAGGTTTGTCAGACTCACTCCTTATCAATCACTTAGCCAACCTCATGGCCTCACTAGATAGTCCTTCTCTCAAATCTGTTGGAAATAAGCAATCTGGCTCTGAGAGCAAAATTCATTTCAGGCAATACTGACCTGGTTAAAACTATATCTTTTCATAACAAAGAGAGTGTTTAGCAAAGGAAAAATAATTTCTAATATGATTTAGTTCTTGATAATATTTAAAATGTTTTAGCAGTTTATAAACATATATTTAAACCAGTAGAGACACTATGTGGTTCCATAACATAATTATGCATTGGACTTGTGCTGTCCCTGAGCTTTTGTTCTTGAGGATAGCATTCTACTATTTGAGCCATACCTCCACTTTTGGGTTTTTGGTGATTACTTGTAGAAAAGAATCTCAGTCTTTCTGCCTTTCCTGCCTGGGCTAGCTTTAGATTGCAATCCCAGATCTCAGCCTTCTGAGTAGCTATATGAAATCACAGGTTTTTGTGTTTTTCTTGCAGCTGATGAGACATCATCTGTCAGTAGGATGACTCATACATTTTTGTTCAGAAGGGTTGAATCTTTCCACTTTGGTGGTGTTTGATACTCTAATGTTTCCTTTATTGTATGTTTCCTTTATAGTTTCTTCAAATGTAGGATAACACATTTTATTATGCATATATTTAGGCTATAAAAAGCACTTGTAAAGCAGATAAGTATTGATATGAAAATTAAGTAGTCATTATTTTGCTAGGTTTTTCTTTTTTTTTGTCAGTCTTAGGCTTGAACTCTGGACCTGGATACTGTCCCTGAACTCTTCAGCTCAAGGTGAACGCTCTACTGCTTCAGCTATAGCACCACTTTTGGCTTTCTGGTGGTTAATTTGAAATAAGTCCCATGGACTTTCCTGCCACAGCTAGCTTTGAACCTCAATCCTCACTTCTCAGCCTCCTGAGTAGCTAGGATTACAGGCGTGAGCCACCAGCACCTGGCTTACTTTGCTGGTTTATTTGGTGAACTTCTTCATTAGAGTTCCTAAAAGGTGGAACTTGGTGCCAAGTTATTCATCTTCCTGTACTGTTCATGGAATAATACTTATACTTTGCTTTTAGATTTCAGAAATGGTTTGAAATATTGCTAACTTAAATACATGTTTGATTTCTATCCACATATTGTCCTTTTATATGATCTGCCAGCCTATATTCCATGCCTTTTCTGTACACATAGTCTGTGGCATAAATTACATGAGATATTAGTAGGGAAATGGAAGTTTATGTACGTTTCCATTCTTCAGGAATGGAAATGCCACTTTTCCAGCTTTGATTCTCCTTTAGGGAAAGCTTCCCATTGTTCCTAAAGTATGAGAACTATGGCCTACGCATGCCAACCAAGATTTCCATTCTGACTTCTTGTTTTCAACATAAACACACAATAGTAGGTGTTTTGTGTAATATATTTTTCCCAAGTAACAAAAAACATTTTCTAGTCCTCCACCTCTATTATTAAATATTAAGCAACAATAACTTCATGCTATTCTCACGTCACAGGTGGAGAAATAGAGACAGAATGATAAAATGATTTACCTGTCATCATAGTAGCAATTGAGATTTGAAACTTATTTTGAATCTCATACTCTTTTTTGTTCTGTTTAACAACTCTTTTATTAAGATAACAAATAAAGAGCCCAGTGCTGGTGGTTCATGCCTATAACACTCACTGATTAGCAGGCTGAGATCTGAGAATTTTTAACTGGACCAGAATTATCTGAGCGACTTTTTACCTGAATTAGCAAGCAAAACGGGATGAGGAGAGGTGTAGCTAGAATGATAAGAGCATGAATTTAAAAAAAATACCTGAGCTAAAGTATGAGGCCTTGAATTAAAATCTCAGCTCCATACTGACAAAAATGAAGTAAGAAAATAAAGCAAAATAAAATAGAATGAATGAAATTGAGAAGAAAGAAAGCTCAAGAGAGAGGAAGTGAATCTGCTTCTGGAGGCTGTCACGGAATGTTACCCTGTCAGTCTGGTACTATGCCATTTTTATGTATACTACTATCAATGAGAACCCATGTGCTAGAACCTCAGAAATCAGATGTTTGCTTCTGTATTTGAAATTTTTTTTTGAAAACTGTCAATACTATTTGTTAACACTCCATTCAAGGGAGATGAACTCAATGAAGACTTACTATTTCATATTGTCCTGCCTTTCAAACTTGAAGCCTGTGTCTATGTTAACAATTCAAAAAGGTCATTAGGAAATACATTTGAAAAATGTCTTGGCTATGGACTTTTTCAATATCTCATTTAAAAAAAGTCAAAATCTGTTTTGAACCACTGAAGAGGATCTAAATATCGGGGTTCTGGTTCTCCAAGTTCATTTGTCTTTTCACTTCTACTTTATGTTTAGCCTTTAATTTCATTGAGGGATTCATGAGATGCATTGTGCCAAGAGGATGGAAATGCAAAGTTTATGCAGCATGTTGGAATTATCCACAAAATTCATCTCACCAGTAGAACTGTGTGGGTTTTCCAGTCTATAATTTCCTCCAACCTCCTAAACCCTGTACTAAAACTCAGAGGAAGGACCCTTTAAAATGAGATGTTATTGCTAGTATTGAATACATTGGGTCTGCTCAATAAAGATATAGAAGATGACAGGTACTGGTGGCTCACACATATAATCCTAGCTACTCAGGATGCTGAGATCTGGGGATCACGGTTCAAAGCCAACCCGGGCAGGAAAGTCCCTATGAGACTCTTGAAAAAACTACTCAGAAAAAGTTGATAATGGTGCTGTGGCTCAAGTTGTAGAGCTTTAGCCTTCAGCACAAAGAGGCTCAGGGACAGCATCTAGGCCCTGAGTTCAAGCCCTGGGACAGGGAGAAGGGGATGGGGTGGGGAAAGATGTAAAAGTCTAGAAAAAAATGGACTTCTAACATGGATTACCAGTAGTACCTGTGGGTAACAGAAAGGCATTTTTCCATTGTGTAAATTCATAGTCTGTTTTCCTTATTAAAGGTCACACTAGTACAGGCCACATCCTCCTGCTATTGTGGACTGAAATAGAAGCCTTACTCCTGAGTTTTATTAACATTCTTGATTTTTTACAAAATAATAATTCTTGTAAGGAATAAGAATTTATACTTCTAGTCTATAGAGATAAAGCATTTGCCAATTGCTACAGATTTCTTTTTAGGTACAATAGTTTTTTCAGCTCAGCTTGGATTTTTTTAATGTTCATTGAATTTCAAGTTCTGTTTCTAACAAGATTTTCTCTCAATATTTATTGGCAAAACTAGGTTTCCATTAGAAGAAAGCATTGAGCATAAATCTTGGCACTTGATATGCTTTTGTTTTACCTAGTTTTGCAAATTCCTTTATAAATGAGTTTTTCTACATATTTGTTACTGAGGAACCATCTGTCAAGGTGTGAATATATTTACATTGTGCATTGACAGAAACCTCATGCACTGGCACAAAATTAATAGCTGCTTTGTTTACATTGCTAATATAGTTGACCTTAAGAAACTACTTGTTTTCTCTTTGTCTCCAAATTTTGCCACATTAATAACACCTGCTATTTTTTCCTCAAAATGACTAGATTCAATAGCTATTTGGATCACACAATGCTTATTGTAGTAAAATATAGTATTTGTGTCTCTCTTATCTCTTTACCATGCAAAGGATTTCTAGTTCATTTTTATTTTTATTTTTGGTCACAGAATTTTCTTTTTTCAATATTCCTATCTATTATCTTTAAACAATTGTACAAAAGCATCTCTGAATTTTATTAAAAAGTGCACAAATTAACACAAATATGAGATTCAGGATTTTAGTTCAATGAAACTCTAGTATGTGGACAATATTCTCTCCAACTGTCCGATCGAATTCTTTTGACATTATCCCTGAAGACAAGAACAGGCTATGAAATTATGTAATAGTCAATGAATCTCTTCAACTAAATAGTTGAAGAAATTTCACTTTTCATATATTTTTATCAGTGGACATTCTAAGTTCACACACAATTTTTGTATTTTCCTTCTACTACTTAATAGCTTACTAATTTTATTTTAAAATAATTTCTTTAAAAAATAGATGAAACAAAATGATGAGACGAAGGACAAAGGGTGAACCAATGTAACAGTGATACTCACAAGACAATATGCTGGAAATGAATGTTACAACCTGTGGGGAGGTGGGCGTGTGTGGGAGGGGAGGAGAAGTGGGAGAAAAACAAGGGAGGGGTAACAATGTTCAACAAGAAATGTACTCATTACCTTATGTATGTAACTGTAACCCCTCTGTAAAGCAACTTGACAATAAAATAAAATTTAAAAATATGGAAAAGGCAAGAAACTATGGTAATTAAAACCATCTTTTCTCAACTTTTAAATAAATATTGGCAGTAGGGTCATTTTCCTAGGGTTCATATGGCTTAAAAATAAATTTAAAAAAGTCTAAAATATCTTTTTGTCCTTATGATTTCAAAACTATTCAGTTAAACTAATTAAATATAATTGATTAGAATAATTAAAACTAATGAATGTTCTTGCTCAAGCAAGCAACTTTTGATTAAGGATAGTTATGTAAAGACACTGTTAGTTCTATATTTCCATGAATCAAACACTCAAGTATAAAAGGAACCAAACTTTATCTTCTTGAAACAAAGTGGTCAAGACTACAAAAATGGTCTAAAAACTTGCTGCAGAATATGCTGAAATTTGAAAGGTGGGAAAGAGCCAACAATCTCCTAGCGCAAACATATTTCATATTTCAAAAAATTTTAAATTATTAAACAGCCCAACTAGAAAGGCAATGTTTACATTGTTATGTGAGGATATTTGATTAAAGGAAGTGTTCAGTAGTAAATAAAATATAGAAAATTTTATTGAGGAAAGAGAGAAGGAGCTCCAAAAACTCTGAAGGGTTTGAAAATATCCTATTTGGAATCTCTAGTCTGCCTTCCAGGGTTTCATAGTAGAAAAAACAAGTCCAGGTTCACAGATAAAAGAGTTTCTACTTATGGAAGTAATCGCAACCACCGTGTCAACCTAACTTGTATCGATCTCTCTAGCCTTAGTATCCACAAGAAGACACAAAAAGGGGAAGGCTACACACCTAGAGGGTTCCTTAACAGAAGAAGAGTTCTTACTTTCCAAGAATAGTTTGAAGAGTTCTTTACTTTTTCTCAGAGTGAGACACAAAGATGTCGTATCTAGTCTCCAAAGGGAAACAATATCTCCATTTGTCAGGATTGCAAGCAAACCTGTCTATTATTTTGGAGGCAAAAACAACTTCTGGCACTCCAGGCTATATAAACATCTGTGAAAGAATAGTCTGGAAGAAAAGGTAAATCAGTTGTCTTGCTCACAAGACACATAGAAAACAGGAAACTTACAGACATCCCAACAACTCCACAATTATTTGTAAATTCTTGGTTTCTGAGTTTCACAGATACATTGCAATGTCAACTACGCTAATTTCTGACTGACACATACATTCTTCAAACTTGCTGCATTGATTGTAAGCCTCAGATCTGTCAAGGAGTGTAATTTAACAGATGATTTAATATGGTTTCTTGTTTGTACACTGCAGGATTCCTAGTTTAGTTCAAGCAATTTTGTTTAGATCTCGTTTCAGAGGGACCAACAGATGGTATTCATGGCCGAGGAGCAATTATAGAATAAGGGTGAGGGTAGGGTGAAGAAGAGAATCTAGGTCCTTTACATGAGATGTGCAAGAGCCAGAGTTATCCCTTGTCATGACAGATTGTTAAATAAGGTGAAAAAGAATGTCAGTTAAACTGTGTTCAGGGCTCTTTGATAGGAAGTGGCCGTCCTCAAATCAGTTAAATGTAACATGTTCCCAGTGGTTTTGGAGAGCTTTCCTTTGTAAAAGTACAGGGAGCTGGGTGCCAATGTTGCCCTTCCCTTCTCTGGTCTATTTCCACAGACTGGGGGTGTCCTGTGCCAGAAACTGTAAGTTCACCTATTTTGCAATCACTTTCTTTCTGCTTACATCTTTTGATAAAGAGGGCCAGATGGTAGAGTAATGAAGGACATACTGTGAAAAGTGTAGATTCTCATTATTTTCTCCACTCTTACCAATGTGGGCCACCATAGATGAATTCAGCAAACAACAAACTCAGCTAAGACATTGTTATTCTTAAGACTGAGGACTCTGGCCATCACACATCCTGCTTCAGGTGACTGGAGCAGAATTAATCTTGAATCCTCTAGGATTATTTTTGAAGAGTGTGTGAGAGCCTGCCCTAAGGTTGATATCAAGGGAGAGAAAGCTCATGTCAAGGAACAGAATCTTCAGTTTTCAAAGTACTTCTCCTCCACCTCTTTGAGCCTGATGTATGTAGTGACAAAGTCGTGACCAAATTGCCTACAGAGGTTGCCATTTTACTTTAAAACATATCTAATTTTATATTTTGTGTTGGCACTAGAGCTTGATTCTGGGCCTCTTGTTTTTACTTGGCTTTTTCACTGAAAGGTAGCACTCTACCGCTTCAGGTACAGATCTACTTCTGGCATTCTGCTGGTTAACTGGAGATATGAAATACATGCACTTTTCTACCTGTGCTGACTTCAAACCATGATCCTCATATCTCGTCTTCCTGAGTAGATATAATTATAGGCATGAGCCACAATTGTCTGGTAAAGTTCCCATTTTAGAAAGACAGGTAAGAGTAATTACTTTAAGCAGATTATTTAAGCACATTATTCCAACATTTAGTCACTACTAAATGTTTCTTGTGGGAGGTAGGAAACATGCATCAAATACCTCAGTTTTCATACATGGTTGTTTAACTATTGCATTGCCAGAATAAGAATTGTCTAAAAACTGAAGACGTTATGGGTAATACTTTTAAGGTAATATGTAAAGGGGGCTAAAGATAGACCCTTCTTAATTAGCCATGTTTAGTTTACTTCGTAGCAGGCTTGAGTCATTTTCTCAAAGTCAGTCACCAGCATCAAACACAAATTCTTAAACATTCCATGGCTATTTTAAATATAATCCATACAAGCATATATCTTAGTTATTTCTTTAACTTGCTTGCTTTGCATATTTTATGAAATCATTCAACATCTGTTCACCACAGATAAGACAAAAAATTGCAACTAGAAAAGATTCTATAATGTCTAACTTCATATGTCAATTTCATTAGGTCTGTACTTACCTAGACACCTTGTAAAATGTGATCCTGGGTGTTACTTTGAAGATGTTTTGGATGAGATTAAGATTTTCATTGATATAATAAAGCTGATTGCTCTGAAAGTAAGTATGCATCATCCCATTAGATGAAGGAAGATCAGAGTAGAAGGATAAAGATTCCCTTCTCTCAGTAAGAGAAAATTCTCTAACAGATTGTCTTTAGAGTAGAATTATATCATGTGCATTACTGTGTTTGGGGGTTTGCCAGGTAATACTTTTGAGGAAATAGTTAAATCCAGATTTTCAGACTTTGTATAGATTTAACTAATAACATAATTACTAAATATTTTTTATGACTATGTCTTATATAAAAAAAGCTTAAATCCAATCTAGTGCCAGTAGCTCATTTCTGTTAAACTATGCAAGAAAATAAGATTTGAGGATCATGGCTCAAAGCTAGCCTGGGAAGGAAAGTCTGTGATATTCTCATCTCCAGCTAACCACCATACCAGCATAAATCTGGGAGAGAAAATATGGCTCAAGTGATAAAGTAATAGCCTTAAGTGAAAAAGCTAAAAAATAATGTCTGGTCCCTTCGTTCAAGCCCCACTACTGACAAACACACACACACACACACACACACACACACACACACACACACACACACACACACACACACACACACACAAGCTTTAGATCATGTCTGGTTGATAAATTCAATAAGATAGAAAATCAAATTAATATACATTTAGACTAATTATAACCTGAAGACATTAAAGGAGAATTTAAGAATTTTAACTATTAAGCAATTATATGGCTTTCAGTTTCTATACATATAATAGATCAATTGGATTGTATAAGAAAAAATATTGTTCCATTACTACTCTTTTATTTGGGTGAAAATGTGTAAGTACTATCTTTTCAAAAATCCTCTAAATTTTGTAATTCCCAATTTCAGAATATATTTTACAGTATTTGTCTTACATCTTCTGTGTCCTTGATATTCTTTCTGAACAGAAACTAACCCTGATGGGGTTTTCTGAATGTGTAAAACATGAAATTATGAAGGAATTCAAATTTAAGAAAAGCCCTTGCAATAAGAGTCTCAAGACAAGTGTTTACAATAAGTGTTCATTACTATACAATAAATGGTATAATGAATTCCTTATGTAGAAAATAAAATCATTCAAACTCAAAATATATTCTCTTCTATGTTATGTATCTTTTCAACCATGATTCAAATTTCTACTCAGATTTTCACTTTAGTCACTAAAAATAATTGAAGTTCAGAGGCAGTAGACCCATAAATGTAAAACACTACTGCAAATATTTTTTGTTAATTTAATTGGGGACCATTTTTACTTTTCTTTTTTGTTATTTTCAGAGTAGCAGGAACTTAATATTGTGCGTATTTAAATCACAGATACTTTTAATTATTTTGTAAACTAAGCATAGATTTTTAATGTGCAGATAGCTAAGCCATTCTTTAGCATGATTTGAGTAGGAATATAAATAAAAGTTCAATAAAAATGTTTATCTACATGATTATATTAGTCTGTTAGAGTTGTCATACCAAAACATAATAGATTGAAAAGGTGGAAAAGTTAGAAGAAATTTGCTGGCCATAGATTACTCTTACCTGAAATTCTAACTACTCAGGACACTGACATATGGATGATCATAGTTCAAAGCCAGACTGGACAAAAAAGATATTAAGGCATCAACAAATGAATATGTGGTGAACCCAACTGAGTCCATAAATATTTATATAATTATTATTAAATATGAAATAGCTATTAGACTGTGTGCTAAATAGTAGTTGTAAGTTGTTAATAATTGTTCACTTGGAACCTCCTCCACTCATGACTCTCTTCACCTATTGTTTGTTTCATAGGTATCAAAAAAACAAAAATAAAGGTTACATTACTTAAGACTTAAAATTTATTAGCATACATTACTTATACAGAAGGTTTTATTGTAATATTTAAATTGCATATAATGTATTTTAGTCAAAGCTACGCATCTATGGTACTCTTGCTTAACCTCTTCCCTATTTTTCTTCCCCCTTAAAAAAACATTTTTGTAGATTTCATTTTATTATTCTACTGTCACATATATGTATATATGGCATATATACATATATAAGTTTATATAAACATATATGTATACACATATACCCATACATATATACGTTTAAATCACTTCTATCATCTTTTTTTTTTCTCTCTCATCCAGCCCAGTGGTTTCATCTAACCCAAGCACTCCCTCTTTTATAATCTTTTACATGTTATATGGATATTAAGTCTAGATTCTATATATGATCAAACCTGATATTTTTCTTTCAGAGATTGGCTTATCTCATTTTATATGATAATCTCCAATTTATTTTTCTGCAAATGACCTTTCATTTTTTTATGGCTGAATAATATTCTGTGGCATAAATGTACCCTATATTCTTATCCAAGCATCAGTTGTTGGGCACCTAGCCTGTTCCCATTACTTTGGCCATTTAAAATAGTGTTAATATAAGCATAGATGTATAAGTATCTATTTTCTACATTGACTTATATTGCTTTGGCTTCAGGCTCAGATGTGGTATACTGGGCCATAAAGTCAACTTGCAAAAATCAGCAGCTTTTCTATCTACTAACAAGTAGACAGAAAACAAAGCAAAGAAATCTAGTCTATTCAGAATGGCCTTATAAAATTTTAAATATTTAGGGATAAACATTAAGAGCAGGAATTTACAAATGAATTTGCCTCAAACTAAAATGTTTCTGAACATCAAAGGAAGCATTTCCAGAATCAAAAGACAATCCATAAAATTGGAGAAAATCTTTTCAAGTTCTTCATCAGAAAAAGGATTAATTTCCATAAATATATTTTAAAACTCAAAAATCAAAACAAATAGTCTAATGAATAATTGAACATCATTTAAATCTTTATCACAGAATTGCATTTAAAATGAATTATCACAAAGAATGTGGTAACAATGCTTGACAAGCAAAGTACTCATCCCCTTTCTCAGGTAACTGTAACTAGTCTGTAGAGCATTTTCACAATAAAGTAAAATTTGAAAACAAAAGAAAAAAACAAAATGAATTGTCTTCTATAGAAATTAGTGCAGATCACTTAGATCATAGATTAGGTCACATTCAAATTTTTAATATCATATTTTTTGTAAAGGTGTTGTACAGCTACATAAGTCAAGTAATGAGTACATTTTTTTTGAACAGTGTCAATCCTCCCTCATTTTCTCTCAGTTTTTCTCTTCCAGTCCTTTTCTTCAAATTGTATAGTTCATTTGCAATGTAGTGTCTATTGAGGATCATTGCTGAATTGATTCATCCCCGTCTCACATTTTTCAGTGCTATCTCTTCCCCTCCAAGACAGAAGAAATAAAAATAGCCAATAGACAGATGAAGAGATGTTCAACATCTGTGGCTATAAAGGAAATGTAAATCATAACAACATTGAGATTCCACCTCACTCCAGTTAGAATGGCCATTATCAAGAAAAGTAACAATAACAGATGCTAGTGGGGATGTGGTCAAAAGGGAATACTACTACCCTGTTGGTGGGAATGTAAACTTGTTCAACCATTCTGGAAAGCAGTATGGAGTTTCTTCTTAAGACTAAACAGTATATGTCTGAGACAAACAGAAATGGTCAGATAAGTTGATGTTAGGCGAAATGAACCCCAAGATAAGGACTCAAATGTTTTTTTTCTTGCTTGCTGTTGCTTCTAACATATTTATAAGATATTTCTTTGTAGCTTTGTATGTCCCTCCCCCACGGTATAACCCCTGCTTTCACTGTATTTGATGTAGGTATAATTTGTGCAGAGGAAGGTGGACCCATTGCAACAATGAGATGTACAAGACATTATGTCATAAAAGAACTTTACAACTTTGGCGTGGGGAGCGGTGGAGGAGGAGATGGGAAGGGATGGTCAGGGGAAACACATGAGGAGGCAACAATCAATGCTTGATAAGAAATGTATTCATTACCTTGCCCATATAATTGTAACCCCTCTGTACGTTATTTTCACAATTAAAAAAAAAACTAAACATAGAGCCTCCCTTTGACCCAGCCTTATCACTCTTGGACATTTATCCAAATGACTACAACCTAGGCCATACTAAAGCCACCAGCACAACCATCTTTGTTTCAGTGTTATTTGCAATAGCTAGGATATAGAACCAACCCAGATGCCCCTCAGTGGATGAATGTATCAAAAAAGTGGTATAAATACACATTGGAATTCTATGCATCCATCCAAAAGAATGAAATTGCCCGATTTGTACCAAAATGAAAAGACTTGGAAAAAATCATATGAAGTTAAGTAAACCAGACCCAAGAAAGATAGGCTGCATGGTTTCCCTCATTTGTAATACTTAGAATGCGACTATAAATGTACAGGTAACCCAATGCATAGTAAAAGACAAAAAACTACTTGGAAATGATTAGTAAAACAGCATTCTAAACATTCACACAGTGAGACCAAGGAGGATAGTCTAAGGAGAGGATCACAAGGGCACAATAGCTACATGAGTACAATCCTATAAATTGATGCTTATTGAAATGAACTCCAAGAAATAGGTCACATTTTAATGATTATAAGGATTTTATCACCAACTCTACCTTATGTTTTCCTAAATCTTTTGCTCTTGAAAGTATTGTACAGGGTATGCTTTGCAAGGAAATGTGATGGGCTTAGATTAAAAGATAGGAAAAAGGAATAAGTTCATATATTGATATTTGTTTCTATTGTTACATATGATTTTTATTATATTTTGTGGTATTATTGTTAGAACTTAGTACCTCACACTTGCCTGCTTGCTAACTCAGCTGGTCCTTTACCACTTTTTGTCATGCCTCCATCTATTTTGGAGATAGATTCTTGATTACCTTTCTGATTGGGCTGACTTTAAACCACAAACCTACGGATCTCAGCCTCCTTAGTAGCTTGGATTACAGGCATGAGGTTCTACACTTGGCTAATGATTCCAATCATAATGCATAAAGGTGTTTGACTACTTGAGTTGTATAAGATTGCTAATTTGACAATAAGACTACCACTTTGCTTTACTTTAAAATTTTTCATTTCTAATATTTTATAGTTTAGTTTCATATTTTGCTTCAAAAAGTAAATGCCTTCCATCTGATATTCTGGCTCCCTTATCAAAGATTAGGTGGCCACAGATCTGTGGGATAATGTCTGGGTCTTCTATTTCATTAAAGAATGCTGTTGGAATATTGATAGGTATTGCATTGAATTTGTAGATAGCTTTGGGCAGTATTGCCATTTTCATGATGTTAATTCTCCCAATCTAGGATCATGGGAGGTTTTTCCAGTTCCTTAAATGTGCTTTAATTTCCTTTTTTAAGTTTTTAAAGTTTTGATCATCGAGGTCCTTGACTCCTTCAACAAATGATGCTGGCAGAATTGTCTATACACATGTAGAAAATTGAAGTTAGATCTTTGTATATCATCCTGCACCAGAATCAATTCCAAATGGATCAAAGACATGGAGGTAAAAGCAGAGACCCTGAAAATATTACAGGAAGGGATAGGGGATATGCTAGAGCTCCTTAGCACAGTTTGAAACTTCCTAAATAAAGATCCAGAAATACAACAAATCAAAGAAAGGCTGGACAAATGGGATTGCATTAAACTGCAGAGCTTCTGCATGGCAAAGGACATAGCTAGCAAGATCGTTAGAAAGCCCACATTGGGAGAAGTTCTTTACTAATTCTACAACAGACAAGCTTCTCATATCAATAATATATCTAGAGCTCAAATATAACCCTCCCATAACAAATCCACAAAGAAACAACTATACCATTAATGAGTGGGCTAAAGAATTAAAAAGAGATTTCTCTGAAGAAGAAATAAGAATGACCAATAGACACATGAGGAAATGCTCAACATAGCTGGCTACAAAAGAAATGCAAATCAAAACCACATTGAGATTCCATCTCACCTCAGTTAGAATGGCCATTATCAAGGAAACAAATAATAACTGATGCCGAAAGGGATGTGGCCAAAAGGGAATGCTACTACACTGTTGGTGGGAATATAAGGTGGTTCAACCACTCTGGAAGGCAGTATGGAGGTTCCTCAAAAAACTAAAATAGAACTCCCCTATGATCCAGCAATTCCACTCCTGGGCATTTATCCAAATGATCTCAATCTAGGACACACTAAAGCTACCAGCACAACTATGTGCTCATTGCAGCATTATTTACCATAGCTAAGATATGGAAGCAATCCTGATGCCTCTCAATAGATGAAATGTGGTATATACACACAATGGAATTTTATGCTTCTGTCGGAAAGAAAGACATCACCCTTTCATAAGGAAATGGAAAGAGTTGGGAAAAAATCATATAAAGTGAAGTAAGCCAGACCCAAAGAGATATAGGCTCTATGGTTTCCCTCATTTGTAATAATTAGTATATGCCAAGGATAGTCCTGGAAGAGAATCATAATAGTGCAATTGCTATGTACATATGACAACACTAAATGATGCTAATTGAAATGAACTCTAAGACATGGAAACAGCAGGTCTTTTGGGGGGAGGGGGTTGTTGACCTTGTTGATGCCAATGTACTGTTTCTAGTTCTTTCTTCTTATTTAACTCTTCATCTTTCTTTTTCATTTGGTTTATCCCTGGCAATCACTGTGATTCTAGTACCCTCCGTCTTGTATATACATTTATCTGATTTGAGGAAGGGAAGGAAAATAACAAAATGCTGAAAGAAGGGCGACCCATTGCAACAATGATACTCACATGACACTTTGTCCAGAAATGAACTTTACAACTTCAAGTGGGGGGAGGAGTAGGAGAGGGAAGGGATAGTGGGAAAACTACAAAGGGGTGGGTAACAATGTTTGAGAAGAAATGTACTTATTACCTTACTCATGTAACTGTAACCCCTCTGTACAGCATCTTTACGTTAAAATAAAGAATGTCTTTTGAGGTCTGAGTTTGTCTTATATTTTGTTGGTAAAATATTGATAGTTATAGATTTAGTCACAGCTTTTTTTATGAGGATTTTATGCTTTGTCTTAGACAGCACTGAGTAGAGTGGCTAAAAATTGCAGTGATCAATAAAATTACATTCTGAGACAGTTTATAAGAATATAATTCAGTTATGATTTCCCCTGGTCAGTGCCTTTCTCTAGAAGAGCAATTTATCACATTTTGTATGTGAAATAATTAGCTACCTGTGACTGCTCAACTCAGTGTTATTTTCAAAACCCTTCAAAATATGCTTATTTTACCCATTTGGAATGGCTACATATCACATACCAACTTGAACCCTTAACTGTATATTTTTTCCTCCAGCCATAGTTCTTTTACAGATTCTGTGTGATTCTCATGCTTAGAATCACTCCTATCTGATAGTGTTTCATTATATTCTAATAATCTGTTTTTGAAGTTCATTATTTCATTCCTTTTAATTTAAATTTTATTGTAAAGGTGATGGACAAAGATATTACAGTTACATAAGTCAGGTAAGGAGTACATTTCTTTCTGACCAGTGTTACCCTCTCCCTCATTTTCTCCTACTTTTTCCCTTCCTGAACTCCTACTTCCCACATTATATAGTTCATTTCCAACATAATTCTAGTGAGTATCACTGCTGAATTGGTTCACCCTTTGTCCCACTGTTTCTGATTATCCTTTCTTTCTCCAAATCAAATAAACTATATGCAAGACAAAATGTACAGCAATAAAAAAAGTGACATTAGGCAATAAAGTAAATGAAAAACAAAGAAAAAAGAAATAACAAATGAAGAAATATTTAACATCTCTGGCCATAAAAGAAATGCATATCAAAACAACACTGAGATTTCATTGTACCCCATTAGAATAGCCATTACCAAGAAAACTAATAACAGATGCTGGTGGGGATGTGGCCAGAAGGGAATACTACTACATTGTTAGTGGGAAAGTAAACTTGTTCAACCATTCTGGAAAGCAGTATGGATATTCCTCAAAAGACCAAACAGAGTTTCTGTATGCTCCAGCAATTTCATTCTTGGGCATTTACCCAAATGACTAAATTAGCCCACACTAAAGCCACCAGCACTGTTTACCATAGCTAAGATATGGAATCAACTCAGCTGCCCCTCAGTAGATGAATGGATCAAGAAAATGTGATATATATATATATATATATATATATATATATATATATATATATATATGGGATTCTATACTTTCACCAAAAATAATGATACTGCCATATCCTAAGAAAATGGAAAGACTTGGAAAAATTATATTAAGCTAAGTAAGCCAGATCCCAAAAAAACCATAGGCTGCATGGATTCCCTCATTTGTAACTAGAATATGTCTAGATATTCTAATTATCTTTAAAGGAGAAAAATCACATATTCTTTCTCACTGGTTCTTTCATCACATATTTTGAAAAATATTCACCTGATCATCCGTGAAACTTTTTGGATTTGGTTTATCTCTATTTCAATTACATCTTCAAATAACCATTTATTTTTATTCTATTTTTTCTTTATTTCAATTCTATCTTTAGATAAATTATTTATCTCATATTCTTAAACCACAAATTAAGTCTCAATAAAGACTATAGTAACTTCTATTTGGAATTTATTGATAAGCATATAAGAGTAGAAATAGAATGTCATCTCAACTAATGGGAGTGATGTGAGAGGACTGGTGGACAAGTACATTCATAATATTCAATGTACATATCTGGATATGGAATTAGATAAGTTAAAGGAATATGCATGGTTGAAACAAATAGCAGGAAGAATGTTGGAATGAGTGATATAAAACAAGATGCATTGTATTCATAGATCGACAGGTTGAATTGAAATTTTTTTGTATAACTAGTTAAAGATAATGAATAAGTATAATAAAAATAAAAACTTGAAAATCACTTTGCATAACAATATCAGCATTTAGGGACAATTCCAAGTACTTCAATATGATTAAAGGAGCAACCAGAAGAGAGGAGTGGCAAAGATTGAGAGTGAAATGTGAAGTATGGACCACACATGCATCTATAAAACACAGTAAGTTTTGGCATTGAGAGCTATCAAGGTTTATGGTAAGGGAATAATAAATTTAGATTTAAATTATAGTAAGAGTTCCTTTACTGAAGTACAAAGAGCAAATTAGAATCAATTTTAAGAAGGATAAATGTGTTGAAAGATTACCACATGAAGGCCTAGACTTCTCCAATCCCCACTTTTAATTTGCTTTTCATTTAGTGCTTAGCCCAAATACCTACCACCTTCTCAGAAATAATGTTTCAGCTATAAAGTTAACACAAGCCAATTCTTTCTTAAAGATCAAGTAGCTTGATTTTTTTCTGTTTTTCTTCCCTTCTGCCTTTTTCCTTCTTTGTTTTTTTATTTCATATTGTAATATTTTTAAATTTAATTTTATTTATTTGTGAACATACTGTACAGACAGGTTACAATTACATGGGCAGGATAATGCATACATTTCTTACCAAACATTGCAGCCTCCTCCTTTGTTTACCCTTCACATCCCTTCCCAGCCTCCCCCCACACCCCCACCCAATCCTGCCTCCTGCCACCCCCCCCCTCAACAACATAATAAAGCTCGTTTTCGACATGACAACTTGTACTTCTCATTGTTGCAACAGGTCCACCTGTATCCTTAAATGACTTGTTTTTCCCCATCTCCTCCACAAGTTATACTGACATCAAATATAGTGAAAGCAGGGGTTATACTGTGGGGGAGAGACATACAAAGCAACAAAGAAATAATCTTATAAATGCATTAGAAACATATGCATGAAAGAAAAAAACATTAAAATACATATCTAAGGGTTCATTTTCCTAACATCACATTATCTGACTTTTTCCACTTGACTCATACATATACGAGATATTGCAAATAAGAGAAACCATGGGACCTATGTTTCTTTGGGCCTGGCTTACTTAACTTAATAGAATTGTTTCCAAGTTTTTCCATTTCCTAACAAATGGGGCAATGTCATTCTTTCTGATGGAGGCATAGAATTCCATTGTGTATATATACCACATTTTCTTGATCCATTCATCTACTGAGGGGCATCTAGGTTGGTTCCATATCTTAGCTATGGTAAATAATGCTACAATAAACATAGTTGTGCTGGTAGCTTTAGTGTGGTCTTGTTTGTAAATATTTGGGTAAATGCCCACAAGTGGGATTGCTGGGTCATAGAGAAGCTCTATTTGAAGTCTTTTGAGGAACCTCCATACTGCTTTCCAAAGTGGTTGAACAAGTTTACATTCCCACCAAAAATGAAGTAAGGTTCCCTTCTGTCCACATCCCCTCCAACATCTGTTGTTAGAGTTCTTGATTTTTGCCATTCTAACTGGAGAGAGGTGGTATCACAATGTTGTTTTGATTTGCATTTCTTTTATGGCTGGGGATGTTGAGCATTTCTTCATGTGTCTATAGGCCATCCTTCGTTCTTCTTCAGAGAAGTTTCTCTTTAAGTCTTTAGCCCACTTATTTATTGGGCAGTTGTTTCTTTGAGGTTTGTTGTTGGGGGATTTAATTTTTTGAGTTCCCAGTATATTTTAGATATGAGACCCTTGTCTGTTGTATAGCTAGTGAAGATCTTTTCCCAATCCGTGGGCTTTCTATTGATCTTGCTAGCTATGTCCTTTGCCATGCAGAAGCTCTGCAACTTCATGCAATCCCATTTGTCCAACCTTTTTTTGATTTGTTGTGTTTCCAGGTCTCTATTCAGAAAATTTCGGACTGAGCCAAGGAGACCTAAGGTTTCTCCTATTCCATCCTGTAATGTTTTCAGAGTGTCTGCTTTGACTTCGAGGTCTTTGATCCATTTGGAGTTGATTCTGGTGCAGGGTGACATATAAGGATCTAGCTTTAGCTTTCTACAAGTAGTTAACCAATTTTGCCAGCACCATTTACTGAAGAGGCTGTCTTTCTTCCATTCTATTGTTTTGGCTCCCTTATCGAATATTAGATGGCTATAAGTCTGTAGGTTCATATCTGGGTTCTCAATTCTATTCCATTGGTCTTGAGGTCTGTTCTTATGCAAATACCAAGCTGTTCTGGTTACTATGGCTTTATAGTAGAGTTTGAAATTTGGTATTAATATTCCTCCACCAGTGTTCTTTCCGTTGAGGAGCGGTTTTGCTATTCGGTGTCTTTTATTGTTCCATATGAATTTTTGGATTGCCTCTTCTAGTTCCTTGAAGAATGAGGTTGGAATTTTGATAGGTTTCGCATTGAATTTGTAGATAGCCTTGTGAAGTATTGCCATTTTCACGATGTTAATCTTTCCAATCTAGGAGCATGGGAGGTTTTGCCATTTTCTAAGTTATGTTTTAATTTCCTTTTTCAACACGTTAAAGTTTTCATCATATAGGTCCTTCACTTCTTTGGTAAAGTTAATTCCTAGGTATTTTATTTTTAGTGGGGCTATTGCAAATGGAGTTGCTTTCCTAATTTCAGCCACACTTTTCTCATTGTTGGCATACAGAAAAGCCATTGATTTTAGGGGGTTAATTTTATACCCTGCTACTTTGCCAAAGTTTTGAATCAGCTTGACTAATTTGGGAGTGGAATCTATAGGATTCTTTAAATACAAAATCATGTCATCTGCAAAGAGGGAGAGTTTTATTTCTTCTTTCCCTATTTGGATCCCCTTTATATCTGCATCTTGTCTTATTGCTGTAGCTAGGCATTCTAATACTAGATTGAAGAGAAGTGGAAAGAGTGGACATCCTTGTCTTGTTCCTAAATTAAGAGGAAATGACTTTAGTTTTCCACCATTAAGTATAATGCTGGCTGTAGGTTTGTCATATACAGCCGTTATTGTATTGAGGAATGTTCCATGGATTCCTAATTTTTCCAAAACCTTCATCATAAAGGGGTGTTGGATCTTATCGAATGCTTTTTCTGTGTCTATTGAGATAACCATGTGGTTCTTATTCTTGCTCCTGTTGATGTGATGAATAATATTAATTGATTTGCGTATATTGAACCAGCTTTGCATCCCTGAAATGAATCCTGTTTGATCGTGGTGTATGATTTTTTGGATGAATTGTTGAAGTCGATTGGCCAAAATTTTGTTGAGAAGTTTTGCATCAATGTTCATCAAAGAAATGGGTCTATAGTTCTCTTTCTTTGATGAATCGCTGCCTGGTTTTGGGATGAGGGTTATGATGGCTTCATAGAATGTGTTCAGTAGTGAACTTTCTCTTTCAATTTCATTGAAGAGTTTGAGGAGTATTGGTTTGAGCTCTGCTTTGAAGGCCTTGTAGAATTCTGCTCTAAAACCATCTGGTCCTGGACTTTTCTTGGCTAGAGGTCTCTTATTGCTGTTTCTATTTCAATGATTGATATGGGCCTGTTTAGCTGGTTTAACTCATCTTGGTTTAGTTTTGGCATGTCAATATTTGCTAGGAAAAGGTCCATTTCTGTCCAATTCTCAAGGGCATGTGAATATTTGCTAGGAAAAGGTCCATTTCTGTCCAATTCTCAAACTTATTAGCATAAAGTTTTAAGAAGTATTCCTTTATAATGTTCTGAATCTTGTTTGTTTCCGTGGAGATGTTTACATTCTCATCTCTGAGTTTATTTCTTTAGGTGTGTCTCTTCTTTTTCTGATAAGATTTGCTAAGGGTCTGTCAATTTTGTTAATTTTTCGAAGAACCAACTCTTTGTTTTGTTGATTCTTTCTATAGTTTTTTTGGATTGTAATTCATTTAATTCTGATTTAATTTTAATTATTTCTTTCCATCTACCACATTTGTGTTTATCTTGCTGCTCTTCTTCAAGGAGGTTTAGATGTGTCATTAAATTGTTGGTTTCAGATCTCTCCAATTTGTTTATGTAGTAGCTCAGAGTTATAAACTTGCCTCTGAGTACTGCCTTTGCTGTGTCCTAAAGGAGCTAGTAATTTGTGTGTTCATTTTTGTTGAATAGCATGAACATTTGAATTTCCTTTCTAATCTCTTCCATGACTCACTCGTGATTCAGCATTGTGTTGTTCAGCCTCCATGTGATACTGGACTTTCTTTGGTGGCTTTTGGTGTTGAGTTCTAATTTTATTCCCTTGTGGTCAGAGAGAATGCAAGGTATAACTTCAATGTTTCTGAATTTAGACAAGTTTGCTTTGTGGCCTAAAATGTGGTTTACTTTAGAAAATGTTCCATGTGCTGCTGAGAAAAACGTGTATTCTGATGCTGCTGGGTGAAATGTTCGGTAGCTATCTGATAAATCTAGTTGAACTATGCAGCTGTTTAGATCTTCGGATTCTCTGTTGAGTTTTTGCAGAGTTGATCTATCTAGTGGGGAAGAGTGGTGTGTTAAAATCCCCAACAATTAATGTCTTTGGATCTATATGGGATTTGAGGGAAAGTAGTGTTTCTTTGATAAATTTGGGTGCTCCATTGTTTGGTGATTAGATATTTAGAATTGTATTATCCTCCTGAAGGAGAGAGCCCTTAATTAGTATGTAGCGACCTTCTTTATCTCTTCTCATGAATTTTAATTTGAAGTCTATTTTATCTGATATTAGGATTGCAACTCCCACCTGTTTATGGGGGCTGTTTGCTTGGTAGATTTTGTTCCAGCCTTTAACATTGAAAATGTGTTTGTTTTTACGGGCAAGATGTGACTCCTGCAGGCAGCAGATAGAAGGGTCTTGTTTTTTAATCCAACTAGACAGTCTATGTCGCTTAATTGGAGAGTTCAGTCCGTTAACGTTAAGAGATAGGACTGAGAGATATTTGGGAGTTCCTGCCATGTTATCCACCTTCTTGGGGGCTACAAAAACTGGGTTCTTCCTATGGTTCTTGGATTCTCAGTTTGGGTGCAGTTTCTTGGCCTTTGTTGCGGTCTTGTTGGTTTTCTATGTGTAGGACATCTTTAAGAATCTTTTGTAGGGCTGGTTTGGTGGAGATGTATTGTTTCAATTTTTCTTTGCTATGGAAGGTTTTTATTTGGCCTTCAGTTATGAAGGAGAGTTTAGCTGGATACAGTATTCTTGGTTGATAGTTGTTTGTTTTTAGGGCATGGCATACATCATTCCAGGCTCTTCTTGCTTTGATTGTCTCTGCTGAGAAATCTGAGGTGATTCTAATTTGTTTCCCTTTATAGGTGATTAACCTTTTCTCCTTGACAGCTTTAAGGATCTTTTCCGTGGTCTGAGTTGATCCTGTGTGGATTATAATGTGAAGGTGGGATGTCCTATTCTGGTCTGGTCTATTTGGAGTTCTAAAAGCTTCTTGTATCTGAATAGGCCTATCTTTTTGCATGTTTGGGAATTTCTCTGCTAGGATCCTGTTAAACAAATTTCCTAGGCCATTAACTTCTGTTTCTAGGTGCTCCTCTACACCCATTATCCTTAGATTAGGCCTTCTGATGGTGTCTTCCAAGTGTTGGATAGATCTATCATATTTCTTGGATTTGTCTTGGATTGTTGTATGTTCTTTCTCTATAATATCTAGGCTGTCTTCAATCCCTGAGATTCGATCTTCTTCATGGTCTAACCTGCTGTCAAGACTTTCTACTTTTTTTTAATGTCTTTTCCTTCTAATTGGTCAGCTTTGATGGCTTCAAATTTTTTGTTGAAGCTTTGTTTTAGATCTTGTATGAACTTCTTTACTTCCTTAATTTGGTTTTCAGTGTTTTTTCTCAAATCACTTAGTTGATTGGTTAAGGTTTCCTTGGACTCCCATTCCTTCTGTTGGGTTCCATTCAGCATTCCCTTTGTGGTCTCCTTGACTTCCTTCAGCTCTTTGTTAGTGATCTTTGTGTATTCTCTTCCTGCTCTCTCAATTCCTGTATTACTCTTTGATTAGCTTCCTCCCATTCGTGGGATTCCTGTAGTTCTCTTTGAGTGTTCTCAACCTGCTCACGCCATTCCTGCCTTTCTCTTTGAGTATTCTCAAGCTGCTCACACAAATCCTGTATCAGTTTTTGAGTAGCTTCCTCACACTTATGATATTCCTTTATAAACTTTTGGATTGCTTCCTCTCTCTCCCTATCATGCTCAAACAGAGTCCTTTGTATGCTTTCAATGTTTTGATTTATCATGTTTGCCAGCAGTGTTTGTAGAGCTATTTGGGAATTCTCCTCTGGATTGTTCATTATCTGTTCTGTCCACTGATTATCAAGATTGCAAATTGAGATACCCGGATTTGCCATTTTTCTTTCGTTTTTTGGGCTTACTCTGCCCATTTGAGATGAAAATAGCACTAGTTTTGTGCTAGAACACTATCTTAAGGCAAGCATCAATCCAAGTCTGAATTTGCACATTCAATAGTCTACAGATACAATCTAGTTCAACAGATACACCTATTCAACATCAAACAAGTATATGTTAATGGGCTACGAACCACAAAGAAGAATTTGGAAGACCAGAAATTATTAGGGTTAGGGAGAGATGTGGGTAAAAAATAGGAATAGATTGATGTGGGGAGGCTCAGGGAGAGTTAACTAAGTCCTAATCTCAAAGCAGGAAATAGGTTGGGTAGGATGAAAGTAGAGAGAGAGAAAAAAAGAAGAAAGGGGAAGGGAAAAGAAAAGAGACCAGAAAAAATAGAAAGGTAGAAATTAATAAAATTATGTAGGTTCGATAACAATCTATTTAGAGAAGAACGTGAATATAGTGAGAGAAGGGGAGGGATATAAAGGAGATGTGAAAAACTTAAAATTAAAAATGTTTAAAATATTATATAAGTATAAAGAGGTAGTACTGCTATTAAGGAATTTAAGTATCAGAGGTTTTGAATTGAGTTATAAATTTGTGGATTAAGTGTGTGCACAATGGGGAATAGGGTCTAATAGTCAACTATGGGTTTATCTGAGGATGTGCAGGACAAGAATTAAGTCACATAAAGAAGAACAAAAGAGAGGAGAAAGTGAAAAGGATAAGAAAGGAAGAAAAAAAGATGAGAAGTTCAGTAGAGCTAAACAAAAAACAAAAAGATAATTAAAAAAGGAAAAAAAAAGAGAAAGAAAACCAAAAAAGAAAGAAAAACGCACACTCACGTATCCCTAAAATAAAAATTATAAGAGGAAAAAGAAGTTTCTGGAAAACAATTTTTTTTCAAAAAAGGCAAAAATTAAAGATTAAAAAAAGTTTTAGGAAAGAAAAAAAATTTATATAAGGTACCAAAAAAAAAAAAAAAAAGAAGAAGAAGAAAAAAAGTTCTTTGATTTTTTTTGGAAGGGGTGGGAAGAATTCTGTATCTCCTTTGTGTCCGTAACCAGCCTCTTGTTGGAGTCTCTGGTCTGCTTGTGGTCCTGTGGCTTGGTTGGTTTCTTAAGTCAGTTTATTGGAACAGGCAGAAAAATGCTCTGCTTTACCCAGGATTTGGCGATCCTCCTCCCAGGCTAGTTCATTGGGAGGCAGATCTGCTTTGAGTATCACAAAAGAGGGGGATGCCATGAAGAGGCTAGGTTCTGGGTAGAGTTGAGGCCTTTCAACAGACAGTAGCTTTTCCGAAGGGCTAGTTTGTGAAAAACTCACAGAGCCCAGCCTGTAGCCATTCTCAGGGTTTCTGTTTACTGATTTTCAATTGATTGTGGAGGCTGCTAGAGGGAGGGGCAGCCTCTGGCTCTGATTACCCAGTGAAGAAAGCCACTCCTAGGGCTGGTGCCTGAGCTGGGTGACTTTTCCCTGGGTGGAGCTGAGTCTGGCAGGTCATGCCGCCATTAAGTTCTTGTGACCTGCTAAATAACTCGTTTTACTCCAAGGCCTGATTTGGAGCTAGCAGCTCTGCCGAGCTTTGTCGGTATCCAAGATGGAGATCTCCGGTGCTGGGGAGGGAAGGGGCCTTCCCTCCTTTGCTCCCTGAGAAGGAGTGAGGATGTCAGGCTTCTACTCACACTAAGTCTTGGTTCCTGGGTCGTCTCTGGTCTGCGAACTTCAGGATGAAGATGTCTGCTCCTTGTTGGTTCTTGCTGGTGTTGAGTAGAATCCGCTCACCGGCTGCGTCTGGCTCCTTAGTCCTGGACTCTCTGTGGCTCAGGTATGGCTCCTGGGGTTGCTGCTACCACCGCCGCAGTGGCTGCTGGCAAGAGCTCAAAGTGTCTCCTTGCCTGGGTTTCCCCTCTCTGGCCTAACTCTCTGTCCTCTCTGGTGTGATTCTCTGGCTTAGGACTGTTCACTGGAACTCTAAAGCTGCTTTCTATGGGAGAGCTTGTTCAGATTCCAGCTTCTCCTCCGCCATCTTCCTGGAACTCTCCCTTTTTCCTTCTTTGTTAAGTCTCTTTTCTTTGATTCTGGGACTTAAACTTGGAGGCTTTGTATTTTCTGTTTAATACTATTTGCTCCCAGCTGACACTATCACTTGAGTCATGTTGCCAGTTCAGCTTTTTTTGCTGATTAGTTCAAGATCAGAGTCTCTTAGATTTGTCTGTTTGGGCTGGCTTCAAATAACAGCCCTCAAATCTCAGCCTCCTGAAAACTTCCCGAATACCTAGGATTATAGACTTGATTTTCTCTATATCACCTACTTGGTAATTTTCAATTTATTTATTTCATGTTTATTATCTTCTATTAAATATACACAGTGAAAATTGAACCTATTTGCAACTTTTTGTGCTCATAAACAGGAAGCAAGATGAAATAGATATCCATTTAGAATTAATAAATCTATATCAAGTATGAGAGCACTAATTATGATAGTATATGATCATGGGAGAGAGAAAGTAATGTATTAGAATTGAGGTGATAACCCCATTCTCTTGCTCAGGATGCTTGGGCAAAGGTCTTTAGTCAAGCTTCTGAATTAAACATAACTGAAGAGACACATTCTGTTGATAAAAAGGAGCCTTGTTGAAATCACTTTATGCTGATTGTTAACTCAGAGGTATCTTTGAAAACATTATATCTTGTCGAGAATATTGGTCATTGTTTGTCTTGCAATTTATGGCACTCAGTGAAAATGAAGAAGCTGGGAAAGAGTCATGCATGCCTTCTTGTGCTAAGTGACAAGGAGTCTAAATCTTGAAACTTCCCTCAATGGTGTAATATGCATTCTTTTAATCTGTGTCCCCTATAACTAAAATTCCATAAGTACTCATCTGGCTTTTGAAACTTTTGTGTTGCTGTCATGATGCATGCTTCCTATTTATGGATAGTCATATAACTAAGCTTGATATGAAGTTTAGTTCTATGTTAGATTGATAATCCAAAATTTGAATTTCCACATGGGTAACTTTATGGGCTCACAATGCATGTATTTTTATGCTACCAATAAGACAAGATAATATATATTTGAGAGCCAAAATCAGAGAGAAAAGGCAACCTCTATTTGGAATGAGGGACAAAACACACCAAATTGTGAGCAGATTGAAGAGTCAAGACTCTTCCTTATGAGATCTCATTCCATCACGGTAGTAATGAGGAGGGACATATGGGGCAAGTGTGGTCAATGGATGCTCAGTCATAGTTACAGAAAAGAAATATATTCCATTCTTGTCACTGGAATAATGGAGTAATTATTGGTAAACAGGAAACTGCATTATACACAGATTTTAAAGAAAAATGTAAATAAATGAATGCATAATTTCACTTAAAATCAATAAAATGTTTGAACAAGTGGATATTCTTACTGAAAACTGCATAATATAAGCTGTGTGCTAGTGGCTCATGCCTGTTATCCCAGCTACTCAATATGCTGAGGGCTGGGATCACAGTTCCAAACTAGCCAGGACAGATGAATCTGAGATACTTTTACCTCTAATTAACCAAAAACATCCTGGGAGTGAAGGTGTGGGTCAAATGGTAGAGTGCTAACCTTGAGTGAAGAAAACAAGTGAGAATTTGAGATTTTGAGATCCAGTCTTCATATGGGTACGTGTGTGCATGCACATGTACACAATAACTAATGTATATTTATATATGCATCAAAATATGAGATAATATCCTATAAATATTAAAAATTATATGAGATAACTAAAAATAAAGGCATAATTGCATAGAAATACTTCCCAGGTATAATCTGAACTGTAGATGGCCATTCAGATCTCTCCAGATCTCTATTTAACATACAGCATTTAAGGGCCAGTGAAAATATGTGATTCTGATATACCAAGTTCTTCAGATTTATTGTAAATCTTATTATGACTTGACATGGTAAAGTTATATGTTCAGAAGAATGGTGGTGAAGAATTGGAGGTCTAGGGAGAGTGGATTGCAAAAGATAAAATTGAAACAGGGAAAATAAGGTCAATCATGAGATACTCTAGAAATCATCTTAGCTCTTTTAGCTTTATTCAATGAAGGAGACTATACTGTTGGGAGGAGTAATTCTTATATTTTAGAACTTATTTTATTGTAATAGATTGTACAAAGAAAATGGTTTGAAGAGATATATCATTTCCCTAGAGTTAAAGTGGAAGATGCACTGATTAGACTTCAAATGGAAATGAAAATACATATATATTTGGTAGCACTGTCAAAAGCCAAATATATTTCTATTATTTAGAAATTTAACTTTAGAAGTTACTTTTTAATGTTTACTCCAAGTAAGTATAAATCTGGAAAAAATATGGTAAACTTCTAAATGTGATATAATTAGAAGTGAAAATGCTGTTTTCTCAAGTGTTTCTCAAAATTTCTTTAGTAACATTGAGTTGACCTTATTTTAGAACATTATAAAATGCATGTTTTAATTTTACTAAACACTCAGATTGATTTGTTTTGACAACTTCTGAAGATAACAATGTGTGCATATAAGATCTTCTGTACAGAAGAGGTGAATTTTTTGCAATTATAAATAAAAAATGTATAACAAATCTCTATTAGTGACATGACATCATCTTGAAAGACATTAGTGCACTATGTATGTGTGTGTGTGAGAGAGAGAGAGCGAGAGAGAGAAAGAGAGAGAGACAGAGAGAGAGACAGAGACAAAGATCCCTTGATGATTCCAACATACGTATATAGGAAAAGAGTCTAATGGAGTCAGGGTGGAAAAATCCCAACTGTTCTATAGGATTCCATTTTAAAGTCTGAAAACAATTAAATGTTATGGAGCTATGGCTTCAAACAATGTCAAAACGGTCATGGATTATAATGATTTGATATGCATATAGACTACAGTAATTATATTTTTATAAGGTCATTTGGTGTCATATGAGTAATTTAATACATAATGACTCCCTTAATACCAATGAGTAACCCATTTGACTAGCAGTCCTCAAATCCAGTCTTAAATGAGAAGAACATTTGATTAGTACAGATATTTAGAGAAAAAGGATCATGAAGATGGCCAGCCTATTTTGTTTAAACTGGTTAATTATAATAAGGGGTTACTTTGAATGAAGTAGCAATAATAGTTACCAGTCATGAGAGACAAAGGTAATATTTCACATGTACAATTTATAAAGATAGTAGTAGCTAGTAATTAAGTATGAAGACATCTCAATGAGGGAGAAAACATGGCTATAAAATGACATTAGAGGGCTGGGAAGGTGGCTCAGTGATAGAGCACTTTTGCCTTGCATGCATGAGGCCCTGGGTTCAATTCCTAAGCACCACAGAAGCAAAAAGAAAAAAAAGACAGAAGTGGCGCTGTGGCTCAATTGGTAGAGTGCTAGCCTTGAGCTGAAGAGCTGAGGGACAGCACCCAGGCCCAGAGTTCAGACCCTATGACCAGACTCAAACAAACAAACAAACAAACAAAAAATTAGAAACCAGCCCTTAAAAAAAATAGCTCCTGAGTTGCCATTGCTTATAAAGTAACTGAAAGAATTTAAAAATAAAAACAACAACAAATTTTTACTAAGGGCAGATTTCTGCATTTAATCCTCTGTAATTATTCAATTGGCTAGCTATAGTTTCCTAGATGAGGAAAGACATAGTTTTGGTAATTTCTGAAATTATATAGTTATTAGAGACTATGACAACTGTCTTGACTTCTTTTGAAATGTGTATCTTTAAAATCAAATAAGATGGCTTTAGCATTTTGCCATTAAGTATAATGCTAGCTGTCGGTTTGTCATACACAGCTTTTATTATATTGAGGAATGTTCCATTGATTCCTTGTTTCTCTGGAGCTTTCATCAGAAAGGAGTGTTGTATTTTGTCAAATGCTTTTTCTGCATCTATTGAGATGATCATGTGATTCTTATTCTTGCTCTTGTTGATGTGATGGATTATTGAACCAGCTTTGCATCCCTGAGATGAATTCTGTTTGATCATAATGTATGATTTTTTTTGATGAATTGTTGAAGACCCAGAAATCCCACTTTGGGGCATTTACCCAAATCATCACAAACAAGGCCATTCTAACGCTACCAGCACAACTATGTTTATTGCAGCATTATTCACCATAGGTAAAATAAGGAACCAACCCAGATGCCCTCAGTTGAAGAATGGATCAAGAAAATTTGGTATAGAGATAGATAGATAGATAGATAGATAGATAGATAGATAGATAGATAGATAGATAGATAGATAGATAAATACATACATACATACATACATACATACATACATACATACATACATATATGTATATATAATGGAATTCTATGCTTCCATCAGAAAGAATGACACGACTCCATTTGTAAGGTAATGGAAAGACTTGGAAAAATCATATTAAGTGAAATAAGTGAGTCCCAAAGAATCATAGGTCGTATGGCTGCCTTTATTTGTAATAATTAGTATACATCTAGGGTAATTTTAACAGATGAGCAGAATAGCTCAATAGCTGCGTATATATGACCATATAAGATGATGCTAAGCAAAGTGAACTACAACACATGGACAAAAGAGATTTTTTTCTCTGTTGATGTTGTTTTTAAAGTACTATGTGATTTTTTTTGTTTCATTTGTATTTTCTTCTTCCTATGGTATATCCTCTGTTGTCTTTGTATTTGATTTTGGTACATGGTATTTATTTGAATTAGGGAAGGGAAGGGGAACAACAGAATGGCAAGACAAAGGACAAGGGGGAAACCAATGCAACAGCGATATATACAAGACAATATGTTGGAAATGATTTGTAGAACTTTGGAGTGGGGGGGATAGAGGAAGGAGAAAAATGAGGGAAGGGGTAACAACTTTGACAAGAAATGTACTTATTACCTTACTTACATGTCTGTAACCCCTCTGTACATCACCTTGACAACAAAGAAAAAAATCAAAGTACATAATAATTAGTATATATTTTCTTATTTGACTAATGGATATGATTCTGATGGATCTTGTAGGTGAACTCATGTGAAGAAGAAGACATGGAAGCATTGGTAAACTAAATGAAATAGAATCATTGATTTAGATTAAGAACATAATGGCACTATTGTCACACTTTCATCTGAATTTGGATCTTTCTTTTTTAGACATTGTTATTGTTAACTGTGTCACCATTATGTACACTATACAAAAACTTCTAAAGACAACTAGAGGTAAACTTCTAAAGACAACCAGAGGTGGGTTCTGGTGGCTTAGCTACTCAGCATCCTGAGTACTGAGAACCATAGCTGAGATCTGTACAGGAAGGTCTATGAGACTCTTATCTCCAAACAACTACTTAGAAAAATCCAGATGTAGCTCTGTAGCTCAAGTCATAGAGTACAAGCATTTAGCACAAACAGGCTTGGTGACAACATCCAGGCCCTGAGTTCAAGCTCCAGGACTAGCAAAAAGAAAAAAGAAAAAAAAAGAAAGAAAGAAAGAAAAGAAAAAGAAAAACAACTAGCATAGAATGCTTCTTATTTTTATTATCTTTAAATTGTTGTATGGAGTTGCCATGTTGCTATGTATCACCCCTTCCCTCAATTTTACTAATTTGTAGGATATACATTGAATTTTATGACTACGTTGTCCTCCTTCCTGTCTTCATTTGTCTACCCCTGGCCCTTTGATGCCACTCCCCATTTTCTCCATGTTTATTTTGCTGGAGTTTGAGATAACCTACTCGTCTCCTCTCTTCTTCTCTCTTCTCTTCTCTTCTCCTCTCCTCTCCTCTCCTCTCCTCTCCTCTTCTTTTCCTTCCCATTGCTTTGTTTAGCTTCCTTTCCCTTCTGTTCCCTCTCATTCCCTCCCTTCCTTCTCCTTCTCTTCCCTCCTTTTCTCTTCTCATTTGCTCCTCTCCTTCCATCTCTTCTCCTTTTCTTTGTTTTTTTAACAGTAAAAACAATGGAATGGAATCCAGATGAATCAGCTTTTTATTTTTTTGTCGGTCATGGGGCTTGAACTCTGGGCCTTAGCACTGTCCCTCAGCTCTTCAGCTCAAGGCTAGCACTCTACCAGTTGAGCTACAGTGCTACTTCTAGCTTTCTGGTGGTTTATTGGAGAGAAGAGTTTCACGGACTTTCATGCCCAGGCTGCTTTGAATCATGATCCTCAGATCTCAGCCTCCTGAGTAGCTAGGATTGCAGGCGTGGGCCACCAGCACCCAGCTTGAATCTTCTTTGTTATACACAAACAATGCTGCCCTACAAATAAATGAAGTACGAGAAATGCATAAAAGAACCTCATTCAAATATTGGTGCCTTTTGAATTCTCCCCTGACTCTACTACATTTCAGTTAATATATGTGTGTACACTTACATACCATCCCAGAGTGTTTACGTATGTATTTTAAAATTAATTCTGGCCTACACATATGAAAGAAAACATGTATTCTTTGTTTTATTGGCCCTTATTTAATTCATGTATCATGATTTTTCCAGGTCTTTCCATTTCTTTGCAAATGATGCAGTATCATTCTTTCTAATGAATGAGTAAAATTCCATTGTGTATACATACCAAATTTTCTTGATCTATGTTCAGCCATTAAGGGCATCTGGGTTGATCTCATACCTTGGTTATGGTGAATAGTATTGCAATAAACATGGCTGTGCTCGTGACTTTACTGTAGCCTAGTTGATGATCTTTTGAATACATGCCCAAGAGTGGAATGGCTGGATCATAAGGTATTTTTTATTTTTATTTTTAAATTTTGCTAATCCTGGGGCTTGAACTCAGGGCCTTGACACTGTCCCTGAGCTTCTCTTGTGCTCAAGGCTAGCACTTTACCACATGAGCCACAGCACCACTTCCGGCTTTTTCTGTTTATGTGGTACTGGGGAATTGAGCCCAGGGCTTTATGCATGCTGGGCAAGCACTCTTATCACTGAGCCACCTTCCCAGACTCATAAGTATTTTGATGTTCAGTCTTTTGAGAAACCTTCATACCACTTTTCAGAGAGGTTAAACTATATTATGTTTTCATCAACAGTGTGTAGAGTTCCCTTTTGTTCATATCCACATCATCATCTGTTATTGTCTGTATTCCTGATGACAGCCGTTCTAACTGAAGTAAGTAGAATCTCAGTGATGTTTTGATTTGCATTTCTTTTATTGCCAGAGATGATGTGTATTTTTCATGTGTCAGTTGGCCATTTTCACTTCTTCTGAGAAGTCTCTATTTCACTTGTTTGCCCATTTATTAATTGTATTGATTCTGTGACAGTTTAATGTTTAAACTCTCTGTAAATTCTGTATATTAGATCATTGTCTGATGTATAACTAGCCAAAGTCTCACAATCTGTAGACTGTACTAGCTCTTACTCTTTAGTTTGATGTAATTGCAAGTTTTTCTTTGAAATGCTGTGTTTTTGTATCTTTACTCAGAAAGTTCTTTCCTGTGCCAAGGAGTCCTAATATTTTCCCCAGTGCTGCCTATAATGATTTCATGGTTTCAGGTCTTAACTTGAGGTCCTTGATCTATTTTGAATTGATGCTGGTGCAAGGTGATAAATAGGGATCCAGTTTTAGTTTTCTGCATGTGGATCACCAGTTTTCCATGTAATATTTGCTGAAGAGGCTGTTTGTCATGCTGAGTTTTTAGCTTTCTTTTTGAATTTCAAATGACTAGGTCTGTGAATTTATTTCTGAGTCTTCTGTTTCATTCGTCCTCAGGCCTGTTAGGACTACTGTGATGTATTTAACCCAAAAAACAAACAAGTACAACTTCACTCTTAATCACAGGCAAGACAAGAATTGAAATCTGCAATCACTTGAGACAATATTTATAGAGTATGGTTCTACTAAGTTTCATTGTGTTCACTGAATAATCTATTTCTTGATGATATCATGAGTTTATAATATTTCAAAATTATTTTCTTTTCTCACATTATCAATAAAGTGAAAAGAAGGGGTAAATCAGTATCAAGTACATCTTAAATCCCAAACTCCAGCCTTGTTTGAGTTAAAGAGTTTTTTTAAATAAATATACTTCGTTCAACTTTCAGCAACTTGTCCTCTCTGGGCAAAGTGTCACACTTTCTCCATGTTTCCTCCTGCAAAGAGAACAGTTTGGATCGCATACCTTTAGGTCACTCAGTTGGGGGAAAAGTCATTATGTGTTATATGAATTCTGTACCCTCACTCTACCCTGGAGGGCTAACTGGACTATGACTTGCTCTATTTTTAAGAAGTAGAAGAGCTGAAGAGGAATTATATTTTAAAATATCTAACTGACTTAGTGCATTTACCTACATATTTGACAATCACTCATAAATATTTATGAGTGAGAAAAAAAGATGATTATAAAAAGCACTTAAATATAACAAAAACTCTACTTCAAATCTAGTTGACAAGATAATTTCTTACAGGGTCTTAGGGTTAAATGCATTTTTTTGCCCCTGTTGTTTAACCTCTGGTTTCTTAACATGCAGCTTTACTTCTTATTTACTAAAGAAAGTCAATAGTTATTTCTTTAACTAATATAGCATACTTTATTAAATAGTATTTTAAAGTGTTTATTATAATGATTATATGGACATTTAACCTTTAGTAAATACTCTGCCAATCATTATGCTCTATGGTATTTGTTTTATTTATTCACATATGAAATATATAATGGCAAACTATCACTAATATTTTGTAGAGGATGAACAAAGTAGTAATAAGAGAATTAAAAATGGGAATTAAAACAGGGAAGGAAATGATTTTGGCCCTAAAAGAGCCAACAGTAACATTCTGTGTGAGGTTTTGACTGTCTGCAGCCTGGAGAAGTTTGGCAGGATGTGTGCTACCATTGGGGAGTGACTTCTACCTTCCAGAATGAGGGTTAGACTGCTGCTATCACAGCTTACTAATAAAAAGAATGGAGCTACATGGCAAAACAAAACCATTTGTTGGACCAGAGGTAGAGGAAATAAGTCATTCCTACTATCTGAGATTTGCATTCTTAAGGACACTGGGAGCTGAGAAACTGAAAAATAAGTATCTATAATGTCCTTCCTGCCAGCCCAGACAAAAGAATCAACTTCAAGGTGTACAAGAGTGTGCTTTGGAGACTTGAGTTGATCAAATAACCTTGATTAATAAGGAACCCTCAATATTAAGTGGGTAATTTTTTAATTGTGGCATTTTCACAATTGTCACACACAGAATCTGTAGAGTGATCAACAATCTTTATCCAATTCATAAAAAATAAACAGCTTATGGAATAGAAAAAAATATTTCAAGTATACACTATGGAATATCATTCAGCCAAAAATAGGAATAAAATGATTGGATTTGCAGAAAAAATATGTAGAATTGGTGATCACAAGTTTAACAAAATAAACCAGATGGAAAAAATAAAATCTCTCATACGCTGTCTCATATTAAGAATCTAGAATTTAAAAAATGAATGACAGCCAGGCATGGCAATGGTTTGCATCTGTTAACCAAGATACTCAGGAGGAGTAGCTGATCTGAGGATTAGCTGGCCTGGGAAGAAAATCCATGAAATTCTTGTCTCTATTAAACTATCAAAAAGTTAGAAGTGGAATTGTGGCTCAAGTGGTAGAGCACTATACTTGATCAAAATCTCAGGTTGCAGGATGACCCATTGCAACAATGATACTCACAAGACACTATGTTGGAAATGAACTTTACAAGCTGGGAGTGGGAGGATGAGGAGTGGTAAAAGTAGGGGAGAAAAAACAAAGTAGGAAAAAAAAACAAAGGAGGTGGTAACAATGCCCTGGCAAGAAATGTACTCATTACTTTCACTGAGTACAGCATCTTTACAAGAGAATAATTTTTTAAATGTGGAAAATTTAAAAAAGCAGCAGCTCAGGGACAGCACTCAGGCTCTGAGTTTAAGTTGCAGTACCAGCATAAAAACAAAACAAAGTAAAAATCAATAACATGGTGGGAACCAGCAAGTATTTCTAAAGGAGAAGGTGATATGGGCAAATATGATTGAAGTACCACATGTATGAAAATTATAAACCATTTCCTTGTATATTTACTCCAGACATGGAAAACTAGTCTGAAAATTAAAAAATATAACCCAGCACCTAAGGAGGCCAGGGACTAAAAATCAGAAGAAAATGATCCATTCACCTAAAAGGTAGCTCACCAAAAACAAATTTGACATATTTTCTCTCATTTCTGGGAGCAAGCAGGGAAAAAAGTAAGTCTTAAAATAAAGGGGGACACCTCAAGAGACAGAAGAGAAAGGAAAATGTCAGAGATAATAAATAATAGAAAAGGTAAATAAAATCGAAGTACATTATATTCATATATGGAAAGAAAATAAAACTGCCTTTGAACAACTAATATACACTTAAGAAAAGACTGTGTTATAATGCTACATATTAAAAAGATATAAATTAGTTGAACATTATTGATAACTCAGAAATAAACACAAGTAAGTAAAGTCAACTGCTTTTAACAAAGGTTAGTACAACTAAATTCAACTCAAGAAAGTCATCTTTTCTATGATTGTGGTAGAGCAAAGATATGCATAGGCAAAGAAACAAACAGCAGAGAACGTTGCTTTTTGGTATGGATGGTGCGGATTTCTCCCAAGATTTCACAGGGAAATATCAAAATCAAGAGATTAGCACTTTCTGTTTTGTTTTTGTTTTTGTTTCCCAAGATAGAAACTATTAAATTTACTTGCTAAGCCAGCCATGGTGGAATATGCCTATGCCTATAATTCCAGCCCGTGGGAGATAGAGTTCCAGTCAGAGGTAGAGACCGTTATCTTCCACTTACTTCATTGATTATATTTATCAATAAACATAAACATCAGCCTGACTTTACAGAGCAACGACCTTGCTAATATACAAAGCCAATGTCATTCAGAATGGCACATTTTCAAGTTGCTGGTACTGGAGCCACTACTTGTGACTAATTTAGCAAATTTGTAAAACAATTTCTTCTGACACTTTCAAATACTCCAAAGTAAAAGCACAATACTTAAGTTGTGGTATTTTTTTTTATAACTTGGGTCTTTTTTATATGACCTGAGAGAAACTAAGAGGGTGTAGCTCAACAAACACCATTATGTAATTTCAATACAAATTTTATTTCTCCAGGTAAATCTGTAATATATAAAGGAGTTAAAAAATTCAATAGTAAAACACCCCAAATAACCTGATCATAATTACTCAAGTAATTCTAAATGATTTTACCAAAGAAATGATAAAAATATTTAGGAGATCAATATGTTTAACTAGATTTAAATCTTATACAATGTATAGTACAATATACAGAAATCTCACCGGATACCCAACAAATCTATTCCTGCTTTTATATTTTTATGTATCAGTTAAAAATAAATTTAAATTTACAGTATTAAAAATCTGGAAATTAAATAAGAAGGCAAACTGAAGCTATCTATCATGAAATAAAACTCAAACTTCAAATACTATGGTTTTAGACAGACTCTAAAGGCATCTATTCTTCTGTAAAATTCATATTTATTCTAGTTTTACACCTTCCTATCCTTCACCATACTTGACTAAGTTCTATTTTTGTATTTTGGGATTATAATACTTTCTTCTCCTTGAATAACATTTTTTCCTCTTATTTTTCCTATTTATTTATTTATTTATTTTATTGTGAAAATACTGTACAGAGGAGTTACAATTACATGGGCAAGATAATGAGTACATTTCTTATCAAGCATTGTAGCCTCCTCCTTTGTTTCCCCTTCCCATCCCTTTCCATCCTCCCGCACCCCTCCCCCCACGGAATCCTCCTCCCCTTCTCCCCCCCTTACCAAAGTTGTAAAGTTTGTTTTTTGACATAACGTCTTGTATATCTCATTGTTGCAATGGGTCCACCTGTATCCCTATTTAAACGATTTGTTTTTTCCCTTCCCCTCCACAAATTATACCAAAATCAAATACAGTGAAAGCAGAGGTTATACCGTGGGGGAGGGACATATAAAGCAACAAAGAAATATCTTATAAATATGTTAAAAACAATCATCTGAAAAAAAAACATTTGAATACAGTTTATTGTGTGCCCATGAGACATGAAAAGACAGTAAAACTGTCATAGAGTTTTCTTATATTTAATTTTCAGAGGAAACCTCTCAAGTAGGTGATCTTACTAAGCACATCTTACTAATAAGAAAAGAGACCCAAGGAAGTTAAGTAAATTTTCCAATGTCCTTCATAACTTGCAGTATTACATTGGAAATTAAGATACCAATTGTTTTATAAGGGAATGAAAATACAGAGTTCTCAAAAAGATACCATGGAACGCTTGTACATGGTTTATATTAAATATCTTTAAAAATGATTTCAGAAAAGCAGTTAATTCCTCTTTATTATTTCTTTTTTTTTCCTTTTTCTCAAATTTGATCAACAGAACTTTAAGTTTGATGAAAAAACAAACCATGACATGACATGAGTACCATATTAAGGCATAATTTCCATTTTGAATACAAAGTTTAAAATAGTAAGTTTATTGTTTCTCCCTCAATAAAATAAGCAAAATTTAAAAGGCTGAAAGCCATTTCACCAGAACACTAATTTACTTAAAAAAAGCATAGAAACCTCCCAATTTTTAACTTTCAAACATGAAATTATAAGCTTAGTTGAATACAAATGCCCTTCCCACAACACAGGGGCTGCCTAATTGGAGGATGAGTTTGGTACTATTAAAGCTTATGCACATACATAAATTTCAGTTTCAGCCCTCAACCTATTGGGTAGAGAAGGCTTTCAAAAGATTTAAGTGGTCTTTGTTTGTGGAACAAGTGCTTTATATTCACCATTGGGAAATAGGTTAAACCTGCTGTGTCAATTAGCTTAATTGATGAGAACTTCAATTGGTCCTGGGATGTGTTAATTTCCTGAGGTGAGCCTATTGAGAGAATTAGTTTGGGAAACTTTCACAGTTGGGAAAGCTTTTGAATGCACTTGACTTAATCTGATATTGGATTACCACACTTTCACATATATCAAATCCCCAAATCCTCCTTACTTCAGCACTTCTGATTTCAGGGCAATCTGGCTCTGTCTCTCTGACATTGTCTTCAGTGGGCCCTCACTTAGACAAAAAGGATAATGTTTGTTCCAGTCAATCCAAGAGACTAGACCAGTGCTTGAAAATTAACGTAGTATAAGGGAAAGCATTCTGAGGATTGTGTTGTTTCAAGGGCTTATTAAACATGCCTATGTGTACTTGAGGTGGATACATCCACACAACCATATAGACTTTATACATAATATTATATCATTGTAGAAGGTATATATATATATATATATATATATATATACATATATGTGTGTATTTTGTTAGACTTTATACATATTATATCATTGTAGAAGGTATATATATATATATACACATATATATGTGTGTATTTGTGTGTATATAGTATATAGTATATATACTATATACTATGTGTATGTGTATATAGTGTATGTGTATATAGTATTTTTTATCTCACAAATATGACAAAGCAGGTTCAGAACCAGCATTGAAAACCAAGTAGAAAAGTGTATGTTCTTTCTTTTATACTATCTCATTGAAGATAAACTAAGTAGCATCTGGGAAGAATATACTAAGAGGAATAGAAACATTTGTCCAGGGAGGGTTTGGAGTAGAGGTTTGAAAGAGTACTTGTGGGCCTGGTTTCTAAATTATGATATTGCCTAAGTATTTCTGGGCTTTGTAGAGATCCTAGAAAATTCAGGGCTTTCTTTTTCTGTCGCTGTCACTCTGTCCTCTGTCTGTCTGTCTGACTGTCTGAATCTCTCTCTCTCTCTCTCTCTCTCTCTCTCTCTCTCTCTCTCTCTCTCTCTCTCTCTCTCTCTCTCTCTCACACACACACACACACACACACACACACACACACACACACACACACACACACACACACACACACATCACGACATACTATGATGGCTGGCAACAATAAGCCAAATGTAGGATTCTAGTTTTACCACTGACTGACAGGTTTTCTCTTTTAACTCTTAGCCTCTCTATGGAGGACTGATAGTTAGCTCATTACCTCATGCTCATTAGTTATAGACCTTCTTTGCTATTAAACTTTTCCATTAATTCCACTTCAACGGCCCACCTTAGAATTGTATTCAACTTTTCATCTCTTCACATGCCTAAAAATCAATGACTCAAATCTAACATCAGTGTGAAATACTTTTCTTTTGAAATATCTACTTCTCCATTGGACCTTATTACCTGAATTTTATACAACTCTCCTAAACTAACATATCCCATCATCAATAAATTAGCTAACCTAGAAGAAATGTATGTGCTTCTAGAAGCAAATAGTTTCTGAATCATGACAATACAGAACATCTGATGATGCCAATTGAATCAATAATATGAAACTCCAATATAAAATATAAAAAAACTCAGTATCAAATGGCTTTACAGTACAATTAGTAATGTTCTATCAAATAGCTAAAGAACTATACATTATACTATTTGATGAATTCAAACTCTAACAAAAATTTAACAATTATTTTCAAATCTACTATACAAAGGTCAACATTATACTGGTACCAGAATTAGCAGGTGATACCACAAGAAACTTGGAAACTAATAACTCTGACAAACATAGATACAAATAAAATACTTGCAGCTGAATTCAAAGCCAATTAAAATGATTACTTGCTATGACCAAGAGAGATTTATTCAATACATATATTTATATATTTATGCATAATATATACATAAAATATAGAAATATTAATATATCATTATTCATATATAAATATATAGTATATGTAACATGAAAATATATTTTAATGTATAGAACATATTCTCTATTCTCTATATTTTTATATGTTATATATTCATACGTATGGGAAAAAAAACACTTGAAAAGTCAAAATCCTTTCATGTCAAAAATTAAAGGTCAAAAGCTATGTACATATGACAAAATAAGATAATGTTAAGTGAAATGAATGCCAAGATAGGAACCAAGTTTTTTTTTCTTTCTTGCTATTGTTTCTAAGGTATTTATAATGTACCATGTGATTTTTTTTGTTTCTTTGTATGTTATTCCCCCATGATATAAGCCATTTTCATTATATTTGATGTCAGTGCCCTGCATCTTGTATATACACTTCTCTAATTTGGGAAGGGAGAAGGGTAAAACAAAATGCTTAAAATGCTTAAATAGGGATATAGGGATACAGGTTGACCCACTGTAACAATGAGATGTACAAGACACTATGTTAAAAAAAAAAACGACTTTACACTTTAGGTGGGGTGGAGGAGTGTAGTTGTGGAGGTGGGAGGGCAGGGATGGTAGGGGAAAAACAAAGGAGGAGGAAACAATGCTTGCTAGGAAATGTTTACCTTGCTTATGTAACTGTAACCCCTCTGTACAGTATTTTTTACAATTAAAAACATATAAGGGGCTGGGAAGGTGGCTCAGTGGTAGAGCGCTTGCCTTGCATGAATGAGGTCCTGGGTTCGATTCCTCAGCACTGTATAAGCAGAAAAATAAAAAAGCCAGAAACTGTGGCTCAGATGGTAAAGTGCTAGCCTTGAGCTGAAGAGCTGAGGGACAGCGCCCAGGCCCAAAGTTCAGACCCCATGACCGGACCCCCCCAAAAATATATATATAAATATATATATTATATAAATATATATATATATATATAATTAAGAGCTCAGTATTGGAAGGAAAGCACTGCAGAATAATAAAGGTTACAGAAAGTGAAACGCAACCATAAGATGGATCTTAAAATTTAGACATAGCTTATGCCTAAAATTCTAGCTTCTCATGAGGCTGATACCTGGATGATGGTTCATCCAAGGTGAAAAAGTTCTTCAGGTTCCAACGTCACTTGGCCAGTAAAAGAGGCCTGAAGTATTGCTCAGATAGAAAATGCCAGACATGAGTGTCTGGGAAGGTGGCTCAGTGGTAGAGCGCTTGCCTTGCATACATGAAGCCCTGGGTTCGATACCTCAGCACCACATAAGCAAAAAGGAAAAAAGCCGGAAGTGGTGCTGTGGCTCAAGTGGTAGAGTGCTAGCCTTGAGCTGAAGAGCTGAGGGACAACACCCAGTCCCAGAGTTCAGGCCCCACGACTGGACCCCCCCCCACCAAAAAAGTAAATGCCAGACATGAATAAAATAGTTTAACCCTCAGTAGGAGGAGAAGAAGAAAGAGAGGGAGGAGGAAGAGGGGGAGGGAAAGAATAAAGAAGGAGGAGGAACAGGAAAAGAAAAGAAGGAAGGAAGGGCTACAAATATCATATACATGCTGAAAGGTTTTCCTCTAAGATCAGGACTAAAATAAATAATACTTAGTCTTATCACTTGTATTTAATACTATCCAGCAAGTTATAGTTCTAGCCAAGGTAGCCAAGGGCATTACATAAGAAATAAAAGGTATCCAAATATATATATATATATATATATATATATATATATATGCTGTATAGATATATACATATATGCTTTTATATAATTGTGTGTGTGCATGTGTGCATGTGTGCGTGTGTCTGAGTGTGTGAGTACTAGGACCTGAATTCAGGCTTTGGCATTGTCCTTTAGCATTTTCACTCAAGGATAGTGCTCTACCACTTAAGCCACAGCTTCGATTCTGGCTATTTTTTTGCCAATTAACTTAGATAAGAGTCTCATAGACTTTTCTTTCCAGTCTGGCTTTGAATGGAAATCTTCAGATCTCAGACTTCTGAATAACTAGGATTATGGTGTGAATCACTGATGCCTGGCTAAGAAAGTTATATATACTGCACCAAAATCACTCGGAGACTATAAAGTAAACTCAGTAAAGGTGCATGGAACACAACTGACATACAAAATCAGTAGTATTTCTTTATCCTCACAATGCACTCTCTGAATGAGAAATCAGTAAGTCAAGTGAATTTCTTGGAATATAAAAATAGATAAATGAAAAAATTATCTGACAAAATTCCTTCTTCATATAGGCTGACACACAATTTCATATGGCTCTACCTTCTAAATTGCTAAGTATTTTAAAGCTGAACATTTAATTAATGTTTTTTAAAAACACCATTTCCCTGAACAAGTAGAATTTTAAAAACTCACATATTGTCTATTGGTAGATGAATAAGTGGGCATAAGATGTCTTTATGTCATATTTGATGTCTCCATAGAAAGATTTAAAAGAGAGCCCTAGAATTTTGCTAACCCTCACCCTCCCCTCTATAACATGTACAACTTAGTCAAAATTTTACACATGATTAAATTATGCTGTATTTTTTTCTGAGTGATGATTAAATGAAAACTTATTCTGCCAAATAGTATTTCATTGCTTAGCCCATTGATTCCATTCTATTTTATTTTATTTTGATTAAAACACTCTTCATAATTAAGTCTCAGAAGAGAAGAACAAAAGTGAAAAATAGAAAGAAAAATTAATTTGATACCCATATACCAAAATGTAGCTTTATACTAATATAGTAATACATTTTCTTCCACAGGATTGGAACCAATCTTTTATGGAACAATGATTATTTAACATTGACTTACAAATCCTAGTCACTGCAATAAGGCAAAAATAAATAAACAAACAAACAAATGGCTTGTGAATTAGGAAGGAAGAAGCAAAACTGTGTCCGTTTGATTGTATTCATCACCTTTTCTGACTTCAACTACCACCAATATTTTCACTGGTCCATCTGAAATTCCATATCAAATCTCAAGAGAATCTCTTTATCACTTTTGTTCTATCAAGTGATTTTTGCCTATGTGATCCTACCAAATTGTAGTAGCAGCAGCAGCAGCAGTAGTAGTAGTAGTAGTGCCTCTGATCACATATTTTAGAGATGATTCTGTTTCTTATCATCCTTGTTGCTTCTAGGTATTTCCCTCCTCCAATCTGAATCTCGTGTTTTCAAGTCACACACTTATTGCAGCCTCTGCCTGTCACAGCTATCTTTTACTTACTGTAATAACTTTCCCTGCCTCTGGGACTCTGCACTGCATCATTTATCATTCTCTGCAACATCCTTTCTATCATCACTTTAATAATTTTCTCTTCATGAAAATTCTCCTAATATTTAACTCACTCTACAATGTGATCTCTTGAACTCTACCACAACCATATATTCTCATGATTATAACATAGCAACGTCACCAACTACTACTCTTATCACCCTCCATAATTTAAACAGTATCCCCCCAAATTCTCTTTCTAAATATCTGAAGTACTCCATCCCCCACGATCCTCCAAAACTCAGGGCATAATTTATCATGTGGCTTCTCAATGTCCCTAAGCCCTCTTAAAGGCAGGCATCCCTCTACGCAAAACAAATCCCATGGTCTGTTATTATAATCACTGCGTTCTCTTATATATATATACTCAGCCTTTTGCCCTCTGCTTGCGGCCACATCAATAAATATATTTGGGGGAAAAGTACACAATCATGCTAACTAACCACTCTTTATAATTGTGATCATTATGTGATCATGTAACCTAATGGTGCCCAGTAATCATCTTTTTTATTTTGTTTTCATCCATTCCTTCACTAAATGCCTTCACTCATTTTTTAATATTTATTTATTTATTTTATTGTTAAGATGTTGTGCAGAGGGGTCACAGTTACATGAGTAAAGCAATGAGTACATTATTTGTTGATCATTTTTACCCCTTCCCTTCCTTGTTGTTGTTCTACTATCCCTTCCCTCCCCCACCTCCCACACTCCTATCCCTGCCCCCAACCACCCGAAGTTGTAAAGTTTGTTCCCAATATACTGCCCTGTGGGTATCATTGTTGCAATGCGTCATCCTATGTCCTTGTTTCAGTGTTTTGTTATTCCCCTTCCCCTCCCCAAATTAGACATAAGTATGTACAAGATGCAGGGTATCAAAATCAATGAATAATGCTGCAATAAATATAGTTTTGCTAGTAGCGTTAGTATGACCTTCTTGGCCTTCACTCATTTTCTTCATTCCTTTTTTTCTTAAATTCTAAATCCCATCTCTCATCCTCACTTTTTTTTTTTTTTTGTCAGTGGTGGGGTTTGAACTCTGGGCTTGGGCGCTGTCCCTGTGCTCTTCAGCTCAAGGTGAGCACTCTACTGCTTGAGCCACAGCGCCCCTTCCCGTTTTCTAGTGGTTTATTGGAGATAAGAGTCTCACAGACTTTCCTGCCTTTGAACTGTGTCTTTGAACGGCTGTCTTTGAACTGTGATTCTCAGATCTCAGCTTCCTGAGTAGCTAGGATTACAGGCCTGAGCCACCGGCGCCCGGCTCATCCTCACTTTTAACTTATGTTTTGGTTACTATTTGAAGGCTTGCTGGATGACTAGAAGAGCCTCCTGAAAAATGTAAATACCAAGCCTCTTGTTTGTTTTAACATATATTTTTATTGTAAAGATACTGTACAGAGGGGTCACAGTTACATGAGTAAGTAAGGTAATGAGTACAATTCCTATTGAGCATTGTTACCCCCTCCTTTGTTTTTCCCTACCATTTCTTCCCTCCTCACCTCTTCAACTCCTCCCTCCCCCTACTCATGAAATTGTAAAGTTCATTTTCAACATAGTGTCTTGTACATCTCATTGTTCCAATGGGTCTATCTGTATCCTTATTTCAGCATTTTGTTTTTTCTTTTCCCATCTCCAAATTAGAAAAATGTATATACAAGATGCAGGACAGTGGAATACAGTGAAAACAGGGGTTATACCATGAGGGGAGAATACACAAAAGAAACAAAATAATCACACCATACATTATAAGTACATTAAAAATAACAGCGACAAAGATAAAACCTCTTGGGTACCTATCTTGGGGACCATCTTACGTAGCTTCTGACCTTTTATGCTTGTCCTAGACATATACTAGCTATTGCAAATAAGTGAAAAGTGCCATCAAAGTTACCAAAATATGGAGCTTATTCCTTCTTTAATGTCTTTCAAAATATGTTACTTTCAATTAATACTTAATGCTGTGCTGAGTAAAGAAAAATTGAAAGTGTACATTATTAATATGTATACCTATTTAATGTTATAGAATACCAGTTTTAAATACAAATGCAAGAAACTTTAATATCCAGGAACCATCAATAATACTCATGAGCTGCAAAATATAAACATGTATATATATATATTTATATTCATATTTTGCAGCTCATGAGTGCATATGTGCTTTGATCCTGGTAGAATACAAATGCTACCCTAAATTAAGTCATTATTTTTCACTTCTTAGACATACAGAGCCTACCTGTACTACTTTTGCCTTCATCTTAATTATGAGAAAGAAGGACTAAGAGACAATGGAACTGTAGGTGTCCTCTCTTCTCTCCATCCCTCCCTTCCTCCCTAGCTTCCTCCCTTCTTCCCTTCCTCCCTTCCTTTCCTTTTTCTTTCATTCCAGTACTGGTGTTTGAACACAACTTCACACTTGGTACATGGGTGCTCAACTTCTTAAGCTATAACTCCTACCTTGTTTTTTCTGGTTATTGTTGAAATAAGGTCTTGCTTTTGGTACAGGCTGACCTGGACAATGATTTGTACTACTTATGCTTTCTTCAGTGGAGGAGATAACAGGTACATATTATTGAGCCCAGTTACTGGTTGCTCTCTCTGTCTCAAAAATTTCAAAGATTATAGTAGTTAGATGCCAGGAATTGGTTTTTTCTTTTCTTTTGATTTCAACAATTTTGGGGGGGAAATTCAGCCAATGCAGAAGAATCACTTGAATAAGGAAGCAGAATGTTTCCTTAACCTTTTTTTTGTTGGAAATACCCATTTTCTGAGTTGGAAGAAAGTTATTATCTAAACTGCAAGTGGTTTTGTGGAGTTGTCACCAGTTCCCTAGGCTTTGTTATTACATTGTTGCCTTGTATGGATTTTGAATGTCATGTAGCTCTGCTGGGAATTGTTCAAGGGTGTCATGAAGGCTATACATGAGTGAGGTGGTGGAGAAAGATAAATATATACAACATCCATTGCTATACTCATGCTCCTTTTATCTCATTTGGCTTCACAAAAATACTCAAAGATAAAATTATTAAAATTCATGACATCTCCAAAAGAGAATTAAAATTAATAGAAGTCCCTTTAGAATATGAGGTAGTGGGTAGTTGAGTGGATTGCATACCCATGAAGTTGATCCTGTTCTTTTTCCTAAGAAATAGAAATAATCACAACAGACCTTCCACCTGACCACCACACCAATGTGCTTGTATGTCTTACCCTCAACTTTCTGCTCATTTTCACATGTATGCAGAATTCTTTCCTTCTACCTATTTGAATCTTAATTTCTCCTTTTGTTGGTAGGCCATTCTTATTAACAAAGGTGTTCTTGTTCCTTATTAAAAATATAAAATGTCTCTTGACCTTGCCATTTAATTAAGCTCCTGTACTATTCATCTCATTTTAGAAGGAAAACATTCTGATAGGAAAAAAAATATTGTATTACATAGATCTTCTCCTATTTGAATTCTCTCCAGTTAAATTCCATAATCTGTGCTATTTGTGATCATTACTGGTATTGTTGTGCTAAGTCAACTAGGATCTTATGATGGTTTCCTCATGGTCAGGCACAAGTGGCTCATGCCTCTAATCCTACTTACAGTAAGGAAGAAATGCAAGAATTACAGTTCAAAGCTATCCCAGGCAGGAAAATCTGTGAGAGTTTTAATTAACCACCAAAAAGACAGTAGTAGAGCTGTGGTTCAAGTGGCAAAGTGCTACCCTTGGGCAAAATAGGTCAAGGACAGCAGTCCAGGCTAAGTTCAAGCCCCTAGATTCTCTCTCCCTCTCTCTCTCTGTCTCTCTCTCTGTCTCTCTCTCTGTCTCTCTCTCTGTCTCTCTCTCTGTCTTGCTCTCTCTCTCTCTCTCTCTCTCTCACACACACACACACACATTCATATCTTCTTGTTTACCCACCATAACATCTGTCTGTCTGTCTGTCTGTGTCCCTGTCTCCCTTTCTCTCTCCCCACCCCACCCCTGCCACACACAGTTTTGAAACTCTAAGTGGCTTTGGAGATGGTCAGAAAATTTTTTGTGTTAATATGGTTGTGGCACAATACTGAGGTATTTGGTAATGAAAGACCTGTGGTCTTGGTGAAGACACTTTCTTTCAGACAAGATTAACCTGCGAATCAGTAGACACTGAGTGAAGCTAGTGCCCTTTAAAAGTGGGCCTTATCCAAACAGTTGAAAGATGTAAGAGAAAAAAAATCCTGAAGATCTCCCCAAGAAGGAGTTCTGCTGCCAGACTACAATCAAACTTGAATGCCAGCAACAATTTCCCACTGCAGTTCTATCCTGCAGATTTCATATTTGCCACTCTCCAATTTCCTCAAATCCTTTTTCTGTCCCTCGACATCTCTCTCTCTCTTGCTCTTTCTTGTGCTCTCTCTTGTGCTCTCTCTTGTGCTCTCTCTCTCTCTCTCTCTCTCTCTCTCTCTCTCTCTCTCTCTCTCTCTCTCTCTCTCTCTCTGTCTCTCTGTCATATGCTCACATAAACAATTGGTTCTGATTCTCCAAAGAACCGAGAGTATTAGACATTGAAACAAACTGATGTCAGGCATCTAGTTTTGCTGCTGGCATTCAGACTACTCCAGCTGAGTGTCTTCTGCTATTTATTCCCCATTTCCTCAGCTTTAAAGCCCTGGAGTTCTGTAGAGTTTATCCCTGACATTCATCTGCTTCCTATTTTTATTCTCTTTTGGTGAGCTCATCTAAGCATATGCTTAAGTACTATCTAAATGCTGGTGACAAATTTTTCTTCAGTAATGAAGTCACTCCTATACCTCAGATTCACATTGGAAGCTATGCGTTTTGCATCTTCACTTGGATGTCAAGTAACTCAAATCTATCATATTAAGGGATTGGTAATAAGCTCCCTGACAGGATGATTGCCTGGTATGCATGTGTCCTGGCTTTGGTCTGCAGAACATATGTGTTGTTTCCTTGAGTCTTGAAGCAATAAATGCTTGTGTGGCATTTATGAAACTATGAATAAATGTTTACTGAGTAAATAATATTTTCAAAATTGCATGTTTTATTTTTTTGAGTTTAAGTGTCACATCAACTTAATTTCTACATAAAATTGAGAGGAATCTTTAGAAATATCATATATACACTTGTCCACTTATGATTAGATTATTCATATTATCATCTTCTACTAGAAGGGTGTATTATTTGCTACAGTTGATGAGTGCACTTTTCTTAACAGGATAATGATTTGAATATGAGACATCTGACACAAGCTCATATGGTAATGCCTAAATCTTCAGCTGATGATGATATTTGGGCAGTTTTGGAAATGTTTAGGTGGCAGGGCTGAGCTGGACGAAATGGGTGATTACAGGCATGCACTTTGAGGCTATCAGGAACCCTTCACTGTCTCTCATAGTTTTTTTCTCTCTCTTGTCTCTCTCATAGTCTCTCATGCTGTCTGTCTGTCTGTCTTCTTTTCTCTCTCACTGTCTCTCGCTAATCCTCACTCTATGTCTCTGTTTCTGTCTGTCTGTCTGTCCTCCTCTTTTCTGGTTTCCATGATATAAAGTGTTATATACTACCACATTGCTCCCATAATGATGGATTGAATCCTGTAACTCCAGCATCCAATAAACTCTCTTTAAATTGTTTCTTTTCTCAATGCTTTGGTCATACTGATAAGAAGAATCAAATACAATAGGTAATTACCAGAAGCCTGTAGTTTAAAATTTACTCTTTTTTTGTTTCTTTATGCTGCAACTAGATTTTGAAATCAGGGCCTTTTACTCTTGCTTAGTTATTTTTGATCCAGGTTTGTGTTCTTCCACTTGAGCCACACCTCTACTTCAAGTTTCTGCTGGTTCACTAGATTTGCTGACTCACTAGATTTGTCTGCCCTGGGTAGCTTTGAACCTCTATCCTCAGACCTCAGGATCCTGGGTAGCTAAAATTAGAGATATGAATCACTAGTTATCAGCAAAAGCTTCCTCTTGATTTTACATGTTTGCAAGATGAATTTGAACATATATACAATGATAGGTATTCATATGATTGTGTACTATAGAGCATTTTCCCTGTCCTAAAATTTTCTTTGTTTTGTCTGTTCATATTTTCCTACTCTCCAACCCTTTTAGTAAACATGGATTTTTTTTACCATATCATACTTTTTCTTTTGCATAATGTCATACCATTAGAGTTATACTGTATATAACCTATTCAGATTCCCTTCATTTCTTTCACTTAGTGATACTCATTTTTATCTATCTTTCTTTACCATTTTATTTACAAGTGAACAATATATCAAATGGATATAGAAGTATATCAATTCACTTATTATAGACCATTGTCTTAGTCTATTTTGGCTGCTGTGGTAAAATACATAAATTGGGTGGCATAAAAACGTGTTCATTCATTTCTTTATTATGTTTTTATTGTAAAAATATTGTACAGAGGGGTTACAGTTACATGAGTAAGATAATGAGTACAGTTCCTATCGAGCATTGTTACCTCCTCCTTTGTTTTTCTCCTACAACCCCTTCCCTCCCCACCTCCTCAACTACTTCCTTCCCCCTCAAGTTATAAAGTTTGGTTTTAACATAGTGTCTGTACATCTCATTGTTACAATGGGTAACATTTTTTATTTTCCTTGCAGGACACCAGAATCAAATACAGTAAAAACAGAGGTTATACTATGGGGAAAGAACATACAAAAGAAACAAAAATTCCATAGTACATTATAAATATATTAAAAACAATAGTAAGCAAGGAAAAACCACTTGTGTCCCTATCTTGGGGTTCATTTAGTTTAACATCATCTTATATGGTCATATGTACATAGCTTTTGACCTTTTTGGCTTGTCTTAGACATATACTAGTTATTGCAAATAAGGGAAACCATGGGATTTATGTTTCTTTGGGCCTGGATTGCTTCATTTAATATAATTTTTCCAAGCCTTTCCATTTCCTAACAAATGGGGCAATGTCATTCTTTTTGTTGGAGGCATAGAATTCCATTGTGTATATATATCACATTTTCTTGATCCATTCATCTACTGAGGGGCATCTGGGCTGGTGGTTCCATATCTTAGCTATAGTAAATAATGCTGCAGTAAACATAGTAATACTGGTAGCTTTAGTATGGTCTTGTTTGTGATCATTTGGGTAAATGCCCAAAAGTGGGATTGCTGGATAATAGGGGAGCTCTTTTGAGGAACCTCCATACTGCTTTCCAAAATGGTTGAAAAGTTTACACTCCCACCAACAATGCAGTAGGGTTTCCTTCTGGCCACATCCCCTCCAGCATCTGTTGTTATTAGAGTTCTTGATTATAGCCATTTTAACTGGGGTGAGGTGTAATCTCAATGTTGTTTTGATTTGCATTTCTTTTATGGCTAGAGAGGTTGAGCATTTCTTCATGTGTCTATTGGCCATTCTTATTTCCTCGTCAAAGAAGTTTCTCTTTTAAGCCTTTAGCCCAGTTATTTATTGGGCAGTTGTTTCTTTGAGGATTTGTTGTTGGGGGATTTAATTTTTTGAGTTCTAAGTATATTTTAGATATGAGTCTCTTGTCTGTTTTATGGTTAGTGAAGATCTCCCAATCTGTGGGCTTTCTATTGATCTTGATTGCTATGTCCTTTGCCAAGTATACATTAATTTCTCAAGGTTACAAATAGATGAAAAGTCTACAGTGAAGGAATGTTTGACTCTGTAAACTTCCTGTGTTAATGGCAGCACCTTCTGTGTGTCTTGGCAAAAGCTAACAAGGCAAGCTCCCCAGGCCTTCCTTTATGAGGTACCAGTATCATTCATGAGAAATCTACTTGTGCAACACTACTTTCCTTTTCTGATTAGCTTCAGTATATGGGTTTGGAAAACACACATGTATTGAGACCAAAACAGACATCTTGGTTGCTTCCAAGTCTTGGCAAGTATGAATTAAGCCTATGACCATCCATGCCCTGGTATTTGTGCAAACACATATTTTCATCTTATTTAGGTAAATTCCCAGAAGAATGGTTGCTGCGTCACATTAGAAGAATATGCTGAGTTTCTTTCTCTGAGGATTGAGAACAAATCCCAACATCAGTACATGACAGATGCTGTTGCTTCATGTTCTTTCAGCATTTAGGGTTTCTCCTGTTTTGCACTCGTGGCCATTCTACTGGGCCTGCAATGGAATTTCATTGTTTTTTCATTTGCATCTTCCCTAGTGATAATAAAGAACATTTGTCCACATGTCTATTTGTTTATTTCTGTATGTTCTTCAGTGGTTGTATTTTGCTACAGTTTCAAACTTTTAAAAAGTTTTGGGTTGTCATCATGGGTTAGAAGAGCTATTTGTATTCTTTAGGCAAGCAATTATTTGTCAGATGTTGTTTTGGACAATATTTTTTTCCTGTATGTGGCTTTTTTCTAGAAAGTATCTCATAAGGTAGATTTTTTTTTATTTTACTTAAGTCTAGACTATCAATGATTGTCTTCATGAATTGTGCCTAGATACTAAATTGCCTAAATTTTTCTTCTACAGTATGTTCTAGTAGTTTTGTTTTTCTCCTTATCTTTATGTCTGTCATTAATTTTGAGTTATATTTTGTTGCAGGTTCAATACCTGTGCCTAGATTCATTTTGTTGTTCATGGATTTCCAGTTGTGTCAGCACTGGTTGTTGATAAAGACTGTCTTTGTTTTCTTATATTTCCTTAGTTCCATTGTCAATATTCATTTCATGTTATTTATATGGCTTATATCTCTTCTATTAATCTATTGTCTGTCCTTTCACCAGCACTACACAGTCTGCTATATCCTTAGAGTAAGACTTGATCAAGATGTTATCTTCAATGAGTTTATCCTCTCTGTGCCTTCCCATCTGTTTTAATTCTCTGCATCTTCTGATCACATCTGAGTCACTCAGTGTTCAGCTGTCTTACCTCTCTGCCTTTGTATTTCATAAGACATTAGGCATTCCCTTCTACTATAAAGCACAATTTCCCATTGTATTCATGAGAATATGAGCATACTTGCTTATAGTTTCTTTAAATCTCAATATTCTAAATACCTAAAACACTTCCTGAAACACAGTAGAAACAGTGATACAGAGGGCCCATGAAGTCAAAAACACCAATGGGAAATGAAAAGACATTTCCTATGCTTGACCCAGGATCAACCAAAGTTATCTAAATTTGTGGGGAAACTTAGGAGTTGGGAAAAGTACAACAAGTTACTTATAGTAAAGTGATCATATATTTTGTCATCCTATTTGGAAGTTTTCCTTGAAATAAAAAGAAGCACAATTTCCAATTAAGATGAGACAACTGGTATAAACTTGGACTTTTCCTGGCAAATTGGATTTATATGTGGTAATGTTCTCTGATGTGAGATTGAGCAATATCTGAAATAACTGTAGGTGAGGACTAGAGAAACAACCTAAAATATAATTGCTAATTATTTGAAGTAATTTCAAGCACATTTCACAAAATGTGTTTAATGTTTACATGAGTATATTTGTGAAGTAGTTTTCCATTTCAATGTAGTGATTTGAGATCATTAAAATGACAATATTAGGAAAAGAAAGGGAAGAAGTAGACTACCACTACATGATAGCTTATACTAATGGACTTCTGGAAAGAACACTACAAGGACAAAGAGTAGTCATAGAAAAGGACAGTGATAAAAGCCTCAGTTCATAGTGTGCTGTACAGGAAGTGATGCAGCCCAGCCCAGCATTTCCATGTTATATGAAGACTGCGACAAAGGTGGGGATATAAAGAAGGACTCACTGGGTCTGTGTAGTAAATTAAGTTGTTACTTTCTTCCTTACATCAGATTGAAAAATCAAGCACCATGATATTTCCTTCCTGGATAAAAATCAATAACAAACAATGGAAACGGGGGAAAGCTGAACTTTAAGAATTGGTCTTCTTCATGGGGAGATGGCTGACAATGTTTATTTCTGGTTGTTGACCAGAGTAAATCTCTTCTAATGTTAGTATTTGTCAATCTAAGTACCTTGATGGTGACCAGTTATGTAATCACTCACTCAAAAGCAAAATTAAAAAAAATTCCTGCATCTCAACATGCTCCAATTCTGATTTACAAAGCTTGTAAAACAAAGTATCGAACTAGAACCTCTTTGATGATCTAAAAAACACACCCATGAAATTACCTATTATATTTTATTGCAGGAACTTAAGTTGTGAAGCATGATATTTAGATAGTGAAATACATTAACTTTCACATTATTTCATATAGTTGTGTGTGTGTGTGTGTGTGTGTGTGTGTGTGTGTGTGTGTGTGTGTGTGTGTGTGGTAAGTGTATCTAAAATCAACTCTGGGAAAATTAAATAATATAATACCAAATGTAGTCTTCCTGATATGTTTTAAGATTTCTAGATTTATCAGTCTCATATAAGTACATGCTGGTACTTTTTGATCTACCACATAAATTTGTTTTTAAACATATTAATCAAAAGTATCTAAAGAATGTGAGTATGTGAAATAGAAGGTCAAAGTAAGTCAATACACACATTGATCCTCTGAGAAAATGTGGTTTTGAGAATAGGAGATTATATTTTCAAAGATCTAATTTGCATCATGGATAATATATATTTAATCTATTTCATTATGTGCAGAGAAGTTGAATTTTTTTCGTTTTCTACACTTTAGATAATATTCTTTAAATGTTTTCTATTTACTGAGCAAGTGAAAATTTTTGCTGCCCAGTAAGACCTTGGGTTTACTGTGCCAATAACTTCTTTTTAGTTAAATATTAGCATCTAAAAAATTCATATGGAGTCTCTTCTATATTTTCACTTTTCTTATCTCTAAGATATCAGCAGAGAACATTTTCAGTTTGCAATTTTTAGCTGAGGTTGAGGGGAGGGTCTGTACTCTCCTACTCTTCCTTGGATAGAGATTTGTTGATCATCTCTATGTGGTCATCTTCTCTGTCCTTTCTGCAGAAGTGACTGGTGAATGTTTGTTCTCTTCTTGCTTGGCTCCTTAAATGCTGAGAACTTCTCTACAGACTTGTTTCTCTCAGTCATTATAAATATTCCTGACACCAATCCTTGATGAGATTCTCTTCTGACTTTTGTTAGAAATCATTCTAGACCTAGAGCACACTTGCAAAAATCACATAAAAGTCTCATATATTAACCTTCAAATTGTCAAAATGTTAACATTTTAACATATTGGCTTTGTCATTTTCTTTTGTGTGAGAAGAGAGCTTTGATTTCTTTTCTGAACCAGTCTGTAGTAAGTTGTCCTCTGTTACCCAAGATGCTTAAATATGTAGTTCTTGAAAGCAATGATGTTTTCTAACACAGCATAATGATATGATCAAAAATCAGTTAATTATGATACTTTATGAAATTATTAATAACTTTATTAAAACTTAAATAACTTTTCTATATATTTCCTTTTAACAAAAATAATCTGCCTCTGAGATACAGTGTATCACATTTATTAATTAAATCTTTTGTTTCCTTAATGTGAAACCATTCCAGAGTCCTTTATCTTTTCTAACACGGATATTGGAAAGTACAGAGCATTTATTTCACAGAATGTCAGTTTTAGTTGTCTGATGTTTCCACGTGATTATACTTGGAACATCATGAATAAAAACTTTCTGATTTCTAGTCTAAACTGTTTTCCCTGTAGCAAGTAGCTCCAAAGTCACTTTGTAACTCGCAAAGAAATGTTTCTTTCTAGTCACCACCCCAATAACCTTTTCTGTTTCTTCACCAAGGTAAAAAGAAATTTAGGAAACCTTTCACGTTATCTATAAATATCATGAGTCTCTGAGGAAGGAAAGGCACCTTTATAGTCTAAATGTGTATAATAGCAAGTTTTTATCTTAAAATAGCTTTAGTCACAGATAGAAAGTGGAGGGGTATTTTTCTTTACTTTTTTCTTTTCCACAACATTACCTCAAATAGTGACAAAAGAGTTGTAGCTACACAATAAGAATATAAATCAATGATTTTAAAATCAGAGTCCATTAAAGGCTTCACAGAAATTAAAAGCATTCATAACAAGTTATAAAATAAAGGGATAAAGGAGGAGTTCAAAGATAAAGTCCAAGTATCCTGAATGACAGAACAAGATAGAATCATGTGGAAATAATAAAAACCACCTAATGAACAAATTCAAAGAATCAATAAAGATCTGCAAGAGCTATTAACAGAAAACTTATGTTAATAACCAGAACAAAAACCAAGCTTCACAGCAGCACAGAAACAATTCTGTGGTCTAATTAATTTCTTTCAACACTCTGTATTGAAGTTCAATGAAAATCTGTGAGTTATATACTGGTGACACTCATAACAAAGTAGTAGTGTTATATAGACAGACCATAAGATAGTAAAGAACCACAGGAATGAAGGAATGGATGCAAAGATCTTGTGCCTCACCAGTTTTGGGAAAATGGTATCAATAGCATCTGTGTGATATCACGAGGAATTTCAAAAGTATAAAAGTCCAGTGCCTTCATTTTGGCATTGTTATTAAATCCTTCAGCTGTGTCCACTAACATCTTTCTATCTATCACTTTCTTATACTACTGAAATGAGTAGCACCAACAGGACAAAACCTTTTGAAATATACTTAATAAAATATGGTAAAATATGCACACTGAATAACTACAAAACATTAAGAGATGTAGGGATACAGTCCATGCTAAAAATTTAATAATTAATAATTTAATATGTAATAGTTTTAAGATACTTATTTTCTCCTAAATGGTTCATGGAATAAATTAAATCCCAATCAAATGTGTGCAGGGTCATTTCTATAGAAATTGATCTAGTGATTAAAATTATATGCAATTAAAGTATTTAATGTAATAAAAACAATTGTTGAAAAGAACACCCTTGAAGAACTTATACTTTTCAATTTAAAGATATATGCGAAAGCCACAATAATCAGGGTTGTAGTGTATCACTGTGAGTGATGCTCAAAATAGGAATATTGGATGGTGAACTGATTTTCAACAAAGGCATGAAGGTAATTCAGTAGAAAAAATAATATGTCATTTCAAATAGAAAAGATACAGAAAGAACTTGCAAATGGAGTCATGGAAGAAAAGACCTGATCATTACCTAACATTACATACTTCTCTAACTAAAATGGTTTATAGATGTAAACATGAAAACTTAAGTTATAAAAATTCTTCTAGGATGAAATGTTCATAAATTTGAGGCAGTTCCTAGATATCATAATTTAAATGTCATAAAAAAAACTTCTGTTTCTCCAATAGGCATTAAGAAAATGAAAAGTCAATGTGTACTGTACAAATATCTTGTCTTGTCCTCTCCACACATGCACATAAATACATACATATGCAAATAATCAGCTGATATTTATTAGGGAATTTAAAAGAATATTTATAAATAGTCGCCAAAAGCAATCAAATTTTTAATAGAACAAAGAAGATATATTAATATATGTGAGATATCTGAAAAGATTTCAAGTTTAGTAGCTTTTAATGGAATTTACAACAATAATGAGATAGCACTACACACTGTTATAACTGCTAAAACTAAAGACTGACAATACAAAGAATCTTTAGCCAGGATTTGGAAAAGCTCTCATTGGTCATTGATTTGGAAAGTAGTTTAACAATTTATTACATGTTGAACTCATGCTTTTTATACTATTATTGTGGATCAAAATTTAATTCATAGAGCACAAACTGATCTGAATATACAGTTGTTGCAGATATAATCAGTTCAGTGAGGATGAACTCATATTAGAGCAATAGGGGCCTCTATTCCAATACCACTGGAATTCATATGAAAAGAGGAGATTTGGACCTAGAGACAGGCACAGAGGGAGAATAATTTGTAAAGCAGAAAGAAGAAGTCAGAGTGATGTTTACAAGCCAGAGGTTGTCAGAAAACTACCGGAACCTCAGACAGAAGCTTGGAGCAGATTCTTCCTTGCAGCTTTTTGAAGAACAACCATCACAACAGCTTGCTTTTCAGTACTAGAGTACATTTTGTTGTTTCACTTACCTGATCTGGGATAATTTGCTACAGTTGCCTTGGTCAACTAACACAGTCCCACCATTGTGCTGTCACATACCTTTATAAAAGAAATGAAAATGTGTCTCCAAGAATGAATTCTACAAGGTATTCATTTCAGATTTGTTCATAAAACAACCTGATTGCTCACTAGTAGATTAATGGATAAGTAAATGAACTTTGGAGTTTTATATAACAAAATACTATGCAGTAATACAAAGAACCAAGCCTTAGGAAGTGGCGCTGTGGCTCAGGCGGTAGAGCGATGACCTTGAGCTCAAGAGCTGAGGGACAGCACCCAGGCCCACAGTTCAAGCCCCATGACCGACATCTGTAGACATGTATGTTGAAATCACAAAAATATGCTGAATAGAAGACATTCTACTGTAGTAATTCTATGTATATTGATGTCTAGAAAATACAAAACAAACTATACATATCTGATCGATAGTTGGCAGAACCAGGATAAGGGATTGATTCTGAGAGGTTCTAGAGATGTCTTCTTGGTGACGAAACTATATTTTGCTTATGGTGTCACTTTCATTTCATTAAAATATGTGTTTCCACAACTGCCCAATAAATAAGTGGGCGAAAGACTTAAAGAGAAGCTTCTCTGAAGAAGAAAGAAGGATGGCCAATAGACACATGAAGAAATGTTCAACATCCCTAGCCATAAAAGAAATGCAAATCAAAACAACATTGAGATATCACCTCACTCCAGTTAGAACAGCAAAAATCAAGAACTCTAACAACAACAGATGCTGGAGGGGATGTGGACAGAAAGGAACCTTACTTCATTGTTGGTGGGAATGTAATCTTGTTCAACCACTTTGGAAAGCAGTATGGAGTTTCCTCAAAAAACTTCACATAGATCTCCCCTATGATCCAGCAATCCCACTTTTGGGCATTTACCCAAATGTATACAAACAAGACCACACTAAAGCTTCCAGCACAACTATGTTTATTGCAGCATTATTTACCATAGCTAAGATATGAAACCAACCCAGGTGCCCCTCAGTAGATGAATGGATCAAGAAAATGTGGTATATATACACAATGGAATTCTATGCCTCCATCAGAAAGAATGACATTTCCCCATTTGTTAGGAAATGGAAAGGCTTGGAAAAAATTATATTAAGTGAAGTAAGCCAGGCCCAAAGAAACATAGGTCCCATGGTTTCCCTTATTTGCAATATCTAGTATTGGTATGAGTCAAGCGGAAAAGGTCAGATAATGTGATGTTTGGAAAACGAACCCTTAAATATGTATTTTAATGTTTTCGTTTCTTTCATGCATGTGTTTCTAACGCATTTATAAGATTATTTCTTTGTTGCTTTGTATGTCCCTCCCCCACAGTGTAACCCCCGCTTTCACTTTATTTGATGTCAGTATAACATGTGGAGGAGATGGGGACAAACAAGTCGTTTAAGGATTCAGGTGGACCTGTTGCAACAAGGAGAATTACAAAATGTCATGTCAAAGCAAGCTTTACAATGTCGGTGTGGGGGGGGGAGGGGGGTATGAATGGGTGGGGGGGAGGGGGGAGGCTGGGAAGGGAGGTGAAGGGTAAACAAAGGAGGAGGCTGCAATGCTTGGTAAGAAATGTATGCATTATCCTGCCAATGTAATTGTAACCCCTCTGTACAGTATGTTCTCAAATAAAATAAAATAAAATTTAAAAAAAATATGTGTTTCCAGTGTTATAAATTTTAACTCAGGAAATATGATGTTTTAAAAATAAAATATGAATAAACAAATGTGTGTTTAAGCCAGGCACCAGTGGCTCACACCTGTAATTGTAGGTACTCAAAAGGTTATGATCTGATGATTGTGGTTTGAATCCAGCCCAGGCAGAAAAGTCTCTTTGAAACTCTAATCTCCAATAAATGACTCAAAAAAGCCAGAAGAAGTGCTGGGGCTCAAGAGGTAGAGTGCTAACCTTGAGCATGAGGCTTGGGGACAGTGCCCTGGCCCTGAGTTCAAACCACAGGATGGAAAAAATATAAATAAAAATAAACAAATAATTGAATAAAATACTTGGAAGCTTTAGAGTTGTCCTCTTATTTTCAAAGTTTCAGAGAGTTGGTCCAAGTTATTGATATTAGAAGTCCTGGTTGCAGATTGATTGTGTTAGAGTCTCTTTGAAACTCTAATCTCCAATAAATGACTCAAAAAAGCCAGAAGAAGTGCTGTGGCTCAAGAGGTAGAGTGCTAACCTTGAGCATGAGGCTTGGGGACAGTGCCCTGGCACTGAGTTCAAACCACAGGATGGAAAAAAAAATAAATAAAAATAAAGAAATAATTAAATAAAATACTTGGAAGCTTTAAGTTTGTCCTCTTACTTTCAAAGTTTCAGAGAGTTGGTCCAAGTTATTGATATTAGAAGTCCTGGTTGCAGATTGATTGTGTTAGAGCATTTCTGTGAACAACAGAGGAAAGAAACAAGATTTAAAACCATCAAGAACTTAATTAAGGTTATATTCGCGGTGCTTTTTATGATACCTAATTCAATATCCCTCAAACTGAGCTGCATATGTAATTACCTCAAAGAATGCTTACACCTGGATCCACACTGTTTTAAAACTTTTTAACTGTCCAGGAAATAGAATTTTAAAAGTTTTCTCCTTGATTACTTTCATCCCATATAGATAGATGCCTTGAGTAATGTAGCATTATTGAATGACTAACCACCTGTAGTATTTGATAGAAATCAATAGTTTTCATGACAGTAAGCTTCAAATATGAGAAAAATGATAGATGAAAACCGTCTTAGTGAGTCTTGTATTCAAATCACCACTTTTGCAAAGTTTTATCTGAAATATGTCTGAGACAAGCAGAAACAGTCAGATAAGTTGATGTTAAGTGACATGAACCCCAAGATAAGGACTCAAATGGTTTTTCTTTCTTGCTATTGTTTCTAACATATTCATAAGATGATTTCTTTGTTGCTTTGTATGTCCCTCCCCCACGGTATAACCCCTGTTTTCACTGTATTCGATGTTGGTATAATTTGTGGAGGGGAGGGGAAAAAATAACACATTGTTTAAATAGGAATACAGGTGGACTCATTGTAACAATGAGATGTACAAGAAGTTATGTCCAAATGATTTTATCCCAAGTAATAAAAGTCCGTTTCTGGAGATCATTTGCCATAAGTATAATTATGAGTGTGACATGTGCTTAACCTATTTTCAGCCTAGCAAGGATCTGAAATTGTTTGAAAATAACAATCTGCAAGCAAACCAAAATTTAAATGGCATTTCTGGCCACTAATTTCCTGCTGTGGTTATCTAACACAGCTTCAGATTTCTTATTTGAGATATTTCCACTTCCTGAGTTATTGTTTTTTGCTTTGTTTCCTCACACATTTGATATAATACTCTTCTCTAAAGAAATCAAACCAAAGAATTTTAGAAATGTTAAAGAATAGTATTAATTCTCATAATGTCTACAAAATTGTTTAAAATTCTAGCATTTATGTTTTCTCTAGGGCTATGTTATCACAGTGAGAAAACAGGAACATATCAAAATCTGACTCTTATGGGAAATATTACAATGGAATAAGTATTTTGTCTTCTGCATAAGATACACAAGAAGAAATTGATTTTAACAGATAACTAAAATTTAAACCAACTTATTTTAGTTTTTCTATCATGAGAAATAGATGCTAAATAATTTAAGTAACATAATTGCCAAGATAACAGTTTTCAAGTTATTTTCTATAGGAAAAAAAAACAGTTTTCAAGTTATTTTCTATAGGAAAAAATGCAGTAAGCAGTTACAGCAATCAATTCTATGTATACCTGTCATCAACCTAGAGAAAATTAAAATAATCAATGTGAATTCACCCTTGTTTTCTTGTATTAAGCATATCCTAGCATGAGTATATGTTAGTTTTCATTTGCAATTACTCAACTGATGCTGTATTGAAAGAGAAATTCTTGCTCTGTCTGAACACTGTATGTTTCTTGGCATCACACATTAGTAGAGAAACATACCTTTGAGGTAATGGATGGTTAAGATGTAGTAGGAAAACTGAAGACATTAATGTCAAAATAACATGAAATAAGACCATTTTATTCTATTTTAATAATTTCATCCATTCATCATACTTAGCCCATTAGCTTTCAATCTTTTCACACTATTAAGTAAAAATGTGACATTATATACTCATCTTTTTGTTTTATATGCATGCTGTAGATGTATGATTGTTTTCTCTTTCAAATGGTTATATTACCCATGAGGAAAGAAACTACTTCTTTAGGCTCCCAGAGAGTGCAGAACAATGACTGGAATCTGAAGGCATATATTAATCTTGATTCCATAATCAATTGTCATTTGAAATGAATCAGGGCTTTGAAAATTACCAGTGCCATTTTTTAGTATTTCATTTAATTAAGTAATGCATAGATGCATTGCTTATTTGATATCATTATACTTAAAAGATCTGGTTCTTCTTTGATTTTGTCACTGACATTAGTCAAATGAAGATGATTCTATAGAAATACATCCTACACATATTGCAGAATTGTAAGAAAAAATGACATGTAGCTCTTAAGTTAGTACTTTTGTCTAATATATGTGTCGAATAAAACTAGGGTGCACTGTGATGTTAATTTGCCTTCCTATTATATTCATGCACAAAGAAATAATCCTGTGCTCAATCTTATTAAATGCTGCAATGCAATATGAACATGTTTCTTACACATTTACCACTTCTATGTTTGCTTTTTAGAATTAAATTTCCTTCAATTTCTGGCTTGTCTGAATCTGAATAATAAGTATGAGGCATGTATGAAAATCTGACTGCATGGATAAAAGAAAAATGCTCCCTGCTTACTGCTCCACTGACTGATTCATTGCTTTATGCTTATAAAACTCGGGAAATTCATAGTTTGTAGCTTCTTCAAAGTGTTTAATTGTCATGATACAGAAAGTTGTTCCATGTGGAAACTAACTTGTTTGATCACTAATCAGAATTCTGCTATTGCCTGTTTCTGCATATTAAATTATTTTTTATTTTCTAATTTTTATTGTGACTATGAATGTCAAAGTCAGTAAACATAATAGAAATTGGAAAAGCAGGAGACCATGAAAAAAATATCCTTTCAGAAATGTGTGTGTGCATGTGTGCATTTTACCTATTTCAAAACTGAAAAAAATGAAAAAAAATCTTCTTTAGCTTATAATTAATAGCTGACAATATTAGAAAGACAGAACACAGTATATCAAATTCAGTTAAATCCTGAAGTTATAGGTTCACTTGTACTTACTTATATGGTACTTGACTATATGTGATACATTTTGAGGCAATATTGGAACTTTCAACTTGGCTCATAAAACAGAAATGAAATTCCCATTTCAACAAAGAATTTTAAACTGTGTTGAGCATTAGGATTTTTTCCCCTATATTCAGAAACTGCCCTTCAAGTTAAAGAAAGTTTTTGGCTAGAATATTTAAAATGTTTACAGTAGATATTTGTCCTTAACAATAACTTGTCCTGGTAGCTTTAGATAAGGAGAGACATACAGATTATTTTTAGTTTTGATAGCCTATAGACCAGAAAACCCCAGTCCAAAAGGGAGCAGAATTGATATTATCTATAGATATTGCTGACAGCATAATCAAAATTGGGTGAATTGTGCAAAACAAAATTCACATGTGACTAAAAAAATATAAACACATGAGACCATTGCAGTAGTCTTCAAAGTTAATAACACCAAAAAGAGTCAACCTGAAATGGTATGGACAGAAAAAAATGAGCCATAGACTTATCACCATTAGTAATATAATAAAAATAATATCCACTGTGGCTCATCAATGTGAAAAGAACCCAGTGAAAGTGAGAGTATATGATCAAATTTGGTAAGTTAGTCTGCTGGCAACTTAATATCGTACTAATTGTCCAGATGTATTTTTGATGGGAAAATGAACAATAATTCTAAGAGGGTCTGTGGTTCAGATGCACAGGAAAATCTAAAATATTGATGTTAAATGAAATGTGGGACAAATGGTGAACAAATTCAGCATTAATAATCTCTAGACACTATGTTGAAAGTGAATTATACAACTTTTGGGAGAAGGAAGATCAGGAGGGAAAAACTGGAAGAAAATGAGGGAAGAATGGACTCAACTCCCTAGTTATTCCAGCTGATCTAAAACTTTGCCAAAGTAGCAGGGTATAGAATGAACCCTTAAAAATCAGTGGCATTTCTTTCTTTCTTTCATTGTGAAAATATTGTCCAGAGGGGTTACAATTACATGGGCAAGATAATGAGTACACTTCTTATCAAGCATTGTTGCCTCCTCCTTTGTTTCCCCTCCCCATCCATTCCAAATCTTCTACCCGCTTCCCCACCCAATCCTCCGCCCCCCACCCAAAGTTCTAAAGTTTGTTTTCGACATAACGACTTGTACATCTCATTGTTGCAAAGGGTCCACCTGTATCCCTATTTAAACGACTTATTTTTTCCCTTCCCCTCCAAAAATTATACCAACATCAAATACAGTGAAAGAAGGGGTTATACCGTGGGGGAGGGACATACAAAGCAACAAAGAAATCATCTTATAAATATGTTAGAAACAATAGCAAAAAACACATTTGAATACCTATCTTAGGGTTCATTTCCCTAACATCAACTTATCTGACCTTTTCTGCTTTACTCAGACATATACTAGTTATTGTGAATATGGGAAATCACGGGACCTATGTTTCTTTGGGCCTGGCTTACTTCACTTAATAGAATTATTTCCAAGTCTTCCCATTTCCAAACAAATGGGGCAATGTCATTCTTTCTGATGGAGGCATAGAATTCCATTGTGTATATATACCACATTTTCTTGATCCATTCATCTACTGAGGGGCATCTGGGTTGGTTCCATATCTTAGCTATGGTAAATAATGCTACAATAAACATAGTCGTGCTGGTAGATTTAGTGTGATCTTGTTTGTGATCATTTGGGTAAATGCCCAAAAGTGGGATTGATGGGTCATAGGGGAGCTCTATATGGAGTCTTTTGAGGAACCTCCATACTGCTTTCCAAAGTGGTTGAAAAAGTTTACACTCCCACCAACAATGCAGTAAGGCTGCCTTCTGTCCACATCCCCTCCAGCATCTGTTCTTATTAGAGGTCTTGATTATAGCCATTCTAACTGGGGTGAAGTGGAATCTCCATGTTGTTTTGATGTGCATTCATTTTATGGCTAGGGGGGTTGAGCATTTCTTCATGTGTTTATTGGCCATCCTTCTTTCCTCTTCAGAGAAGCTTCTCTTTAAGTCTTTAGCCCACTTATTTATTGGGCAGTTGTTTCTTTGAAGATTTATTGTTGGGGGATTTAATTTCTTGAGTTCCAGGTATATTTTAGATATGAGATTCTTGTCCGTTGTATGGCTAGTGACAATCTTCTCCCAATCCCTGAGTTTTCTATTGATCTTGCTACCTATGTCCTTTGCCATGCAGAAACTCTGCAATTTCATGCAATCTTATTTGTCCAACCTTTCTTTGATTTGTTGTGTTTCTGGGTCTCTATTAAGAAAATTTCGGACTGTGCCAAGGATACCTAGTGTTTCTCCTATTCTGTCCTGTAATGTTTTCAGAGTATCTGCTTTGACTCCAAGGTCTTTGATCCATTTGGAGTTGATTCTGGTGCAGGGTGATATATTAGGATCTAGCTTTAGTTTTCTACAAGTAGTTAACCAATTTTGCCAGCACCATTTACTGAAGAGGCTGTCTTTCTTCCATTCAATTTTTTTAGCTCCTTTATCAAAGAATAGATGGCTATAGGTCTGTGGGTTCATTTTTGGGTTTTCAATTCTATTCCATTGGTCCTGAGGTCTGTTCTTGTGCCAGTACCAAGCTGTTTTGATTACTAGGGCTTTGTAGTACAGTTTGAAATTTGGTATTGATATTCCTCCAGCCAGCAGTGTTCTTTCTGTTGAGGATTGTTTTTGCTATTTGGTGTCTTTTATTGTTCCATATGAATTTTTGGATTGCATCTTCTATTTCCTTGAAGAATGAGGTTGGAATTTTGATAGGTATCACATTGAATATGTAGATAGCTTTGGGAAGCATTGCCATTTTCACGATGTTGATCCTTCCATTCCAGGAGCATGGGAGGTTTTGCCACTTTCTAAGTTCTGTTTTGATTTCCTTTTTCAAGTTTTTTAAGTTTTCATCATAGAGATCATTCACTTCTTTGGTTAAATTAATTCATAGGTATTTTATTTTTTTATGGGACTATTATAAACGGAGTTGCTTTCCTAATTTCAGTCACACTTTTCTCATTGTTGGCATACAGTAAAGCCATTGATTTTTGAGGCTTAATTTTATACCCTGCTACTTTGCCAAAGTTTTGAATCAGCTTGACTAATTTGGGAGTGCAGTCTGTGGGATTCTTTAAACACATAATCATGTCATCTGCAAAGATGGAGAGTTTTACTTCTTCTTTCCCTATTTAGATCCCCTTTATGTTTGCATCTTGTCTTATTGCTGTAGCTAGGCATTCTAATACTAGATTGAAAAGAATGGAGAGAGTGAACATCCTTGTCTTATTCCTGAGTTAAGAGGAAATGGCTTTAGTTTTTCACCATTAATTATAGTGCTGGCTGTAGGTTTCTCATAAACAGCCTTTATTATATTGAGGAATATTCCATGGATTCCTAATTTTTCCAGATCCTTCATCATAAAGGGGTGTTAGATCTTGTCAAATGCTTTTTCTGTGTCTATTGAGATAACCATGTGGCTCTTATCCTTGTTCCTGTTGATGTGATTAATTATATTAATTGATTTGCATATATTGAACCAGCTTTGCATCCCTGAAATGAATCCTGTTTGATCATGGTGTATGATTTTTTTGGATGAATTGTTGAAGTCTTTTGGCCAAAATTTTGTTGAGAAGTTTTGCATCAATGTTCATCATAGCTATGTGTCTATAGTTCTCTTTCTTTCATGAGCCCCTGCCTGGTTTTGGGATGAGGGTTATGATGGCATCACAGAATGTGTTCGGTAGTGAACTTTCTCTTTCAATTTCATTGAAGAGTTTGAAGAGTATTGGTGTGAGCTCTGCTTTGAATGCCTTGTAGAATTCAATCAGTGGTATTTCTGTAGGCCAATCAGGAAAGCACTCCTTTTGTAATAGCCCAACAAAAAATAAAATACGGGGGCTGGGGGTTTAGCCCAATGGAAGGGCGCCTGCCCGGCATGCTCAAGGCCCTGGGTTCGGTCCTCAGCCCTGGAAAAATAAAAATAAAAAAATAAATAAAATACCTAGGAATTTACTAAAGAAGTGAAGGACCTCTATGATGAAAACTTTAAAAACTTGAAGAAGGAAATTAAAGCAGCACTAAGTAAGTGGAAAACCCTCCCAAGATCCTCAATTGGGAGGAATAACATAGTGAAAATGGCGATACTGTCAAAGTCTATCTACAAATTCAATGCAACCTATCAATATCTCAAACTCATTTTTCAATGAAATAGAAGAAACAATCCAAACATTCATATGGAACAATAAAAGACACTAAATAGCAAAAACAATCCTTAGCACAAAGAACAGTGCTGGAGGAACATCAATACCAAATTTAAAACTCTACTACAAAGTCACAGTTATCAAAACTGCTTGGTACTGGCACAAGAACAGACTTGAGAACCAACAGAATAGCATTGAAGACTCAGAAATGAACCCACACACTTATAGTCACCGAATCTTTGATAAGGGAGCTAAAAAATAACAATAGAAGAAAGACAGCTTCTTCAGTAAATGGTGCTGGCAATATTGGTTAAACACCTGTAGAAAACTAAAGCTAGATCCTTATATATCATGCTGCACCAGAATCAACTCCAAATGGATCAAAGACTTCAAGGTTAAACCAAGCACCCTGAAAACAGTACTGGTAGGAATAGGAGAAACCCTAGGACTCCTTAGCCCAGGCTGAAATTTTCTATTTCTTTTTTAATAGTTTTTTTATTGTAAAAATAGTGTACAGAGGGGTTGCAGTTACATGAGCAAGGTAATGAGTACATTTCCTATTGTTACCTCTTCCTTTGTTTTACCTGGCCATCCTTTCCCTCTCACCTCCACAACTCCACATGTATCCTCCAATTGTAAATTTCGTTTTTCCAGCATAGTGTCTTGTGCATCTCATTGTTTCAATGGGTAAACCTGACCTTCATCCCTATTTAAGCTTTTTTTTTTCCCTTCCCCTTGCCGAATAAGAGAAGTGTATATACAAGTTGCAGGGCACCGATATCAAATACAGTGAAACCTGGGGTTATACCTTGGGAGATGAACATGCAAAGAAACAAAAATATCACATGGTACATTATAAATACGTTAGAAATAATACCAAAAAAGAACCCAGAAACACAACACATCAAAGAAAGTTTGGACATTCATTCTTCAAGGAAAGAGAAGAGGCAATCCAAAAATTCATATGGAACAATAATAGACCCCGAATAGCAAAAATGATCCTTAACAGAAAGAACAGTGCTGGAGTAATATCAATACCGTATTTCAAACTCTACTACAAAGCCCTAGTAATCAAAACAGCTTGGCACTGGCACAAGACCAGGACCAATGGAATAGAATTAAAAACCCAGAAATGAACCCACAGACCTATAGCCATCTTATCTTTGATAAGGGAACTGAAAAAATAGAATGGAAGAAAGACAGCCTCTTCAGTAAATGGTGCTGGCAAAATTGGTTAATCACTTGTAGAAAACTAAAGCTAGATCCTTATATATCCCCCTGCACCATAATCAACTCCAATTGGATCAAAGACCTCAGAGTCAAAGCAGACACCCTGAAAACATTACAGGATGGAATATGAGAAACCCAAGGTCTCTTTGGCACAGGCCGAATTTTTTTAAAATAAAAACCCAGAAACACAAAAATCAAAAAAAGGTTGGACAAATGGGATTGCATGAAACTGCAGAGCTTCTGCATGGCAAAGGACATAGCTAGCATAGCTATCAAGATCAATATAAAGCCCACAGATTGGGAGAAGATCTTCACCAGCCACAAAACAGACAAAAGTGTCTCATATCTAAAATACTCTTGGGAACTCAAAAAAGTAAATCACCTAACAACAAATCCTCAAAGAAACAACTGCCCAATAAATAAGTGGGTTAAAGACTTAAAGAGAAACTTCTCTGAAGAGGAAATAAGAATGGCCAATATACACATGAAGAAATGCTCAACCTCTCTAGCCATAAAAGAAATGCAAATCAAAACAACATTGAGATTCTTCCTCATCCCAGTTAGAATGGATATAATCCAGAAATCTAATAAAAATAGTTTCTGGAGGGATGTGGCCAAAAGGGAACCCTTATAACAACAGATGCTGGAGGGGATGTGGCCAGAAGGGAACCCTATTGCATTGTTGGTGGGAGTGGAAACTTGTTCAACCACTTTGGAAAGCAGTATGGAGGTTCCTCAAAATACTTCACATAGAACTCCCCTATGACCCATTAATCCCACTTTTGGGCATTTACCCAATTGATCACAAACAAGGCCATACTAAAGCTACCAGCACAACTATGTTTATTGCAGCATTATTCACCATAGCTAAGATATGGATCCAACCCAGATGCCCCTCAGTAGATGAATGAATGAATACACACACACACACACACACACACACACACACACACACACACACACACACACACACACACACACAATGGAATTCTATGCCTCCTTCAGAATGAATGACACTGTCCCATTTGTTAGAAAATGGAAAGACTTGGAAGAAAATTCTATTAAGTGAAGTAAGCCCAAAGGAATACAGGTCCCATGGTTTCCCTCATTTGCAATAACTAGTCTATGTACATATGACCATATAAGATGATGCTAAGCAAAATGAATCCCAAGATATGGCCACAAGAAGTTTTATCTTTGTCATTGTTGTTTTTAATGTAATATGTGATTTATTTTTTTCTTTTTGTTTGTTCTTCCCCCATGGTATAACCCCTGTTTTTACTGTATTTGATTCCAGTGCCTTGCATCTTGTATATACATTATTCTATCTGGGAGAGGGGAAGGGAAATAACAAAATGCTGAAATAAGGATACAGGTTGACCCATTGTAACAATCAGATGTATAAGAGACTGTTGAAAATGAACTTTAGAATTAATGGGGGTGGAGGGAGGAGTTGGGGAGGTGGGGAGGGAAGGAACAGTAGGGGAAAAACAGAGGAGGGGGTGACAATGCTCAATAAGGAATATAAAGAAAATGAGGAAAGAGGTGACGCTCTTCAAAAAGAAATATACTCATTACCTGAGTTAGGTAACTGTAAGCCCTCTGTATTTTACATTTACAAAAAAAGACAGAAAGAAAAAAAAAGAAAAATAAATAAATAAATTCCTGGGAATATGAGAGTAAAATGTATTCATTTATTTAGGAAACAACTCCACTCTACCATTGAAAAAGGCAATTAATACTGAGACACACAATATGAGATCCAAACCCTTTTTTGCATTCTTTGTCATCTACTTTGTAAAATCTAAAACTAAAAGAATATAAAAACAACAGTAACATTTTAGAAAAAAGCCAAGAAATAAAAAGCATTTTCGAACAGAATATTAAAAAAACCTTTACTATAAAACATTTAAATAAAGGCTATAGAAAGGCAAACAATTAAAATGTATCTGCAGATTAAAAGCACTGAATGTAGAAATCAAATTTCCAAAGAAAAAATAGTTAAATTCCAGGCAGGTATGAAATGGAATTTCAACTTAGGAAAGAAATTAAAGAGAAAGATGCATATATCTGAAAAGAGACAACTAAGTTACCTGATACACATGGGAGCACAGGAAAGACCTGGAATACAATAGGAATCACAGTATACAAGTCGTAAGAGTCAAGAAAAGCATAACTTTGATAAAGATTTATTTGATCTCACAAACTAGTATGTTGAATTGCAACCCTTTTCTACTACTTAAGGAAACTAAAGTAAATAAATTTAAAATATAGTCAAGAAAATTCAACTCAATCAGATCAAAACAAAGCTTTTAAGAAAGGAAACGTCTCACAATAAGCCAGAATTAAATTTACATATTTGCCATATACTTCAGAAAACTCAGCAAATAGTCAATTTAAAAAATCATCTAAATACAGGTTTTATGTAATAATAAAACATCTCAAATATCTAAGTTTAACTGTGCTGATGACTCACAGAATACATATTATTTTGAATTTGATTTCTTAACTGTATCACACTAAAAACAAGAGATTAATAGATCAATGTGTGTGTGTGTGTGTGTGTGTGTGTGTGTGTGTGTGTGTGTGTGTGTGTGTGTGTGTGTGTGTGTATGTGTGTGTGGGTACTGGACCTAGAGTTTCAACTCAGGGCCTGGGTGCTGTCTCTGAGCTTCTTTGCTCAAGGCTCTACTTTAGGGTTTTGATGGTTAATAGGAGATAAGATTCTCATGGACTTTCCTGTCTGTGCTGGCTTCAAACTGTGATCCTCAGATCTCAGCCTATTGAATTGTGAGGCCTGAGCCACCAGTACCTGGCTTAGAATATATTTTTTAAATTACAAATACTGTATCTCACTAGTTGTCTTTCTAAGATAAGTTTGGTAGGGAAAAATATATTTGAGGCATTCAAAAACATTCTTAGTTTGAAACTAAGAAAAATGTGATATATAGCTATCATATATACATATTAGATACTTAGATATAGTTAAAATTATTTAGAACAAAACAATTTGGGTATTATTGTAAACTAAGATTTGAAAAGCACAGAATTTGGCCAACCTGGTGGTTCATGTCTTTATTCTGGCATTCAACAGATTTAGGCAAAAGGTTTGAGAATTTGTAGTCCTAGGTACATAGAAAATTCTAGGGTTCAGAGGAAGATGGCAGAGGAGAAGCTAGAGGCTAAACAAGCTTTCGCATAGAAAGCAATTTTAGTGTCCCAATGAACAGTCCTGGGCTAGAGAATCACACTAAGTATGCCATCACAGTACACAGAGTTTGGCCATAGAGGGAAAATCCAGGCAAGGAGACAGATCTGACCATTTTCCAGTAGACCTGGCTGAGGTGGCAGTGGTGGCAGCTGTGGTGGCTATAGCCGCCATACCTACAACAGAGAGAGTCCAGGACAAATGTACCAGATGCAGTGGGCAAGCAGATTCCACTCAACACCAGCAAGAACTGACCAGGACCAGATATCTTCATTCTGCAGATCACAGACCAGAGACATCCCAGGAACCAAGATGCTGGTGTGAGTAGAACCCTGACATCCTCACTCCTTCTCAGGGAGCAAAAGAGGGAAGGCTTCCAGCTCCCTCACCACTGGAGATCTCCATCTTTGATACTGACAAAGGCCGGGCTGAGCTCCAACTCAGGCCTTGGAAGAAAACAAAAGAGTCATTTAGCAGGTCACAGGAAGCTGACCTGACCTGCCAGGCTCAGCTCCACCTGGGGAAAGTCACTCAGCCAAGGCAGGAAAAGCTCTGCCCCCCACCCCCAGGAGTAACTTTCTTCATTGGATAAACAGAGCCAGAGGCTGTCTCTCCCTCCAGCAGCCTAGACAAATAAAGTAGTGTTCTAGCACAACTTTGGTGTTACTTTCATACAGAACAAGCCAGAAAAACACAAGAAAATTGGCAAGTCCGGGTGTCTCAACTCCCACTCATGATAATCAGGTGACAGAACAGTTAATGAATAATCCAGAGGAAACTTCCAAAAAAGCTCCACAAACACTACTGGTAAACATGGTGAATAAAAAGATTGAAAACCTACAAAGGACTCTGTGATCATGATAGGGAGCAAGAGGAGACAAACCAAAGATTAATACAGGAATCTCATGAGCAAGAGGAAGCTACCCAAAGTTTAATACAGAAATTGTGTGAGTAGGTTGAGAAGAGTCAAAGAGAAAGACAGGAATTGCATGAGCAGGCTGAGAACCTGAGAACAATCAAAGAGAAAAACAGCAATTGGGTGAGCAGGCTGAGTACAGTCAAAGTGAATTACAGGAATTGCATGAACGTGAGGAAGCTAATCAAAGAGTAATACAGGAATTGAGAGACTGGGATGAGAATAGACAAAGATCAATAGAGACATTCATGGAATCCATAAACAGACAGCTGAAAGTATTCAGGGAGACCACAAAGTGAATCCTGAATGGAGCCCAACAGAAGGAATGGGAGTCCAAGGAAACCATAACCAATCAATTAAGTGATTTGAGAATAAATACTGAACACCAAATTAAGGAAGTAAAGAAGTTCAGACAAGATCTAAAAACAAAACTCCAACAAAGAATTTGAAGCCATCAAAGCCGACCAATTAGAAGGAAAAGAAATAAAATCAAAGTAGAAAGTCTTGAGAATAGGTTAGATAGACCATGCAGAACATCGAATCTCGGGAATTGAAGTCAGCTTAGATATCATAGAGAAAGAACATACAACTATCCAAGACAAATCCAAGAAGTATGATAGATCTATTCAAAACTTGGAAGACACCATCAGAAGGCCTAGTCAGAGGATAATGGGTGTAGAGGAACACCTAGAGACAGAAGTTAATGGTCTAGGAAATTTATTTAACAGGCTCCTAGCAGAGAATTTACCAAACATGCAAAAAGATAGGCCAATTCAGATACAAGAAGCTTCCTGAACCCCAAATAGACCAGACCAGAACAGGACATACCACCGTCAAATTATAATCCGTACAGGATCAACTCATACCAAGGAAAAGATTAAAGCTATCAAGGACAAAAGATCAATCATCTATAAAAGGAAACCAATTAGAATCACCTCAGATTTCTCAGCAGAGACAATCAAAGCAAGAAGAGCCTGGAATGATGTATGCCATGCCCTAAAGACAAACAACTATAAACCAAGAATACTGACCCAGCTAAACTCTCTTTCATAACTGAAGGTCAAACAAAAACCGAAGGTCAAAGAAAAACTGAAACAATATATCTCCACCAAACCAGCCCTCCAAAAGATACTTAAAGATGTCCTACGCGTAGAAAACCAACAAGACCACAATAAAGGCCAAGAAACCACGTCCAAACTGAGAATCCAAGAACCATAGGAAGAACCCAGTTGTCACAGCCCCCAAGAGGGTGTATAACATGGCAGGAACTATCAAACATCTCTCAGACCTAACTCTCAACATTAATGGACTTAACTCTCCAATTAAGCAATATAGACTGTCTCATTGGATTAAAAAAGCAAGATCTGAGAAACAAATTTCTTGTATCCTAGACCGCAATGAAATAACTTTTTAACAAGTTTTGGTATTTCCTTTTCTTTATAAAACATGCTCAGCAAGCTGCACAAGTTAACTACAGTTTGGTAAATTGTTATGTTAACAATTATGACATCTGCAATGTTTTATAAAGCAACTAATTTAATAAAATCACTATTGTGAGGACATAAAAAAAAAGCAAGATCCTTCTATCTGCAACCTTCAAGAGTCACACCTTGCCCATAAGAACAAACATATTTTGAAAGTGAAAGGCTGGAACAAAATCTACCAAGCAAACGGCCCCCATAAACAGGCAGGAGTTGCAATCCTAATACCAGATAAAATAGACTTCAAATTAAAATTAATGAGAAGAGATAAAGAAGGTTGCTACATACTAATGAAGGGATCTCTCCTTCAGGAGGATATTACAGTTCTAAATATCTATTCGCAGAACAACGGAGCACCCAAATTTATCCAAGAAACACTACTTTCCCTCAAATCTCACATAGATCCAAAGACATTAATTGTTGGGGACTTTAACACACCACTATCCCCACGAGATAGATCAACTCAGCCAAAACTCAACAGAGAAACCACAGATCTAAACAACTGCATACATGAACTAGATTTAACAGACATCTACCGAATATTTCACCCAGCAGGATCAGAATACACGTTTTTCTCAGCAGCACATGGAACATTTTCCAAAATAGATCACATTTTAGGCCACAAAGCAAACTTGTCCAAATTCAGAAACATTGAACTTATACCTTACATTCTCTCAGACCACAATGGAATAAAATTAGAACTCAACACCAAAAGGCACCAAAGAAAATCCTGTAACACATGGAGGCTGAACAACACACTGTTGAATCACCAGTGGGTCATAGAAGAGATTAGAAAGGGAAATCAAATGTTCATCATATTCCACAAAAATGAACACAGAAATTACCAGCTCCTCTGGGACACAGCAAAGGCAGTATTCAGAGGCGAGTACATAGCTCTGAGTTCCTATATAAATTGGAGAGATCTGAAACCAACAATTTAATGAGACATCTGAATCTCCTTTAAACAGAGCAGCAAGATAAACCCCAATCCAGTAGACGGAAATAAATAATTAAAATTAAAAAAGAATTAATCAACTTAGAATCTAAAAAAAAAAAACAAGAAAGAATCAACAAAACAAAGAGTTGGTTCTTTGAAAAAATTAACAAAATTGACAGATCATTAGGAAATCTTATCAGAAAAAGAAGAGAACTTACCCAAATAAACAACCTCAGAGATGAGAATGGAAACATCACCACAGAAAGAACCAAGATTCAGAACATTATAAGGGAATATTTCTCAAACCTTTATGCTAATAAGTTTGAGAACTTGGCAGAAATGGACCTTTTCCTAATAAATACTGACATGCCGAAACTAAAACAAGATGAGTTATATCAAGTTAATAGGCCCATATCAAGCATTGAAATAGAAACAGCAATAAGTGACCTCCCATCTAAGAAAAACCCAGGACCAGATGGATTTACAGTGGAATTCTACAAGGCCTTCCAAGCAGAGCTCACACCAATACTCCTCCAAATCTTCAGTGAAATTGAAAGAGAAAGTTCACTACCGAACTCAATCTATGAAGCCATCATAACCCTCACCCCAAAACCAGGCAGGGATTCATTAAAGAAAGAGAACTCTAGACCCATTTCTTTGATGTACATTGATGCAAAACTTCTCAACAAAATTTTGGCCAATCGACTTCAACAATTCATCCAAAAAATCATACACCACGATCAAACAGGATTCATTTCAGGGTTCAATATATGCAAATCAATTAATATAATGCATCACATCAACAGGAGCAAGGATAAGACCACATGGTTATCTCAATAGATGCAGAAAAAGCATTTGACAAGATCCAGCATCCCTTTATGTTGAAGGTTCTGGAAAATTAGGAATCCATGGAACATTCCTCAATACAATAAAGGCTGTATATGACAAACCTACAGCCAGCATTATACTCAATGGTGAAAAACTAAAGCCATTTCCTCTTAACTCAGGAACAAGACAAGGATGCCCACTCTCTCCACTTCTCTTCAATCTAGTATTAGAATGCCTAGCTACAGCAATAAGACAAGATGCAAACATAAAGGGGATCCAAATAGGGAAAGAAGAAGTAAAACTCTCCCTCTTTGCAGATGACATGATCTTGTATTTAAAGAATCCCAGGGACTCCACTCCCAAATTACTCAAGCTGATTCAAAACCTTGGCAAAGTAGCAGGGTATAAAATTAAGCGTCAAAAACCAATGGCTTTTCTGTATGCCAACAATAAGGAAAGTGGTTGAAATCAAGAAAGCAACTCCATTCATAATAACCCCACATAAAATAAAATACCTAAGAAGTGAAGGAACTCTATGATGAAAACTTTAAAAACCTGAAAAAGGAAATCATAACAGAACTAAGAAGGTGGCAAAACCTCCCATGCTCCTGGGTTCGAAGGATCAACATCATGAAAATGGCAATACTTCCCAAAGCTATCTACAAATTCAATGTGATACCTATCAATATTCCAACCTCATTCTTCAAGGAAATAGAAGACGCAATCGAAAAATTCATATGGAACAATAGTAGACCCCGAATAGCAAAAACAATCCTTAACAGTAAGAACAGTGCTGGAGGAATATCAATACCAAATTTCAAACTCTACTACAAAGCCTAGTAATCAAAACAGCACAAGAACAGACATCAGGACCAATGGAATAGAATTTAAAACCCAGATATGAACCCACAGACCTATAGCCATCTAATCTTCGATAAAGGAGCTGAAAAAATAGAATGGATGAAAGACAGTTACTTTAGTAAATGGTGCTGGAAAAATTGGTTAATCACTTGTAGAAGTCTAAAGCTAGATCCTTATATATCACCTTGTACCAGAATCAACTCCAAATGGATCAAAGACCTTGGAGTCAAAGCAGACACTTTGAAAACATTACAGGACCCAGTAGGAGAAATACTAGGTCTCCTTTTCACAGAACGACATTTTCTTAATAGAGACCCAGAAGCATAACAAATCAAAGAAAGGTTGGACAAATGAAATTGCATGAAATTGCAGAGCTTCTGCATGGCAAAGTCCATAGTTAACAAGATTAATCTCCCACGGATTGGGAGAAGATTGTCACTAGCCATACAATGGACAAGGGTCTCATATCTAAAATATACTTGGAACACAAAAAATTAAATCCCCCAACAACAAATCCTCAAAGAAACAACAGCCCAATAAATAAGTGGGCTAAAGACTTAAAGAGAAACTTCTCTGAAGAGGAAAGAAGGATGGCCAACAGACACATGAAGAAATGCTCAATCTCCCTAGCCATAAAAGGAATGCAAATCAAAACAACATTGAGATTCCACTTCAACCCAGTTAGAATGGCTATAATCAAGAACTCATAACAACAGATGCTGGAGAGGATGTGGCCAGAAGGGAACCCTATTGCATTGTTGGTGGGAGTGTAAATTTGTTCATCCACTTTGGAAAGTAATATGGAGGTTCCTCAAAAGACTCCACTTTGAGCTTCTCTATGACCCAGCAATCCCACTTTTATCCAAATGATCACACACAAGACCATACTAAAGCTCCCAACACAACTATGTTTATTTCCACATTATTTACCATAGCTAAGATATGGAACCAACCCAGATGCCCCTTAGTAGATAAATGGATCAAGAAAATGTGGTATATATACACAATGGAATTCTATGCTTCCATCAGAAAGAATCACTTTGAAAAGTAGTATGGAGGTTCCTCAGAAGACTCCACATAGAGCTCCCCTATTACCCAGCATTCCCACTTTTGGGCATTTACTCAAATGTTTACAAAGAAGACCACACTAAAGCTACAGCACACTAAGTTTATTGCAGCACTACTTACTATAGCTAAGATATGGAACCAACCCAGATGCCCCTCAGTAGATGAATGGATCAAGAAAATGTAGTATATGTACTCAATGGAATTCTATGCCTCCATCAGAAAGAATGACATTGCCCATTTGTTAGGAAATGGAAAGGCTTGGAAAAAATTATATTAAGTGAAATAAGCCAGACCCAAAGAAACATAGGTCCCATGGTTTCTCTTATTTGCAATAGCTTGTATATGTCTGAGTCAAGCAGAAAAGGCCAGATAAGGTTATGTTAGGGAAATGAACCCTAAAATATGTATTCAAATGCTTTTTTTTCTTTCATGCGATTGTTTCTAACACATTCATGATTTCTTTGTTGCTTTGTATGTCCCTCCCCCACAGTATAACCCCTGCTTTCACTGTATTTGATGTCAGTATAATTTGTGTAGGGGAAGTGGAAAAAACAAATCGTTTAAATAGGGATATAGGTGGACCCATTGCAACAATGAGATGTACAAGTCATTATGGCAAAAAATGAATTTTACAACTTTGGTGGGGCCTAGCGGGGTGGATTTGGTGAGGGGGCGTGGGGAGGATGGGAAGGGGAAACAAAGGAGGAGGCTACAATGCTTGATAAGAAATGTACTCAATATCTTGCCCATGTAATTGTGACCCCCTCTGTACAGTATTTTCACAATAAAAAAAAAAGAATGACATTGGCCCATTTGTTAGGAAATGGAAAGACTTGGAAACAATTATACTATATTATTTGCAATAACAATTATATTATTTGCAAAAACAATTATATTTTATTGTTTGCAATAACTAGTATATTTCTGAAAGAAGCAGAAATGGTTAGTTAAGTTGATGTTACGCCAAATGAACTCCAAGATAAGGATTCAAATGTTTTTTTCTCTCTTGCGATTTTTTCTAACATATTTATAAGATGATTTCTTTTTGCTTTGTATGTCCCTCGCCCACAGTATAACCCCTGTTTTCACTGTATTTGGTGTTGCTATAATTTGTGCAGGGGAAGGGAAAAAACAAGAAAAGGGATACAGGTGGACCCGTTGCAACCATGAGATGCACAAGACGTTATGTCGAAAAACGAACTTTAAAACTTTGGCGTGGGGATGGGAGTAGGAGAGGGGAAAATGGGAAGGGATTCTAAGGGGACACAAAGGAGGAGGCAAGAATGCTTGATAAGAAATGTACTCATTTCTTTGCTCATGTAATTGTAACTCCTCTGTACGGTATTTTCACAATTAAAAAAAAGAAAAAGAAAAGAAAATTCAAGTCCAGCCTAAGTTACATATCAAGACAATAAATTCAAAATAATTAAAGCAAAGAATAACTTTTATACAAGGTACAGTGCACCAGAATCAAATACAGTGAAAACGGGTTATACAATGGGGGAATATCATACAAAAGAAACAAATCACACAGTACATTGTAAGTACGTTAAAAAAAATAGCAAGAAAGGAAAAAAAAACCCAAAAAACAAAAAACAGTTGTGTCCCTATCTTGGGGTTCATTTTGTTTAACATCATCTTCTATGGTCATATGTACATAGCGTCTGACCTTTTCTCCTTGTTCTAGACATACACTAGTTATTGCAAACAAGGGAAACCATGGGACCTATGTTTCTTTGTTCCTGGCTTATCTTGTATATACATTTTTCTAATTTGGGAAGAGGAAGGGAAAAAAATGCTTAAATAGAGATACAGGTTGACCCATTGTAACAATGAGATGTACAAGACAATCTGTTGAAAATGAACTTTACAACTTCTGGTGGGGGAGAGAGGGAAGAGTTGTGGAAGTGGAGAGGGAAAGGAAGGTAAAAAAAAAAGGAGGAGGTAACGATACTCGATAGGATATGTACTCATTACCTTACTCAGCAACTGAAACCCCTATGTACACTATTTTTACAATAAAAAACGTATTTTAAAATAACACTTGCTGAAAAAAGAATAACTTTTAAACAAATCTTTTCTGCTTTTATAAACACAATAATGAAACCAGGTACCTGTGGCTCATGCCTATATTTCTAGTTACCCAAGTGGCTGAGGTCTGAGGATCATGGTTCCAAGCTCCCAAGTAGGAAAGTTCATGAGACTCATCTCTCATTAACTAGTCATAAAAAGCCAGAAGTGGAGCTATGGCTCAGTGGTAGAGTACTAGCCTTAAGTACAAAAAATCCTCAGGGACAGTGACTATGTCCTGATTTCTATCCCAAGATCAACACCCACCCACACACCCACACACCCCTCTACCCCCTCGCCCCCACAGAGTGAAGTATTTTGGAAAAAAATCAGTCGAGCATGAATGAACGGAAGTCTAAAAAAATATAAATCAAGCTGGTTTCAACATTATAATTATAGTCAAATATTAAGCACTAAAAAAACCCCTGCATTCCTTCTCAGAGGAAAATCCAACATATGGCATAGAGAAAAAGAAGAGGACATGGATCAAGAAATATGAATTAAAACAAAAACTTTATTCATAAGAGGTCAGTTAAGAGAAGCGTCTTATAGGAAGTAATGAATCCCCTTATTAGAAGTGATCTTTCTTTCAGAGTCACTAAAAAATCTGGCTTCAGTAACAGAATATTTGATCCTTGATTAAACTCCTGGAAATGATTCTTCTTCTAGTGGTCTTTTGTCCATCACTACATCTCATGGGTTTTTATTCAGGGCACCATTGTATGGATCTCATTAAGTGAAAATGAGTGACATCATGTCTTGAACTTGAAGTTGAAAGGGTCTAGACCCCATACATTTCAATAAAGTCTAATTTTTTCATTGTATATGTTTTTTTTATAATGGTTACTGCACTTTATTGAATTTATTCAGGAGTAAACAAAAACTCAGCATCTAAAGAGCTGTCATTTCCTGATAGGTTGGCTTTGGGAGCCTGTTTTTTTTTTTAATTGTATTTTATTTTATTTAAGAACATACTGTACAGAGGGGCTACAATTACATGGGCAGGATAATGCATACATTTCTTACCAAGCATTGCAGCCTCCTCCTTTGTTTACACTTCACTTCCCTTCCCCGCCTCCCCCCTCCCCCCACCCAATTTTACCCCTCTCCCCCCACCCAATTATACCCCCCTCCCCCCCCCACACCGACATTGTAAAGCTGGTTTTGACATGACATTTTGTACTTCTCATTGTTGCAACAGGTCCACCTGAATCCTTAAACGACTTGTTTGTCCCCATCTACTCCACATGTTATACTGACATCAAATATAGTGAAAGCGGGGGTTACACTGTGGGGGAGGGACATACAAAGCAACAAAGAAATCATCTTATAAATGTGTTAGAAACACATGCATGAAAGAAACGAAATCATTAAAATACATATTTAAGGGTTCATTTTCCTAACATCACATTATCTGACCTTTTCCGCTTGACTCATACCTATACTAGATATTGCAAATAAGGGAAACCATGGGACCTATGCTTCTTTGGGCCTGGCTTACTTCACTTAATATAATTTTTTCCAAACCTTTCCATTTCCTAACAAATGGGGCAATGTCATTCTTTCTGATGGAGGCATAGAATTCCATTGTGTATATATACCACATTTTCTTGATCCATTCATCTACTGAGGGGCATCTGGGTTGGTTCCATATCTTAGCTATGGTAAATAATGCTGCAATAAGCATAGTTGTGCTGGTAGCTTTAGTGTGGTCTTGTTTGTAAACATTTGGGTAAATGCCCAAAAGTAGGATTGCTGGATCATAGGGGAGATCTATGTGAAGTCTTTTGAGGAACCTCCATACTGCTTTCCAAAGTGGTTGAACAAGATTACATTCCCACCAACAATGAAGTAAGGTTCCTTTCTGTCCACATCCCCTCCAGCATCTGTTGTTGTTAGAGTTCTTGATTTTTGCTGTTCTAACTGGAGTGAGGTGATATCTCAATGTTGTTTTGATTTGCATTTCTTTTATGGCTAGGGATGTTGAACATTTCTTCATGTGTCTATTGGCCATCCTTCTTTCTTCTTCAGAGAAGCTTCTCTTTAAGTCTTTCGCCCACTTATTTATTGGGCAGTTGTTTCTTTGAGGATTTGTTGTTGGGTGGTTTAATTTTTTGAGTTCCAAGTATATTTTAGATATGAGACCCTTGTCCGTTGTATGGCTAGTAAAGATCTTCTCCCAATCGGTGGGCTTTCTATTGATCTTGCCAGCTATGTCATTTGCCCTGCAGAAGCTCTGCAACCGTATGCAATCCCATTTGTCCAACCTTTCTTTGATTTGTTGTGCTTCCGGGTCTCTATTCAGAAAATTTCGGCCTGAGCCAAGGAGACCTAGGGTTTCTCCTATTCCATCCTATAATGTTTTCAGAGTGTCTGCTTTGAGTTCAAGGTCTTTGATCCATTTGGAGTTGATTCTGGTGCAGGGTGATATATAAGGATCTAGCTTTAGTTTTCTACATGTAGTTAACCAATTTTGCCAGCACCATTTACTGAAGAGGCTGTCTTTCTTCCATTCTATTGTTTTAGCTTCCTTATCGAAGATTAGATGGCTATAGGTCTGTAGGTTCATTTCTGGGTTTTCAATTCTATTCCATTGGTCCTGAGGTCTGTTCTTATGCCAATACCAAGCTGTTTTGATTACTATGGCTTTATAGTAGAGTTTGAAATTTGGTATTGATATTCCTCCAGCAGTGTTCTTTCAGTTGAGGAGCGTTTTTGCTATTCGGGGTCTTTTATTGTTCCATATGAATTTTTGGATTGCCTCCTCTATTTCCTTGAAGAATGAGGGTGGAATTTTGATAGGTATCGCGTTGAATTTGTAGATAGCCTTGGGAAGTATTGCCATTTTCACGATGTTAATCTTGCCAATCCAGGAGCATGGGAGGTTTTGCCATTTTTTAAGTTCTGTGTTGATTTCCTTTTTCAAGATTTTAAAGTTTTCATCATAGAGGTCCTTCACTTCTTTTGTTAAGTTAATTCCTAGGTATTTTATTTTTTGTGGGGCTATTACAAATGGAGTTGCTTTCCTAATTTCAGCCACACTTTTCTCATTGTTGGCATATAGAAAAGCCATTGATTTTTGGGGGTTAATTTTATAACCTGCTACTTTGCCAAAGTTTTGAATCAGCTTGAGTAATTTGGGAGTGGAGTCTATGGGATTCTTTAAATACAAGATCATGTCATCTGCAAAGAGGGAGAGTTTTATTTCTTCTTTCCCTATTTGGATCCCCTTTATGTCTGCATCTTGTCTTATTGCTGTAGCTAGGCATTCTAATACTAGATTGAAGAGAAGTGGAGAGAGTGGGCATCCTTGTCTTGTTCCTGAGTTAAGAGGAAATGGCTTTAGTTTTTCACCATTGAGTATAATGCTGGCTGTAGGTTTGTCATATACAGCCTTTATTGTATTGAGGAATGTTCCATGGATTCCTAATTTTTCCAGAACCTTCATCATAAAGGGGTGTTGGATCTTGTCAAATGCTTTTTCTGCATCTATTGAGATAACCATGTGGTTCTTATTCTTGCTCCTGTTGATGTGATGAATAATATTAATTGATTTGCGTATATTGAACCAGCTTTGCATCCCTGAAATGAATCCTGTTTGATCATGGTGTATGATTTTTTGGATGAATTGTTGAAGTCGATTGGCCAAAATTTTGTTGAGAAGTTTTGCATCAATGTTCATCAAAGAAATGGGTCTATAGTTCTCTTTCTTTGATGAGTCCCTGCCTGGTCATTGTATATGTTTTAACTATATTTTAAAGTGTTTTGGCCTATATCGTCTCATCTTATTTCTATACTTCTATGAATCAAATGGTGAAGAAATGATGAGTATTTACATGTAAAATCAAACAAATGAGATTTCTGTAGGTTGTCCATGTAGAAATGGGCTACCTATTCTCTTTAATGTGAACATAGAAATACTGAATATCACATAGCAGATGCTCAAAATGATCCTCCATTAAGAGGATAAATACGTGGGTAAATGGGTATGGTTAGTGGGAAAATTCACTTCCCTTTTCCTTCCCTTCTTCAAAGTCTCTCTAGTTCCCTCTTATCCTTAGAGTAATTCAATGATTTGACAGTCCTTGGTGCATCTATGAATAGGAAATAGATTTTTTTTTTGTTTTTAGGAAACTAACATTCATTTGAAAAATTTTAAATCTCATTACATGCAGAAGGATAATTTTAGATTTAAATCTTAGTATGTAGCAAGGATTCTGGACCAAACTTTAATAGCCTAAACCAGTGCTGGAAGCATCTTAAATTTAAATTGTGGGTAGTTAACCCCTAAAGGCAAAAAAAGTAAGTTAACATAGGTAATTATGTATGCTTATATGTAAAGTGATTTCAGTATAATCGTGCTACAAAACTTCAGAATTGACACAAGGCTTTGTTTATTTTTCACACTTAAGTAAGTAGTTACATCATTTTTAATTAGGGATTAAATTTTTCTCTCTCTTTTAGTTTTTACTATTCTGTAGCTCATTTCCTAGTTTGTTTATGAAAATTCAGCCCTAGATAATTATAAATTCAAAAGTATTATTGATTTACAAGTTGCCATAACTCAGATCAATAAATGAAAGTCACATTGAAAAATCATTGCTGTATTTTTATTATCCTTCTCATCAACAACCTAATAAAACTTTACAGCGTGTTGAATTTTATTAGATGTAAACATTTTTAAGAACTGTTGGTGTTTTATATTCAACTCATTTATTCTGGTAATTCAGGCAATACAATAATCACTTAGCCTGAAGATTTTCTTCTTAAAAATTGCTTTTACCAGGCTCTGGTGGCTTGGGTCTTTAAACCTAGCTATTCAGAATGCTGAGACCTGAGGATCATGTCTCAACTCTAGCCCAGGTAAAAAAAGTCCCTATGACACTCTTACCTCCAAATAAACACTAGAAAAGAAAAGAAGAGAACTAGAAGTGGAGCTATTGTTCAAAGTGGTAAAGCACTAGTTTTGTGCAAAAGAACTCAGGGTTAGAACCTAGGTCCTGAGTTAAAGCCCCATGAACAACAACAAAATATTTAATGTTTAAACAGGGATACAGGTTGACCCATTGTAACAATGAGATGTATAAGACACTATGTTGAAAAACGAACTTTACAATTTAGGGGGTGGGCAGAGTATAGTTGTGGAGTTGGGAGGGAAGGGATGGTAGGGGAAAAACAAAGGAGGAGGCAACAATGCTTGATAAGAAATGTACTCATTACCGTGCTCATGTAACTTTAATCTCTCTGTACAGTATTTTCACAATAAAAACATTAAAAAAAGAATTGCTTTTAGTCATGTTACAGAGTGCTACTAAGTGTTGGAACTATTTTTGAAACAAAGCCACAAATAAAGAAGATATAAATAAATATTGTGTACCTATGTTTTCCTATGCACCTCTTATTTGTTCCATTCTGTGTGCTATCAAAAGTAGAAAGGTAGATGTCTCCTGTGTAAACTTGAAATTGTCATCTGCCTACAGTCTATCTGGCCATACTGGAGTTCACAGTCAGTATGTGCTTGCTAGGCTGGAGTTCTACTTCCTGAGCCAGGCTTCCCATATTTTGCCTACAGTTTCCAATGTTCTTAAACCAAGAAAGTACCCCCATGCTTCTTCTCATTTAATGTGACTTTTCTAAGTGTCTTTTAGACACTACAAGTGGTCCATAAAATCATTGTGTTTATTTGAAGAGAAGTGTCACCAGAATACTGAACTACTCTAGCCAAGTCCTATTTCTGAAGTCATTATTATAAATGTATTATAAATAAATATTATATATAAACTTACTATAAATAATTATCATAGAGGCCAATATTTAATGAGGTTTTACATATTTGCTAAAACTAAACAAGTTATGTACCTTTGCTTATATGTCCATGAGGAATTATGGCACAAAGTCACCCAGTGATAAATGGTAGAGATTAAACATGAAATAAACAGTGTGATTTTAGAGACTGTTCTTAGTACTGACATGATTGATTGTTTTGATGCAGAAAAGTCATCATATTCAATGCACAGTATTTAAAAATAGATCTATGAAACTTGAGGGTAAGGATGGAAGGGGGAAATTGGGGAGAATAGCAGAAGTGACCTTGCTCACAATGAATTGTGCTTGTAATATGACTTGTGGTCTTTTTGGACCACTATTTAATAATAAAAGTTAAAAATGTGTAACTTCAGCTCTATTATCTTGTGTGCCTGTGACAGAAACATGAATATAATTGGGGATCATAATTTATCTATTGTAGTCATGCTATATTATTGTCTCATCTTTGAAGTGCCTTTTGACTATTACAATGTTTCCATGAATGATATGTCCCTTTCCCCTTTGTTTTTATATTATGCATACATAGCTACTTTCATTAACTTTGACCCTTAAAGAAACTGATACAAGTATAACATTATCCATTGTAATCTCTACATGCAGCAGGACAGTTATTCTTTTTTCTCCACTGGGTTTGAGTTTTTACTTGTTTTTGTTTACCATTTGACCCCCACTGTCTAAAATACTGCCTGGCACAGAGCAGGTACTCAATATTTCTTTTATAAAATGTTCTTTTTCTTGGTCATTTTTATTAACCTATCACATTAAAGGCCTTCATCTAAGTTTGTTGATAAAAGAGGGAGTGTTTACCTCTGTCTGTCACTCCTCATAAGGTACACAGTCCCAAAGTGTTCCAATATCCTTTATGGCTCAGTCACAGAAATAGAAATCACTTATTTCTTCCTAGAATGTAAATGGTACATAGATAAGATGTCAACTTTTTGAATAAAGACACATGTGAGTTTATATACATATATCCCACCCCATTTCTCTCTCCTTCATCTTATCCTCATCAGACTCTATTTCATACTGTAGATACCATTTTAAAATTATTTCTGATTTTTAAAAGTATTGAATTAAAATATCTTTATTACATAAGTTCTCTTGTTTGAACTACTACTATGAAAATATCATAATCAAAGTGATATTAATATAAAATGTTTATTTCTTACAGATGAGGAAGCTAGGAAGTGTAAGGCCTTGGAAAATTCAGGGTCCTGTGAAAACTTCCCTGCTGGTTCTTTTCCTCCTGTCCCCACACAAACGACAGGAGTTCCACCTTGAAGAACAACTTTCTAGGGCTCTGGCTTCCAATACCAAGCCATTCAGAGTGAAGACTTCAGTGCGCCAATGGTGAAGTGAGGGGCACAGTCTATAACATAGCATGACATTTTGATTGCCTGGTTATAAGATGTTATACTCTCTTCCCACTCTTTCAATTTTGCCCCAGAGATGATTGTTCTGCTTACCTCATTCTAATTCTAGTTTTCAGAGATGACAATGGACTTCCCTTTCTCTTGAGATGAATTTCCTTCTGCTTAGTTGGACTAGCCCTGGAATTCCTGAATAGACTGAGAGATCCTCTTGCTTAGGAGAGTGACCTGAGCAATAGCCACAGGAGAGTCCACCTGCAGCTCCTCCCTGTTACTCCACTGTATTCCCTCGACCTTAGGCAGCCCTTGCCCTGGCCTTGTGCAGAAAACACAACATTTACTAACATAGTCTCCATAGCCTCTCTCCTCTCCCTGATTGCATCTGAGAAATTACTACCTCATTAACTTGCTTTCCTCCAGATTTACTGCTTGTCTCCAGTCAAAGGCTTAATGACCTAATGAATCATTAATGGTACTGGAAATCCTGAATTATTCAATCACAAATTATTTTCCTTAAATATCTTGTTGATTTTAATTCTCCAAGTAATTACAGAAATCCAATACTTTTTTCCTATACAGACTATTTTATGTACTAAGAAAAAAGTTTTGCCACCAGAAAAAGTGCTTACAATTATTAAGTAGAATCTCTGAATTTAAAGAATCAGAGGTCAAGACAAGCTTTAGTGCCTCATGACTAACAGTAGAGCTACATGAGAAGTTGAAATTGAGAGGGTCAAAAGACTCTTAAAGAAAGAAGTTGGATGTGATAGTCCATACCTGTTCGCTCAGCTATCCCAGCTCAAACAAACAAGTACTGGTATTCAGCAGTCCAGGTATGGGGGGGGATGGTCAATGTATTTGTGTGTGTGTGTGTGTGTGTGTGTGTGTGTGTGTGTGTCTGTCTGTCTGTCTGTCTGTCTGTCTGTCTATGTCTGTGTGTCTGTGTATCTTCAAAAGCCAGACCATCTATTATTTTGAACATCTGTTAATGAAAGTGATGTTGCTTTCATAAAGACTTTGTTCTTTATATGAAGAAATTTTAGTAATCGTCTATACAGCACTCTGCTGATTTGGTAAAAACATTAAATCTTTCTGAGATAAAAGAATACTTTGAGCTGGGCACTGGTGGCACACCTGTAATCCTATCTACTCAGGAGGCTGAGATCTGAGGATTGTGTTAGAAGCAGCTTGGGCAGGAAAGTCTGTAGGACTCTTATCTTCAATTAACCACCCAAATCTCAAAATTAGTTATGGCTCAAGTGGTAGAGTGTTATACTTGACTGGTGTTCACATACACACACACATACACACACACACACTCACACACACACACACACACACACACACACACACACAACTATGAGAATCTAACGAAATATATGTTAAGACTTCCACAGAAATATTTGCCTGTGTTTAAGTGTGTGTGCCTCTAATATACATAAAATGTGTCGTGTACCTCTGGTATAAATAAAAAAATAATATGTGCAATTATTTGAGTATTTGCTGTTTAGTGAATAATATAGATTTCTTTGATGTGTGGAATACTGGATTCATTCCTGTGAGTTTCCTATCAATCTATCCATAGCAATGTGCTTGTATTTACTCTGTGAGACGTAAATATAAGTAGAAAAATCACAAATGGGATGTTGCATAGTATAAGATCTGTAGAAAAAATTGCTGAAGAATCTGATGTTAAACTGTAACTAACAATTACAGAAGAAGAAAGAAAAAGGGAGGATGTGGCCTTAGAAGAGGGATGTGTTTAGTAATAGATACATATCTTAGTATTCTAACAAATTATAAATACCAAGAAAGATTAAAGATTGATTTAATTTTCTTGTCCAACAACTTAGAAGTAGCATATGCATGTATATATGTGTATTGTGTGTGTGTTTGTGTGTATGTATGTACTAGATCATCCTAGGTAATCCTTAAAGGAAAATTGGAATGTGTGTACTGATTGCTGTTTTCCTAGAATGGGAAATAGAAGTTGATGCAGAAACCCAAAAGAGCAAGATAATTCAACATGGTTTATAGAAACTTGATCCAATGAGAAGGAGCAGGGATCTTTTCATTACATTGTAAAATAGCATTAAATTAGAATTAATTCATTTATGCAAATAAGAGCCCCAATGTATATATAACAGGGACAGGTCATCTTTCTATTGCTGGATTATGATCCTTTAGCATTTTCAGAACACACAGGTCAATGCAGCCAGTAGCATGTAGGAAACTACACTATGGAGATGAATGTATTGCAAGGACCCAGGGAAATCATTCATCTTGAAATGTAATCAGTATTAGTGATTTCAATCAGCATTAGTGATTTCAATTTGGTTTTACATTGCTCTTTGAACACTACATGGGTCTTATACAAAGTCATTAAAAGCTAGGAAATTCTATTCCCTTGAGTTTTCTATATAGTTAGTGTAACAACTACTTTGAGCCTAAAGGATTAAAGTCATTCAAAGTATATTAATCCCTTCTGACCCACACAAAGCTTAGATTTATCTCAGAAGCACTAGGGCCTGCTTTATCTTTGCAGAATCTGTGACAGTGGTTGCATGTGGCCCCTTACCTTTGTAGTGTCAAGATTTTATAGCATATGAATATTCATTACTTACATTATAATTCTAAAGTTTATTACTTCCAAGTCAGAGGTAAATGTGAAAGTATTTTTTTTCAAAAAGTGTCACTATATATAAAATATGATTAGATAGTTTAAAAGGGAAAGTAAAATGAATGTACAAAGTTGTTATGTGTACATATGTATATTGCCTATATTAACATTAGAAACAAAATTTAACTTATTAATGATGAAGGTGGGATAAATATCTTTATTCATATAGTTATTACACAATAAGGTCAATCAGAAGACAAATGCCTGTGAAGAGAGTAAACAATGCATAATGCTTAAGATATTAAAGCAAAATAAAACAGAATTTCTATAGTGGCTAATTGCAAAAGATCTGATAGAAATCACACATGTATTTATATTAAACGAAAGGAATAAAGAACTAGAATCATTGTGGAGATGTGTATTTTTATTTTTCCAGATTCTTCTAGCTAGCATTCCATCATGATATATAGCAATACATTTAGACAGAGTGGGAGACTCTCCTTATTTTCTAACTTGCCCAGATTTCCAAATGGAAAGTCTTTGGGTCACTAGAGCATCTAATAGAGGTTGAAGAAAACTGTTCTGCATTTGTCTGTCAGCCCTCAGGCACATGTGCAGCTTGCAAATAGAATTCTGAAGAATATGCTCTTCTTACCTGTTGTGCTCTTCACTTGCCATCAGCCCAGAACTACTTTTAAAATAAAGTTCATTTGCTTGTGACTTGGAGTACAAGATGTTAAAAGTAATTTCTCAACCCTAGATAAAGTCTAATATGAAACTGTTCTCCTTGAGCTAGAGCCCTTATAACTAATGATCTTACACTACTTTTCTTCTTGTCCAAGTCTTCATCTTTGTCACCATTGAGACAAACACAAAACATGAATCAGGTTAAAAAAAAAAACCTAGGAATAAGAAAATGTGGTTTAAGAACTGGATAACAGGGCTGGGAAGGTGGCTCAGTGGTAGAGTGTTTGCCTTGAATGCTTGAGGCCCTGGGTTCAATTCCTCAGCACCACATAAGCAGAAAAAAAGCCAGAAATGGTGCTGTGGCTCAAGTGGTAGAGCGCTAGCCTTGAGCTGAAGAGCTGAGGGACAGCGCCCAGGCCCAGAGTTCAGGCCCCACAACCGGACATCCCCCTCCCAAAAAAAAGAACTGGATAACATCTGTGTTAACTCTAACTCAGAGGTATTGTACTATCTCTAAAGTTATACAACCCAATGGTGAGGTCCAAATAGAGATGAGACACAAATTATCTGAAAACATAAACTAGTTTTTCTTTTGCATCCATTCCAAACTATTATGAACCAGTAGTTGAAGGATGGAATGTATGATCTTACTACGGTCTGTCTCTGTAAATGAAACTACTTGATAGCTTGCTTTAGATTTGTAAAGTTGCAAATGAGATAAGGTATATAAGATAGTATAGACTCAGTATATTTTATCTAATTGCAGATGAATTGGATGGAAAGACTTGAAAGTGGCAAGAAAAATGCTCTGGTTCTTCATGGTCTACAGTACCCATAGAAGTATAAGGGAACATAGAGGGATCATACATTTTAAATCCAGACTCTTTACACTTAAAACTCCTCATTATTACCTCATTTTTAAGGACTGGCTGATATCATTATCTTAATTAGTTATAGATGAAGTTTGAGTAGTCAATCTTCACTTCAAAAAGAACACTTTTCATGAGCTATGCTTTATTAGTGGCACATTAAAATTCAGATTTTGGTAAATCTAGAAGCCATTTTTCCTATTAATAAATGGAAGACTTTTTTAGTTTCATGTCAGACTATGGCAGCTTCTAATACTACCTGAACAGAAATTTATTACTTCCAATCAACTCTTAAGCATGCATGATCTTCCCCTTGAACCTTAATAACTCAATCTAAATGCTCTAGTCATTTTCAAGGATGGTCTGGGTAAACTTTGTGCATTAGGAATATTGGCAGGTCGAGGTTTCTTTTCCAATTACAAGCAATTATCATAGAAAGAGAATAATATGAATGTTGACTTTTAATTTTTTGTGATTCTGGACTGAAACTCATGGTTTTGTATCTACAAGACAAATACTATACCAATGAGCAGTGAGCTATACCACCAGCCCTGATTATTCCATCTCAAATAAAATCCATATGAGAATGAAATTCTGGTTAAGCTGATTGATGCATCTCCCTTCCATCTGATAGCTCTTCCATATCTTGATTTTTGTTTCTACACACAATCTCCTAGGAAACATCAGAGTGTACATACATGTAAAGTTCACAAATTGTGCAAGCAGTTCTGATAAAATAGTGGGAAAATTTGTTATATAATTACTTTATCTATTTTTAGGTATCAAAGTAAAGAGTTCAATAGAAAAAAGGAGACTATACCATTTAAGGGATATTGTAGACTTGATGGCTCAAGAGTACAATGTTCTTGAAGTCTGTTTCAAGCTTCTCTTTATGTTACTGGGCAGATATTAACTTTCCAATTAGTGATCCTGTGGTCAATGCTAGAAATATAAGTGGACCTAATATTAAATTTCTTTTTTATTGTTTTTGACAGCTTCTTAAAGAATGTCAAATCTTGGGGCTGGGAAGGTGGCTCAGTGGTAGAGCGCTTGCCTTGCATGCTTGAGGCCCTGGGTTCGATTCCTCAGCACCACATAAGCAAAAAGAAAAAAGCCGGAAGTGGCGCTGTGGCTTGAGTGGTAGAGCACTAGCCTTGAGCTGAAGAGCTGAGGGACAGCACCCAGGCCCAGAGTTCAGGCCCCATGACCAGACCCCCCCCTTCCAAAAAAAAAAAAGAATATCGACTCTTATTTGAAATGTTTTTAAAAGAAAAAATAAACCTATATCACATAACACTTTTTTTTTTAAATTGTATTTTATTTTATTTGAGAACATACTGTAAAAAGGGGCTACAATTACATGGGCAGGATAATGGATACATTTCTTACCAAGCATTGCAGCCTCCTCCTTTGTTTACCCTTCACTTCCCTTCCCCGCCTCCCACCTCCCCCCACCCAATTTTACCCCCCTCCCCCCACCCAATTATACCCCCCTCCCCCCCCCCACACCGGCATTGTAAAGCTGGTTTTGACATGACATTTTGTACTTCTCATTGTTGCAACAGGTCCACCTGAATCCTTAAACGACTTGTTTGTCCCCATCTACTCCACATGTTATACTGACATCAAATATAGTGAAAACGGGGGTTACACTGTGGGGGAGGGACATACAAAGCAACAAAGAAATAATCTTATAAATGCATTAGAAATACATGCATGAAAGAAACGAAAACATTAAAATATATATTTAAGGGTTCATTTTCCTAGCATCACATTATCTGACCTTTTCGGCTTGACTCATACCTATACTAGATATTGCAAATAAGGGAAACCATGGGACCTATGCTTCTTTGGGCCTGGCTTACTTCACTTAATATAATTTTTTCCAAACCTTTCCATTTCCTAACAAATGGGGAAATGTCATTCTTTCTGATGGAGGCATAGAATTCCATTGTGTATATATACCACATTTTCTTGATCCATTCATCTACTGAGGGACATCTGGGTTGGTTCCATATCTTAGCTATGGTAAATAATGCTGCAATAAACATAGTTGTGCTGGTAGCTTTAGTGTGGTCTTGTTTGTAAACATTTGGGTAAATGCCCAAAAGTGGGATTGCTGGATCATAGGGGAGATCTATGTGAAGTCTTTTGAGGAACCTCCATACTGCTTTCCAAAGTGGTTGAACAAGTTTACATTCCCACCAACAATGAAGTAGGGTTCCTTTCTGTCCACATCCCCTCCAGCATCTGTTGTTGTTAGAGTTCTTGATTTTTGCTGTTCTAACTGGAGTGAGGTGATATCTCAATGTTGTTTTGATTTGCATTTCTTTTATGGCTAGGGATGTTGAACATTTCTTCATGTGTCTATTGGCCATCCTTCTTTCTTCTTCAGAGAAGCTTCTCTTTAAGTCTTTCGCCCACTTATTTATTGGGCAGTTGTTTCTTTGAGGATTTGTTGTTGGGTGGTTTAATTTTTTGAGTTCCAAGTATATTTTAGATATGAGACCCTTGTCCGTTGTATGGCTAGTAAAGATCTTCTCCCAATCGGTGGGTTTTCTATTGATCTTGCCAGCTATGTCATTTGCCCTGCAGAAGCTCTGCAATCTTATGCAATCCCATTTGTCCAACCTTTCTTTGATTTGTTGTGCTTCCGGGTCTCTATTCAGAAAATTTCGACCTGAGCCAAGGAGACCTAGGGTTTCTCCTATTCCATCCTGTAATGTTTTCAGAGTGTCTGCTTTGAGTTCAAGGTCTTTGATCCATTTGGAGTTGATTCTGGTGCAGGGTGATATATAAGGATCTAGCTTTAGTTTTCTACATGTAGTTAACCAATTTTGCCAGCACCATTTACTGAAGAGGCTGTCTTTCTTCCATTCTATTGTTTTAGCTTCCTTATCGAAGATTAGGTGGCTATAGGTCTGTAGGTTCATTTCTGGGTTTTCAATTCTATTCCATTGGTCCTGAGGTCTGTTCTTATGCCAATACCAAGCTGTTTTGATTACTATGGCTTTATAGTAGAGTTTGAAATTTGGTATTGATATTCCTCCAGCAGTGTTCTTTCCGTTGAGGAGCGTTTTTGCTATTCGGGGTCTTTTATTGTTCCATATGAATTTTTGGATTGCCTCCTCTATTTCCTTGAAGAATGAGGGTGGAATTTTGATAGGTATCGCGTTGAATTTGTAGATAGCCTTGGGAAGTATTGCCATTTTCACGATGTTAATCTTGCCAATCCAGGAGCATGGGAGGTTTTGCCATTTTTTAAGTTCTGTGTTGATTTCCTTTTTCAAGATTTTAAAGTTTTCATCATAGAGGTCCTTCACTTCTTCGGTTAAGTTAATTCCTAGGTATTTTATTTTTTGTGGGGCTATTACAAATGGAGTTGCTTTCCTAATTTCAGCCACACTTTTCTCATTGTTGGCATATAGAAAAGCCATTGATTTTTGGGGGTTAATTTTATAACCTGCTACTTTGCCAAAGTTTTGAATCAGCTTGAGTAATTTGGGAGTGGAGTCTATGGGATTCTTTAAATACAAGATCATGTCATCTGCAAAGAGGGAGAGTTTTATTTCTTCTTTCCCTATTTGGATCCCCTTTATGTCTGCATCTTGTCTTATTGCTGTAGCTAGGCATTCTAATACTAGATTGAAGAGAAGTGGAGAGAGTGGGCATCCTTGTCTTGTTCCTGAGTTAAGAGGAAATGGCTTTAGTTTTTCACCATTGAGTATAATGCTGGCTGTAGGTTTGTCATATACAGCCTTTATTATATTGAGGAATGTTCCATGGATTCCTAATTTTTCCAGAACCTTCATCATAAAGGGGTGTTGGATCTTGTCAAATGCTTTTTCTGCATCTATTGAGATAACCATGTGGTTCTTATTCTTGCTCCTGTTGATGTGATGAATAATATTAATTGATTTGCGTATATTGAACCAGCTTTGCATCCCTGAAATGAATCCTGTTTGATCATGGTGTATGATTTTTTGGATGAATTGTTGAAGTCGATTGGCCAAAATTTTGTTGAGAAGTTTTGCATCAATGTTCATCAAAGAAATGGGTCTATAGTTCTCTTTCTTTGATGAGTCCCTGCCTGGTTTTGGGATGAGGGTTATGATGGCTTCATAGAATGTGTTCGGTAGTGAGCTTTCTCTTTCAATTTCATTGAAGAGTTGGAGGAGTATTGGTGTGAGCTCTGCTTTGAAGGCCTTGTAAAATTCCGCTGTAAAACCATCTGGTCCTGGACTTTTCTTAGCTGGGAGGTCTCTTATTGCTGTTTCTATTTCGATGCTTGATATGGGCCTGTTAAGCTGGTTTAACTCATCTTGGTTTAGTTTTGGCATGTCAATATTTGCTAGGAAAAGGTCCATTTCTGTCAAGTTCTCAAACTTATTAGCATAAAGTTTTGAGAAGTATTCCCTTATAATGTTCTGAATCTTGGTTGTTTCCGTGGTGATGTTTCCATTCTCATCTCTGAGTTTATTAATTTGGGTGTGTTCTCTCCTTTTTCTGATAAGGTTTGCTAAGGGTCTGTCAATTTTGTTAAGTTTTTCGAAGAACCAACTCTTTGTTTTGTTGATTCTTTCTATAGTTTTTTTGGATTCTAATTCATTTAATTCTGATTTAATTTTGATTATTTCTTTCCGTCTACTGGATTGGGGTTTATCTTGCTGCTCTTTTTCAAGGAGGTTTAGATGTGTCATTAAATTATTAGTTTCCGATCTCTCCAATTTGTTGATGTAGGAGCTCAGAGCTATAAACTTGCCTCTGAGTACTGCCTTTGCTGTGTCCCAGAGGAGCTGGTAATTTGTGTGTTCATTTTTGTTGAATAGCATGAACATTTGAATTTCCTTTCTAATCTCTTCCATGACCCACTCATGATTCAGCAGTGTGTTGTTCAGCCTCCATGTGATACCGGACTTTCTTTGGTGGCTTTTGGTGTTGAGTTCTAATTTTATTCCCTTGTGGTCAGAGAGAATGCAAGGTATAACTTCAATGTTTCTGAATTTAGACAAGTTTGCTTTGTGGCCTAAAATGTGGTCTATTTTAGAAAACGTCCCATGTGCTGCTGAGAAGAACGTGTATTCTGATGCTGCTGGGTGAAATGTTCGGTAAATGTCTGTTAAGTCTAGTTGATCTATGCAGCTGTTTAGATCTGCGGTTTCTCTGTTGAGTTTTTGCCGAGTTGATCTATCTAGTGGGGAGAGTGGTGTGTTAAAATCCCCAACGATTAATGTCTTTGGATCTATCTGGGATTTGAGGGAAAGTAGTGTTTCTTTGATAAATTTGGGTGCTCCATTGTTTGGCGAATAGATATTTAGAATTGTAATATCCTCCTGAAGGAGAGATCCTTTAATTAGTATGTAGCGACCTTCTTTATCTCTTCTCACGAATTTTAATTTGAAGTCTATTTTATCTGATATTAGGATTGCAACTCCCACCTGTTTATGAGGGCCGTTTGCTTGGTAGATTTTGTTCCAGCCTTTAACCTTGAAAATATGTTTGTTTTTACGGGCAAGATGTGACTCCTGCAGGCAGCAGATAGAAGGGTCTTGTTTTTTAATCCAACTAGACAGTCTATGTCGCTTAATTGGAGAGTTCAGTCCGTTAACATTAAGAGATAGGACTGAGAGGTATTTGGGAGTTCCTGCCATGTTATCCACCTTCTTGGGGGCTGTGAAAACTGGGTTCTTCCTAAGGCTCTTGGATTCTCAGTTTGGGTGCAGTTTCTTGGCCTTTGTTGCGTTCTTGTTGGTTTTCTATGTGTAGGACATCTTTAAGAATCTTTTGCAGGGCTGGTTTGGTGGAGCTGTATTGTTTCAATTTTTCTTTGCTATGGAAGGTTTTTATTTGGCCTTCAGTTATGAAGGAGAGTTTAGCTGGGTACAGTATTCTTGGTTGATAGTTGTTTGTTTTTAGGGCATGGCATACATCATTCCAGGCTCTTCTTGCTTTGATTGTCTCTGGTGAGAAATCTGAGGTAATTCTAATTGGTTTCCCTTTATAGGTGATTAACCTTTGCTCCTTGATAGCTTTAAGGATCTTTTCCTTGGTCTGGGTTGATCCTGTGTGGATTATAATGTGACGGTGGGATGTCCTATTCTGGTCTGGTCTATTTGGGGTTCTAAAAGCTTCTTGTATCTGAATAGGCCTATCTTTTTGTATGTTTGGGAAGTTCTCTGCTAGGATCCTGTTAAACAAATTTCCTAGACCATTAACTTCTGTTTCTAGGTGCTCCTCTACACCCATTATCCTTAGATTGGGCCTTCTGATGGTGTCTTCCAGGTGTTGGATAGACCTATCATATTTCTTGGACTTGTCTTGGATGGTTGTATGTTCTTTCTCTATAATATCTAGGCTGTCTTCAATCCCTGAGATTCGATCTTCTGCATGGTCTAACCTGCTGTCAAGACTCTCTACTTTGTTTTTTATCTCTTTTCCTTCTAATTGGTCAGCTTTGATGGCTTCAAGTTCTTTGTTGAAGCTCTGTTTTAGGTCTTGTATGAATTTCTTTACTTCCTTAATTTGGTGTTCAGTGTTTGTTCTCAAATCACTTAGTTGATTGGTTATGGTTTCTTTGGACTCCCATTCCTTCTGTTGGGTTCCATTCAGCATTCCCTTTGTGGTCTCCCTGACTTCCTTCAGCTCTTTGTTAATGGATTCCATGAATGTCTTTAGTGATCTTTGTGTATTCTCTACCTGGTCTCTTAATTCGTGAATTACTCTTTGATTAGTTTCCTCCCTTCTGTGGGATTCCTGCAGTTCTCTTTGAGTGTTCTCTGCCTGCTCACGCCATTCCTCCCTTTCTCTTTGAGTATTCTCAAGTTGTTCACGCAAATCCTGTATCAGTTTTTGAGAAGCTTCCTCACGCTTATGATGTTCCTGTATAAACTTCTGGGATGCCTCCTCTCTCTCCCTATCACGCTCATACAGAGTCCTTTGTACATTGTCAAACTTCTCATTTATCATGTTTGCTATTAGTGTTTGTAGAGCTATTTGGGAACTCTCCTCTGGATTATTCTTTATCTGTTCTAATCCCTGATTATCAAGGTTGGGAATTGAGATACCCGAATTTGCCATTTTTCTTGTGTTTTTCCGGCTTACTCGGCCCATTTGAGATAAAGATTGCACCAGTTTTGTGCTAGAACACTATCTTAAGGCAACCATCAACCAAAGTTTGCATTTGTACAGTCAATAGTCTACAGATACAATCTAGTTCAACAGATACATCTATTCAACATCAAATGACTATATGTTAAAGGACTTCGAACCGCAGAAAAGAATTTGGAAAACCAGAAATTATTAGGATTAGGGAGAGATGTGGGTAAAAAATAGGAATAGATTGGTGTGGGGAGGCACAGGGAGAGTTAACTATGTCCTAATCACAGTGCAGGAAATGGGTTGGGTAGGATGCAAGTAGAGAGAGAGAGAAAAAGAAGAGACGGAAAGGGGAATAAAGAGAGACCAGAAAAAGAATAGAAACGTAAAAATTAATGTTATTATAGAGGTTAAAAGACCGTCTATTTAGAGAGGAATGTGAATATGTTCAGAGAAGGGGAGGGACATAGAGGAGATGTGGAAAGCTTTAAGGATGGGAAAGGGAGAAGAAAAGATCAGAAGTTCAGTAGAGCTAGATAAAAAACAAAAAGATAATTAAGAATGAAAGAAAAAGAGAAAGAAGACAAGAAAAGAAAGGAAAACTCTCATTCACGTATTCCTAAAATAAAAATTATAAGATGAGAAAAAAAATTACTGGAAAACAATTATTTTTTCAGAAGAGGCAAAAATTAAAGATTAATAAAAGTTTTAGAAGGGAAAAAATTTATATATATATATATATATATATATATATATATATATATAAGGTAACAAAAAACAAAAAACAAGCAAAAAAAAGAAAAGAAGAAGAAGAAAAAAAAAAAAAAAAAGAAAAAAAGAAAAAAAAGTCTTTTGATTTTTTTTTTTGGGGGGGGGGAGGAGTGGGAGGAATCCTGTATCTCCCTTTTGTCTGCGACCAGTCTCTTGTTGTAGTCTCTGGTCAGCTTGAGGTCCTGTGGCTTGATTGGTTTCTTAAGTCGGTTGGTTGGAAGAGGCAGAAAAATGCTCTGCTTTACCCAAGATTTTGAGATCCCCCTCCCAGGTTAGTTTTCTGGGAGGGTGGTCTGCTTTGAGAGTCACAAAAGAGGGGGATGTGGTTATGAGGCTAGGTTCTGGGTAGGGTTGAGGCCTTTCAACAAACAGTAGCTTTTCCCTGGGGCTATTTTGTGATAGAGCTCACAGCGCCCAGCCTAGAGCCATTCTCAGGGTTTCTGTTTTTCAATTGATTGTGGTGGCTGCTAGAGGGAGGGGCAGCCTCTGGCTCTGGTTACCCAGTGACGCTAGGCACTCCGATGGCTGGCGCCTGAGCTGGGTGACTTTTCCCTGGATGGAGCTGAGTCTGGCAGGTCACTTCGGCGTTAAGTTCTTGTGACCTGCTCAATGACTCGTTTTATTCCAAGGCCTGAGCTGGAGCTAGCAGCAACTCCGAGCTTTGTCGGTATCCAAGATGGAGATCACCGGTGCTGGGGGGGGAGGGGTGGCCTTCCCTCCTCTGCTCCCTGAGGAGTGAGGATGTCGGGCTTGTACTCACGCCGAGTCTTGGATCCTGGGTCGTCTCTGGTCTGCAAACAGCAGGATGAAGATGTTCGCTCCTTGTCGGTTCTTGTTGGTGTTGAGTAGAATCCGCTCGTCCGCTGCGTCTGGCTCCTTAGTCCCCGACTCTCTGTGTCTCAGGTATGACTCCCGCGGCGGTGGTCGCCGCCGCGACCCCGCCGCCGGAGCGGCAGCTGGTGCGTTTCCTTGGCTTCCCCTCTCTTGTCTAACTCTCTGTCCTGTGATGGTACACTTGGTGTGATTCTCTGGCTTAGGACTGTTCACTGGAACTCTAAACCTACTTTCTATGCGAGAGCTTGTTCAGATTCCAGCTTCTCCTCCGCCATCTTCCCGGAACCCCGACACATAACACTTTTTTAAGTGCAAGATGTAACTCTGTTAAAGTTGAATAGCATTAAGGTGGAATATGAGAAAAAAGTCCATTTTGACCTTTTGCTAGTAAAATCCTTAATCTTGAATTATAAAAGTACAGTACTAAGAGAGTGCCCAAAGGGGTGACATTGTCCAAAAAAATGTACTCAATACCTGACTTATTTAACTATAACTCCTCTTTACATCATCTTTATTATAACAATAAAAATATTTTTAAAAGTCTAGAACTGGCTTCATCTCTTTTATTTTAAAAAATGTTGATGAATCAAATGAAAAGAATGCAGTGAATTAATATTGTCAGAAATAATAAGGAACCAACCTCCCCCATACACATTATATGTCTACTTTTTTTTTTTTTTTTTTGGTCAGTCATGAAGCTTGAACTCTGGGCTTGGGCGCTGTCCCTGAGCGCTTCAGCTCAAGGCTAGTGCCCTACCACTTGAGCCACAGTGCCACTTCTGATTTTCTGTTGGTTAATTGGAGATAAGTGTCTCATGGACCTTGCTGACCAGGCTGGCTTTGAACTGTGATCTTTAGATCTTGGCCTCCTGAGTAGCTAGGATTACAGGCATGAGCCACTAGCAACTGGCTCCTGTCTACTTCTAAATAGTGAATGATGGAACTTGCAAATCTCTCTAATTGCAGGATTTGCTGAGTGTGACCTTTACTAAGGTTAGAGTAAATAGAAGACAGTAAAGTTACTAGAAAAATAAAAGGTATGAAACTTAGGAAATTCTGGCAGATTGATGAGAGCAGATGTATTCTAAAGCAAGTTTGTTTCTCAGGAAGAAAGACTTAACTTGTGTCTGACCTTTGGTAAGTGTCATATCTATCTAGTTCCTTCATTTTTGGAACCACCATGATTAGGATTCTGGGCAAATGTGCTTAGATTGACACAATCATATGTTCAGATTGATCGGTTCATTGTTTCCAGTATAAATAGTCCATGGCTTTGAAAATTGAGGTCTCTCTGCACTTTACTCATTCATTTGGAATTTAATTCACTGAAAATTCAGAGATTTCAATCTGTTTTGTAAATAATACACATTATGAAGTAGATATTTAATTAGATCCTTGTGTGATCCAGTTTAGGAAAAGTTCACACAAATGTAGATGTACAGAAACATACACCATTTTTATGAAAAAAAACTTATATGAAATACATAGTAGTATATATATTCTTACTGCTTACTTAGTATAGAATCACTGTGGATGAGTTTAAATAGTCCTGCATATTTATATGACTTTTTTTTACTAGTTTACCAGAATTAGCAAAATTACTAGTGTAAAATATAAGTGAAGGACATGATAAGAGTAAGGAACTGTGGGTTGTTCCCTTTAAATTAGAGATATGTTTATGTAGAAATTGAGGTATGTTCTATTAAAGCTATGGTTTAAATATTTGGAAAATCTTTTTTCAGTTATTTCCTACTTTGAAGCCTGTTCCTACACACTCAAATGTCCCACTCTATAAGTAATAAAACATTTATCATTAAATACAATTCTAAGCAAGTATTTGAAAGGATAGTTAGCAACTATCTGAATATATTATGATATTAGAACAATAATGTGCTACTTAAGTGAAGCTTGTGTGCTTAGAGGAAATAATGGGGAGATAGGGTCAGAGAGGAAAGAGAAGGCAAACTGGAATACAGTAATGTATAATTATCAAAACAATCTGGCTACATGTTTTAAGGTATGGGAGGTTTTGTGGGAAAAAAATATCTGATTTAAGTAAGACAAAAGTGTGACGACAGATGGGGTGTTTAATCCTAGCTTCTCAGAGGTTGAGATCTGAGGATCATGTTTCAAAGCCAGTCCAGGCAGGAAAGTCCAGGAGACTCTAATTTCCAATAAACCACTCAGAAAAAGCCAGATGTGGCCCTGTGGCTCAAGTAGTAGAGAGCTAGCCTTGAGAGACCCTAGGCCCTGAGTTCAAACCTCAAGACCTGACAAAAAAACATAAAGACAGAACAAATAGTGTGTGTGTGTGTGTGTGTGTGTGTGTGTGTGTGTGTGTGTGTGTGTGTGTGTGTGTGTGTGTGTGTGTGTGTGTGTGTTTGAGAGAGCAAGAGAGCCAGAGCCAGAGCGAGAGCGAGCAAGTGAGCGAGAGTGTGTTCTGGACCCTGAACTCAGGTCCTTGTACATATTGGGCCTGGTTCTGTCCCTTACTCAGGGCTAGTGCTCTACTTAAGCCACAATTCCACTGGCACCTTTTTTGGGGTCATTTATTGGAGATAAAATTTGTATAAACTTTCCTGCCTGGGCTGGCTTTAACTATAATCCTCAGATCTCAGCCTCCTGACTAGCTAAGGTTATATCATGAGCTACTGGCTCCTGGCTCCACAAAGTGCTTTAAACAATCGAAGGTGACACGGTTGTGAATGTCAGTAAGTGAAGAAGGTTAAGAACTTTTTTTTTTAAGGCAAGAAATGACAAGATTTAATGCACATGGTTGAAACTAGTTGTATAGATTTTTGATCCACGTTTAAAGGAGAAAAGATAGATTTATACCAGTGAGTGATTACATAAACTTATAGATTTTCCCCTGTGGCTGTTTGCCAATGAAATGATATCACAGTCACAAACTATGTGAGGAAAATGAACCAGTGGTGCAAATGAAGAGTGATTATCAGGAGTTGCTGCTGGTTATCTACTTGATGGCAAACAGCTGAGTCATTAAACAGTGAGTGATCAGATCCAGTGCTATTTTATGGCCATATCTATTCACATGTGCATAAGATTATGAAAGAAAACTAAATTTAATCAGAGTCAGTCTTTTTCCTTCCAAATACATATAACATACAAAAGAGGCAAGAGAGTTGAGATTGAATACAAAAGAATAATCGTTTTGATATAATATCAATGCAAAGATAAGTTAGATTAAGTGGATGGTAGGAACTTGATGAGAATTGGTGATAGTAAACAGGTTACAGTAAGAGTGACCATGAGGAAATGAATAGGTTTGAAATACTAAACCAATTGAGCTGATATCAGGAAGTCATCATTAGTGTATTGACCATAAAATTGAGATTATGTATGAAATGTTTATCTATAAAGACAAGATGCAATGTTTGTGCACATGGCAATGCAAAGCTGAGAACAAAATCATAAGAGAACCTGAAGAGAGCCAAGCCATTTATGGGCATGAGAAGAATTACAGATGTCGATGAAATTGGTAAGAAATATATAGGTGGTATTGGGAGAATCTTACAGTGAAGACATACATACACGCTTAAAGAACAAAAGGAAGCACAGCTATATGCAGAATGGCTATAATTATTCATTTGTAAATGAACCCCAAGATAGCGACACAAGTGGTTTTTTCTTTCTTGCTATTGGTTCTAAGATATTTATAAGGTACCATGTAATGTTTCTGTTGCTTTGTATATTCCTCCTACACGGTATAACCCCTGTTTTCACTGTATTTAATGTCAGTATAATTTGTGGAGGGGAAGGGAAAAAAACAAAATGTTTAAATAGGGCTACAGGTGGACCCATTGTAACAATGAGATGTACAAGACACTGTTGAACAATAACTTTATAATTTAGGTGGGGAGGTGGGGGGAGTGTAGTTGTGGAAGTGGGAGGGAAGGGATGGTAGGGGAAAAACAAAGAAGGAGGTAACAATGCTTGATAAGAAATGAACTCATTACCTTGCTCATGTAACTGTAACCCCTCTGTATAGTCTTTTCACAATTTAAAAAAACTTAAAAAAATTCAAAAACAAATGTGTTTAGAAGGAAATAGATGAAGTAGCTGAAAGAAAAATACAAAGAAAGAAGGACATCACAAAGTAATACTAGGAGGAAATCTGAGCAGAAAGGAGTTTTCACTGAGCAAACTGTCCAGCAAGCTAGTCATTCCTTTCTTTTCTTTTTTTTCTTTTCTTTTCTTTCCCTCCCTCCCTTCCTTCTTCCCTCCCTCCCACCCTCCCTCCCTCCCTTCCTTTGTTCCTTCCTTCCTTTCTTTCCCTCTTTCTTCTTTTGTGTAAATGCCAGACTTTCTTTGACGATTAGCCTGAATAATTGTGTAATCATATGTAAATTTCTTCTGCTTAAATGCTTAAGACTGGGCTGAGCAGCACCACATACTAGTAGAAGCATATTTTTAAAATTTTGACAGCTATACAAAAACTAAAGCTCATACTTATTAATGGGGTACCATCAGGTAACTTTTAGAGCTCATAAAAGTTCTAGTTTTGAATCAACAGTATAAAAAATTGAAAGGGCCTGTTCATTTGAAATTGATCATGTGAAGAATTACATTATTTCTATGTGCCAAAATTATAATACCAATTATTGAGGAGCTTAGCTATTGTTAGCAAGTTTGTCTGTGCAAACTATTTTAAAATCACAAATTTTCTCATTTTATATGTGGGATTTTCCTAGAGATAAGAAAGCTTGAATTGCCAATGTATTTTTCACCAGCTATCTTTGAGATGGGATTGTTACTTTTGGGAGGAAATTTAAGATTTAAATTTAGGATGTTAGCCAGGGTCTGTTGACCCGCACACATAATTCTAACTTTTCCCATGTCTGAGATCTAGAAGGTCAGAGTTGAAAGCCTGCCTAGGCAGGAAAGTTTCTGTGTCTTCATCTCCAAAATAACCAACAATAATACAAGTTGAAGATATGGCTTAAATGGTGCACAAGCTGAGCAATCAAACAGGGCAAGGGCAAAGCCCTAAGTTCAACCCCCATATCAAAAAAAACCCTCTCATTATTTATTCTAGTGAATAATTATATTTTCTAGAATTATCTATTTGGTGCTAACTATATATGTATGTGTGTACATACATACATACATACAGACAGACCTTGAGAATCAACATTATAAATATAATAAACTTCTCATCAAAAGCAGACTAATAGTCTCCTGCAGGTCTATTTTATCTCTTTATTTACAGAAAAAAATTAGAGGAGTAAAAGGTATAAGCTTTCCAGCAGTTCTAACCCTGGGATATTCATTTACTTGGTGGCAGCTGATCATTAGATTAGATCCATCCAAAGACATCACAGAGGGTGAAAAGGTTCCCCTGGAGACAAAGGTGCTTTAGAGCAATCTCACTTCTAATTATGTTTCCTGTACAATTTTGTTTGTGTCTTATTTGAAATAGGATGTAATCTGCTAGAAAGAGAAAGAAGAAGATTAACATCACCTTATTATCTTGTAGGATATGGCCCTGGGCTCAGATTGATTTGATGAAAACAGGGTATGGAAAATTATTACCCTGCATATTTAAGAAGAAAATTTGGGTAGGTAATGTGGAAAAGTGAATTAATCTAGTATATGTTGGCAGAATAATACTATAGCACTAGTAGCTAGTGTATGTAAATATAATATTTGTTTGATGGAGTGATATATGTTTAAAGAACATGATAATAATTGTTCATTCTTGGCTCATGCCTTCATAAATTCTTCATGATAATTAAATACAAACACCCAAAGCATAAATTAGACTAAGTTAAATTATGATTCTCAAATATGTTTATATTATCCACTTCATTTTCAGCATAAAAATAGTAAACTGAGTAATCAAAAAACATTTGTCACATACAAGGAAGTTTATTTAGGGTTTCCTTTGTTGACATCCTTAGTCATACATATATTTTTTTCTGACTACTTTTGTAACCATTATTTCCTAGTTTATGTGGAAAGGCTTTGGGAAAAATAATTAGCTCCTGTAAATGCTCTTTATGTTTATAGTTCTAGATAGAAAATAGCTTGCTTCTGTATAAAATCTTTTTTAAAAAAACAGAATCAGGTAAATAACTTTATGGTATTTAGTTATATGCAATTTGTTCCTTGTATTATTTTAACATATACTTCTTGACAAAAGTTTACCTTTAACCTTGATTAAAATTACAGCCTTTTCTCACTTCACAGCATTAAGATGCTTTATTTATAAAATAAAGTGTCTTCTAGTCATAATGAATTTATGACAGAATTTCAATTAAGAAATTAACTTATTCATTCTTCACCCTCATAAAATATTTGGATCAGGGTTATTTGTGCACTAGTAAATCAATATCTTTATTGAATTTCTTTTTTTAAAATTTATGATTATTTTGTGGTCAGTGGTAGGACTTGAACTCAGGGCCTGGGCACTGCCCCTGAGCTTCTTCAGCTCAAGTCGGGTTTGCTACCCCTTGAGCCACAGCTCCACTTCCTTCATTCAATTTCTTGATCGCAAGTCTGTGTTGTAGCTTAGGTCTACTGAATTTTCCTGATCTCAGCTGCTCTAAAAAGATCCCAGGTTTCAATTCAGTTAAGGTCTTTCTTACCTGTCTTCATTATTCTTCAGCCAAACACTTCCCAGGTGCCTTCTTCTGAATGGAAATATCATAAACTGCAATAGGTTAAAACAGAGTCTGAAAGTGTAAGTTAAAGCATTTATCCTACACATTCAAGCTCCTTTGACCACAGAAGACCTGGTGGCCAACCTTAATATTTAAGCAACTAGATAATTATAGTCCTTCACAGTAGTAAGGGATAAGGTGATACTAGAAAAGGAAAGGAAAAAATTGAAAACAGTGCAATTTATTACTATGTCAAGCTTCATTTTAAAAAATATCTTTTCCACCCTAGGTCTGTGGTAGTTTGCCATGGAGATCCAATGTATGGTTTTCTTTATTCCCTTTTTATCTCTTTCCTCACCATGTCAATACCAGAGTAACTTATTAGCACCTAAAAAGCATGGGAGGGGCAATTCGATGTAAATAGTTATTATTATGAGATAACCTTCTAAATATATCAGTCAGAGGCTTTGAAGACTAGTATGGTGGACTCTGTCCTTGGTGCTGAAGAGTACTTAGCTTACTTTTTCTATTTGAAACTTTCAAGACATAGGTGCAATTCTATTTATTTATTTATTTATTTATTTATATTGTAGAAGTGATGTACAAAGGGGCAACTGGTACATAAGTTAGACAATGAGTACATTTGTTTTTTAATACTGTCACCTCTTTCCTCGTTTTGTTCCCAGATTTTTCCACTCTGTACCCACTTCCCTACAAGTTGTATAGTTCATTTTCAACATAGTTTTTAGTGATTATCACTGCTGCATTTGTTCAGCTTTTGTCCCACCATTTTTGTCCTCCCTCTTACCTTCCCTAAACATGATAAACTTACAAATAAGACAAAAATTACCAAAATAAAAAACAGCAACAAAAGGGAATAAAACCAAAACCAAAACCCAAAAGTAAAACAAAAAAAGTTTCCATTTCTTGGAATTTATTTCAATAAACATCATTTTATATCATCATATGCACATAGCTATTGTGCCTTTCTGATCCTCTCCTAAGAATATCCTCCTTTGTTCTCAGTGTGTGAGTCAGATAGGGTATAATTCTTATTTCCTCATTTCCTTCATTGTAGTGAAATACACATATAAAATTTACCATATTTACCACTTTTATTGTCCAGTTCAGTGGCATCAAGTATATTCAATTATAATAAATTAATTATAATTGCTTACAGGTATTAAAACTATCCCCATGCCTTTTGTCTTGTAAAACTAAAACTCTATACTCACTAAAGAAGCCTTCTGTGTTTTCCCTTCCACAATACTGGAAACAACAATTCAATCAACCTTCTGCCTCTATTGTTGTGACAGGTTTTATTAAAAACAATTATACACGACTTTTTCTTTTCTAAAAATTTTTATTGTGAAAATACCATACATAGGGATTACAATTACATGGGCAAGGTAATGAGTACATTTCTTATCAAGCATTGTTGCCTCCTCCTTCATTTCCCCTTCCCATCCCTTCCCATCACCCCCCCCCAAAGTTGTAAAGTTCATTTTTCAACATAACGAATTGTACATCTCATTGTTGCAATGGGTCCACCTGTATCCCTAGTTAAACAGTTTGTTTCCCTTCCCCCCCAAAAAATTATACCAACATCAAATACAATGAAAGCAGGGGTTATACTGTGGGGGAAGGACATACAAAGCAACAAAGAAATCATCGTATAAATATGTTAGAAACAATCACAAGAAAGAAAAACAACATTTGAATACTTATCTTGGGGTTCATTTCGCCTAACATCAACTTATTTGACTGTTTCTGCTTGTCTCAGACATATACTAAATATTGCAAATAAGGGAAACTATGGGACCTATGTTTCTTTGGGCCTGGCTTACTTCACTTAATAGAATTTTTTCCAAGTCTTTCCATTTCCAAACAAATGGGGCAATGTCATTCTTTCTGATGGAGGCATAGAATTCCATTGTGTATATATACCACATTTTCTTGATCCATTCATCTACTGAGGGGCATCTGGGTTGGTTCCATATTTTAGCTATGGTAAATAATGCTGCAATAAACATAGTTGTGCTGGTAGCTTTAGTATGGTCTTGTTTGTGATCATTTGGGTAAATGCCCAAAAGTAGGATTGCTAGGTCATAGGGGATCTCTATGTGGAGTCTTTTGAGGAACCTCCATACTACTTTCCAAAGTGGTTGAACAAGTTTACATCCCCACCAACAATGCAGTAAGGTTCCCTTCTGTCCAGATCCCTTCCAGCATCTGTTGTTATTAGAGTTCCTATAGCCATTCTAACTGGGGTGAGGTGGTATCTCAATGTTGTTACACTACTTTTTCTTTGATGTGTGTTTTACTTGGCATAGTGCATTTGAGGTTCATGAATGTTCTAATATGTGTCAAGGTTTCCTTCCCTTTGAAAGTTTATTGCAAAATATGAGTGTACTAGGAGCTGGAAACGTAGCTCAGTGGTAGGGTGCTTGCCTTGCATGCATGAAACCCTGGGTTCAATTCCTCAGTACCACATAAGCAGAAAAAGCCGGAGGTGGAACAGCCTAGCCTTGAGCTAAAGAGCTAAGGGACAGTGCCCAGGCCCAATATTCAGGCCCTACGACTGATGGGAAAAATATGAGTGTACTATATTTTGCCTATTTATCCATGAAACTTAGGTTGATTCTTTGTTTCAGTTGTTATAAAGAATTCTACTATGAGCATTGATCTACTATGAGCATTAACACTCCCTAAATACTGCTTATAACACAGGCATGATGGCAAATGCTTGTAATCTTAGCAGAAAAATCATGAGTTTGAGGTCATCCTGGATTACAACTTGGATTATACCATGAATTTAAACCCAGTGTGGGATACAGAATGAGATTCTGTCAGAAAGAAATATCCTGCTTTTTTTTATTCTAGAGGTGAAATTGCTTTTTCACTTTTCAAGTTTCTGTATATTGTCCTTTCTCTTCACTCTTCTGGACTCCCTGAGCATTTATTTCTTAAAGGCCTGGTCTTGTGATAATATGTATCTTCAGTTTTGTTCATGTTGTAATGTCTCATTTCTTCCTTTATTCTTAAGGATATCCTTTCCAAATATAGGATTTTGTTTGGCAGGTGTATATTATAGCACTGTTATTATATTGATTCACTCTTTTATGGAACTGGAAATTTCAGATAATAAATTTGTTGATAATATTACTGATGACTTTTTGTGAGGTGCATTATAACTAAAAATTTTTCTATTTCTTTTTTCTTGCTTCCAAGGATCTTGCTTTGATTTAGCTTTTGGAAGTATTTTTTTGAGTCTAATGGACTTTGGTGTTGGTCTCTTACTTGTAGTTCATTGAGCTTCTTGGATGTTTCATTCATATCTTTTATCATATCTAAATATTTTCAGTTATTTCTTCCATTGTTCTCCATGTTCAGTTTCTGTTTTATTCTTTGAGACAAGGTCTCACTGTGCATGTTCAGGCTGGCCTCAAAATTGTGATCTCCCTGCCTTTGCCTACTGAGTTCTGGATTACTGCAGTACTTAGCTAATTATTTTGTCTTTACACACAGTGGTTTTTGTCCTCTGTTTGCTCAGATTTACATATGAACCACTCTACTGAATTGTACTTTATAGCGATTGTAATTCTCACCTACAAATTCATTTTAAGTTTTTTTTTTGTGGGGGGGGGGGTCCGGACATGGGGCCTGAACTCTGGGCTTGGGTGCTGTCCCTCAGCCCTTCAGCTCAAGGCTAGCGCTTTACCACTTGAGCCACAGCACCACTTCCGGCTTTTTTCTTTTTGCTTATGTGGTGCTGAGGAATTGAACCCAGGGCCTCAGGCATGCAAGGCAAGCGCTCTACCACTGAGCCACCTTCCTAGCCCCTCATTTTAAGTTTTTAACACTCTATTAATATTTTTATTTTATTCATGTATTATGTTCTTGTGTTTCTTCTTTTTGCCAGTCCTGAAACTTGAACTCAGGACTTGGGCACTGTCCCTGAGCTTTCTTTTGCTAAAGGCTGGCACTTTACCACTTGGGCCACAGCACTGTTTCTGCATATTTCTGTTTATGTGGTACTGAGGATTCAAACCCAGGGTTTCATGCACATTAGGCAAGCACTTTACCACTAACCTACCTATCCACTCCATATTTTCTTGCATTTCTTTTCTTCTTTTTTTGCTGGTCATGAGGCCTGAACTCAGGTCCTGGGCACTGTCCCTCAGCTCTTCAGTTCTTCAGCTCACTTCTAACACTCTACTATTTGAGCTACAGTGCCACTTCTGGCTTTTTCTGCTTACGTGGTGCTGAGGAATCGAACCCAGGACCTCATGCATACAAGGCAAGCACTCTACCACTGAGCCACCTTCCCAGCCCCTCTTGCATTTCTTGACATCGATCTTTGGTTCTCTGAGCATCACTAACAATTTTATTAAAAAATATTTTCCTGTTTTATCTATTTCAGAGAGATTAGTTTAATTTTTAATAAATATTTTTTATTTTAATTAATATTTTCCTATTTCTTTTATGGCTTGTGTATTGGTTAAAATCTGGATATCTGAATATACTAAATTAATAAATCTGGAAATCATATTCTTCACGTCTCATGGACTATGCTACTGAGTTTGTTTTATTTATTTTTCTATAGGCTGTCTTTGTTCCCGAATAAATCTTAAGTATTATTGTATGGGTTTGCTATGTAATTTCTAAGCCTGAAACTTTCCTAAAACATGTATATATAGTTTCTATTTTTTCTGTCGAGTCTTTAAATTCCAGCTCCTCAAATTGGGAATGGAGAGCTATTGAAGGAAGATAATTATACACCACTCTTTAAATCTTCCAGATTCATCTTCTATCTTCTCAGAATCATCCCACGGACAGTACTGCTTTCACAGATTAAGGCTTCTTATGTAAAACGTGCTTTTCTATGGTAGCCCACCCACTATCGCTAGTCTCATTACACCATCTAGTCACGCCTCTTGGGAAGGACATTGGAAAGCTCCAAGCTCATTTTCCTTACACTTGGCCTATACCTTTCCTGTGATAAGTGTTGATGAAAAATTTTGATCTACTCATAAAAGGAAGCTCCACATTTTTCTACAAGTCATAGACAGCTCTTATTCCCCTGACCAAATAGCAAATTATCCTATCTATGAAGCCTTAAAACAAATATTTGAAAGCTTCAAAAATATAGTCCAAAATCTCTATAAATGTGTAAATTGGGGCAAAATAAGACCCTCCCTTTTTATACCCAGAAATGAGAGAGGATTATAATGAGCTGAAATTTCTATACAAATGGCCATGAACAAAATCTTTTTGTTATTTTATATTACTTTTTATATGCTAGGTCTGAAATCAGTGCTCCCTAGATGAGAGGCTCAAGAATAATAAAATCAATTTTTAACATGTTTTCTATTACCTTCTATAAGATAAACAATTTGATTTGACATTCACATTGATATGTAGCACATATTAATTGTTGGTATCCTGGTCAAAGATTCAACTTCAATATCCCATTTATTGTGAATAGCAGTATAATTAAGACAGGGTATGAAGATTAGGTTCAGACTTCACTAATTTCATTTTCTAGATTAATCCATTAATTAATTCCTAAAAGAACTTAGAGTAAACTCATTTGCAGTTTCTGCCCTGCATTCGTAAATTTTGTGTGCTCCACAAATCTGAAATCTTTATTTTTGTAATTGAACTCTTTGTATTAAATATTAATGAAAGTAAAAGCTTTAACTCTAATGGCATAGTTTATCAATTTTTACTCTGCTACCTGATTTTCTTAAAATCAGATAAAGGTTTAACACGATAGTGTGAACTTTTAGTATTAACATAAATAAATGGACCTAAATATCTCCCAAGACTTCTTCTCTGTGTAGATAATCTTTACATACTTACTGACATTTCAATAATTTCAAAGGGCCCTCCTGGGATGCTAGGCTAAGGCAGACATCTTAATACTTACTCATATTATTCACTACACTGCATTTTTTCCTTAAAATATTCACATCTCTTTTGGAATTAATTAAACAGCAGACAACATGGGCTTGCCCATTGTCCAGAAATCTCTGTGAAAACTGTCTTGTTGTTATTTCCATCTACAATCTGGCAAAGGATAACAGCTAAGTACCATTGTAAATAAATGAATAAATTGGTGTGCATACAGTTTCTGAAAACTATTGGTGGTATTATTATTGGACAATATTACACATTTAAAATATTACTATCTGAAGATTATCTAGTATAAAGACAAAAATTAGTATTTTACCATTTGGTTCCAAAAACATACTATTTCCACAATGCCACCAGTATGCCACCACCACAAAAGTAATTTGTAAATTTGTACTGATTTTTCGCTTCGGGAATAAAGCACTTTGGTACATTTTGGTTCTCAGAGTCAGAACCCAGCCACAAGCAATTTGGTTAAATGTAAACTACTCATGGAAATGAATGGTTACAGGACTGTGACAAACTATGACTGCATATGTCCAAAGAAGTGCCATGTGGAACTAGAGTGACATGAGTCTCAGAACTCAGAGACATCTTGAAGAACTGAACTAAATTAGATTTTATAAAATTAAGAGTGTGGTTCATGGTAAAGTATTCCAAAGTACCAGTCAACTTTCTTACCTATATTATTCTTGTCTTGATAAGTAAAATGATCTGATAAAGTGTAGCTTGAGAGGTAATTTGATTAGGAAAGTGTTTGCATCAGTATCATAAATGGGCATGTCTTTATTGAACTTAACATTATTATATTTTCTACACTGTGTAACAACATATATTAAGACCTTTGTATCCATGGGTGTGCAGGACCAGGACCTTGAAGTAGGGGCCTAAATGCTCTCCTCAAGGCTTTTTTGTTGTTGTTGTTTGTTTTTGTTTTGCTTAAGGCTAGTATGCCACCACTTGAGCCATAGCTCCACATCCTGATTTTTGATGGTTACTGGGAGATAAATATCTCACAAACTTTCCAGCCCAATCTGGCATCAATCATCATCCTCAGATCTCAGCTTCCAGAACACTTACAATTGAATAGGCGTGAGGTAACAGTGCCCAGTAAAACTCTTAAGGTTTCTATGAATACTTATAAACGTTTCCAAAAGATAAAGCACTAACATTGTACCCTGTCTTTCACTTTGCTTCAATATTTATTTTTAACTATGCTAATTTATGCTGCTTTTAACTATGCTAATTTTCAGTAGAGACATGGTGGAAAATGAGAAGGATTGCAGAAGTTTTTAAATGAATGATAAAATGTTCAAACTGTCAAAGAAATATACCTCAAAGTTCTTTAGATTTTTCTCATTCATGTAAAAGTCTTTAAATTTTGTAATTAAAAGACAGTAAGGGAATTGTAATAACAGAATTTCCCCAATTAATAAACATAAATACTGACAACTTTTTTGGAATAAGAATTGAAATAATGTCCAGGAAAGTATAATAAGATAATTATAACTTTAATCCAAAAATTTCTTCCATTGTAAAAAGCATAAAGAAAAAAATCTACTAATTTATTGGTTTGTTAACATTTGATTGAACATTCATCTTAGCATACATTGGGACCATTAACAATGAATAGATTTTCCTAGAGACAACTGTGTCCATCTTAAATACTGGGACTGAGGCAGCCACCGTGAAATAACCATGAGTATTTTATAACTATAGAATAATCAGTTGTACTCAGAAACCCTGGAAGAGAACAATCAAATGTAGAGAAATAAGAAAAACAAAATGCAATTGGAGTATTTTTGACTTTTTTTCTCTTCAAACTGACATCGAGGCACATTCACTTATGATCACAATCCAATTTACAGTAACATCAAGGTAGTGGCATTAATTTTATAGCTTGCATAACTTTTGGAGTTGGCTGACCATGGCTAAATCATTTAATTCCCTGGATGGATCTGTGCATCTGGGCAAATATTTACCTAATTGATCCCTGATGTCTATATTGGTTCTGATCTATCACCATAGGAGTAAAGGACAACACTATCTCCTCAGCAGGAAGCATAGAAACAGTGGAGAAATGGAACCATCTCATAAAGCATGGATTGAGTGTGGAATTTTTATCAGTTTGCAAAATATTTAATATAAATGAATGATTAAACTTGTGAGTTTCAAATATATTTAGTTAAGGGTAAATGTGTGGTAGATCTTGCTAGGAGTCTTTTCCTTCCTTTCAATATATTAGGTAAGGTGATGCATGATATTAACCAGGTTGATGTTCTTCTATTCTGGTCCTAGAGATCAAATGTATTCCCAACAGATAATAGGCTTGGCACTATTCCCCAAGTCATGAGGAAATGAAATGAATAACTTTATTATCCTATTAGAATGTTGATGATTCTTAAAATTTCAGCTAAAAATGGGAAATAAATGTAAGCAACAGAATTTTCTTGGTGTAACTCAAATCACAGTGCAACATCTGTGTTAGAAAGATTCAGCCCAAGTAATAAAATCAAACGTGAATTTATTCTTGCTCCCGTGGAGATCCTCCCTTCAAACCAGCTTCTTTTAATTTCCTCCACAGATTTATCTTATCTTCCAGCCAGTGCCAGAGTCCTCTATATTCTTCCAATCTCTTTCACACTGAACTCCAGGATAAGCACTACTGTTTCCATAATGCTGTTTTTCCAGATTGTCCTCATCACATTAATCTCAAAATAATAAGTCATAGTACAGAGGCACACACTTCATAAGAAGCAAAATGCTAGATTTAATCTGAAATCACTCTATAATGTGAAACAAGCTTAGATCCTCAATGTAACAACAGACCTCAATTTCTAGGTAAAGTTGTTACTACTTCTAAGATTGCATGGTTTTCTAAATAAAGCTAAACCAAAATAGAATAAAGCACACAATGTCTGTGAAATAATCTTCAGACTCTCAAGCAGTTATTTAAGTATCTCTGATGACTTTAACCTATACCTGAAATACCTCAATGTATCTATATCTCTATCATCTTTACTTACAGAATAAACATGTATTCTCTGAAATACTTATTTTAGGGACAGTATTTTTAGAGCCATGCTGAGAGTAAAATATATAGCTAGGTATGCCTAAAAATTAAATAACCTAGAGATCTTTTTTTATTGTGGAAATACCATACAGAGAGGTTACAATTACATGGGCAAGGTAATGAGTACATTTCTTATCAAGCATTGTTGCCTCCTCCTTTGTTTCCCCTTCCCATCTCTTCTCATCTCCTAAACCCCTCCCCCCCCCCCCCCCCGCCCCGCGCCAAAGTTGCAAAGTTCCTTTTTCTACATCATGTATTGTACATCTCATGGTTGCAATGGGTCCACCTGTATACTTATTTAAACAATTTGTTATTTCCCTTCCCCTCTGCTAATTATACCAATATCAAATACAGTGAAAACAGGGGTTATACCGTGGAGGAGAGACATACAAAGCAACAAAGAAATATCTTATAAATATGTTAGAAACAATAGCAAGAAAAAAAAAACATTTGAGTCCTTATCTTCGGGTTCATTTCGCCTAACATCAACTTATCTGACTGTTTCTGCTTGTCTCAGACATATACTAGTTATTGCAAATAAGGGAAACCATGGAACCTATGTTTCTTTGAGCCTGGCTTACTTCACTTAATAAAAGGGAGCTAAAACAATAGAATGGAAGAAAGACAGCCTCTTCAGTAAATGGTTAATCACTAGTAGAAAACTAAAGCTAGATACCTATATATCACCCTGTACCAGAATCAATTCCAAATGGATCAAAGACCTCAGAGTCAAAGTAGACACTCTGAAAACATTACAGGATGGAATAGGAGAAACCCTAGGTCTCCTTGGCACAGGCCAAAATTTTCTTAAAAGAGACCCAGAAACACAACAAATCAAAGAAAGGTTGGATAAATGGGATTGCATGAAATTGCAGAGCGTCTTCATGGCAAAGGACATAGATGTCAAGATCAATAGTATTTTAATGTTTTCGTTTCTTTCATGCATGTGTTTCTAACGCATTTATAAGATTATTTCTTTGTTGCTTTGTATGTCCCTCCCCCACAGTGTAACCCCCGCTTTCACTATATTTGATGTCAGTATAACATGTGGAGGAGATGAGGACAAACAAGTCGTTTAAGGATTCAGGTGGATCTGTTGCAACAATGAGAAGTACAAAATGTCATGTCAAAACCAGCTTTACAATGTCGGTGTGGGGGGGGAGGGGGGTATGATTGGGTGGGGGGGAGGGGGGAGGCTGGGAAGGGAGGTGAAGGGTAAACAAAGGAGGAGGCTGCAATGCTTGGTAAGAAATGTATGCATTATCCTGCCAATGTAATTGTAACCCCTCTGTACAGTATGTTCTCAAATAAAATAAAATTAAATTAAAAAAAAAGCCCATGGACTGGGAGAAGATCTTCACTAGCTATACAATGGACAAGGGTCTCATATCTAAAATATACTTGGGACTCAAAAATTAAATCCCCCAACAACAAATCCTCAAAGAAACAACTGCCCAATAAATAAATGGGAAAAAGACTTACAGAGAAACTTCTCTGAGAGGAAAGAAGGATGGCCAATAGACACATGAAAAAATGCTCATCTTCCCTAGCCATAAAAGAAATGTGAATCAGAACAACATTGAGATACCACATCAACCCAGTTAAAATCAAGAACTCTATAATCAAGAACTCTATAATCAAGAACTCTAATAACAACAGATGCTTGAGGGAATGTGGACAGAAGGGAACCCTACTGCATTGTTGGTGGGAGTGTAAACTTATTCAAACTCTTTGGAAAGTAGTATGGAGGTTCCTCAAAAGACTCCACATAGAGCTCCCCTATGACCCAGCAATCCCACTTTTATCCAAATGATCACACACAAGACCATACTAAAGCTACCAGCACAACTATGTTTATTGCAGCATTATTTACCATAGCTAAGATATGGAACCAACCCAGATGCCCCTCAGTAGATGAATGGATCAAGAAAATGTGGTATATATACACAATGGAATTCTATGCCTCCATCAGAAAGAATGACATTGCCCCATTTGTTAGGAAATGGAAAGACTTGGAAACAATTCTATTAAGTGAAGTAAGCCAGGCCCAAAGAAACATAGGTCCCATGATTTCCCTTATTTGCAATAACTAGTATATGTCTCAGACAAGCAGAAACGGTCAAATAAGTTGATGTTAGGCGAAATGTACCCCAAGATAAGGACTAAAATGTTTTTTTTTCTTTCTTGTGATTGTTTCTAACATATTTATACGATGATTTCTTTGTTGCTTTATATGTCCCTCCTCCATGGTAGTAACCCCAGTTTTCACTGTATTTGACATTGGTATAATTTGTGGAGGGGAAGGGAAAAAACAAATTGCTTAAATAGGGATACAAATGGACCCATTGTAACAATGAGATGTACAAGACATTACGTAGAAAAAGGAACTTTACAACTTTGGCTTGTGGGGGGAGGTGGAAGGGGATGGGAAGGGATGGGAAGGGGAAACAAAGGAGGAGGCAACAATGCTTGATAAGAAATGTACTCATTACCTTGCCCATGTAATTTTTTTGTTATTTTCACAATAAAAACTATAGAATACAATAAAAAAACTATAGAGTAATCTCATTAATGAATCTGGACATAAAATATTTTCCTAAGTTATTTTCTAACTGAATTCAATTGATCATACACCATGACCAATTTTTCTTTCATTGCAGGTATTTGAGGATGGTTTAACATAAATAAGTTAATAAATATAATAAAGTACATAATGTAAACTAAGGGTAAATGTCAAATTATCATCCCAGTCAAGACACGCTAAAAAATCAACATCATTTTATGGTAAACATCCTTAAAGAAAATAGGAATAGATGTAATACCAAACATAATAAAAGTTATATATAATAATCCAATAACCAACACCATGTTTAATAGGAAAAAACTGCAATTATATTTTTATAAAGTCAGGAATAAGACCAAGATACCTATTCAACCCACTATTAGCCAATATAATGCAGGAGTTCTAATAAGAATGCTAGTCAAAGGAAGAGATAAGAATTTGTAAAAGGAAATCTTACGTCAAATTATTCTTTTTTATATATAAGTTTTTTTTGTTTGTTTTTGTTTTTGGGTCCGGTTGTGGGGCCTGAACTCCCGGCCTGGGTGCTGTCCCTCAGCTCTTCAGCTCAAGGCTAGCGTTCTACCACTTTAGCCACAGTGCCACTTCTGGCTTTTTTCTTTTTGCTTATGTGGTGCTGAGGAATCGAACCCAGGGCCTCAGGCATTCAAGGCAACTGCTCTACCACTGAGCCACCTTCCCAGCTCCCAAAATATTCTTATATGAAGATAATAGTTTATATTCAATTGATTTCATTTAATATTCTATATTTATTCTATATTTAATTTCGCAAACAGAAATATAAAACCTTGTAGGTCTCAGATTAAAGAATCAATGGCTCAACTCAAGCCAGGTGTCTTGGTTCATACCTATAATCCTAGCTCTACAGGCGGTTGAGAACTGAGAATTCTGGTTCAAAGCCAGTCCTGGCAGGAAAGTCCATGAGACTCTTATCTCCAATTAATAATACAAAAACCAAGAAGTGGAGCTGTGATTCAAGTGGTGGGATACTAGAGTTAAGCAAGAAAATTAAGGGATTATAAGAAGAGGCCCTGAGTTCAAGCACCGGAACCAGCACACACCTGCACCCACACACAGACACACACACAGACACACACACAGACACACACAGACACACAGACACACAGACACACACACACACACACACACACACACAAGCGATAGCTCTTCTGTGTAATTTTAAAGGTAAAATTATAAATTAAGATTATGTGTTTTGGGCAGGCACGGTGGTGCGTGCCTGTAATCCCAGCTACTTGGATGGCTGAGCCCGAAGGATCACTTGAGTCCAGGAGTTCTGGGCTGCAATGCACTATGCTGATCCTGTGTCCCTACTAATTTAGGCATCAAGATGGTGACCTCCCGGGATTGGGGAGAACATCAGGTTCCCTAAGGAGGGGTGAATTGACCCAGGTCAGAAAGGAGAAGGTGAAGATTGTCTTTTGGGATTGGAGGTGTGCTCAAGTGATAAAGTGCCAGGCACTGAATGAAAGCATCTGATATAGAGTTCAAGTCTTAATCTTGGACAAAATGAAGAATAGATTGTCTTTTACACTTACAAAAAAATCCTTGCAATTGATAAAGGCTCAAATAATGATTGAACTTGGGAACTTTAAAATTCAGATGTTTGTCAACTGAAGTCTGATTGACAATAAAGGAGAAACACAGATGTAAGTTAACATCTAAGTTAAGATTGAATATAGATATCTATTTTGCTACAAATATGTAGGAAAAGGTATTAAAATTGTCTTCTATCTTATTAATTATTTAATACTTAAATATTTTCTTGGTTAGTTTTAATATTATTTCTTGTTTTTCCTGCATATTGGGTCAATGTATATAAAAGCTAAATTTATACAATAAATTATTCCTCAGCTCTGCCATGTTTTAGTTCCTACAAATTATATCCAGTGGCTATTGTAAAAACTGATAACCAGGTAAACAAATTTAGTAGTCTTTTTGTGTTTCAGGTTAGAATCTATCAGCATTGACGAACATGTAGGATTATTTGCTCAGATTTATTTTAGAAAATACGCTTTAAAGCATACAGGTTATGGAAAATCTATTTGGTAAATGTGCCTCCATTTCCCAGTTATATTGATTTTTTTAAACATATCTTGACAGTGACTCTTAAAATCTTAGGTAGAGACAATATGGTATTAATTTTCCAACATCTAGAGAAGCAAATTAGAAGGCCCATAAAAACTCCCCAAGCTATAATTGAACATTTGGAATTCATGAAATGAAATTCTGATGTCTCTATAAATCTAAAGAACATGCAGTTTGCCTTTCAATGACTTTTGAAGTGATTCTAAGCATTATTCATGGGAAACAATATTGTTAATAGGAAAATATGGTTTTGAGGCAAACAAAACAATGAATCAAATTAAATATCATCTCATGTTTGTCTTCTAGAAGGAAATTTATGTCAAAATAATAAAATGCATACCCATTAAAATATTATCAACATCCTTAAATCATATCACAGCCCAATTGCATAAAACATAGTACTTCATTGTATCCTTTTGTTCATGGGATTGTTGAAAACATATTTGTATGATTATACATGGGAAAACTATTGCCAGTGAGTGAATCTACGTAATGAGGCTCAGAAGTCGCATTACCAGTTTTGATTTTACAATCACTTTGTGGATAAAACATTTTCCTTCTTTTTATTAGTGTATAGAAATTATACAAAATAAGGGGTTTCATTATGATACTGCAATACATGTATATAGTGGGCTTTGTTCTTTTACTTCTACCTCTCTCTTCACATTTTACTTATCTTCTAGTCTTCATTTCTTTACATGATTGACAAAAAAATACCTGTCAATATGATCTCTCACTGAGTGTACATTTGAAAGCTCTGATGTTGGCTCAAGAATTGGCAGACATGAAAATGCATAATCTCAATACCCACCTAAACCCACTGTAACAGAATTTCTAGGATTCCCAGAGGCAATCCAGTGGTACAACAAAGATTGAAAGGCACACTCTAAATATATCCCTTCTAATTGTATTTCTCCTAGCTCTGAAAATAAATGTTTCTTAAGAACATATTGGACATGTACTGGATGCTTTATCTGCTTGATAATGATTGAGGAAAAGCTATTTCTTTTGATATGTCTTTTGCTATGTCCTTTATCATGAATAACACAGTTTGGAGGCTTTTGGAAGTTTGTATATATATAAAATTTAAGAAATATTTTCCATGTGAATGTCTTTTCTCATCTGAATATCTTAGCCTTAAAGATAGACAAAAGGCTCTATGAAAACTATATATAGTCTTGCTTACACTGTGAATCACAGGTTACAGTGATCCTTGTCTGTAATACTACCTATTTGGGGGCTGTGCTCCAAGGAATTGTGATTTGAGGTAAGCTGGAAAAAGTCTGTTAGACCATACCAAAATAATCAACAAGAAATGACTGAAGATATGGTTCAAGTGGTATAGTGACAGTCTAGCAAACAAGTCAAAGGGCTCAAGGTCCTATATAATTATTTATGTCCTATGTATAATATTTTATATATGATACTGGACAATATTGGTATTTATATATACACAAATATCTATAAAATAGTCAAGATTCTTGACCAAATTATATTGTGTATATATATATATATATATACAAATATAGATGTGCAGTATGCAGATATATATTCATTTATATATCTATCTCATTCTTTAGCTTAATTATGCAGAGGAAGTAGATTCTAATATTACTCGATGTTTTCTTAGAAATTTCATCTGAGGTTTTAAAATCACAAGAAAGTAGTTCTTAAATTATTATGTGTCTTTATAGCATAATGTTGCTCATTCATAGATTCCTTTTATTTTTCTTTTCTTTTCTTTTTTTTAAAGTATTCTTTGGTTTTGTTTTAGTTTGTTTTCTGAGACTACATGATTTAAGCTATTATGGAAATTGCTCAATAGCCAGGTTTATTACCCTTCTCAGTTTTCCTAGTGCTGATATTATAGGAATTTGCAACACTACTAGGATTTCTTCTATTTTCTTATACTTCTATACTTATTATCTTTCATGTTTAATAATTGCATTAACCACATTAAATATACAGTAACTTCTCAATCTTTTCAAGATTTTCATCAAATATTCCTATGGCTTTTTCACTTTTTTTTTTTTTTTTTTGGCTAGTCCTGGGGCTTGAACTCAGCGCCTGGACACTGCCCTGAGTTTCTTTTGCTCTATCACTTGAGCCAGAGCACCACTTCAAACTTTTTCTATTTATGTGGTACTGAGGAATTGAACCCAGGGTTTCCTGCATGCTAGGCAAGCACTCTACCACTAAGCCACATTCTCAGCCCTTTTGTGGCTTTTTTTTTGCTTGATAGCAAGGTACTCATTCTTTTACTATGCAAGTTACTACAGAATGTTTTTATTTTTGGTCAATGAAATGCTCGGCATTTTGGGTAACATAATGAAATAATCGATTTAAAGATTCTGCATTTAGAATGACTTACTTAAGAAGAAGTACATCAATGACATTCTCATTACATGGATGAATGTGTAAGCACAATGGTTCATATCGTAGATCAATACTGAGGTTATATGAGCTTTCACAAATAACTTGTTCAGTATTTCCATAGCTAGAATTGATATATCTTAGAACATTTCACTGATTTTAATTTTGAGGGACAGAGCAGGTTTTAAGTAATTAAAACAAAGGTGGATTCATTATGCTTGATATTGGAAAAAATATCCGGTGCAAAGAAAGGATCCATAAAGAAAAACAGACAACATAAAGGGAAACCTAAGATGTTTGATTTTATGATCCGTAACTCATGCTTATAAATTTTCAAGACCTATTTCCATACTTCTGGGTAGGATTAGGCCCAGATATGGGCTCAACTTCTTCCCTACCAAAAGATAAAATAAATAAAAGTAAACTTTCTAAAACCAATAGTAAGTCTTAATTACCTGTTACTTGGGATTGTAACATTGTATGGAAATAGTCATTGCAGATGAAATTGGGGAAGTAGGAGGGTGCCATTCTGGAAAAGAACATGCTCCTATTATAAGATGACAGATGTTTTGTAACAGTCATGTGTCAAAAGACAGATAAGAGAAGAATGGCCAGGTTATGACAGTTATTTAATTGTAAGCTAAGCTTTTCCAAGGACAACCAGCAAACCACAGAAGCTAGTAAGAAGCAAGAAAAGATTACAACACCTTTGCAGAGCAAGCCTCACCCTTAAACTTTATACCTCCAGAAACTAGAATTTTTTTGTGGTAGCAAAGAACCTCATGTTTGATACTTGGCTATAGCAGCCCTAGGAAACTAAGCCCCATTTAACCTACAATCTTGGAAACACATGTGTTTCTTTTTTAGCAGTTGTGTTATGAAATATATGAAATTTCTTTTAGAATTCAGTGTCATCTGGGGAAAGTTTCTATTTTCATAAGGATACATTAGAAAATATACATATGAAAATATCATGATGAGCGTAAGGCCCACTAAAATTATCAGAAAGGGAGGAGGAAGGGAGGAGATTAAGGAGGTGAAGCAAAAGAGTTGAATTTAATCAATGTACATTTTATGCATGGAAGAAATATCACATTTGAAACCCCTTTGTATAATTAATTTATGCTAATCAAAAAGCTAAAAATAATGTTTGATTAGAGAAACAGTATAAAATTGGGCATCAGCATTTTACTTCCTTATATATGTACATGCATATGAATATGGACATATGTGTATTTCTCATTAACTATGAAAGAGAAAATATAAATAAATGGATTTAGTATATTGTTAGCATATCAAATTTCATTGTATAATGGACATTGCTTGCAAAAATATTCAATTACCAAGGAAAACCCAGTAATTATAAAATCAATCATTTGAAAAACAGAATAATCAGGAGCCACATAATAAGGAAACCAACCACCAAAATATGTTTTAATTGTTCTCATTCAAAACTGCATGCGCTTTTCAAAATATTGCTTATCTCTGAAGAGCTGATTACAAAATATAGCAGAGCACATATAACTGTATGCTCCACTTCCCTTACCAGATGGTTGTTGATACAATTTGAGACATCAGAGAGTAGCTTTCAGCCAGCAATATTATAGTTTCTTTATTAAAGCCAAATATAAAAACAAAACTAGATGAGTAAGTCTTTAACAAGAGTAATGCATTCAGGCCTCATGTGTCTGGCTTTCTTGGTGACAAGCAATGTATATACACAATACCTCTTTATTTCTATTTCCGACAAATGGATTTTTATCAAGAGAAAAATACACAACATGTAATTATTTATTAATTATTAACAATACCACAACTTAATTTTCTGTTTATTCCTTTAACTTTTGGCAATTATAGGAACTCAGTGACATATCATTCAATTATTTAAAAATACTAATACAAGTAACAGATCCAATTTTTCTCCCAGCTGTCAAACATATACTAATAAATTTTATGTGTAGTATGCAATCCAAAATTAAATCATTTACAGAATTTATAGAAGCAAAATGCAAAAAATAAGGTGAAGCTATTATATTGCATTTTAAATTTGAATCCAAGTATTCTAGACAGCATGCTTATATTTGGTATATTTATACAAATAACTTGAAAATTAGAAGACAAGTTTATACACATTTTTCAGTGCCATATGTGGAAGATAATATTTTTATCACATTCTTTTTTGAATGAAGTTTAATATATCTTTAGATTTTACTTCAAAATTGCTTGTATCAAAGCAACTCTGTACCACACCAAAGTTCCTTCTAAAATACCTATGGGGAAAAAAGTACAAAAACCTGCACATCATTAAAACTTAAGACAATTTACTTTAGAGTCTGTGGCAAGTTTTTCCATTGTATTATGTCCACAGCACTATACTTAACCAAACATATTTCAATTCATACAACCTATGTTTAGTTTAAATAATGAAGATGCCTTTGTTTTTTAAAGTGTGTTCTTTCCTAAAACTTACAGACTTCTGAGGTTAGTCAGACTCTGAAAATCTTCTGATGATAGAAAGTAAGGGAATGTGTTTGAAGAATGCAAAAAAATTAACAATGCAAATATTTCAGGAGAGTGACCGAGATATATTTAGACAGCATGCGGTCATCTGTTGTAATCTCAAATTCTTTCGGGTGTTTTCCTTCTAAGCTATTCACTTCCCATTTTTTCATGCCAGATAATTCACACTGCAGAAATGACATATGACCAACCATATTTGAAACTAAAAAATTTTGAAAATATATTTAAAACATAAAATTTACATAAAATGCCCCTCTCTGTCTGAAAGAGTTAATGATTTTTCTCAATAATGTTTTGTAGACTACAAACAAGATTATGATAAAGTCACCAGCACAACCATGTTCATTGTAGTACTATTCACCAAAGCCAAGGTATGAAATCAGCTTGGATGCTCCTAAACAGAGAAGTGAGTCACAAAAATGTGGCTTATATACACTTGGAATTTATCTAATCTTTTAGAAAGAATAATATTGTAATCAAATGGAAACACAGAAAAAAAATTGGTCCAGTAAAGTAATTGAGGCCCCAAAAGAATTTGCTTGCATGCTAATAAGTAAATACATAGTATATAATTGTACAGAAATGTATTAATTGAAATATGGTCCATTCAAAGGAGAACTCAAATAGCATTGTTTTTATAAAGGCAAGGACAAAGTTCAACAAAATGAGCACCAGGAAATAGGATCTTGACAAACAGGGTAGTCATGGGGAGATGGGCAGCTAAAGCAGAGAAATGGGGCAGAACGCAATCCAGAATTCAATGAACATTCTACAAAATTAGGAAAAGTGAGCACAGGGGTGGTTCCAGAGATAGGTAAGAATGGTGAAAGGGGTGACATTGCTGAAAATGCATTGTATTCGTATACTGCTTTATAAAATGGCAGCTCCTTTTTAAATCAACTTAAAGATAATAAAACTATTTAAAAAAATAACTAAAATATACTTAACGTTTTTCACAAAGATGTATATATATATATATATGTAATGTGCCAATACATACATATAAAATCTTAAAATGAGATTATTTCCATTTTATAACATTTCCATAATTATAACATTATGAAATATTAATATTTCATATTAAATATGAAATGTCTATTGCTAAAGGAATTCAGGACCAACAAAAATTTTTATCAGAAATTTTAGAAATATTGAATAATCTCCTCAATAAAAATGTATTCTTATATGTACTAGGCATGGATATTAGTTTGTTGGAGATAATTAGTTATATCATAGTAGCATTTTGTAATCTACATGCAAATGCTTTAATGATTCATATGGGGCATTATTAAAGCTTCTAATAGTCATCTTTTTTCAGGGTTCACAAATTAGATGGGAATCGTGAGTTTTTCATGTATCTGTGCCTACTGGGAAAGCTGTACATGATTTCTTATAAAATACCTTTTAATTTTACAAGCATAGAACACAAAATAAGTTTATTCTATCCTAATAAATGGCTTAATTGGAAAGTAATTTTGATTGCACAGAAAATCAATTAACTCCATGGTAATCTGTTAGAACATCTTTCATATGGCCCTCTGTATTTTTGTATGTGCCATCCTCTTTTAATTTACAGTGAATAAATTGCTTCTGGTTGCATTCAGGCATTCACTTTCTGTGAAATAGTAAGAAACTGTTGAGTATTCAACAGTAATTTTCACAACAATGATGTTAAAACTTTCTTGTTGGTGTGTCATACCTACTTGATTAATGGTCTTTGTGAATAAGTATTATTATTGCATGTTTTCTCAGAGTTATGTAGTTATATTCTGTTTCTGAACTATGACTGAGGTAATATTGGCAGAAAAAATTGTAATTTTTACTAAAGACTAAACAAACAACTTCTTGAATAAACCATTGGTCTATAGACTGAATTAAATAAACTTTGAATTTTCATATATGAAATCTAATCTAAATTTGTTTTTATTCTATTTATTTTTTGTACTACTTTGGGGGCTTGAACTCAGGGCCTGGGTACTATCCCTGAGCATTTTGTTTGTTTGTTTTTAAGGCTAATGCTCTATCACTTGAATCACAATTCCACTCCAGTATTTTTTGTATTAATAAAAGATAAAAGTCTCTTCAACTGATTTGAACCATGATTGTCAAATCTCAGACCCTTAAAGTGTTATGATTACAGGCATGAGCCACCAGTACCCAGCCAGCTTTTTATTTTGTAAAGATCAATGTGTGACATAAAAAATATGCTTCTGTATACATAATTTTTCTATTTATAATTAAAATTGCATTTCAATTTTTAAAATAGGCATGCCCTATTTACAATAGTATATTTAATATAAGCAATACTTAGCAACTTTAGAAAATGTCCCTTAAAATTTTATGAGTAATGAATTTACATGAAGATTTCTTTGTAGAGTACAAATCAAGTGTACATCAACAATTGGAGCTGTCATAATACATGGACAATGAAATCCTTTCTCTTCATATTTAATCCCATACTCCCACACTCAGGAGTAAAAAATGTTAAAAGTATTTAACAATAAGCATGGGATAAGCACCAGCCAATACGAACAGGCATGTCTGTAGGGTCAGAGTAAGACACCAAGACTCATGTCTGATTTGGGGGGCAAGATTAGAAGTTTCTTCCATGTACCTTTTCAAATTAGCAGAGTCAGAGAACAAAGAAGATACCATATTCCAAAGAGACAAAAAAGAAGGAATTTTATCATGAATCAGGAAAGCATTAATAGCACGGCTGGAAAGCATGGATAAACAAAAAACACAATGGAGAAAAGTAGAAAATAGTCTATAGCTCCAATTCTGTCTCCCAAAGAGAGGAGCAGTAGTTGTAAATACAACTGCAAGGTTATCTGGTGACCACAGCCTGGCAGCCCACAGATCTTCACGATAGGAAGAACTTCATATGTAGGGTGAAGAAAAGAAATAGGAACACATTACTAATCAAGAATTCAAGGTATATGGAGTTTTGAAGCTAGAAGGGGTAGCAGCCAAACTTGGTAGAAGAGGGCAATACAAAAATCAATTGAAATAGGTCAAAAAGATCTTGCTAAAGGTATGTGGCATCTTCCTTCTTCAAGGTCCCATAAACTCACATATTGTTATTCTCTATGCCAATGACATTCAAGTCCTAAGTCAGAGATGGTTGTGCTTTCTGTTTACTAGAATTCTCCCCTGTGGTGGTACTCAGGTCTGCCTTACCACATTTTCCTTGATGGAGATGTGGTCAGTTGTGATCCTCAGCTATTCTTCAGTGCTCCATCTTTTGCCCTGCTGGGGTTTCTGTAATATAGCTAGTGTGGTCTCTGTAGTTTCTTCCATGGGCATGTAGCTTTGTCAGCAGTTGTCTCCCTCTATTTTAGAGTTAGTGCATGAGTCTGTGCTGTGGGATCTATAGATCCACATCCTGGTGAGCTCATGGGATGTGGATGGAGTCAGATCTGCTGTGACATCATCAGCACTGACGTATTGAGAAGTTGTTTACTAAGTTGTGTCCATGGAGAGACAGGCCATGTTACATTATTCAGCCACCATTTTGCCTTCAAAAGCTTACTTTTGCTAACACACCATATTGAAATAGAACAGAAGATATTGTAGTCACTAGGCAAAACAGAGAAATTATTTTTATTTAACTGAGGGTTATGAGAATGCTGGCTACATTGGTAATCATTGCTAACAAGAATAATAGCTATTAAGACTTCCAGTGACCTATGGATGCACTTTTCTTACCTTTAAAAGTTCTCCAGATAGCCCAATTAAATAATGCTGTGAAGCCTCTGGTGTAATGTTTTAAAGTACCTCTGAGAAAGAGAATGTACTCTTATAAATGGTTCAGTTCTAACAATGTTCTGACCTCAATACACAGATCAACAGTTCACACAAAATAGATCTAATTTTATCATGTCCCTAGAGGTTTGCTTTTCCTCTCTATCTCAAACCCTCAATAATGTTTTCTCTAGTCCATGACTGACTTTTATATTATACTTTTAAATTATGTTTAATTCTATTATGAAAGAAATATAACCCATAGGAAAAAATATATATATAATGTTTGCCCCCAAAGTGTAGTAGTGTTCCCTTTTGGTCAAAACCCCACCAGCATCTTTCATTGTTAGTTTTTTGATAAACGGCCATTCTTACTGGGGTGAGGTAGAATCTCAATATTGTTTTGATTTGCATTTCTTCCATGACCAGAGATTTGGAAAATCTCTTCATATTGGCCATTCTTACTCCTCCTTTCTTCCTTTTTTTTTTTTTTTGTCAGTCATGGGCTTGAACTCTGGGCCTGGGCACTGTCCCTCAGCTCTTCAGCTCTTCAGCTCAAGGCTAGTGTTCTACCACTTGAATCACAACACCACTCCCAGTTCTCTGATGGATTATTGGAGATAAGAGTTTCACAGCATTTCCTGCTCAGGCTGGCTTTGAACCAAAATCCTCAAATCTCAGCCTCCTGAGTAGCTAGGATTACAGGCATGAGCGGTGGGTGCCTGGCCTTTCTTTAAATCTTTAGCCCACTTATTAATCGGATTGTTGTTTCTTTGAGGAATTTTTGGGATGTTTAACTTTTTGAGCTCTAAGTATTATTAGATATGAGGCCCCTGTCTGATGTATAGCTGGTAAATCTCTCCCATTCTGGGGGCTATTTTTCTCATTAGCTGTGCAGAAACTTTTCACTTTGTTGTGATCCCTTTTATCAATCTGTCTTTGGTTTCTTTGATTCTGGATCTTTACATAGGAAGTTTTGACCAGTGCCTAGGAGCCTTAGTATTTCTCCTATCCTTTCCCATAATATTTATATGGTATATGGCCTAATACTGAGGTCTGTGTTTGTGTGTATGTGTGTCTTTGTGTGTGAAGCATGGCTTAATGTAGCTTGGGTAATGAACTAAAAAACTTGTCTAGGGGCATGGACACTGTCCCTGAGCTCTTTTGCTCAAGGCTACCTCTCTACCACTTTAAGTCACAGTACTACTTCCAAATTCTGTAAGACTGAAGATATAGCTCAATGGTAGTATGCTTACTATGAAAGACAAGACCTTTAGTTCATTACCCAAACTACACACACACACACACACACACACACACACACACACACACACACACACACACACACACAGAATACATATTAATTTATAACTATAAAATAAATATACCTTCACAGAATAAACATCTTTCAAAAAAGTGAGTGTACACACTTATAATAATCAAAGGAGCTACAATGTTTTAATATTTTTTCCATTGTACTGTGTATATAGACAAAAAGAATTCTAATATGCAAGCACTTCTTGAGAAAATTTCTGCTTTGAATGTACCAAAGTTAAAACACATGCTTAGATTCTTTGTAAAATATAACAACTAAGAGTACTAGAAAAATAATCTCCTGGTTTATATAAATGGTTGACAAAATACAAGATGCTTTCAAAAATGAGGTAGACCAAAAGGACAAATGAAAAAAAAACAAAATATATTTAATAATTGTTGAATCTCAGTAACATGTGTACTTTTTCCATTTCTTGAATATTTGTTCCAGTTCTCATACTTTTAGAAATGAACGATGATAAAATTCAAATCCCAATGGCCTGTTTCCTCTAGCCAGACTCCATCTCCTAGTTTCCAACTGCCATCTGATTTTGATTCCATCAATGGATCTATCCATTGACTATGTCAGAGTCTTCCTGACATCATCACCTCTAAATGATTGGATCAACCAGCTTGGAACCGAGGTTCCAACACAGGAGCTTTTGAGAGGGTATTTCATGTTGACACCATATCCATTATCTCTTATTTTCTTTATTCAGTTGTAGAAATTTTTGTTCTTACAGTTATAGGCAAGTTATTGTCTCTAAAATATTGTTAATCATTTTGACCAGTCTTTCCATCTTAAAAACAGTGCAGTTTTTCATGTTTGACAGTTTATCAGCCTTTTATACATGTTGTCCTGGAAGGGCATTTTTTTTTTTTGCATTTTATATACTTTATATTCATGCTTTACTTTTGGAACATACAGTTTATAAGGTCACTAATAAATTTGATGGTCTGATGTTATTGTTTTATTTTTATCCTTTGAAGCCGCCTTTTTTTTAACCACATGCTCTTTGCCTAAGCTGTCTGAAGAAGATTAGGGGTTATTACATAAAGAATCAGAGGTAAAGGTTTAGCTTCTGACATTTAAAAACTATGATTTAAAAGCAAGCCAATGACCTTGAGAGGTAAGATATCTTTCCTGAGGAAAGCTTGTCAGATTCCTTTATCTCTCTGTTTAACACACATCTCTATGGGCTAAACCACAGAGATTCAATTAGAACCAAAAGTCAAACAAGGGAGCTGGTCTTTCTGAGGCTATGGAAAATGGTAAAAGGAATAGATGAGAGGTAGCTGCAGAGAAATGACTATCAAAAAGAATTTCAAGCTTCTGTCTCTTTTAATCTTTGTTCTGAGAAGAACTTATGATAAAGTGGAGTACAATAGTTTAAGTTAGCATGTCTTTGGCACTCTGAAGGCAGGATACCAGGATACCTACCAACAGTCATACCCAAGTAACCTTGGTGTTACTGCACTGTCCAGCAGAGGGAAGCAGTGGAGTTTTATTGCTCTGAATAGACTTCTGTTTTGCTTATCATAGAACTAAAATCACCTGAGAGGATTTTTAGAATCAGATATTAAAACAAAGAAACTACAGATGAAGATCACACATGGATCATAGATGAATCTGTGATGAAGAAATTCTTAGGTAGACATGCTCATGAGCTGCTAGGGACTAACAGGATGACAACTATTTCTGGACTGAAGATGGAATAAAAGTTAACAGACTACATATTTAGGCATCAAAGTCCAGGGACACCTAAACATAGAACAGACACAGGGCTCACAGGCAGGTCCCAGGTGCTAGTCAGTGCATAGCCCAGCATGGGCCTGAGGCAGAGAACCTTGTCCCTCAATACAGCCATCCTTCCTACTAGATACTGATCTTAAGGTAGGAATTCATATGCTGTTACATATTATCCCCACCCAGTTTTTAACTGGATGGGAAAGTTCATTGATGTTTTCCTAAAAAAGAAAAAAAAAGAGTATGTAGTTTCTTTAGGAAAGAAAGTAGGGCAGCCAATGGAAAATTTAGAAGATAGGCAGTTTTCTCTTTTTATCAAAGTTATATAGAGTTAATGTAAAATCCAACTCAATAGCTTTAGGAAACACAAATTATTAAGACACAGAGTTTTTACAAAAAATAGTTCAGAAAGTATATGCTTGTAGCTGTGCAGCAATGACTAATGCTTATAATCCCAGGTACTCAGGAGCCCAAGACCTGGAAGAATGCTGTTCTAAACCAAGCTGAACAGAAAAGTGCACGAGACTGCATCTCCAAAATAACTAGTAGAAAGCACAGCTGCTCAAGTTGTACAGATGTCAGTCAAGCAAGCAAACTAGGCAAGTTCAAACCCTACTTCTATCAAAGTTCAAACCCTAGTACTACCAAAAATAAATAAATAAATAAATAAAAGATGCATATGTGTATATGTTTTGAAAAGTTAAGTTGAAATAGAAGATTTTTTATTTTTCAGAAGATTTTATTGAGGAACCATTTTCATAGCTTAAAGTGCATGCATTTTAAATATATAGCTCTATAAGTAAAGTATATTTATTATAATTGATCAGTCATTAATTACCACAATCTAGTTTCAAAACACTTTTTAGTTAATTTCTAACACCTTGCATCTCTCCAAAAGTTCAATTAACCTACTCCTGAGTCCCATGGGGGCAATCATTAATCTTATTCCTTTTGCTGTAGTTTGCCTTTACTGGACCTTTGACGTAAATGGAATGAAATACTTCTGTGTTTTCTCTCTGAATTCTTTCAGTTACTGAAATGTTTTAGAAGTTTATCCATGTTGTCAGATAAGCAGTTGTTCCTTCTGATTGATGTATTGTGATCTATAGTTTATTAATCTTTTGGCAAATTGATAACAGTTTGGATATTTTCCAGTTTCTGGCTCTAATGAACAATGAAAGCACAAATCATGTTTGTATGGACATATTTTCATTTCTTTTCGCTAGGGTATTCATTTTGTGGATACTTTTTTAGTAATCTGCCAAGCTGTTTTTCAATCAGACCATTTTGTGATGTATTCTCCCCCACAATGGATGCAGCTTCTAATTTCTCCTCTTCCTCATCAACACTTGTCAACTATTTGATTGATATAGAAGATGTTCTTGTTTCACTTAATCTTAGCTACATGGGAATAAATGAATACCCAATTCATATTTTTATTATATAACTCTCCTTATAAGATATATTCAGGCACAGACTAATCTTGATTTTTATTATAGGAATCCTACCAAGAATAATCTGTATATTCATGTTCTACAGAATACACATATAAAATAAGTTAATATTTCTGTGTAATTTGGATTTTACAATGTTGAGTAAAAAAAGATTCAACATATAGCTGAGAATAAAATAGTCAATATATTTTAATACACAACATTTAAATTGTATGCAAGTTGTTTTACGTTTATGGAAGAACCTTCATGAATAGCTGAAAGTGGTTTTGATATTACGTTTTTAATCTTCTTTTCTTCTTTTGTTCTTAAATTTTAAAAAGCAAAGATTAGTATTTTAGGTTTCATCACTTGTCTTAAAAAATGAGGCTAGGAGAAAACTCTGTGGGAGTCATTCATGACTTTTGATACTTTGGTTCTCATAAATTCGTAAAGAAATTACTGTGACAACACAATTGTTTTTAATTAAACACTATGGACCAAAATCTTGACATTATGCTTCAGAAGTAATGCACAGTCTAATTTACTCATTTAGCAATGTCATTGTGACAGTTCTGGCTGCATCTACTTTGCTTCCAGACCATTCTAAGTGACTCACAAGGTGAGGTTCTCTCATCTCTGTCATCATAGCCTCCTCCTCTAGGAACTCAAAACAAATAAGAACAATGATGTGGGGTTTCACCAACTCTAATTGTTCCAAAATTAGTTTTCACAGTGTAAAGGCAAAGGCTTGACCTTTATGTTAACTTTAATGGCAGTAATTTTACATCCTTTGATTTAAAGTACAGCATTGTCATGTGAGACTGTTTTTTTGGAACAAGGACAGGAGTTAGGCTTATCAACTCCCTGGGCAACAGCACATTCTCTAAGGAGAATCATTGATTGAAAGGATGATTCATCAGCTGTCTCCTGTAAAAGGCTCTTACAATGACCAGAACAGAAAAACTCTTTCAAAGGTCAATAGCTTACATTTTATGCTGCCAAATTGCAACTTAAATGACTCCACATTTTGATTTTTCCTTCTAATTTCTTCTTTTGCTCTTGAAGAAATGATAATTTAAAAAATATAAATACTAAGAATGAAAGGTCACTGTGAAATTAAAATAATATATTGCAAAATTGACAGTATTGAATAAATTCATATTTTGTACTTAGCAATGCTCAGTTCAGTTATCACTTTTCTGCTCTTAATTTCCTTTTCATAAGCTATTGTATTGTCTTCATATAAAATCAGTAAATTGTTTTCATCTGAAGCTTATCTAATTTACTCAGTAAAGTGATATTAGTTCTGAAGTATTATTCTAAGTAGGTAAAGTAATATTCATTTTAAAGTAATAAAAGGGAAATGCTATTAAACATTTAGACATAAATAGATACTTAAATCATCAATGAAGTATTGCTGAATGTAATTGTTCTTAAGTAATTGTAAATTTAGTACAGTATATATGCCAATCACACATAAATTTGATCATCCATCCAAAAGCTCATTTATAATGCAATTGAGATTCTTTTTAAAGTCTCAAACTACTACATGTCAAAGTACAGCTCACTTTACTGTAAAATGAAAAACTGATCAATTCATTTTAAAATGATATTTCAGAGTTTATTTTATTAATTCCATTACCACTGCCAATACATTTTTTCTAGCCATTATGATTATACAGTGTAACCCCACATTTTTTCAAAAAGAGAAGAAATTCCAATCTATTAGAACTATCACTAGTTTTTGAAAAAAATGTAGTTTTATTGTGGAGTGTGATAAAGTCTTTTAGATTATGATAAGGTTTTTTTTTTGTTTTGTTTTATGCTGAGAGCATACTTTGGTAAGAGAATAGTTTTAAGGCCCCAAAGGACAAATTACAGAGGTTATTACAATGCTGAAACAGAAAACTAAAGCTTTCAGGAAGAAAAATAGGGTTTTGAGGGAAGGCAAAAAGGAAAGCACAGAAAAGTAAGGAAACCAGCTGGATCCCTTTGCACATTCCTCAGTCTTCCAAAACCTAATGTAAGTTTTCAATCTGTAAAAGCCTTGCATTCGTGTAACTCATTTTATGGGACTTGAATTAGAGCAAAACTCTAGATAGCCTTGGAACAAATGCAGTGAATATGTAAAACAAATTATATTATTATATCTCAATTAAACTATTTGTACTTAGGTCTGAGCAGCATATCCAAAACATATGTGAGCTAAACACTAACTTCACATAAGTTACTCACATACCCTCACACACATGTATACAAACACATACACACGTATACACAGACATAAACCCAAACAAAATATGGAGGGAGGAAGGAGAGAGAAGAAAAATTAGGTAGAAAAAGAGAAGGAGGAGAAAGACACAAAACAAGGAGAGAGCATCATATTTTCAAATGACATATATTAGTTCAAGAAAGTGGGTCACTGGGAGACCTGATTTTAGAGCTACACTGACCCCTTAGTCCCTTCATAGAAGTCTTTTCCTCTGCTTCCTGGTAATCTTGGCATAAGATTCTCTTCTCTGCTATGCCTTCCCGACATGATGGACTGAACCCCTGAAACCTTGTGCTCATCTTGATCCTATCAGGCAAAGAATTTCCAAACTGACACATAGCCCAAAATGGATTAAGCAAGTTAATTGAATAGTTTGCCTATATTAAGTGCATCTTTGAAGTACCAGAAAACTATTTGGGGTATATCATAAAACTTATTTTAAGCTTTTTTTTTACCTTGACAATATTAGGGCTTGATTTAAAGACCTCTTATTGTTACTTAGCATTTTGCTCACAGCTGATGCTCTACCGCTTGATCCACCCTTCCAGCTAGCTAATTCAAGATGGAATCAACCCATATTTTAGGCTTAAGTGGGTTTGAAACATTGATCCTCTAGATTTCAGCTTTCTGGGATTATGATTATGAGCCAGGCTATATGCTAGGCTAATTCTAAACTTTTCAGATGAAACTTAAGTTGCCAAAAATAGGTAATACAATAATTAAAAACATGCAGAAGTATTGAAGCTACCTGACTTTGAGACTCTCTAAAAGTAAACAAAAATAATGAACATTGTAGCATTAGTGAAAGAATGAATGAGTCAATGAAACAAAATAATGGAAGTGGTTAATCTTGATTAGCAACTTGATAGGATGGAGAAAAACCTAGAAGATTAGTCTATGATAGACTTTCTAGAGATGACTTAAGTCTTAAGTGAATTTAATAGATTAATTTCTTGATGGATTCATTTTATGGCTTTATTGGGAGATAGTAAAGGATAGGAGGTGAGACTTAGCTGGAGACTGTGGGTCACAAAGGCATGTTATAATGGATTATATATTGACCTTGTACTTCTTGTAAATTCTTATTTTCTATTTCTGAGTTGTTCTACTTTGCATGGCTTTCCTTCCATGATAGATTCAACCCTCTAAAGCCTTGGGCAAAAATAAACTCTTTGTCTTTTACAATGTTTCTGGTTGGTATTTTGCCATATTGTAGAGAAAAGAAACCAATATAAGATCACAGGAATAGACTCACAGAAATAGAGGCAATTAATTTTGATAAAGGAGTAAGGGTTATACAATGGACAAAAGATAATCTTTTAACACGTGGTAATGTTGTAATGATCAACAGCCACAAAAAATGAATCTAGAGGAGATCTTATGCAGTCACAAAGATCATTAAGTAGATGCTATAAATTTAATACTATAAAATATAATATTTCTAGAAGAGCTTCATGCTGGTGGCTCATGCCTGCTGTAATTCTAGTCACTTAGGAGGCTGAATTGTGATTCGAAGGCAACTTGGGCAGAAAAGCTGGAAATGGCTATCGTGGTAGAAGCATTAGCCTTGAACAAAAGAGCTCAGGGATTGTGCCCAGGTCTTAAGTTCAAGCCTCAGGAACAGCATACACTTTTAAAGGAAAAAAATCTAGACGGTAACAGCAAAACTCTAGATAACTGTATTTGTGCAATGGTGTTCAAGTGCAACAGCATGATCTATGAAAAAAAAAATCTGGTAAACTGTACATTAAACTTACAATTTGGACTTCAAAATCACTGTCAAGGTAAAGAGAAGATTTATCATTGGTAGAGAAAAAAATATTCACAAATGGCACACATAACAGATACTGATCTTCAAACTGTGTAAGCAGTTCTTAAGACTCAATAGAAAATGAAGCAACCTAATGAAAATATGCAGAGAATATAAAATACCTACCAAAATTATATATATATATATATATATACATAATTAGCATAGGAGAAGAAGCCTTTTATTATATGCCATCGGGAAAATTTGAATTTAAATGGCAATAATAGGCAAATAAACATCTATCAGAATTCCTCCATATTCAAAACAATGACAATACCAAATGCTGAAATGTAAAGTAAATGTAAATGTAAAGAAAATGCTGAAATGTAAAGCAAAAGGTATTCTCTCTCATTGTTGATGGGAATACACAATAGGGAAGCCATCTCAAAAGTCAGCTTAGGGATCTTTCTGTCATTGTAATTTTACTAAAGCAAGCATACCACTGTCATATGATGCATCAATTATACTTCTTAGTATTTATCCAAAAGAGTTGCAAACTTACACCCACAAACACTCCTGCACACAGATGCATATAGACGTTTAAGTTTCATTTATTGAATTGCTAAAAGTTGATGACATTCTGTAAGCAGATACAATGAACAATGACACACTATTCTGTGCTAAACATAAATGAACTATTAAACTCTGAAAAGACCAGAAGTAAATATAAATGCAAGCTAACTAAAAGAAGCTTGACTGAAAAAGCTACATTCTCTATGATTCCAATTGCAGAACATCCTGGAAATAGCAATACTATGAAAACAATAGTATGCTTAGTGCTTACCAAGATTTAGGACAGAGAAAAATATGAGTAGGAAATACACAAGGTATTATTTAGAGCAGTACAACTTCTGTGTATGATATTGCATCAGTACACACTCACCAAGCGACACACAGTGTGTAACATCCTGTGTGCTGTGGACTTCATGGGATGGTGACATATTAATGTGGCTATGTCAGTTGTAAGAAATGCACCAGTCTGTAGCTGACAGTGACTTGAGAGATGGCTTCATGGTGCCAGAGGGTATATGAGAAGTTTCTGTACCTTCGTTTCAGTTTTGACGTGAATGGAAAACTGCAAAGTAGAATAGAAAAACAAAACCAGTGGAAGAAAAAAAAGATGTATCTTTGTTTCTTATGAGAAAAGCACATAGATGCTCATTGAATCTTTGTGCTCAAGAATTGCATTCTACCGCTCAAGCCACTGCTCTACTTCTGACTTTTGTGAGTAATGGGAGATAAGAGTCTCAGACTTCTCCATTTGTAATAGCCCCACAAAAAATAAAATACCTAGGAATTAACTTAACCAAAGAAGTGAAGGACCTCTATGATGAAAACTTTAAAATCTTGAAAAAGGAAATCAACACAGAACTTAAAAAATGGCAAAACCTCCCATGCTCCTGGATTGGCAAGATTAACATCGTGAAAATGGCAATACTTCCCAAGGCTATCTACAAATTCAACGCGATACCTATCAAAATTCCACCCTCATTCTTCAAGGAAATAGAAGAGGCAATCCAAAAATTCATATGGAACAACAAAAGACCACGAATAGCAAAAACGCTCCTCAACGGAAAGAACACTGCTGGAGGAATATCAATACCAAATTTCAAACTCTACTATAAAGCCATAGTAATCAAAACAGCTTGGTATTGGCATAAAAACAGACCTCAGGACCAATGGAATAGAATTGAAAACCCAGAAATGAACCTACAGACCTATAGCCATCTAATCTTCAATAAGAGAGCTAAAAAAAATAGAATGGAAGAAAGACAGCCTCTTCAGTAAATGGTGCTGGCAAAATTGGTTAACTACATGTAGAAAACTAAAGCTAGATCCTTATATATCACCCTGCACCAGAATCAACTCCAAATGGATCAAAGACCTTGAACTCAAAGCAGACACTCTGAAAACATTACAGGATGGAATAGGAGAAACCCTAGGTCTCCTTGGCTCAGGCCGAAATTTTCTGAATAGAGACCCGGAAGCACAACAAATCAAAGAAAGGTTGGACAAATGGGATTGCATACGGTTGCAGAGCTTCTGCAGGGCAAATGACATAGCTAGCAAGATCAATAGAAAGCCCACGGATTGGGAGAAGATCTTTACTAGCCATACAACGGACAAGGGTCTCATATCTAAAATATACTTGGAACTCAAAAAATTAAACCACCCAACAACAATTCCTCAAAGAAACAACTGCCCAATAAATAAGTGGGCGAAAGACTTAAAGAGAAGCTTCTCTGAAGAAGAAAGAAGGATGGCCAATAGACACATGAAGAAATGTTCAACATCCCTAGCCATAAAAGAAATGCAAATCAAAACAACATTGAGATATCACCTCACTCCAGTTAGAACAGCAAAAATCAAGAACTCTAACAACAACAGATGCTGGAGGGGATGTGGACAGAAAGGAACCTTACTTCATTGTTGGTGGGAATGTAAACTTGTTCAACCACTTTGGAAAGCAGTATGGAGGTTCCTCAAAAGACTTCACATAGATCTCCCCTATGATCCAGCAATCCCACTTTTGGGCATTTACCCAAATGTTTACAAACAAGACCACACTAAAGCTACCAGCACAACTATGTTTATTGCAGCATTATTTATCATAGCTAAGATATGGAACCAACCCAGATGCCCCTCAGTAGATGAATGGATCAAGAAAATGTGGTATATATCCACAATGGAATTCTATGCCTCCATCAGAAAGAATGACATTTCCCCATTTGTTAGGAAATGGAAAGGTTTTGAAAAAATTATATTAAGTGAAGTAAGCCAGGCCCAAAGAAGCATAGGTCCCATGGTTTCCCTTATTTGCAATATCTAGTATAGGTATGAGTCAAGCGGAAAAGGTCAGATAATGTGATGTTAGGAAAATGAACCCTTAAATATGTATTTTAATTTTTTCGTTTCTTTCATGCATGTGTTTCTAACGCATTTATAAGATTATCTCTTTGTTGCTTTGTATGTCCCTCCCCCACAGTGTAACCCCTGCTTTCACTATATTTGATGTCAGTATAACATGTGGAGGAGATGGGGACAAACAAGTCATTTAAGGATTCAGGTGGACCTGTTGCAACAATGAGAAGTACAAAATGTCATGTCAAAACCAACTTTACAATGTCGGTGTGGGGGGGGGAGGGGGGTATAATTGGGTGGGGGGAGGGGGGAGGCTGGGAAGGGAGGTGAAGGGTAAACAAAGGAGGAGGCTGCAATGCTTGGTAAGAAATGTATGCATTATCCTGCCCATGTAATTGTAGCCCCTCTGTACAGTATGTTCTCAAATAAAATAAAATAAAATTTAAAAAAAAAGAGTCTCAGACTTTCCTGTCCAGGTTGGCTTTAAACCTCAATCCTTCTGATCTCAGCTTCCTTCGTAGCTAGCATTATAGGCATGAGCCACAGGCACTCAGTTGAGCTACACTTTTTTGAAAGATGTATTTTCAGAAATTCCTGTATTTCATATGCATTTTATAAAATATAGTAAGAAAACTGGAAGACTCAGTTTTTACAAGGATAAATGAAGGAATACAACTACTACAAAGGTCTGTGTGTGTGTGTGTGTGTGTGTGTGTGTGTGTGAGAGAGAGAGAGAGAGAGAGAGAGAGAGAGAAAGAGAGAGAGAGAGATACAAGTCAAACATACCTTTTACTTCACGATTTCATAAGACTTATACTATGAATACACATTTAAAGTCATATAGAAACAACTCCAGGCTATTCACAAACTACTTATTCTGCATACAGATGAATTGTTAGCATTTCTAATACGACTTTTATTTCCTAAGCTTTCAAGAGATGTGTGCAGAGATAATGCCAGCTTACTTTAGTGTTCAAGTAAACTAATCCTAATTAGCAATAGAAACTCTCTGACCTCTAATAAAGGTCACATTATTCATTGTAAACATAGGTATACTTTCATATTTAGAGTACTCCAAGGTGCCCTTGCCAGTGTATCGATTTTCTACTGAGACTAACTAAAAAGTGAAACATGAAAGTTTTCTTTGATTTTTTTTCTAGCAAAAAAAAATCATTTGAAACCTGCAAAAGTCTGATCTTTTAAAATTTCTCACTCTTGTTAAATAATTATTCCCAAAATGCTGAAAAAGGTAGAATCAGAAGTTCAAGATAAGTAAGTAGATTTTTAAAATACAAAAGTCCAAACTATACTTTTTTAAAACTTTTATCAATGTTAGTTGACTTGAAGCTTTGGAGAACTGCTTCTGGCCTGAAACCCTTCTGCATTCTACTTCTCTTCAGCCATCTTTGCATCACTATACTCCTTACAGATACACTAGGTACACACAGGAATGCTTATCATAGTCAGAAAGTGAATAAGTGTTTATTCAGTAAGCACCCTTTGAATTTTTATTGTTCTGTCCTATCAATGGACAGCATGTACCCATTTGATCAGAGAGCCTTATTAAAAATCAGGCTAGAGTGAAGAAATGGTCACAGTCATGTGATCTAGTGGGAATACACTATGTCCTGCAAAGAGAAGAGAGCATCTGAGCCTGGCTAGGGAAGGACAGTCAGAGATTCCCAGAGAGTTTTCTTCCTTTGAGCTAAATGATAAACAATTTAACCATATACAGGATAGAAAATTAGATTCTTTAGGTAAGAGAAATAACAAGGAAAGTATAGGTAGTATATAGTACATACAATTAATTTTTAAAATAAATGTAACTGAAAGATACACAATGAGAGAAAGGTTAAGAGGACCTATAGAGAGGCCAGATTTCTCATGCTTCATTTCATATTAATACTAAATAAATGCCATGGAAATATAATAATGTGTTTCAAATATAACGATGACTTCTTTGCAAGGAATATTATGGATGAAGAAGTGTTGTGTACCCTTAAAATCAAGGTGCTGCATCTACTCAGGTAAGAGCTGACAGTGGTGGTTCTAAGTTCCTGATACTAAAGATGGGTAGTGGAAATAAAAGCAATGGTTATGTAGGAACAGATATGGACAAGACATAATTAGTTTGGAGCAGGGAATCAGAGTTATTGAGGAAGAGCATAGGATGAATATGGATATGGAAAACTTAGTGTGTTAATTGTGTGGACACTGGTCTCAGTCTTTGAAAGGAAATAATGAAATTATAAGGAAAGTGTATGTGTGTGGATGAGTGTGTGTGCATGCGTGCATGTGTGTGCATGTGTGTGTGTGTGTGGTGTGTGTTTGATGGGGAAGTGACAGAGTATATTCAAATTTGGAGATGTTGGATAAGAAAGGCTGACAAAAAACTCAAGCAGAAATAATGGACTTATAAAATAAAACTTCAGGAACATGGTTGGAGTCGTTCATGAGTACATTAGAGATAACTGCAGGACTGAGCATGGATGAAATCACTCTAGGCAAAGTAGAACGATCAGGGAAGAGAAACTGGTAGAGGAGTTTAAGATCATGAATATTTAAGGATTATGTAAAAAAGATAGTGAAAAGAATAATGTGGCTGTATAGCACTAAAAGAAGAAAATAAATGTTAAACATAAAATTCAATTGTCCTTTGCAATAGGTAAAGGGTAGGATACTAAAGAGCAGCTTAACTCTAATGGGGAAAAATCTTAGCAACAGGGATGGAGAAAGCTTAGGCCTCAAGAGAATGTTAGGGATAATGGGAAGAGTAATGGTTACACCACAAGACTTACAACAATGTGCTCATATGCTAAGGAGAACAAGCCAGGCCTAAAACATGAGCAAATAGAAGGAAGAGATGTTTACAGGGAATAACTCCAAAGGTGGAAGGAAATATACTTAGTAGGGACATTGAGCCCCTAGCAGAAGACTCTAATATGTATCTTAGAACTCTGTCTTATAACTACATCTTAACATCTTAACTATTGTAAACAAATGAGATGGAGACCCATGTCCAAATTAGACACATATCTACACATTTCAGGGAGATTTTATAGGCACCCTCTGGCCCTAGCAGAGACCCAGGGAAGCAAGGGTGGATGTCCGTAAGAAATCCTAGCAATGTCTATGGGGAGCGGGTGATTTACACAATTGCAGTTTGTGGATCTGGTCAAATGTGCACCAAGGAGAATGTCTCTCATCAGAAGACAGGGCACCTATTCCTGTAAAACACTTATGTAAATACTCAAAGCCATCTCGGATAATTAGGTGTAGTGATCTATCGCCTATGAATGTGCATTCTTGAATTTAAGCAAGCTGAGTAAAATTTTCATACAGTTGAGATGTGGACATAGGTGTCTTTCAAAAATGCAATAATTCATGTCATGCTTTAATTCATACCATGACAAATGCCTCTTATTTTCATTGTCCGTATCTGGACTCCTACTAATCACTGAGTTTCAATGTCTGCCTAGTTTTCTACATCCCCAGAGTGCCTTGTAATATAATTTTTATGGCTAATTGTATTAGTTTGACTAACACATACAGTCTATCACACTATACTAATTTAATTTTGTAGAAAATGTATCTAAAGATAATAAAAAAACCTTTAATCTCTGAAATCATATAAATAGTCTTACTTTAGGAAATGTAAAGGGATGAAATAAATTTGAATCTGATTTTCCTGTTGATGTCATTTTAACTTGACTGGCAAGACAGAAGCAAGATAATTTTAAAGCTAACTTGTGAGCTGTTCTACTTTTTAAAAAATAATTATATTGCTATTATTAAGGTTATACAGAGGGGCTACCATTTCATAAGTCAAATAAAAATGTACATTTCTTTTCTTTTTATGAACATTGTCACCCTTTCTATCTATAAATTCTGCTTATACCTATAGGTGCTTTCAAAGTTTCAGGGCTAATATTGAGGTCTTTGATGAGTTGTTATATTTTAAAAAGCTTGCAGGTCTTACTCAGCTTCGTCAAGTTTCATGAAAAGCACTGGAAAACAAACAAACAGCCACACACAAAAAAACCAAACAAGAACAAAATGTATGAGATTTAGATATTGCTCCCAGATGCTTAGCTGGAAGGGAGGTTTTACAACAGAATTCAATCCAGCCCTATGAACAGTGTGATCCAGAATACTAGAACAACCCACATGTTGGTACAGAAGAAACATCAGACTTGAAACATCTTAGAGTAAAATTATTGGTCGCTGACTCATAATCTAAATATATGATATTATTAAAAAGAAATGAAAAAATAATTAAATTTAATCTACAACACTTCATTAATAGCATCTTAGTTCTCATCCCTTTCATTGTTTAACTCTTATGACAGTAATATCAAACCTGAAAGTTAGCCAGGCCCAAAGAAACATAGGTCCCATGGTTTCCCTTATTTACAATAACTAGTATATGTCTGAGACAAGCAGAAAAGGTCAGATAATTTGATGTTAGGTGAAATGAATCCCAAGATAAGGACTCAAATGGCTTTTCTTTCTTGCTATTGTTTCTAACGTATTTATAAGATGATTTCTTTGTTGCTTTGTATGTCTCTCCGCCATGGTATAACCCCTGCTTTCACTGTATTTGATGTTGGTATAATTTGTGGAAGGGAAGGGAAAAAACAAATTGTTTAAATAGGGATACAGGTGGACCCATTGCAACAATGAGATGTACAAGTTGTTATGTCAAAAAATGAACTTTACAATTTTGGCTGGGGGGGGGCGGGTGGGGTGGTTGGGGGAAGATGGGAAGGGATGGGAAGGGGAAACAAAGGAGGAGGCAACAATGTTTGATAAGAAATGTACTCATTACCTTGCCCATGTAATTGTAACCTCTCTGTACGGTATTTTCACCAAACAAAACAAAACCAACCTGAAAGTTACTAAGAGTCAAAACAGATGCATAAGATGTGAACGGGGTTAGATGAGTCCCATGTCAGCTTGCATGTACTTCTTTCTCTATACAGCAGAAGTATTTGTTCAGCGCCCTCATGCTGTCAAAACCTGAACAGATGAGATAATCAACACAGTTTACATGGACAATATTCTGAAGGTGGAAGTGCATCAAACATTCATTCAATCCATTGTTTGGATCTGTAGTAAGGTAGTGTGTCATGGTAAATATCCATACTAGAACAAAGATGTTGACCAGAAAGCAGAGAAACAAATAGGGATGAAGGCCCTCATATGTCTCCAAGGTAATTCCCTGAGAGACTTAATCTTCTACCTCCTAAAGATTTCATAAACTTCAAAACAACAATAGATAAGTTATGGTCTTTTTTTTGTTGTTGTTAACTTGTGTGCTATCCCTGAGCTGTTCAGCTCAAGGCTAGCGCTCTACCACTTGAGCCACAGTGCCACTTCTGGTTTTCTGGTGGTTTATTGGAGATAGGAGTCTCATGGACTTTGCTGCCTGGGCTGGCTTTGAACCTCGATCCTCTGACCTCAGCCTCCTGAGTAGCTAGGATTACAGATGTGAGCCACTGGCACCTGGTTGAGATATCATCCTTTAACACCTGGGTCTCAGAGAAACATACAACAGCCTAATTATAGATACCACTAGGAAAATCCATGCAAAAGGAGTTTCAGAGGCAATTAGAAAAATTCCTATGGAAACATGGGGAGGTAATTAAGACTTACCAAAGAGTTGAAGCTGTGTGATATGATAGAAAAAACACTGAATTCAGACAGAAACTCCTCAGTGTTCAGAGGTTATTTGTCTATGTTATTTGTCTATTTTAGTAAGACATTTTATTTCTCAGTTTTTTTATTCTCTGTAAGTAAAATAAAAGATAGAGAAGCATGTCAGTGCCTCACTGCTCTGATTCTGGTTATTCAGTAAGATGAGATCTGAGGATTTCAGTTCAAAGCCAGACTGATAAGAAAGTCTGTGAGACTCCTATCTCCAGTTAACCACCCAAAAGTCAGGGTGGAGCTGTGGCACAATTGGTAGGGCAAAACAGCTAAGGGACATCACCCAGCGACCAGATCTTGAGTTCAAGCCCTAGTACCAACACACACACACACATACACATACACACAGACTACATGCTAATGATGATATTCATACTTTTCAAAATTCTGTATACATTTATGAGTCTATACTCACATTATTTTTATGTATTGTTTATGGTAATTTGATTGGATTCTATTCTACTGCAAGTGAGAAATCACAGAGAAGGAAAAAAATCCCTATTACATCAAAATGCTAGATGACAAGCAATTATAATATGACAACAGTTAATTACACTAATGTGCTTGTATCCAGCATATTTTCAGCCAAGAGACTGAATAACAATCTGTTCTTATCTGCATCTGAACTATCATTTAGATGTAGCAACATTCTTAGAAGTTATCATACATGCTGGAAATTCAAATTCACAGAAGAAAATTAATGGATAATCTCAGTCCAGCAGCAAACAGAAGAAGATAAAGTCAGACTGACTGGTATGCTAATATTGAGGAATGTCAACATTCATTTAGTAATCCACTTTTCCCTAGGACTTCCTCTTTTAAATTGTCACTAGGGGAAAGAAGCCAGTAACATATTTAGGATCCTAAGGAATCCTCAGAATGAAAGGGAATGGGAACAGAATAAATGTGTTTTGGAAATGACACATCCTATTCAAAATTTGAGAGTATTAGACGAAAAAGACATGGAAAGATTTGATCTAGCTTTCCAGTTGATGAGTGGAATTACAAGGAAAAGGAAGAGCTCAGTTTATAATCATAAATTTTATGTTTGTGCTTTTGTTCTTAGCTCTCAAAACAAACTACATTCAAGCCCCTGAAAATCCAACCTTATGATATTATTAGGCTTCCTGCCTGTTGAAATTACTGCAAAAAATGAACCTAATTAACAGTGGAGTAAAAGATCTCAGAGAAATAAGTATTTGTGTTGCTAGTAGCTTACTCTTTGTTTCTCTCTTTTTAACAAGCAGAGACATAATGGAAAAGAGAGTAATTCTCCCAGCAGAAACATACATTATATTCTCATTGTTACTCTCCCCCACTTAAGATTTTTCTTATAATCCCTTCCTTAAAGTTTCTTTTTTAGAAAATATGTAAAGGTTAAGCTTTGTAGTAAATATTTTAGGCAAGAACAAGGGGAAAAATAGCTTACTAAGGAAGTGAAATCAGACTATAAATAAAACTCAAGTATACAAAAGGGAAACATGTTGTCTATGTACTGAAAGATGTTTAAGGCTCTACTGGGAAATTTGAAAGGTGAAGTGAGTGGATGGGGCCATTTGTATCAAGATGATGGGCTGCTGGACCATTGAAATCCTAGCAACTCCAGAGGCTGAGATGTAAGGATCAACAGCAGGGGCAGGAAAGTTCATGACACTCTTACCTCCAATCAACTAAAGCCAGAAAAAAAAAAGCAGGAAGTGGAGATGTGGCTCAAAAGGTAATGTTAGCTTTTAGTGAAAAGGCTCAGGGACATTTTATTTCTCATCCTATTCTTCTGTTTTGTTTAACTAGATGGCATCCCAAGTTACATAATCTTTTTGGTACTGAACAAGATGAAACTAACAAGTTCATTTAACAGGGGAGATAAATGAAGTATTGGTTAAGCAAAGTACCACCAGAGTACACATCTTTAATGGAGATCAAGTTATTAGAAAGCACCAAGTATCTCTACAGAGTTACTGCACTAATCCCTCTGTTATCTTCTAATTATCAATTACTAACAACATTGATTTTTAATGATATTGCTACACTTAAAATTTTTGATTTTACATTGAATCTATGTGAATGCATGCAGTTCTTTAAATTGTGTGTTAATTGGTTTTTTAATAATTAGAAATTGATACTTTTTGGCATTATCAAAGCATATTGTAATTTATTATTACTATATAAGTTTAATAACTACATTGTAATAAAATTATTATCTTATTTTAAAAGTAAAAGCTCAGGAATAGCTCCCTAGCTCTGAATTCCCAGGCCCTGAGTTCAAGTTCCAGGACTGGCACCAAAAAAAAAAAAAAAAAAAGAAGAAGAAGAAGATGGCCTTTACGCTCACCCTAGTAAGGAATATGGACCTGATAGCAAGGAGCAAGTTTGGTATTTTAAAAAATATGTTTTTTAACATAATGGTTAGAATACGGATTTGGGGTTGGGGTGGGACAAGCCAGAAGAAAGTAGTTAGGGAGCTACCATATTAATCTAGCAAAAAAATAAGGGTATAAAGCAATTAAGACAACAGTTTTAGTGAAGGAGAGCAATGAATAAATTAAAAAGATAGTTGAAAAGCAAACTTAATCGGTCTTGGTGAAAGATTGAATGTGAAGATAATAAAATTGTTAAGAAAGCTTCTAAAGTAAAACTGGGTGAATTATGCTATCCACGCAGAGGAAAACAAGACTTGGCTCTTAAAGTTAGCTAGGGCTGCTTAGTCAGCAGATGGTCAAAAGGAAACAGTCCTACAGTGCATGTGATTTACCCAGGAGGGTGAGAGCTATGAAACTTGAGGGTTATTCTAGCTCATCAATGAGCATCTCTGACTCAGATGCTCTATTATTCTGCACCCAGGTCTCTATCCTTCCTTTCATCTCTTCCAAAGGAATCCAAACTTCTCAGAAGTCAAGATACATTTTATCTGTGAGTTGTGATAGGGGAGGGGCTGAGGATACAACCTTGGCATGTCCCCAAGCCCAAAACCATGAGAGATTTAAAAATATAGTAGATTAAAAAAATTGTAAGCATGATATATTTCCAAAACTTGTATTTTATAATTAGAATATAAATATCATTTCAATCTTCTTTATGACAAATACTGTAAATGTTTCAGAATGTTTTGTTTAAACAATTACCAATAAAATCTATTAAAAACTACTAAAAATTACCTATAAAATATCCAATTTAAATTGTTTTAAACAGGGTTCATTCCATATGACTTAAAGATCATGAAGTATCCTCTAACACTTTGATTTAAGAAACAAAGAGCCAGCTCCAGTGACTCATGCCTATAATCTGAGCTACTCAACAGGCTGAGATTAGAGGATCATGGTTAGAAGCCAGCCCGGGAAGGAAAGTCCATAAAATTCCTTTTTTGGGGGGGGGGGTGTCATGGGCTTGAACTGTGGGCCTGGGCGCTGTCCCTGTGCTCTTCAGCTCAAGGGGAGCATTCTACCACTTGAGCCACAGTGCCACTTCCGGGTTTCTAGTGTTTTTATTGGACATAAGATTCTCACAGCCTTTGCTGCCTGGGCTGGCTTTGAACCGCGATCCTCAGATCTCAGCCTCCTGAGTAGCTAGGATTACAGGCGTGAGCCATCAGCGCCCGGCTGTAAAATTCTTATCTCTAATTAACTACCAGAAAACTGAAACTGGCACAGTGGCTCAAAGTAGTAGAAGTTCATCCTTGAGCAAAAGAGCTCAGGGTCAGCGCCCAGACCTTAGTTCAAGCCACATGATGGAGCAAAAATACATCCCCCAATAACCAAAAATCCCTTCCACATAGAAAAGGGTGATTTTTGAAAGATCAACTGTTTTATGTAGGGACTGGAAATGATATCTTTTTTTTTTATTTGAAAGAAATAATTTATTTTTCTTTATTCATTTTTGTGTTTGTGTTTTGAGAGATGGTCTTGGTACAGCCCAAGCTAGCCTTTAATTCATGAGCCTACTGCCTCAGTTTCCCTAATGCTGGGATTAGGAATTACTTTGGTGTGTAATTTATACCTCAATATTGACAAATCCAAAAATGAATGTTATTAAAGACTAGTAACCATCTTCTGTTTTTTTCTTTAAAAAAATATCTTTAAGTAGTTGTACCAAGGAGTTTCAACTCAATATTGAAGGTTTTTACCTTTTGCTTTAATCCTAGGTTAATTTGCTCTTGATTTAATTCCATGGCTTGCTGATTCTCTCTCAGTGCTATGTTTATCTGCTTTAACTTGTGTGCTTTTCTGTGACATTACATGTTCTAGCTGCTCTTCTGTACAACTCTTTCACAGTAATGTTGTGTAAGAATGTGAACTGAACAGAAATCTAGATAGTTCTGCAATAGTGAATATAAGCTATATGCATTAGTAAATAATGTCAATTGGTGATATTCATTATACCTCAGTGATGTCTTAAAATTTATACACGTCTATTGATATGAAATTTTAGAAGATTTCATTTTTATTGTATGTTCTTTTTTTAAAAAAAAATCCCAGTTCCAAATTTTCACAAGAAATTACAGAAATGTTTTGATAGAGTAAGCACAAGTTCCAATTATGCCATGACTATCACTGGGTTTCCTATATTAATCTCTGTCACTTTAACCCCTGAAACATTTATGAGAACAGACAGCAAAAGTCCATTCCATCTTTCCTTGTTTTTTTTCAAAATCTCTAATCTTCTCTAGTTGAAATAATAGTTATCCCTTAGCTGGAGCCTTGATTTATGTATTGTTACCTCCATTCTTACTCATCTCTTAAGCAAATTCTCTAATAATCTTCGTATGACTTAAAACAAAATGTCCCATTTACATATTTACAATTCTATAAGGGCCTTCATTGCACACTTAGCAAAGGTGAAAAGCTTATCTGCTCATTTCTAATGCAGTTTTGTTCCTGTCTTTGTCTCATCTAAACTAAATCTTCCATCCCTTGCTTTCCCCCCATTCTGGACTTTTTATGATTCTTCACATATACCACATCTATTTTCATTCTAGAGCCCAGGTATGATTCTTCTTTCTTCTTTGTACACTATTTCTTTCATACTTACTTAGCTAGGTCTTTCTTGTTACCCAGGTCTTCTAATATAAAATGATTCTCTCTTTTTTAATGATACTAAAGTTTGAACTCAGGGTCTTGCACTTGTTTGACTGGTATTTTACCACTTGAACCATGCCTCCAGCTAGCATTTTTGTCATTATTTTGGAGATAGAGTCTTACAGATCTTTGTTCATGAACTGGTTTTAAACTGCCATCCTTCAGATCTTAGTCTTATAAGCATGAGCAACTGGAGCCCAGCTGTAAAAGGCATATCAACCAAACTCAAGAAAACTACCTCATGATTCTCTCCTGACAGAATATATTAATTTGTATATACACAATTTATATACTCACAAATAGTTATCTGGTTAATTTAGTTGTTTACTCTCCATCATCCTTTATATAACATTAAATTTCCTCACTATTCTATTTATTCATGAGCAAGTCACCATTGTAGGGAACACTTACTTGGTTTGAAGCCTTGGTTGTAACTGTGCTACACTGGAAACTTGGTAAAACTTACTTTGTTTTAGTTCCCCAGTAGAGATTAAAGCAGTTACTGCTTTAATCAAGCTCTAATGAATTTTTAATGAGTTAGAGAAGTTGTGGTGTATTTTAAGCATCTGAGAAATTCCATGAATTGTTCACCATTGGACATCAATGCATGGAACAATCAAAGAACGGATTTTAAAAATATTTAGAAGATGAGGAAAAGGAGATAGATTTTGTTTATATATATTTTATTTTAGAAAGAATGTATCATTTCCTTGATTTCATTCCTGAGATATATTCATTATGCTTACATGAGAATTAATTTTTAAAAAATTATTCTAACTCCCTTTAGTTGTGCATATATTAGATTATTCTGGAGGTCTAGTGGCCTGTTAATAGGGCTAACAATATTTAAGCTATAGAAATGAAAGGCAACAGAGAAAAGCAAAATAACAATTATTACTAGCTGTTTGTTCATTTAGCTTCTGTCTCTGAGAACCATCACAGCTGCAATAAAAGGTGGTTTCAATTGTAACCTTGTAAGAATATAAATTGTGGCTAATTAAATGTGTCAGGGATATCTGAAAGATGACACAAACCAATTACCCATGTTGAGTGTGTGTTAGTCCAGTACTTATATGTCTGCTTTGAAAATTGAATTCTATTTTTATGTGGCTCAAAAAATTTGATTCTAAAACACACTTGCTAGAAATACTGCCTCAATTTACCATAGTTTCTTCTCTGTTCTCAGGACTTCTTGCTAGGAAAGGAGTATACAAAGTGTCTTTTTCACAAATGGCCACCTATTTGCAAAATGTTAACCTTATTTCATTAAAAGCCCACAATTGTTTTCTAGTATGTGCTGGCCAGTACTTTGGGGATAATTTATGTCAGAACCACAGCTATTAAATCTGTTTTAGTTTGGAAAACCTGTGATTTTCTCGGTCTTAGGGATTGAATAAAACACAAAATAGTCTTTCCTTTAGGCAAAAAAGATGGAATTTAACAAATTTTCATCTAAAAGCATGGTTTATGGACTTTGTGTCTTAATTCCATGGAATATGAGGAATACTTGCAAGCTTTTAAGCATTTTTTTTCTTTTCTCTCATGAACACATACACATACATGTGTTCATTCATTTATGAAAGTAATGTAGATTTCTTCCTAATGGTTACTTACCTTTATTTATTTATTTTTTACTATCATCATCTAGTATGTGGACAACCAACTCTTCAATAGATTAAAAACATGTAATCTATCTCATCTTGTCGCAAATAAAGCATGTATTCTAACTCAGGGCCACATGATGACATACCACTTTTTCCACAACAGCCTAGTACTTCTCAAGGACAATTGTACAAAAGAAAATTTAATCTAGTATTTAAGGACCATCTACTGAGGGAAACAAATCCATAACTATTGAGTGGTAGTGACTCACACTTCTAATTCTAGGTACTAAGGAGGTTGAGATATGAAAATCACAGTTTGAAGGAAGGCTTGCCAGGAAAGTCTAGGAGACTCCTATCTTCAGTTGTCAGCCAAAAACGAAAAATGGAGCTGTGGCTCAAGTATTAGAGTGCCAACATTGAAGGAACACACACACACACAGACACACACACACACAGACACACACACACACACACACACACACACACACACACACACACACAGCTGGGCAGTGGTGACTCATACCTACTCAGGAGACAGAGATTGAGGATTGTGGTTTGAAGCCGCCACCAGGAAAGTATGTGAGAGTCTTATCTCCAATTAACCACAAAAGAGCCAGAAGTAGAGCTGTGGCTCAAATGATAGAGTCAGCTTTAAGGAAGAAAGCACAGTGACAGTGTCCAGGCCCTGAGATCAAGCCCCCAGAACTTGCATGCATGCGTGTGGGCACACACACACACACACACACACAAACACACACACACACACACACACACACACACACAATCATGAATATTGATAAGTATTCACTATGTCCTCCCTAATTCCCTCAGCATCCAAACTGTATGTATTGCTGGAGTTCCTGCACACCTGAGTGTATTTGTGCATTTCTAAGTGAGTTCATAAGAGGACCATGCATACATGAGAGCAGTTGAGGGGTTGGAACATGAAACCATTTCCTGATGAACTCGTGTCCAAGCAGCAGAATTTATTCCCCCTACAGGCCATTCCAAAAGTGCAGAATTGTCAGTTTTTACACATCTGGTTCTTGTGTTTGACTGGAGGTGAAATGCTGTGTTTCACTGACTTCTGCATCAACAGTGCCTTGCACAAGGCTTAGAGAAAGATAATAGAGTGGCTGTGAGCACTGTGGGCTCAGTGTTCATCACTGCATAGAACATGGAGAGTGATGTGATCAGAAACTCCTTGTCTATAGCCTAACATTGCACTAGTAATATGTTTGGTTTGCAAAAAAAAAAAAAAACAAAAACAAAAAACAAAAAACAAAAAAAATGAAATTAAAATGTGCTCAGAAAGGTCACACTATCCCCTTTTATGCCATCCTTACTATTCATTACTTTCTTATATTCTCCCTCTTCTAATTTGTCTCATCTGTCATACCTCCAATAATTTGTTGTAAAACAGTGAAAAAATTGTTTCAAAGGACAAGGACAAGGACTTTAATTCATTAAGATGACAGAGTTTTTGATTCAACTCTATGTGTAATAGTTCAAACTACTGAATCCATGCAAAGTTTATCACCCACAGTCCATTTTTATAAACACAATTTTTAAGCCAATCCTTTTGGGAACAACCGTGCTATGCTAAAGTTACATAAATAGGCATAAAAGCTGAGAGTTTACCACTAAATATATAATATATATTTTATTGATTGCATTGTCTGACATGGAGGAAAAAAATACAAATGAAATTATCAATTCACTGAAAAATAAGATTAACAAGATGCAAAACAATTTAAAAACCTCTTTCCCCTCTCCTCATTACCCTCCCTCTTCTCATGTTCCTAGACTCAGGTTGCCTCTGACTCACACTGTCTCCTGATTGTTTCAAAAGTAGATCCATCAGCTCTCTGGGATTGTGAAACGTGCATTGCAGTTTATGTTTGATGACACTGGAATAGAAATAATGTTTGGAAAGTCCTATTATTTACAATTCTCTGGATATAAACATGAGCGACTATTCTTCTGTAGCCTCATTTAGAAATAACATAATGGTGAATAATGTTATCACTCGATTTCCTTACTTTCTTTACTATGGATAAAGAGTAGGTCCCAAACAGTAATTAACAAAACATTGTATTGTCTCTGGTTCTGCATTTCAGTCTAATGAAGCAGATTTCTTTATGCAGTTATTTACTTACTTTTATTGTATGTCTTATGTGAGCAAAGAGAGCAAAGCAACGGAGAAATTACAAATATGAGATAGCTTTTAAGAATTATTTTTGAAGTCAAATAGTATTACTTGCACAATATCCCTCTATCTAAGGTATGTATTATTACACTACAAAATAGTGAAAGGGCCTGTGAGAGACACTACAAGTTCAACAAAAATAACCAGAACATGCGATTGTAAAGAAAAATCTCTATGGCACTATCCTGTTTATTGTCTGTCCTCAACTATTATTACCTTCTTGGTCACAATCCTTTCTTTGCTCTTTCTTCTGAATACACGAGTATCTAGCTGACTGTATCTTTCATGTTCTGACTCAAAGTCCTGTTCTCCCTAAGGTGGATCAAGTGATTTTAATTTCCTTCTAAAGTGTCTTCTATTTCCAGATTTAACTTCTTGATTCCTCTTCATTCCATTTTACTTTCTGTTTATAGAAGTCATATACTTGTATGATCTACTTACCATAAAATAAGAGCCACTTAATTTTCTAAAAATATTCATGTTCTCTTATTTTCATTTACTTATTGCCATACAGGATGTGGTTTGTCCATTCTGTAACTTTCACCACACAAAGTATGATTTCATTTGTGTGCTTTGATTTGTAGCATGGCTATTGAGTTCTCTGTGTACATTAGAAATTGATTTAGAAAAAAACAGTCTTTTTTGTGATGTATGAACCTCTTTTGTAATTATTTGTGCTTCCTATCTTCTCTTTCTAGTCCTCTGCTCCTTTTTGTCTTGAGATCCTGGGTAACCATGAATATATTTACCCCTTCTCTACCCATGGTACCTAGCTTTTAGGAAAAATTATTGTCAGGTTATATTAGGCTGTAGTGAATTCTCACTGAGTATTGATGATCATTTTATCCATAAATATGAACTGTCTCTTTGGCATTAGAAGACTGCATGAGTCTAGATGCCAGTGGATTACATTTGTAGTCTTAGCTATTCAGAAGGCTAATACACAGCCACTGCTGTTCAAAGACATCTCATGCAGAAAAATATGCAAAACTCCATCTGTAAATAACCAACAAAGATCAGACTGAAGGTGTGGTTCAAGAGGTAGAGAGATAGACTAGCAAATATGAGGTATGAGTCATTGAGTTCACATCTCAATACCAGGAAAAAATATGTATGGGATGATAAGAGAAAAAAGATATTAGCGATATTTATAGAAAAAGGAAATAATATTCTTTCTCAAATAATAGTTTATTTTTTTCTAATTTGGGGAGGGGAAAGGAAATAACAGAATGCTGAAACAAGGATACAGGATGACCCATTGTAACAATGAGATGTACACGACACTATGTAGAAAACAAACTTTACAACTTGGAAGGGGAGAAGGGAGTTTGAGAGGTTGGAAGGGAAGAGATGATAGGGGAAAAACAAAGGAGTAGGTAACAATGCTCAATAGGAAATGTACTCATTACCTCACTCATCTAACTGTAACCCCTCTGTACACTATTTTTACAATAAAAACATAAAAAAGAATAGTTTCTTGTATCTAGATAGTTGCAAGAAGAGGAAGAACCTTCGTAAGGGTTTTATTTTTTTGCACAGCAATGGTGAGTAACAAGCACTGGCAAAATCTGAAACTCAGATTGTTCCAAAAGCAAGTCATATTTTCACTCAGACCTTCATTAGATTGAAAAAAAAGGTGGGTTTTGGTTGTTTGCACAGAAAGGCATTATGTATTGGAAAAACCCCAAGTTTTCTGTTTATATTATTTACACAAATAGATTGCTAAGTATAAATATTCTTCATGCATGGCTTATTTATTCTGAAATTATTTTTATAAACTTTTGCTCATAGCTATCTGTACTCACTGTAATTGTGGTATACTTACTTGTAGACCTCATACACATGCAAAAAGTTTCTATCTCCAGGTTTGTCTATAAATATATATACAATACATGTGCATATGTATGTATCTTATGATGTATGTATGTATTATATATAGATTTATATATTAGAAAAAATAAATCTGAGTCACCTAAATAGTCAAGGATTTTTCAAATGAACAAACAGCTAATTTCACAATTCTTTTTTGTTCTGCATATGATTGGAGTTCTACTCAATGTGCAGATCTTGAGCTTGTCATAATGGAATTGCTATTATAATTCTCTCAGTGTCCTGTAACTTTCTCTTTGTCAACAGGGATGAGAGGGAGCAACAGAAAATCATAGGAAGAGACCCTGCCTGGCTGATTCCTTGCTGACAGCCAGCCGTAAATGACTATAAACAATCCTATTCATTTTGCATGCTGGGAATTTATAAATGATTTGTAGAGAAAGCCATTTTTCTTTTAATATATCTGGATGGGGAGATAGATGATAGATATAGGCACAAACATACATATATACATAAACATATACGTAGATATATATACAGACTTATTAGCAGTTCCTGATCTTCTTTAGTCTTTCATTTGCTTTCTTAATTTTTTCCTCTTAATCCTTATTTAAATTACAAAAAGTACAACTCAAATCTACTTCATATCTATATAACCTCCAGGAGAGGTCAATATCAAATTAGCCATAGATGCCTTTGTTTCCTCTTTTATGAAATATGACACTTTTGTTCCTTTCTAGGCAAGTTATAATTTTTTGTTCACATTAAAATGTTTCTTGCAAGTATCTCTGAAACCACATTTTAAATCTCTTTAATTCTTTGGATATAAAATATTAAGAGTATGGAGATGTAAATTAAGTTAATGTGACTATGGATTGCTTCCTATCTTTCACATACTAGCTCAAGTTGTGTTGTCTTTACATGGTTCTACATTTTTTAATTTGAAGATTTCTTTGTTAGAAAGATAGAATGATGGAATGTAAAGATCATGCTTTGTTCTATCAATTGAAATGATACCATTGTAAGGAAGAAACACATATGTTCTTTTATGATTGGCTCTTCTCAAGTAAGTCTAGAAGGTTATGAATGTTTTCTATAGAAATAGAGTGTGTCAGAGGGCTCAGGATGACATGAATATAAATCTGAATTTTGTTTCTTTCATTAGTTTGGAGAAGTCTATCCTATAAGATGTTTTTTGTCTGTAATTTGAAAAAATAAAAAATAATAATTATTAAAGAGACTAAAGATATATGCAGTGTAAAGATAAGCAGTTATAGTGTGTTTGGGAGTTATTATTATTAATTTTTTTGTTGATGGTAGGGCTTGAACTTAGCCTGAGCACTCTTCCTGAGCTTTTTGGCTCCAGACTGATGGTCTAGCACTTTGAGCCACAGCTCCACTTCTGTTTTGTTTTATTTTGTTTAATCCTATATTGAGATTATGTGATTACATAAACTTCACAGTATTGTGGGATAGTGATACTTAGCTAGAGTCATAAGCACATTTTAACCTTCATTAGGCGAATTGAATCCCAGTCTATAAAGTTTATGAACTCTACAAACTTTGCCAATACAACTATTTCTTCCAAATCATTTCTTTCCTTTTGCTTAGTGTAAGCTGTTCCCTTTTACTATCTCATTCCAACCCTTCCATTGCTGCCCTTCAGTTGCTTAGTTCACTTTCATCAATGTCCAGTGCAGCTGTAGGCCCCTCTGCTTTATTTTTTCACCTGTTTCCCTCTGATTCTGTAACCTCCTCCTAACTTCCCTCAGATGTGCAGATGTATACAACATATATGGGGTCAAAAACATAGTCATCTAAAAATAGAGTGAGAAGTTAAGAAGAGGTCTTTTGTTTCTTGAGTCCTGTTTACTTTGTCATATCTCGTTGTATTTTAAAGTTAACAACTGCATATCAGAGATACCTAGTCTGTTTCTCTGATCTTGGCTTATTTTGCTCAACATGATTTGTTCTAGTTCCACCCATTTTCCTTGAATGTCATTATTTTGTTCTTTCTAATGGCTGCATAATATTCCATTGTATATTAAGTACCACAATTTTTGGATCTATTCATCTGAGTAGGGCATCTGGATAGTTTCCATATCTTGGCTATTATGAACAGTGTAGCAATGAACATGGAGGTGCATATGTCCTGTGTTTTTTGATGCTTTACTGGAAATAAGAATCTTGTAGACTTAAATGCCCAGTCTGGCTTTGAACCACTATCCTCAGATCTCTGACTCCTGAGTAGCTAATATTACAGGTGTGAACCAGCAGAGTCCAATCTGTCTGGAAAATAATGTACATAAAGTTATTGATTGTATTATCAAGTCTTACTTTCATGTTGTACTCTGTTTCCAGGTATTATGATCACAGAATTCTTGGGAATAACTTGAATGGCAGGAAAGCAGATAATGAACTAGAAATGTGTTCAAGAAATTTGCTGGTCGGTCAGCAAGGCCTTCATTCTATAATAAAAAAAAACTATAAAGAAGAAATAAGGAATGGAGGTATAGCCTAAGAAGTGTCAGTTTTTGGTTTAAGGGTCCATATGCTGTATTTAGAGCTAATTCTCTTTCAGCAGCCAAAGAACACTCTTGCTTTAAGAGATAACAATGGATATTGTAGGGGAAATGTGCCTGGTTTGTTTAAGTCTGATGTCACACTACAAAATAGGAGATTGTAAGACAAGTTCATAACCTCTGCATGCTCCTCTTTCCTTACTTGTAAAAAAAATTAAAAAAAAACAGTTATCATAGCCACCAGTTAAGGGGAGGATTATCCTCAGTTTGGAAGATAGAGGGAAAACTGAGAGGGAGAATATGATCAAGGAATTCATGCCTAAAAATAAGAACAATGCAATCTGTTAAGGTTTGTTTATAGAGGGTAGGATGACTAAGAAAGGATAATAGAGGAACTGAATTTGATCCAAGTTACATATGCATATATGTATGTTTGTGTTTCAGTATGTGTGCATAACTATTGAGGAAACCCTTTAAAATAAATATATACTAATTTTTATTTTATTTTATTTTATTTTTGTCAGTCACGGGGCTTGAACTTAGGACCTGTGCACTGTCCATGAGCACCTTTGCTCAAGGTTAGCACTTCTGGTTTTCTTCTGGTGGTTACGTGGATATATGAGTCTCACAGATTTTTCCTGCCCAGGCTGGCTTTGAACCACAATTCTGAGATCTCAGCTCTCTGAGTAGCTAGGATTATAAGCATGAACCATCAGTGCCCAAACCATACCAATTTTTAAAACTCAATAATGTCATAGGATAATCATGCAAGTTAAATTAAATAATGTATGTAAAGTTCTTAGTGCAGCAATTCAGTAGATTGAATGAGTGTGTTTCCATCTGCCATAATGCTTAAGACATATTTTGTCACTTCCTTGATTCATTTTTCCATATCTTCTTTTAATATCCTTCTATCCTTGTGTCTGTGCATGTGCATAGGTTGCAGTATCAGTGCATGAACTCAGGGTTTTGGTGCTTCCCTTAGCTCTTTTTCCTTCAAAGGTGACATTCTGACCTTTGAGCCACAGTTTCATGTTCAGGTTTTTGGGTGCTTAAATGGAAATAACAATCTCATGAACATTCCTACCAAGGCTGGCTTTGATCCATGGGCCTCAGATCTCAACCTCTTGAGTAGCTGTGATTAGAGGCATGAGCTACTGGTGCCTAGACCTATGCATCCTTAAAAATAATTACACGATTCTTCATATGCCTTCTTGAGTATTTTCATTTACTTTTTGTATGTTTGCTTTCTCTCACTTCTCATTGTTCAAGGCTGCTCATGCATTTGATTATGGTAATTAATATTTAATCAAAAATCTCAGTTGGTATAAGGCAAGAGAAAGGCTACATGATATTTTCAAGCTAAAATCCCACAGAGTTTAAATATTGGTTCCATAGTATTCAACAAAATACATTTATTTGAGGCCAAATCACAAGCATTATGTGTTATGCCCTTTCTAGATAAAAGCAAGCTATTTCATATCCATCAAAGTAAAGTAAGGTTTTGTTTAGTGGACCAGAAAATATTACTTGTATTACTTGACATAAATACAATGGAAAAATTCTGAAGAAATCCAATTTGGAGCAGCACTGCATGCAGGGATTAGATAGTTTCAGAAGATCTGAAGTATTATGAGTGCTTTTGTTGTCTGAGGTGCTCTTCTAAGATTAGCTGAGCATATTATGTGAAGATGAACCAGACTTCTCTTTCTGCTTCCAATTTCCTGAAAAATGAAAATTTAATAATGATCTATGATATTTGCAAAGTCTCATCCATTCCAATCATCTGAATGGTTATTTGTGTGTGTGTGTGTGTGTGTGTGTGTGTGTGTGTGTGTGTGTGTGTGTGTGTGTGTGTGTATGTGTGTTATCTCTTAAGAAGACATTCTTTTAGAGGGATCCTATGGCCACTATCAGTATTTATACTATAAATTTTACCAAAGAATATGGGCTATAGTTGTAGAGAAGAAACTGAGTTATTTTTAAGCAACTTGACTGATGGATCTTTCTTCTAAAAAAAACATTTTTTCTATATATGATAATGACAACATGACTTATGGAGGACTAATGAGTAATTTTTTCATGGTAATTCAGCCATAAGCTTTCTAACACTGCCATAATTATCAATTATTTACTCCTGAAACTGACTGAAAGCTTGTTTAGTGTCTGGTCAATAGTAGATACAATGGTATTGAAGTGAAGAATTCAAATAGGATTCATTCTTCAGCTTGAAAATCTCCTTTACAGTTAGTGTAAGAATCATACATTGATTTGAAGGCCAAATCAATATTTGAGCCTCTATCCCTACTTGCAACCTTAAATAATACAAGAGCTCCTGAACTAAATTTACTCCAGGCACAGTCTTGTATTTTATTTTCCTTAAAAACATTTCAAAGGTCTTTCTTACTTCCGTTCATTTTCTCAACCCCTTACCTACTTTTGTCTAGCAAATTCTTTCTACAAATCTCATTTCTTTTCCCAGCATTAAGCAGGTGTCAGCTCAAAGGTTGAACTTGTAAAGCTCTTTAGTCATATCATCCAATAGCAATCCATCATAGTGCTCTATCATTCCTTGTCCAAAATAATTGCATTTGAAATGATCAAATTTACTTGCAAATAATATTATCTTTTAATATTGCCATGTTCATGTCTTACTTCAAAAACTTGCCATACTTTCTGGTACTCTGGCTTTAGTTAAATCCTAAACCTGAGTAATTTATATTTCATTATGCACTAACACTCAGAAGTATGCTTATGAAATATATCTCAATAAACTACTGTGTTCAACACACAGCATGCAATAGTTTCTCATAAATATTTATTAGGTAAATTCACAAGTTTCAAATTTTATAAAATATTGGTCACTTATTTTACTGAATATATTTAATGATTTTCCCATAAATATGCATAGGAGAAGACATATGCTTCATTTCCTTTCTTTCCTCTTTTAAAAAATATTGTGTTCTTTAGAATTCTCCAAGCCACATTTGCATATGTGTGTGTGTGTGTGTGTGTGTGTGTGTGTGTGGGCATGCCTGCCATTTCTGGGGCTTGTCCCCATGCTTTTTGTGACTATGCTTTTGTGCTCATGGTTATTGCTCGGCCATTGAGCCATAGGTCCACTTGTGGCTTTTAAAGCAATTAGTTAGTGATAGGATTCTCACTGCCTTTCCTGCCAGGGCTACTTTAAAGCACAATCCTTAGATTTTTCAGTTGCTAGGAGTGCATGTGTGAGCCACTCAGACTTGGCAGAGCCAATTTTAAATTTATTATAATATACATTTTACTTTGAGGTCTCCATATAAGAAACAAGAGTAAGACAGGGTTGGAGAATGATGAAAGATGTAACATTGATCAAGATGCATTTTATTCACAAATTGACATGTTGAATTGAAAGCAACTTCTTAAAGATGATTGTTAAAAAGCGAAAAAGAATAATGAAAATTTGGAGTTTTGTTGTTTGAAATAGCTTCTCTAGATAACATCGTTTTCTTAAATAATTCATACAGAGAAGTTCTGATATTTCATAGGAAAAAAGCAATTCATCACTAAGGAGAATAACATGAGAGTAGAGTTATAAACTCATTCTTAAGTTATTTGGATTCTTGAATCTATTCCACAGTCATTTTAATACATGTGCCATCTGTTAACAAAAGAAGATTGAGTGATATAGCATGACCCACAGCATTGATTATAGTTCTGCAATTTCAAACAAATTGTTTCTTAAGAAAATCTGTACTTGTTACTAATTTTACAATAGTGTACACATTCCTTAGATTCAGAAGGACCTATGCAATAGATCTTATATAAGAATGACAGAACACATGAACACATAATTGGATGCAACAAATAAAATGCAGATTAATAATGTGATTGTGGTTATACGCATCAGAATGCTATTTTGAAATAAAATACCGCCCTTCAAATATTCATAGGAAAAGCTAAGTAAAAAAGGCCACCAATTCACAAAACTGTAACTTCTACTGTTAGTTAACTTCTTTATATATCATGTGAATAAGAAGAATAAAGACATCATTTCTTTACTCATTATTATTAATACTGTTCAAAATAGGTAATCCAGCCTTTAGATTAAAATATAATTTTCCCATGTATGGTTGAAAATATATTGATAACATGAACATCAGCAATTAGATTAAATGAACCATTAAGCTGGTCAAATATAAGTATATTTTGACCCCAATTACATTACATACAGGATTATGGTTTCAAAAAGTAAGCTATCATAAAAAACACATAGCTTTAACTAGATTCAAAATGTCACCCTTTACCACATATTCTCTACTAGAGAATTATGTGCTCAATAGCACAATGAATTTCATACTCCAGAAGAAGAAAGTATTAGCTGGCATTGCTTTAACTTTCTACTGCTTGTACCAAATTAGTTCAGGCAAATTGACCTGAAATTAATGCAGGAGACAAAAGTTAGCACGAAACAGTGGAAATATCCATGCACCAAAGTCTGATGTTCTTTATAGCACTGGAAAGTATATGGAAATAGACAGTGCTTTCCATTCCAAACTGGTTGTTTTTTTGTTTGTTTCTTTCCTGTATTTGCCTTTAATAGTGCATGAAAAGGTGTATTCTCCTGACTGGCAGCTGGGATTGCCCAACTCTTTATAGTGCTAGCACCTTGCATTTATATGCCAATATTTTTGTTTGCCTTGTTGTCCTATGAGGCGTGAGAGGTTTATATCTTCATTCTTCTGGTGCAGGAAATGATGTGCAGGCCATGGTGCAATGACTCACTTCAGGAAGATGATTTGACTCAGAAACATACTGTAAATGGGAAGCAGTGTAACCGTGGAGAAGAGAAGGACAGAAGGCGTAAGTGTGTAAGATGCTGTAATGAGTAAGAATGGCAACAGAGTATGTGGCTCCTTTATATCATAAAAATGACCCACAATAGCCAGGCACCGGTGGCTCATGCCTGTAATGCTAGCAACTCAGGAGGCTGAGATCTCAGGATCACGGTTCAAAGCCAGCCCGGGCAGGAAAGTTTGTGACTCTTATCTCCAATAAACCACTCGAAAACTGAAAGTGGCACTGTGGCTCAGGTGGTAGAGCGCTTGCCTTGTGCTGAAGAGCTCAGGGACAGTGCCCAGACCCAGAGTTCAAGCCCCACGACCAACAACAACAAAAAAGACCCACAATAAATTCAGGATGTTTTTCTTATTTTCTTTTCCATATTCCTGAACACTTTATTGTCCTATTCCAACTGTCATTTGATTTTTTAATTCTTTTTAAACTATTAAAAAGATAAATTCCTGGAAGAGGCTTTTGGTATCTTATCAGAGCAATAATAGTCTTTTATGACCGAAATACTTTTACTAAGTCATAACTTGATTTTTTTTAGTACTCATATTTAAACTCAAGGCCTCAGGCTGGCTAATTGGGTACTCTACTACTGGAGCCACATTTCCAGCACTGGGTTTTGCTGGTTATTCTGAAGATGGAGTCTAGCCAATTTTTCTGCCCAGGCTGATGGTCTCAAACTTCAATCTTCAGGATCTTAACCTCCTGCATAGCTATGATTACTGTTGTGAGTCATTTCTGCCAGGCTGACAATTTAATTTAGATAAACTTGTCAGATATTAAATTAGGGTCAATGAGAGCATACAATAAATAACAGTTTTATTCTTCTCCACTTAGGAAAGAATCAGGCTGTACTACGGGCAGGTTGGACATGGCCAGATTTGCCTACCATACTGGAAGAATTTCCCTCCAATTCCCACCATGCATTCCAGGTGATATCCTTGGTTTATAACTTTAAAGATTTTATAACGATACAGAGAGCTCTACTGGAAAATGAAACAAACAAAATATCAAGATTGGCCACTCTTGATCATTTTTCTATCTTACCTCTATGTACTGAGCATCCTTTTTCCATGACATTGGTATTCATTCACCTCATGCTGGGCTGAGTGAAGCTGGTATGTTAAGTTGTGGTCTAAAAACACATATCAGAGACAAAATGTTGCCTTGTACTATACAGCTATATTTATCTTCCTTCACCTTCATTCTCTGGGTTTAATATTGTTTTCAAGGAAGTTAAACCAAGCTCAGGATTTAGGATTTAGGACCATACACATAAATATATATGTGATTCTAATCTTTGTATTACTTCATGTCCTTCCAATAGAATCAAGAGTTTAGCTTTTTATTTTTAAGATTTGGGCTCCTTTATGTATATAATAGAACTCTTTATAGTAAAATCCTCTGGTTTATGATAATAAATATTTGACATAAACAAGGTATTCACAGTCCTTCATACTTGAGGATTAATATTTGATTCAATATGTGACTTCCATTAGGGTTTCACATGAGACGATGTATTTCTCTTCATTTCTGATAGATTTGGGAATTTGAAAAGTAAATTTTCACTGTTTCACCGAAACAGTGGGACAAAGGGTGAACTAATTAAGCAATGAGACTCACTCTAGACACTATGTTGGAAGTGAACTATACAACCTTGGGACGGGGAGAGTGGGAAAAAATGAGGGAAGTTGTAACACTGTTTGAAAACAAATGTACTCATTACCTTATTTATGTAACTGTAATCCCTCTGTACAATGAAAACTCCCTTTACAAAGAAATTTAATTTTTTTGGAGTGTGTGTGGGGGTAGGTCATGGGGCTTGGGCGCTGTCCCTGTGCTCTTCAGGTCAAGGCGAGTGCTCTACCGCTTAAGCCAATGCGCCACTTCCAGTTTTCTATTGATATATATATATATATATATATAGTAGATAAGAGTCTCACGGACTTTCCTGCCTGGGCTGGCTTTGAACCGCGATCCTCAGAACTCAGCCTTCTGAGTAGCTAGGATTACAGGCTTGAGCCACCAGCGCCCTGCTAGAAATTTAAATTTTTTATAAAAGAAAGGGAGGATAAATACAGAGTTGATACTTAATTTATGACTATTTAATAAACTCAAAGCCAGAATAGACCAGTATGAACAATCATTATGCTCTTTGGTGATTAGAAAAGAGAATAAATTTAATATAACCCCTTCTTCTGTATTCCTCAATTTAGAAACAAAAAAAAAATCATCTGACTAGGCACTGGCAGCTCAAACCTATAATCCTAGCTATTCCGGAGGCTGAAATCTGAGGATTGCACTTCAAAGCTAGCTTGGATAGGAAAGTCCATGAGATTTTAATTGCCAATAAAGTATCCCCCCAAAAGCCCAAAATGAAGCTGTGGTTCAGGTGTTAAATTACTAGCCTTAAGCAAAAGAAGCTCAGTGACAGCAGCCAGGTCCTGAGCACAAGCTCAGGATCAGCACATACACAAAATCACCTGTGTTCAGCTATTATGACAGTATTTTCTTTGTTATTTGTGACATTAATTTTAATGTTTTTATAGTTCAGTTTTAGTAACTTTAACTTCAAAAATGGTTTGACCATTGATTCATTCAGATAAAATGCATGTGGTTGAGAAAAATTTGAATCTCATAATTTAAGATATATAATGGGGCAGTAGAATATTCATTAAGTTATAGCTTTTATGTTAGTACAGCTTTTGTCTCAATTTCTAGATCAGACAAGGTCAATATGTTTCATTTTGACAGTATGAGTCTCAAAAGGATGGAATCTTGAGTATTTTCTCACTTTTATTCGAGATTTTAGCTCTTCGTTTAAATTTAGTAATGTGATTATTGAAACAACTATGAAAAATGACCAAATGATCAAACATATCAATGTAACATTCTACAATATGCCTATAAAGTCTGCCATACCATTGATCACCTTTCAGAAGACATTGATCAACTTTCATAAACTATGGTGCACTAAAATCACATCTACCAAGCTAGACTAGAATATTGCTGCACTAAAGTGATATAGGATGCTACTTGTTTGCTAATGAATGATTTAAGAAACAAGGGAGTGGTAACACTGTTTGGCAAGAAATGTACACATGACCTTACTTATGTAACCCCTCTGTACATCACCTTTACAATGAAATTTAAAAAATTAAAGAAATTGAAACTTTCATAGATTGTTTCCTTTCTGTGTTCTTCCCCTTATGGTATATCCCCTGTTGTCACTGTATTTGATTCTGGTACCCTGGTATTGTATATATGTTTATTTGAATTAGGAAAGAAAAGGGGAACAACACAATGGTGAGACATGGGGCTGGGAAGATGGCTCAGTGGTAGAGCACTTGCCTTGCATGCTTGAGGCCCTGGGTTCGATTACTCAGCACCACATAAGCAAAAAGATAAAAGCTGGAAGTGGCGCTGTGGCTCAAGTGATAGAGCTCTAGCCTTGAGCTGAAGAGCTGAGGGACAGCACTCAGGCCCAGAGTTCAGGGCCCATGACCAGACGTCCCCCCCAAAAAAAAAACCAGAATGGTGAGACAAAGGACAAGGGGGAAACCAATGCAACAGTGACATACACAAGACAATATGTTGGAAATGATCTGTACAACTTGGGAGTGGGGAGGTGAGGAAGAGAAAATAGGAGAAAAATGAGGGAAGGGGTAAAAAGTTTGACAAAAATGTACTTATTACCTTACTTATGTAACTGTAACCCCTCTGTACATCACCTTGACAATAATAAAAGAAAGTGTCAGAGTAGTGTAGAAGTGTACATCATCTTTGGAAGCACAGCAATATATTTATATATATGCATATATATGTAATTGTGCTGTGTTTCTAAGACATATATAGGGTTTTTTGCTGTGTTTCCAAAAGATGGTGTATAGAGAGACTATATATAGAGAAAGACTATTCACATATAGATGATTTATATAGTCTCATATATAAGACTATATATAGTTTCTCTATATAGTCTCTCTGGAGAGAGTCTATATAGTCTCTAGTCTTTATTTATGGTCCGTTTATATAGCCTTTTTCTAGAGATTATTTTAGACTATATATAGAGAGACTATAGACTGAGTCTACTATAGACTGTATGTAGTCTCTACAACAACTGTGACCACAGTTAGTACTGAGGTTCAAAAGAACTCAAAGAAACCTGAATAATTTTTCCAATTTTTCTCAGTAGGTATAGTAGTAGCATGTGTGAAAATGAGATTTGTGTCACAAACATGATGTGTCAAACATATTTTTGAATTTAAATTTTAACTTCAAAAATCTATGTAATCTATGACAAGTCATTCTAATTATCTGTCTCCATTTTCTTATCTATAAGAAGAAATGAGTTTTACCTAAATAATTCCATTTCTGTTAATGATACAGTTATTAGTATGAGATTTATTTAAATAACTGGATAACTGGATATCAGAAATGAAGCAATTGTATTCAAATAGTAGGCAATATGTATATTATGTATCTTGCCCATAGAAGATGGCAGAAATATGCAGAGACCTATATTTTCATGTGTATGTGCCTTGAGCTTTGTGCTCAAGGCTAAGACTCTTCCACATATGCCACAGCTTGTTCCACTTCTAGCTTCTTTTTGGCAGATCATTGGAGATATGAATTTCAAGGACATTTCTGTCCTGGTCAGCTTCCAACCATGATCATCAGATGTCAGACTTGAGCAGCTAGGATTATAGTTATGAGCCTTTGGTACCCTAGCCCGAGACTTATAATTTCCCAGCTATGTACCTAGATGCACATTCTAACTGAAGATGCAACAAGCAGAGATTAGGAAAGCAAAGGTAGCTTAAACTAACTGGAACGAGTTGGAGAATAAGGCAATAAAGAGAAAAAGCATTGCTATATTCAAAAAATCATTACCAAGACTGGAAGACTTTCTGGAGATGTTGAATGACCCCAGAATTTAAACATGGAAGGAAGATATTTGAGTTTATATTAGCTGGAAAAGAGATGTCCTATTAAACATCAAAGAAACACTGGGAAAGTCATTCTTCACCAGTATAGCAAAACTACTCCTAAGAGGAAGTCTATTCAAAAATTATTCTAGAATGATGCCTTAACAAAATGACCATCGAAATGGTTTTTATTGTGAAGTACATCAAACATACTATAATGAAATAATATCCATTCAATACTCTATCAAAACACATATGAGAATAAGATAAGTTCTTAAGCATTTTTTAAAGTATAAAGACTCAAGCATTTTCTTTTGATATGGAAATAGTAAACACAAGATAAAAGAGATATGGCTGATGGGAAAGTTTGTAAAGGAGGTTTGAAGGACTGGGTTAAGAAGAAAAAGGAAAGGGAGTTTAGCAAGCAGGACTTTTTTTCAGTGGAGGAAAGGAGAAAGTATGTAAACACTTGGCAATTGGACATAAATTTCACGGTAAAAAGGTTTGAAGGGCCACTTCAAATAATGAAAATCATTAAGCTCTTGCTTAGTTGTAGAACAGGTGAACGAGAGTAGTAGTATTTGGGAAGATAGGAAAGTACATAAAAGTAACAATATGTAGAGGAGGCTTTATAGGAAAAAAAAATGAAGGAGTGAACTGAAAAAATCATATTCAAATATGTTTGGTGTCGTTCCAGAGAGATAACAAAAAAAAAAAAAATAAGATCAAACAACATGCTGGTGGCTTACAATCAATAATCCTAGTTTCTTAGGAAGTTGGGAATTGAGTTTGACACCAGTCCAGGCAGGAAAATCCTTCAGGCTTTTATCTCCAATTAACCATCAAAAAGCTACCCAGTAGGCTGGGATCTGAGGATCATAGTTCAAAGCCAGCAAGGACTAAAATGTCCAGGATACTCTTATCTCCAATTGAACATCAGAAAACTGTAAGTGGGGCTATGGCTCCCAGTCATAGAGTGCTAGCTTGGGGCAAAAAAAGCTCCTAGACAACACCCGATCACTGATTTCACACCCAGGGACTAGTACAAATAGAAAAACAAAACAAAACAAAAAATATCAAAGCTATGGACTTTAAAGCTCTGGTAAAGGGAGATACATGGTTAAAGTGTATTGAAGAATCAGAGGGAAAGAAACTAACACTAGGCAAGTGACATTTACAAAAGTAATGTAGTTAGTTTTGTTTCTGCCTTTCTTAATATCTCTGAATACATAATACAATTTTTCAAAAGCTAAGAGGTGATTTTAATTCTGCAATGATGCTTTATCTTTGAAGTATCTGAATAGTTTTCACCATAAACTTTTTTTAAAATTAATAGGCTGCATATATACAGGCTTAGAAAAGTTAATTTGTTTCTAAGGAATACTTTAATAGGTATTACAGAAGCTAAGGGAAAAGATTTTTTGAAAAGATTAAAGCTGATATATGTTCTGCACTAGAAAATGCAAAGCTAACTGAAAATACAAAATGCCTCAATGCATGGAAGCTGTTGTCATAAAAATAAATTACCTCCATGAATAGGCACTAAGAAGGTAGTAAATAATATTATTCATGCATAAGAGCACATGTTTAAGTGTCTGAAAAAAATCATAGACATCCCTCATTAAAAATGACAGCCATTTATATTTCTATAACTTAGACCCACTGTATTGTATAAAATCACAACACAATCAGAAAGTCAGAATTTGCTGAGATCATGGTTACATAATGATCAAAAACTGCATGCTTCCATTACATAGTCTCCCTTTTTTATTGTGAAAATACCATACAGAGGGGTTACAATTACATGAGCAAGGTAATGAGTACATTTCTTATCAAGCATTGTTGCCTCCTCCTTTGTTTCCCCTTAACATCCCTTCCCATCCACCCCCCCCCACAAAAGTTGTAAAGTTTGTTTTTCTGACATAACATCTTGTACATTTCATTGTTGCAATGGGTCCACCTGTATCCCTATTTAAACAATTTGTTTTTGCCCTTCCCCTCCACAAATTATACCAACATCAAATACAGTGAAAACAGGGGTTATAACGTCGGGGAGGGAAATACAAAGCAACAAAGATATATCTTATAAGTATGTTAGAAACAATAGCAAGGAAAAAAATTTGTGTCCTTATCTTGGGTTCATTTCACCTATCAACTTATCTGACCATTTCTGCTTGTCTCAGATATATACTAGTTATTGCAAAATAAGAGAAATCATGGGACCTATGTTTCTTGGGGCCTGGCTTACTTCACTTGATACAATTTTTTCCAAGTCTTTCCATTTCCTAACAAATGGGTCAATGTCATTCAATGCAACGAAGAATATATACACAAGCAAATTTTATCTAAGGATACGTGGAGTGAGAGAACTCACATGCACAATGAGATAAATACCTTAAAGAGGATCCCTTATGCCCTTCCACTTGTTCAGAGGAATAAAGAAGTATAAATCTTTTATTCCCTCTATATGAGCCATTTTCCCGCAGAAGCTTTCACTCCACTGGGTAGCTAAAGGAAAGCAAATTAGATTTTCCTAATCTTGTCATCTTAGTTGAATCAATTTTATTAAAACTCTCTGTAAGTAATTCCATTTCTGTGGATAAAAACTTTTGTTTTCTTTTTCAGGTTTCTATCCTTCTACTTCTGATAGATGGAAATAACTTAATCTCCAACTTTCAGAGCAGAGTCATGCTTTGGACATGCAAGGGGTCCCCTTGGGTCCTGCAACATTTTAGCCAAAAAACTTAGATTTGTCCACTCTGCTTTAATTAGATGTTACTAATGAAACCTAACGAACTGATGGCAACTATTTCTGGGAACTGTGGCAACAGATCCTTGTCATAGGTCTTAGATTTCCTACCTGCAGTAGTTTTGTCATGAAACTGTCAACTTGATATCATGACTTGTCAATTCTGCAATCCTGCATGAAGAAGCACCCAGAGTAACTAGAAGTAATGTTCTAGAGGGACGAGAGTATTTCTTCAAGTCTATCAGTCTGCCTCTAGCTACTGCTGCCTCCACATTGAAGGCATTTATACTGTCCCTCTAACATAATTCCCCAGCAACTGTGTAAACAGCCACAAATTTCCAACTTTTACCTGAGTTTGAATGTTTCTCAAACCTATTGTCTTAACATTTGGATAGCAAGTAGAAAAGAGAATAGTGTCTTGGCCCTATAAGACCTTGGAGAGTAGCACCTGTAATCCAATCATCATGAGCAGATGGACTATCTTCTCTCAAATGTGCAAGAAAAGCTATAGATAGAGTACATTTGGATTATTTCTTCATATAATAAAATAATTTAGAATACCACGCCTCTCTAATAGAGCTTAGACATCTAGATAAATGCTTTCCAGTACAATCCCCTTTTAGATATCATAAACTGAATACAGTGTAACACTTTCATTCCCTTTACTATCAAACACCAATTTCCAAACAAAAGCCAAGGGATGTCTTACTTCAGGCTGACTATAGAGATAAATGTGTATACTTCAGTGAAATGTGAAATACATGAACATTCTTCTGCATTGTATTTGTAAATCTTAAATAGGAAACTATGGAATTAAGATGGAATGGATCTGAACTTGAGATCTATTGCCTACTCATTTCTTCCACTAATTTCTTTTGAAGTAGACACCTAGGCAATCAAGGCTGATCATTGTTGTATTGTACATACATTTCCTAGGTCAACGGTAGCCTACTTTATGTCACCTAATTTATCCTCTAAAATATATCAATAGTAATATAATCAATAATAATCTAAAATAGATTATGTATTGATTATATGAAATGGAAGCATAGCTTTTTTTGTCAGTCGTGGTGCCTAAACTCTGGGCCTAGGCGCTGTCCCTCAGTTTTTCAGTTCAAGACTAGTGTTCTACCACAGCATCACTTCTGGCTTTTTCTGCTTATGTGGAACTGAGGAATTGAACCCAGGGTCTCATAAATGCAAGGCAAGCACTGTACCACCGAGCCACTTTCCCAGTCCCATGGAAACACAATTTAACAAGCCTATTGTATTGTGGAATTCTGTTAATATCTATTTTCCCCACTTGTCTTCCCTTTCTTCAGTCATTCACTAATTAGATGCCATTTAGTCTCTTGTACTTCTCAATTTCTCTTTTTTCTCATCATTTTTACACTTATTAGACCTTCATAACCTATCTGTTTAGCATTTCTTCTTCATCCCTGATCAATAGCCATGCATAAACAATTCCAAAAATCAATTACTTAAAGCAACATTGGTGAATGCATGTTATCCCAGCACTTAGGAAGCCGAGGTGGGAAGATGTAAGGTTCAAAACCAGCCTCTACTAATGGTGAGTCTTTGTTTCAACAAATAGACAAAATAAATGTGCATTATCCAGAACTGGGGGGGTGGGCAGATGCATTGATTGATTCTGGATTAAGGGTAGCTAAGGTTTCTTTCTGCATGTGCCCTGGCCACCTGAAGACTTTGCTCAAAGTAGAAGATCCTCTCCTAGGATTATCCACACTGTTATTGAGAAGAAACCCTAGTTCTCTTTGTGCTGTTGGTCACAAGTTTCAATTTCACACCTTATGGGCTTTTCCATATGAATTCTAGGAATGATGGAGTCTCTGAACAGTACTGAGAGACAATACAGAGAATTGCATGTTTCATATCACCTATCGCCTCAGTACTTTAATTTGCTAGGGCTATCAGTTCTCTATTTTCTATGTGCCAGAACAAGTTACTCAGTTCAGTTCTTATTTAAGCAGATGTGAAAATAGACTAGAACTCTTAGAGAAGTATCAAAGAATGGGTAGATATATTTACAAGCTAGAGCCCCTACCCAGAAGAAACTATTCCTCTTTCAAAATAATGAAAACAACTTTCAAAATCCTTTTCTGAATCCTAAGAGTGTCAGACCTAGTATGTTTTCTCAATTCTACATATGGGTTCATTAGACTTTCCCTGTCTGAAATCTATTTCTAAATAATTTTCCAATCTACCTCTCTACATAAAAGTCTTCTTAGATATGAGGGTTAGTTCAAATGGTCCCATTTGAAAAAAATTGCCTATAGTAAAAAATTCTACAGTTTCTTCTATTCTTCACATGTTCTCAATCCACTTTTTATTTAGCCATTGCCATGGTAACTAGCTTCACAGAGATACAACCTAACAGTCCCTTCCTGAGCTCTACCAGTTACCTTTTATCTTTTGTCCTAAGCTGCTGGGACACAGGACACCTGTGAGGTCCAATTTATCCACTTACTCATGTGTGACCTGGAAGTGTGAGGAAGTCAAGGTCCTGGTAGGCAACTATTGACCAGTGGAGCATGGCTATTCTACAGTTCTGACCTCTTCCGTGCTTCAAAGAGGAAATAATGGGGAACAACATTTATGCTTTCACACAAGGTCCAGGTACAATCAAGCTGTTGCCACCAATGGTGACCAACTAGACTACACTCTTGAGTTGACATTTCCTACTTCTCTGTTTTACTGCCTCCACTTCCTGAGATTGTACCTCAAAATAAAACATCTGTCTACTGGTGATTGTCTTTGCCTCTGTTTCTAAGTGAATACATCAATTTTAACATTTGACTCTGACATTCTCTCCAATGATCTCAACATAAAGCAATCACTACTTTCTTATCTACTATGTAGGCATTTTATGTTGCTCTTATAATGACTCCTACTTATCTTTAAAATTCTATTGTTTGCTGCTCATCTCTAGTCCTGATGCCCACACAGTGTTTTCTGCATTGTAAGCAGCAACGATTTCTTGAAAGAAGACATTAAGTTTAAACTCCTTAAATGAAATAGCCAATATGTATGCATGCTCTTTGCAAAATTCAATAAGTACCAGCCCTGTGATATGTGAAATGTGCACAGGAAACATTCACTAAGCCAAGATGTTTCAGCCTCTAAGGGAGAAAACAAGGAAAAAGCATTATGTAATTCATTCCAAGCAACAAGGTGTGAGACTCAAGGCTGTTAGAAGCCCTAAGGTTTGAGAAGGAGATAAATAGAAAGGTAGACTTGGAATGAGTCCCACTGTCAGGAGGCCAGGAATGATGTTTAATGATGAACAATGATATTCAAAAACAGGGGAAAGACATGTCAACTAAAACAGAGAGAAATTATCCTTTCTCCTTGTTGGCTTATTTGGCCTATTTGGTGAAGGTGAACCCACCTTACTCTGTACGCTGTTTAGAATGCTAACGTATTCCAGAGATGCTCTCATACTCATGAACCAAATTACTGATTTGACATTATTTTTTCCCTTATTTACTAGTTAACACAAAATAAACCCTCATATGCATATCCATGTGCAAACCCCTTTAAAACAGTTTTGAGTATTTAAAGAAATAGTATAAAGAGAATTTACCAATTATTCTACGATACCAAGAAAAAGGCTTGCAAAACTATTTGAAAGGCAGTACAGAGAATTTTTATAGGGAACAGGCCCACTGTTCTTCATTATTAACATTTTAATTTTATGAAAATTTATTTAAATATCCATAGTTGTTGTCTGTTGTCCTTTTGTAGTGTTTAATCTTGTATTTCACTGACATTTAACTATCATGTCTTTTTGTGCTACTCTTGCCTTGTAACAGTTTCTCCATTTTATTTCCTTGGATTTGATCATTTTGATAGTTTCAAGAATACTAGTTTAAGTATTTCCTACATTGTCTCACATATAGGATTTGTCCAATTTTAGATTTTCTATGTGCGATCCCATGGGTTTAAATGTACTTATAAATGTTTCTGTATTCTAGAGCTAGAATTATTTTGTTCATTTATCTTTCTCCACTTTAACAATAAGAAGTGAAACTCAGGTGAGGTGATACCTCAATGTTGTTTTGATTTGCATTTCTTTTATGGCTAGGGAGATTGAGCATTTCTTCATGTGTCTGTTGGCCATCCCTCTTTCCTATTCATAGAAGTTTCTCTTTAAGTCTTTAGCCCACTTATTTATTGGGCAGTTGTTTCTTTGGAAAGTAGTATGGAGGTTCCTCAAAAGACTCCACATAGAGCTCCCCTATGACCCAGCAATCCCACTTTTGGGCATTTACCCAAATGATCACAAACAAGACCACACTAACGCTACCAGCACAACTATGTTTATTGCAGCATTATTTACCATAGGTAAGATAGGGAACCAACCTAGATGCCCCTCGGTAGATGAATGGATCAAGAAAATGTGGTATATATACACAATGGAATTCTATGCCTCCATCAGAAAGAATGACATTGTCCCATTTGTTAGGAAATGGAAAGACTTGGAAAAAAAATATTAAGTGAAGTAAACCAGGCGCAAAGAAACATAGGTCCCATGGTTTCCTTATTTGTGATTACTACTATATGTCTGAGACAAGCAGAAATGGTCAAATAAGTTGATGTTAGGAAAAATGAACCTCAAGATAAGGATTGAAATGTTTGTTCTTTCTTGTGATTGTTTCTAACACATTTATAAGGATTTCTTTGTTGCTCTGTATGTCCCTCCCCCATGGCATAACCCCTGTTCTCACTGTATGTGATGTTGGTATAATTTGTGGAGGGGAAGGGAAAAAAATTGTTTAAATAGGGTTACAGGTGGACCCATTGCCACAATGAGATGTACCAGACATTAGGTCGAAAAAGGAACTTTACAACTTTGGCCTTTCGTTGGGGTTGGAGGGGGGAAGAGGATATTGGGGGGAAGATGGGAAGGGGAAACAAAGGAGGAGGCAACAATGCTTGATAAGAAATGTACTCATTACCTTGCCCATGTAATTGTAACCCCTCTGTATGGTATTTTCACACACACACACACACACACACACACACACACACACACACACACACACACACGATGTGTAACTCTCACTATAGGCCATCCTTAATTGATGAGTTCCAATGTACATGCAAAACATGGTCAGAATTTTAAACTCCACTTTCTAAGTGAAATAATATCACTGAACTAGGGCAGAGCTGATGGCTACATGCCTCATTTACCCTTACAGCCTCCATTCATTTCCAAAATTATGTAGGTTGGCACATTTTCATCTCACCTATTAAATGAGGTTGTTCCATGCAGTAGTTATATGGCTAACATTTGGCCAAGTTCTGTGTTATATCTTGTGATCCCTTTTTATACCTTTTTGTTTGTAAATTTCCATAAATACTGACTTACTCTCACTGCAATGTTCAAAAGATTCTGATAAATACATAATTTATCCATCATTGCAGTATCAGAGTAGTGTCATTTTGCTAAAAATTTCCATCTTCTGTGCATTATAGATTCACCTCTAAACCCACAATCATTATATTCCTGGCAACCATTGATCTGCCTATCAGTTATTTCTTAGGCTAGTTTATGCTTTCCAGAGCATCACTAATTGGATAATATATAATATGTAGCCTTTTCAGCCTGACTTTTTTCATTTAGCAAGAGGATTTTAAATTTTAGCTGTATCTATATGTGATTTGACAGCTCATTCTTTTTAATAGTTATATATTGATGTAAAATAGTTTCTTCATATACTTTTTTGCATTTTGATTGTTTCCAGTTTTGGTGAGCATAAATAAAGCTTTTACAGACACTTGTATATAGGTGTTTGTGTGGGTATATATTTTCTACTCACATACATAAATACTATGATTGACTGCTATTGTAGTCAATATATTCAGGTTTATAACAAACTGCATAGCTATCTTCCAGTATGGATGTATGATCTTAAATTCCCACCACACACGAATGAGAATCTTATTTGTGTTGTACCTTATCACCATTTAGAATTCTCATTCCTTAGTATTCCAGCCATTCTGTGATATGTGTTGTAGTATCTCATTTTTCCTTTAATCAGAATTTTAATAATAAGCATGATGTTAATTTGATTTTCACTCAAGATGTTGAGTATGTTATCATATATTTATTTTAAAAATAAAATTATTTATTAGTATAGTAAAGGTGATATACAGAGGGGTTACAGTTACATAAGTCAAGATGAAAAGTATATTTTTTCATTTTTTGTATTTTTTATTGTGAAAATAATGTACAGACAGGTTACAATTACATGGGCAAGATAATGAGTACATTTTTTATCAAGCATTGTAGCCTCCCCCTTTGTTTCCCCTTCCCATCCTTTCTCATCCTCCCTCCACCCCCCCCCACCCAATCCTCCTCCCACCCCACCAAAGTTGTAAAGTTCGTTTTTGCACATAACGACTTGTACATCTCATTGTTGCAATGGATCCACCTGTATCGCTATTTAAACAATTTGTTTTTTTCCTTCCCCTCCACAAATTATACCAACCTCAAATATAGTAAAAGCAGAGGTTATACCACGGGGAAGGGACATACAAAGCAACAAAACAATGTCACCCCTTCCTTCACTCTCTCCTCATTTTGCCCTCCAGTCCTACCCATAAGTTGTATAGTTCACTTTTAACATATTGTCTAGTGAGTATCTTGTTCACTCTTTGTCCTATCCCCTCTTACCCTCCCAAAGACATAGAAATAAACAAACTAGACAAAAGGAAAAGAAAATAAAAACAGCAAGAAAGAAACACAAAACCTCTTTTTTCCAATTCCTGGAGTTCATTTTGATAAGTATTATTTTATATGATCAGATATACATATCTTCTGCACCTTTGTGGTCCTCTCCTAAGGATATCCTCCTTTCATCTCACTCTGTGTAAATGCCTACAGACCTATATATTTTATCATGTTCCCATGTATTTTTTTTCTTTTACCATCCAGTATGCTTACTTGCAGATTTATAGGCATGTTTTAGTTTAGTTATCACAAATGACGGAAACCATGCAACTTATTTCCTCTGGGTCTGGCATACTTTGCTTAATAAAAATTTTCCAAGTCTTTCCATTTCCTTATGAATGGTACATCACTCTTTCTGATGAAAGCATAGAATTCCATTGTGTACATATACCACATTTGTTTGTCCCATTCATCCACTGAGAGGCATCTGGGTCGATTCCATATCTTAGATATGGTAAACAGTTCCTCAATGACTATGGTTGTGCTGGTGGCTAGAGTGTAACCTTGATTTTATTCTATTGGATAAATGTCCAAGAGTGGAATTGCTGGGTCAGAGGGAAGCTCTATGTTTAATCTTTTGAAGGACCTCCATACCACTTTCCACAGTGGTGGGACAAGTGTTCATTCCCACCAAGACTGTAACCATAAACAACTTGGTATTGGCAGAAACATTTTCTTGAGGACCAATAGAAGAGAATAGAAGATCCAGAACTACACTCACAGACCTATAGTCAGTCACCTAAAATTTGATAAGGGGGTCAAAACATAGGGTAGAGAAAAGATAGCCTCTTCAACAAATATTGCTGGCAAAATTGGCTATCCACATGCAGAAAACTAAAGCTGGATCCTCATATGTAACTCTGCACCAGAACCAATTAAAAATGGATCAAATATCTCAATGTAAGGCCACATACCATGAAAATAGTACCAAAAGGGGTAGGGGAAACACTAGGACTTCTAGGCATGGATTAATACATCCTAAGATCCAGAATCACAACAAATCAGAGAAAGACAGGATAAATGGCATTACATCAAAGTGAAGTTTCTTCATGTCAAAGGAGATAGCTAACGAGATAAATAGAAAATCCACAGAACTGAGAAAATTTTTACTGGTTATGCGTCATAAAGAGCCTCATATCTGAAATATATTTAGAGCTCAGAAATTTATTTCCTTAAAAATAGAACATCAAAGAAACAACACAATTAATAGGCTAATGACTTAAAGAGAGACTTCTCAGAAGAAGTAAGAATGGCCAATACACACATGAAGAAATGTTCAGCATCTCTGGCTATTAATAAATGTAAATCAATATTGAGATTTCAACTTACTATAGTTAGAATAGCCATTATCAAGAAAACTAACAACAAATGCTGGTGAGATTATGGCCAAAAGAGAGCCATACATTTATTTTCTGTCTCTTTGTTAATACCTGTTCATATCTTTTTCTCATAATTCAATATTTAATTTATTTTGTTTTATGAGTTTCTTGAACATATAGTTATGTCTTACAGCAAATATATCTGTGTTTTAGAAACATTTCCCCAGACTTTGGATTGCATTACTTTCTTTTAACAATGTCTCTTGTAGACATTGGAAATTAATTAAATATATTTTAACACATTTTTTAAAATTTGTCTTTAGTGTTAGATCTAAATTTGCACACTGAACTCAAGATCACATAGATTTCTCTTTTCATAATATTCTCCTAAATTTCTACTGCTTTCAATTTGTATTTGGGATGTATATTTTCTCTATTAGTAATAAGTTAATTTATTGAGTCTTGTTTCTTCAGTTGCATTCTTGTATTTAGGGATAAAGCTGGCAAAGAGGTACACAAAGTATCTTTTCAAAATTTTGACCTTTCCATCTTTGCATTAAATCTGCTAACTGCCAGAACCAAACCTTTGTTTGGTTCTTCCATGTTGTCCACTGCCATGTCTAATGGTACATCAACCTTTGGGTAGCTTAAAGGCTGCTGTAACTCAAGGCTGATTTTAGAGACTGTACCATGGGGAGGATACACACAATGTGTTGGATGTACATGACATATTGTCAAATCCATAGCTGACATAACATTTGCAATTGCATAGGGTAACATGGTTTTTATGTAAGATTTCACTTACTTCCATGAGGTAGCTTGACTTGATTGTACAAATATCAGTTATTTGGTTCTTGAGCAAAATTTAGCAGTTGATAGCAGGGTACCAGATTAGTAGATAACTCTTTAGATACTTTAACACATTTATCAGAGATGCAGTTGAGTGGGCAGGGCTGAGATTTCAAAAGCTATATCTATCCTAGAGCCAATTTTAAGATTGAAGTACTCTACTTTCTGTTGCAATTCATTTTTAGTTAATTTAAAAAAAGCATTTATCTAAATTGCATTAGGACTCACACAATGTTAAAACGTGAACTCCTACAAGTGATAGTGCCATTCCAAAGCTCAAGCTCCTCAGTAACTGTTGAGATATTTTTATTACTATCAGACATGCTCTTGGTCCAGAGATTGCTGTGAGGAAAATAAGTGCATTTAGAAGTAAAAAATGTTCTCTAAAATAGTAGGTAACTTTTAGAGCCAAAGTATATCACCTTGCTAATTCATTCTTATCTTATATTACTTTGCAGAGAATATGGGAAAGCAGTAGGACATTATAATGAATGAAAACTCTGACATTATATTATATGGGCTCATATAGTTGCTCCAAAAGTAACTGGCTCATTGATCTTGAATTAGTTACTTGATCTCTCTTATCCTGATTTTTCTAATTCATTTGTCATCATAGTGGGTTTAATGTTGCCTTGGTGTACAGTAAAATTTCTTACTTGTTTAATTTAGTCATGCTTTGCTAGGTGCAAGATTCTTCTTTCAATCCTGTTTAGAAAGAAGGCTGTCCAAATGCTCTACTCTCAATCCAGGAGATTGCAAAAAGTTGAGAGCTTTGGAAGATCAGGCTGTTTGCCATCCATAGATTGGGGCAGAGGATTCAGGACCCACACCAGGGTCATTTTGAAAGACTTGCTCCATCCCATAGCCTCTTAAACAGGCCTTCAATATCACACCCTTTGTATTATTTCTTCAGCTTTGGTTTATCCAAGGTAGTTTGTCTATGCAAAGAAATCTTATTTTTTCATTTTTCCTTTATTTCTCTATGTTATTGGAAGGTGAAAAATTTCCCTTTGATTAAAAGTGTAAGAGAAGAAGACTTGGAGATGAGTTAAAATAATTGTATGAAATAATATATTAGGATACCATTCCATTATATACATATCACCCAAAGTCTAATGATTGATATATAGTAAAATTAACAAAGTCATATTGCTATCCAAGTACAATTAACATGGTTGTGAAAATTTGCACAATTATCCTAATTCAGAAATAAAGACCACAAATATAAACTTTAGAACACACACACATAAACACATGTGTACACACACACACACACACACACACACACACACACACACACACACACACACACACACACACACACACACACACACACACACACACACACCTGAAATAGCAACTAACCAGTATTAAACAGAACAAATGTGTAAAGCAGGGATGAAAAGAAAGAATCTAAGCTTTTATTAATACATTCTTTGAATAGGTTATATTTTACACTAGGAAGTAGAACCTTGATCTTATATACAGGAAACACAAAATTCATTCTTCTCTGGAACTAACATATGTTCTAGGCAATAACAATAGAAAGCTGTTTAATGAACAGCAAGAGGAACAACTCACCTGTAACTTCCATTAATCTTGATGTTGGCTGTTGATCTCTCCAGAGCTTCCTGTTAGTTTTCCAGGGCTTCCATTGATTTCAGTGGTAACAACTTAGATTTCTACAATAACCGGTGGGTGGTATTGAGCATACCTCATTTCAATACAAATAATTTTCAAGGTACTTGTGGGTAAAGAAAATAATTAAAAATTGTAGGAACTTTCACATATTATTAGCTACTGTTACTAAAATGAAAATAATGTTGTTTAAAGGCTGATATCCCTTTAAGAATTTTTTTTAAATTTAGTCATATTCTTTTTCTTAAGCCATACAAGTCCTTATTCCCAAAGCAGACTTACTGATTTTATGAAAACCTATCTCATTCCATACCTATTAGTTCAGTTATACAAATGTCTGGCATGTCCTAAGACTATAATGATTTAACCATATTTTTATTTGTTTTCACTAACTATGCAGAATTTTAATATTAAACCTCAGCTTTAATTTTTCATAATAATACTGTATTTCCATGTGTTTTTCTTGTTAATTATTATACTATATTCTTTTGTTATAAATTAAATTTAGTGCTTCATTATAAAATCCTATTTTTTAGGTTTATATGATAGCAAATATTCTAGGCAACTAATATTAACTTTGCTTTAAAAATATATCATAGGGACACTAAAGCTAACAGCACAACCATGTTTATTGCAGCATTATTAACAAGACACTATATTGGAAATTAACTTCATAACTTGGGGGAGGGGAGTGGAGAGGAAGGGAAAAAGAGAGAAAATGAAGGAGGGGTAACAGTGTTCGACAAGAACTGTACTCATTTCTTCCTTATGTAACAGTAACCCTTCTGTACATCACCTTTGCAATAAAAAATATATCAAAGGGAATTGAGAACTATCCTAAAGTGAGGAACACCAATGCATGTTTTTGTGGCAGAACCCAGCAATGGAGTAATCCTCAGAAGTCTTTAAAGGAGAAGTAGAAATCAAGTAACAATTTAAAAACAACAACAAAATTAACACCAAAACTAAAGTAAAACAGATTTCATAGAAGAGTCACCATATAATTGGACTTTTCAGTAGTAACATTCAAAGCTATAAATAAGCAAAACTTTAAAAAAAAATTCTGTGAAAAAAATAACAAGTGAATTCCAGCTACAAACTCTATGTTGAGTCAAAGTTTCAGTAAATAGGTAGTATATACAAAGAACATGAAGAATGGGAGTGAAACCATTTCCCATATGAGAGTAATTTTATAATTACAACACAGATAAAATTAGCAAGGAGCATTATAAGCATGTGCTTTAGACAATTCAAATGGTCTACGAACAGAGTTAAATGTGATTAATCAGAGTGTACAGGAAATTTGACATGAAGAGAATAAAATTTTTGTAAACTGGATAAAGCTACTTAATTATTCTGGTAATATACATGCATTTATTCATATATTAGACTAAATACTGGAGTTTGGACTCAGGACCTCACGATTGCTAAGCAGGCATTTTAAACTACTTCATAATATGCTTTTTGCCTTAGTTGTTTTCTTGATAGGGTTTTATGCTTTCTGCCCTTTCTACATATGCTCCTGTATAGTTGGGATTATACATATATACAACAGCACCTGGTTATTTGTTAATATGAGATATTAACTTTTGGTTGAGGCTCTCCAGTTTCTACCTTATCCACGATGCCCAGCAAACTTTATATTTGAGGAAGAAGCTAATGTTTTAAAAAGGTAAAAAAGTTACTAAAAGGAATTAAAAGGACAAGAAGAAATGTATGGATCAAAAAATATGAAAATGATGGTAGGTAGGAAAGAAGAGGAGGAGGAGGAAGAGAAGGGGGAGGAAGAGCAACATGAGGAGTGGAAAGAGGTGGAGGAGGAGGGTAAGGAGCAACAGGGAAGAGGAGAACGATTCTTTGGGAAAAATAGGACAATAGAGTTTCAATGAAATAACAGCCTAAAATAACTTTCATGTTTTTAGCAAATTGATTTAATGTGGAAAAATGAATAGAGAGGTACATTTTAGGCACAATGTTCAGAAAAACACCAAAAGATAGACTTTGTTCCACATCTTAGCTACGATAAATAATGCTGTGTGCTGGTAGCTTTTATATAATCTTGGTTGTGTAAATGCCCAAAAGTGGGATTTTTGGGTCATAGGGGAGCTCTATGTGGAGTCTTTGGAGGAACCTCCATACTGCTTTCCAATGTGGTTGAACAAATTTACATTTCCACCAATAGAATAGTAGGATTCCTTTTTTGCCACATCCCCTCCAGCATCTGTTATTAGATTTCTTGATTATAGCCATTCTAACTGGTGTGAGGTGGAATCTCAGTGTTGTTTTGATTTGTAAAAACTATATACATATGACCATATAAGATGATGTTAAGTGAAATGAACTCCAAGATAGGGACACAATTGTTTTGTTTTTTTCTTGCTTGCTATTGTTTTTAATGCATTTAAAATGTTCTGTGTGATTTTTTTTGTTTCTTTTGGATGTTCTTCCTCCATGGTATAACCCTTGTTTTCACTGTATTTGATTCCGGTGCCTTGCATCTTGTATATACATTTTTCTAATTTGTGGAGGGAAAGAGAAATAACAAAATGCTCAAATAAGGGTACAGGTTGATCCAGTGTAACAATGAGATGTACAAGACACTATGTTGAAAATGAACTTTACAACTTCATGTTGGGGAAGGAGGAGGGACGAGTTGGGGAGGAAAGAGATAGTAGGGGAAAAACAAAGGAGGAGGTAACAATGCTCTATAGGAAATGTACTCATTACCTTATTCATGTAACTAACTCCTCTGTACTGTATTTCTACAATGATATATATATGTATATATATATATATATATATATATATATATATATATATATATGACAGACTTTGTTGTTAACTTTTATCAAGAAGCCTTCGTTTTTCTCAGGTATTTGGCCTTTGTTTTCTTTTGTTTTGTTTTCCGCCTGTCCTTCTGTCCTGGGCCTTGAACTCAGGGCCTGGTAGCTGTCCCTGATCCTCTTTGTGCTCAAGGCTTGTGTTCTACCTCTTAGCCACTTTCTGCCTTTTTTGTGTAGTTTATTGGAGATAAGAGCCTCTCATACTTTACTGCCTAGGCTGGTTTCAAACTGTGATCTTAATATTTCAGCTTCCTGAGTAGCTACAATTACAGGCAAGAGCCATGGGCGCCCAGCTTTGTCCTAACTTTTATTCTCTTTTTTTCCTAGCAGAATTCTGGCTGTGATGACACAAATATGCTTAATAATTTCTTCTTAATTGTATCATTCCCCACAGGAAGTCATCTTTTTATATCTGTAGAAATGCTCATTAGGACATGCAAGAGGCCATTCCTGAACCTAGAACCATATCTATATTGTGTAATCCTGTGATTTACTCCAGAAATATTGGAAAACAAAGGGGCAGGTGGAAAGTGAAGCCACGCCTCTGAAATAAAGCACAAGTCACCAGACAGAGAAAAAAAATGACAGGAGGGAGTCATTCCATGATCGAGAACCAAAGCAGTAACATCCAGTTGAGCTCATGAGAAGAAATCCAGCTACATAGAATAGTGTGTTTGAACTTCTTCCCAACAGCACAGGGATATCTGAGAAGCTAGGATCCTAGTCTAGCATGGCACATTCCATCCTTTCTTCAACAGGAGACCACTAACCTGTTAAGTATATATAGGCTGGTACAGCAACTGCTTTGAGTGAAAATGCTAAATAAGAACCTGCATTCGAGTCCAGTACTGGGAACAAAGTGAAAGAGAAAGAAGGAGTGGGGAAAGTAGGAGGAGGAGAGAGACTTAATTTTTCCCACTCAAAGCTGACTCTCTATTATACCTCTAGTTGCAGTTCCAGTTCGGCTCTTTACTGTGTTTTGATGATAAGACTCTTGGAATTTTCTACTTTGTTGGTTCTGAACTGCAGTTCTCAGATCTCTCATTCCTGAGTTACTAGAATAGCTATGAGACCCTGGAACCCAGTCAATACTGTTCATTTTGGAAATGCACATTTCCCATATTTTACTCAAATGCTTGTCACCAGAAGGCCACCAGACAGAAGGGATAGCTGTGCATTATGAAGTGGGTTTCAGGGCAGCAGAAGAGGCAAGGGCAGATTATAGTACATATTGTGGAAAAGGAAATCAATATGTTTCTGTATTAGTTATCCAGACTCCCTTTGATTAGCATGCAGGAGGAATGATTCTTCCTCAAAATATATTTTTTTCTTTAATTGATGAGTTCTTGTTTTTAGCCTCATACTCTTAGATACAGAATTAAAATGTAACTATGCAGTTTGGCCCCTGTGTTTCTTATTGCTCCAATACACCCTGCTTACTTTACTAAGGTGGAAGAGATTGTCACACTTCAATGAAGGATCCTTTGTAAACTGGAAGTGCTAGTTTGAAAAAGCTGACATTTGAGAAGCCATGCTGGGTTTCCATGGGAACCACTTGCCTTTATAAGAACAGCTCTTAGTGCCAGATTTTCATCTGTAATGCAAGAGGCAGGGAACTGCACTTTCCAAATGAAGAAGAGGAACCGGATAATGGAAGAAATGCTAATTGGAAGGCACATAGTTATGACTTCAGAAAATTTATGGCCCCCTTTTAAAACTATGTATCTGTTTTATGTATAGGTATACATCTTATATATATCATGCTCAGGGGGTGACTTTGTTAGAGGTGCAGGCTTATAACAACAGAAGCATGGTTTTTAATGAGAGCTTCATCTTCATTTTTAGAAGAAATTTGGGAAAGCCATTTAAAAGTAGGAGCTTGGAAAGAAACAATCTTGTGTTTATGTTATTTATAATGGGGTTATAAAAGTTTGTTATGTGATGTTCAACAAGAAATGTATTTGATGTCGGTATAATTTGTGTAGGGGAAGGGAAAAAACAAATTGTTCCAATAGGGATACAGGTGGACCCATTGCAGCAATGAGATGTACAAGTCCTTATGTCGAAAACAAACTTTACAACTTTGGTGGGCGGGGGAAAGATGGGAAGGGATGGGAAGGGGAAACAAAGGAGGAGGCTACAATGCTTGATAAGAAATGTACTCATTATCTTGCCCATGTAATTGTAACCCCTCTGTACAGTATTTTCACAATAAAAAAATTTAAAAAATAAAAAAAGAAATGTACTCATTACTTATTCAACTGTAACCCTCTATACATTACCTTGACAATAAAATTTAAAAAAATAAATAAAATAAAATAAAAATAATTATACATATAATAATAAATAGCAAATTTTTGTTACAGATTCATCTTTGTGAAACCATAATACCACTCAAATGACAAGTAAGCTATGTGTTAAACACTTACTATGGAATTGGCAGGTATGCAAGAATTATGCCAAATGAAGTGTCAAAGTAAGTGAATAAAATTTATTTTGTAATATTCAAAATAAAAAGAAGAAAATAGTGAAATTTTCAAAAACTTTCATAAGTTGGCATATTTACTGGTTAATGTAGAGAGGGAGGTAGATGGTCTTGTCAGGACAAAGAAAATTCCTTTAAAAAACTTTCTATGATACTAGTTTACATTCCCACTAATGGAGCAGTAGGGTTACTTTTCACCCGTATCCCTGCCAACATTTGATCTTGTTCAAATTCACAATGTTGGATAATGTAATTTGGGTAAGATGGAATCTCAGCGTTGTTTAGATTTGCATTTACTTTATGGCCAGGAATTATAAATGTTTCCTTTATGCTTTTAACATTTGCTTTATTAGGTTAAGGGAGGGGTTAATTTCTTCAGCTCCTTGTATATGTTGGATATTAGGCCTTTGTCTGATACTCTACTGGTAAAGATCTTCTCCCTACAACCACTCTGGACAGCAGTCTGGAGGTTCCTCAAAAAAACTAAGCATAGACTTTTCCTGAAACACAGCCATACCACTCCAGGGCATATATGCTGAACATCATGAGGCAGGATGGATCAAGACACCTGAATATCCATGTTCACTGCTGAACTATTCACGGTAGTCAAGATATAGAAATAGCTCAAATGTCCCTCAATATATGAATGGATCTAAAAACATGTGTTACCTGTACACAGTAGAATTTTACACAGCCATTGGAAAGAATAAAATAATGTTATTTGCAGGAGAATGAATGGAACTAAAACAAATCATATTAAGTAAGATAAGCCAAGCTTAGAGAGACAAACAGCACATGTTCTCTCTCTGATATGTGGAAAGTAGCTCTAAAATGCACTGGGATATGATAAAATACACAGAATTCAGGATATACACAGTGAAACCAAAGGAGGATACTCTTTTTTTTTTTTTTTTTGGTTGGTCATGGGGCTTGTACTCTGGGCTTGGGCACTGTCCCTAAGTTCTTCAGCTCAAGGCGAGCGCTCTACCGCTTGAGCCACAGCACCACTTCCTGTTTTCTAGTTGTTTCTTGGAGACAAGAGTCTCATTGACTTTCCTGCCTGGGCTGGCTTTGAACTGTGATCCTCAGATCTCAGCCTCCTGGGTAGTTAGGATTACAGGGGTGAGCCACTGGCACCCAGCTATATTGACATTTTTATCTTTCTATTTTCATGATTGGCTTCTCTGTGCATGCTTTACCTACCTCTACCCATGTGAGTTTGTCTTTACTGTAAAATGGAAATGAGTAAGGAAAAGCCCCAATAGGACATAGAACTAATCCAGAACAGATGGTAGATTCTGAAACATGCGACTTAATACTGTGTTTGGGTAAACAGCATTGAAGTCCTATGGAATATTGCCAGTTACCTGAGTGCTCCTTTGCATTGTATACTTGCCAGAGAACTAAGTGAAATTAGAGTGCAGTATGCCTGTGTCTGGAGGAAGAGCAATCTGAAGAGGAGAAAGAGCAAGGACAAAGGCAAAAGGAACCTGAGGAACACACCTGCACAGAAATTCTAGTGACAGCAAAGACAGGTGTCAGAAGGGCAGGAGCATGGAAAGAATGAAACAAGTTTGATCAGATCAGAAACAAGGCCTATGCCATGTGGGCCACATTGCCTAAAGTAAATAATTTGGATATTATTGTGTACAAAGTCATTAGAAACTCATGAGCCTGAGATCTGAGATTGAAGTTTGAAGTTTGAAGCCTACCCAGGCAGGAAAGCTGATGGCACCCTTCTCTCCAACTAACTACACAAAAAGCCAGAAATGGAAGTATGACTCAAGTTGTATAATACCAGCTTACAGTGAAAAATATAAGGGACAATGCCCAGGCCCTGATTTCAACTGCTGGGACCAGCACAAAAATATATGAATATTGAATAAAGGATTATACAAACGCAAATAAAGGGGTAGATTGTAACTGTCCAAAACTAGAAGCAAAGTTGAGAAGCTTCCGCTATGGTTCTATGGATAAAACCAAAGTACTTCCTAATGAGTGAACTAATGAGTGAACTCATTCCTAACTGAGGAAGCTTTTGAAAATGGAATGGATGTGGTATGTGAAATAAAGAAGAGACCGTCTATTGATTCCAAAAATTTTGGCAGGAGAAACAGAAAATATGTTGTTGCCACTCCCTGGAAAAACAAATGTTTATGGGTTTGGAAAGTTAAGAGTTCAGTTATTAAAACTTAACTTGAGTTAGGTAATAAAAATTAAAACATGGATTACATATATAAACTTGGAGTAAGGGGGAAATTCAGAGCTATGGGTATAGTTTGGGAAGCTATAGTTATATGTATGATTGTTAAGACCATGAAATTATTCTAGTTGGGGAATGAGGTTAGAGAAGATGTACAAGAACAGAATACTGGAGTATTGCATTTTTGGTGCTTAAGAAAAGAAGCAGGTAATAGAGACATTATACAACCAGACTCCAAATTATACTGTAAAGACAAATAATATATAAAAAAAAAACATGATACTGGCACATAAACCAGATACAGAGACCAATGGAATAGAAGATTTCGATATGAAACCATACAACTGCACATTCCAAAAGCACTTTCTGGAGAAAAGTTAGTATCTTCATGAATGGTGCTTGGAAAACATTCTGTCTATACTCTGGAGAGATGCAGGAGATGAGTTTGATGGAGTATCTTGTGTGTATGTATCTATGTCTATACAATAATGCATACCCTCTATACACACCTACTACATAGAAAATACATGGAAGGAAGGGTTGGGAAGGTGGCTTAGCTTGCCTAGCATTCATGAAGCCCTGAGTTTAATTCCTCAGTACCACATAAACAGAAAGCTGGAAGTGGTGCTGTGGCTCAAGTGATAGACCAAAAAGAGTTCAGGGATAGTGTCCAGGCAGAAAGGATTGACAAAAAAAAGTTGGAAGGAAAACAGGAAGAATTTCTAACGGGAGGAAGTGATCAATTGTGCCCCAGCTGAGAGACTAAATATGGCCTTTTTAAAAATTTAGAATTGTGGTCTTCATTTGGGATTCTCCTCAAGGTACTTTTAGGGTATCTCAGTGGCAAAGACTAATTATATGGAAAAGAAAATAGCCCCAAAGAATAAATGATAGCTTCAGTTCCTATGAGGGCTTCACTGTGAAAGGAAGCAGAGGACTGTACCTTGCAGGAAAGAGTCCAAGGGCAGGTTTTATTATTGCTTTAGGATGGGATTATTATGTAGGCTTCTATACAAACAAGAAAGAGGCCATAGGAAAATGGATAATGAGGATGATGGTGAAGGAAAGAATAGTTTCAGGAGCAAAGTCTTGGAGGAGGTAATGCAGAGAATCAGATCCGCAATTCTGAAGGTGGTCTCGGGTGCACAGCATATACCTCTCCATTAAAACAGAAAAAAGACAAGGTCAGGAAAAATATTGAAGGGCACTGAAGTACTTGTTGATGGGAGGATGTAGAACTCTACTGATGACATCTGTCTTCTCTATTCAAGAGAATGGTCACAACAAACAGGCATGCTTTTTAAAAGTGGTAAATAATCCAGGTGCAAGTGGCACACACTTATAACCCTGCATACTCATGACATATGGATCCACCATCAGAAAGCTGGAAGTGGATCTGTGGCTCAAATGGTAGATGGCCAGCCTTGAGTGAAAAAGCTAAAGGACAGTGTCCAGGTACTGAATCCAAGCATCACTACCAACACACACACACACACACACACACACACACACACACACACACACACACACACACACACACACACATATACACACACACACACACACACACATTCACACAAACACAGAAAATAAAAATACATCTTCAGGTTCTTGGAAACCTGTGCCCAAGAAAAATGAAATCTTTTAGCTTATGAATTATTGGATTAGCGGACATACAAGTCCAAATTTGAAAAAATAAAAAGGCTGAAATGTTGCAAGGCCTCATTAAAGAAAATCAATCTTTTCTGAGCTATCTTAATAATGTATGGAGTCATAATGCTGAGCAATTACAGAGCAGTTGTCAATTAGTGAAAGATACCTTAATTAAAGCACAGTTTGGGGTGTTTTATTAATAATTTAAACAGATCACTGAGCAATCTATGTCCCCATAATCATAGCTACAGCAAATCAGATGGTTGAGCAAAATGACTACTTATTTTATAAGAAGAATGTTTAAGAGGAAAAGCTTAAGAAGGTATAAACATACAGAAAAAGTTATATTAAATGGTGTTTTTTCTTAATAGTTTTATAAGCAAGTAAAACATTTCTACAATTTCCTCAAAGCCATCAGATTCTATATGAATATTCAGTTTCAAAAATATTCTTTTTGTAGATTAACACATTATTTTAATTGCCATTGTGATTCAAAAACTATTAAAAACCATTATAAACTTTCATATACAACCTCAGCTGCCTCAATATTTCAGTCACATTAGAAGAAATATTTGATTTTTATTATAATTTAACATAGTTCTATATTCTTAACAAAAACTGCTCCATTCAGTGTTTAGCAGCTATAGATAGCCTTAATTATGTCAAATTTCTGTTTGAACTTTTGGTTTTCATAAAATTCTTCATCTCAATTCAACAAAAGTTAGATGGTTTTGGGGTTTCCCTTTTATAGGAAATCTCAGTCTGCATTTTCTTTTTGGCATTCTATTCTGGATGAATTTTAATAACAATAACAAACATTGCATAAATTTTATATCCTAAAACTCTTTCCTGGAAAGAACACTTTAGAAGAAGCTGACAAGCTTTAAGTTCCCAGGTGTTAACTTGGGGATGTTACTTAACTGCTTTCTCCTTCTATTACTTAGTCAGTGATGATAGATAGCACAATCTACTTATTGCATATGATGTAGAGCATACTCGACATAGAACCTGGCATATGGGAATTTAGCAACTGAACAACATTTTCCTGGGCTAATGTACATGTCCTTATTAATAATTTATAACTCAAGAGTGACTCCTCTGTTCTCTTGGTGTTTCCTCAGGCATTGACACTCTTTTCCTTATATATATTTCCATATCTGCCTCAGTTTCAAGACTCATAACACTATATATAATTTTATTATTAATGACACTTTAAATTATATGACACAAGTTCAAATCATATTAGCTTAATTTAAGAAGGATGCATGTTTTCCCTTATGTGTGAAAGTTAAATTCAGTTTGTAAATATAGAAATCAACATGCTGCATGCTATGTAAGTGCATATAAATGTATTAACCAAAATATGGTAGATTTGAGAGAGAACTCAAATAGTGTAATTCCTTAGAAAGACAAAGTCAAATGAAAACAGAATAAACACCAGGAAGCCAGGCTTCAACGGGCTGGAGTGGCGTCAACAGGAGAAGAATAGAAAAATGCTGAGGAGAAAAGGGACAGAATGAAGTCAAGAATTTGATACCCTACAAAATTAAGAAGAGTGAGGGAAGGGGTGAGCAGGGGAAGGATGGGTGAAAATGCTTTGTTAAATGGCAACTCCTTTCTAGAACTATTTATGCATACTAATAAAAAATGTCAAAAAAAACCTGCAACATTTACTGCATAATAAATGGGGAAAAATAAAGGGAGGGATAATACAAGGTAGAACTTTGCGGTTCAAAATATGTTACCAAGACTTCTTCTGTTTCCTTACCTCAGGATTTTGCTTTCTTCTTTATGTTGGCTGTATTCTTCAACAGAAGCTTTCCAGGTAAAACAAAATACATCTGTGGAATGTTCCAAGTCAACCTTCTTAAAGCTCAATATCACTTGGTATGCAGGCCAAACCTTGGAGCAATAGCTGTAGCACACGGAATAGGGCAATTTGCCCAGCTATATCCAAGCCAAAGGCAGAGGGTTAATAATCCCCAAGGCTTTCATTGAGTAGAGAAGTATAGTTCTCCAATTTTATAGGAAAGCTTTTGTTTTTGCTTTATTTTTATTTCCTTTGAATCAAAATATGTTTAAAAAATTGGTCAAACAAGAAAAACAGATATCTACTGAAGAAATGATTATTTTTCTTCAAAATTGAGAACTCCTTGTGTATGGAAACAGTGTGTATGTTCTATATCCTTGTCTTCTAAAAGTAAGCACACTTTATGTGTTCAGTAAATAGAGGTAGGCTGTGTAACTTTAAGTAAAATTAAGTGGTCACCAAAGGACCTCACTGGTCATGTGATAGTTGAGCAAAGACCTGAAGCAAGTAGACTAGTATGTTCCTATGTTCCATTTGTCTGAACTAAGAAATTACATTGGTTTCTTTTGACTTTACTCAGGTTTCAGCATTTCCTCTTTATTTTCTTTTTACTGTTTCAGAATCTCAGAAACTAAACTGTACTGCTAGTCACACATTCTTAGAAGACATGGCTTAGCTTAGACAGGATGGATTTTCAATCTTTCCTTGTTATATAATCAGAACTTTTATGTGGATTTCTGGTCAGATATTTTATAGACTGTCCCTCAATCTGAGTTTGATTGAAGTGGGATTTTATTCCGTTTTACTTGGGGGTTTTGGTGACTAAAGCATTTTTTGGTTTTATTTTGTCATTTTTTTAAAGTTGGAATAATTTTAAAAAATCATGCTTGGTGAATTACTAGAAGATCATCCTCTTAGTAATGGTTTTGAGCAAAACAGGGAAAATAGGATCAAAGGCCCAGTGCAAGAGATTGGCCCTTAGAAGATTTAAGAACAGTTTACTCATAGAGAATGAAGGCCGAAAGAACATTGAAGAGCAAACACTTGCAAGAGGCCAACTGGGTGGGTGGTAAAGTCTTATGGATGATTTCTTGTGTGTGTGTGTGTGTGTGTGTGTGTGTGTGTGTGTGTGTGTGTGTGTGTGTGTGTGTGTGTGTGTGTGTGTGTGTGTGTGTGTGTGTGTGAAATGTTTTTTTAGTGTCAAGGTGATGTA